>NC_051064.1:146372772-146972772 GCF_004664715.2 Peromyscus leucopus
GCAGAGCTGGTCCCGTTGTGCTGCGGCTCCGCGCGGCCTGCAGTCCCGGGCCCGCGACGCGCGCCGCCTGCCATGGAGCCCGGCCCAGACGGCACAGCCGCGCCCGGCCCCGCCGCCATCCGCGAGGGCTGGTTCCGAGAGACCTGCAGCCTGTGGCCTGGCCAGGCCCTGTCGCTGCAGGTGGAGCAGCTGCTGCACCACCGGCGATCGCGGTACCAAGACATCCTCGTCTTCCGCAGGTACCGCCCGCCGCGCGCTGGTACAGCTGTCAGAAGTTCTGCGCTAGGCCTGGCTCCCGCGTCCACGTGTCACTCCCAGGACACGTCAGCCGAGGGGACCCCGAGGCCCACCCAGCCCCCACTCGTGGTCGGCCTGCCACGTGTCACCCTGACGGCCCAAACCGGGACCCCCGTGTCGGCCACGGTGCGCGCCCAGGGCGGGCTGGGACCCGTTCTCCCTGTGCCCCTGAACCCACATCCCCGACTGTCACTCTGCCCGCAGTAAAACCTACGGCAACGTGCTGGTTCTGGATGGCGTCATCCAGTGTACTGAGAGGGACGAGTTCTCCTACCAGGAGATGATCGCCAACCTGCCGCTCTGCAGCCACCCCAACCCGCGGAAGGTACCGCCATCCCCAGGGTTCGGCCCTGAGCTCAGGCTCCCAAAAAACAGGTCTGGCACTAGGTGAGGTGTGGGGCCAGATGCCACCCAGATGGTTGTCAGAAAATGCCAGTCAGGATGAGTGGAGCCCTTGGGGGACCTGGTCTCTTGAAGCCCTGAGTGGGGAACCGGGGCTGCTAGGACCCCGAGGCACAGAAGGGTTCCTGAGCGTAGAAAATGACTCAGACCTGTACCTGGGAGGAGCATTGACAGCTCTAGGTTCTGTGGGAGTGGACCTGCTCAGTCCTGACTTGTCCTTCCCTCACCCAGGTGCTGATCATCGGGGGTGGAGATGGGGGCGTCCTACGGGAAGTGGTGAAGCACCCCTCTGTGGAGTCTGTGGTCCAGTGCGAGATCGATGAGGTGGGTGCTGTACAGGCGGCCTGGGTTTGAGTCACCAGGGTCAGCTCTGTCCCATCCTGACTCTGCACCTGAGGCGCAACGTTCTTACCATCCCTGGCCAAGTTCCTTAGTCTGAAAAGATGATTCAGTAGGAAAACCAGATAGTTAAAACCTGGCACACAGAGCACCATGGATATTAATTCTTAGTACCTTCAGAGCTGGTTTCTGCCTTAAGGCCCAGGCAGGGTATGGGAGCCCGTTTTCAAGTTCCTTGGGGCTTTACTGAGGTCCGCATAGAGAGGATGTTTGGACCACAGGCCTAAGTGCAAGTGTCTGAGATGGTCTGCACTTGTCTGTGCTGGGGGGAGGTCTTTTGCTCCACCCCTTGGCATTTCTATAAATACCCTAGGGCAGAGACAGTTAGGGCCATTGGAATAGGCTATCCTGTATTTTCTGTTTATTTCCACAATGTAAATCCTCCTAATATTTTCTGCTGCTTTCACTCAAGAAAACTCTGGGGAACTGTGGAGTTGGTGGGTAAACGCCCCTCAGAAGGATCAGGGACATTTTCAACAACTAAAGCATCTGTCCTTTATACCCAATGTGGTTTTAGTTAGCACTTGCTGTATGCTGAGCATTGCCCAAGGTTCTGGGATGATACAATGATGGACAGGTGAGTACCCAACATGCAGCTGATGTTTTGGGTTGGAGGAGACTTCGCAGAGTGACCTGATGAGGCTAAACAGGGGTAAAAGGTACAGAAGACACAGGAGGTACAGGTTAATAGGGAGGAGTCTGACCACACATACCTATAACCCCGGCACTTAAGAGACAGGAGCAGGAAGATCTAGAGTTTGAGGTCTGCCTGAGCTACATGAGACCCTGTCTCAAAAATATAAAAGAGAGAGCCAGGCAGTGGTGGCATATTCCTTTAGTCCCAGCACTCGGGAGGCAGAGCCAGGCGGATCTCTGAGTTCGAGGCCAGTCTAGTCTACAGAGCGAGTTCCAGGACAGGCACCAAAGCTACACAGAGAAACTCTCTTAAAAAACAAAACAAAATAATAAATAAGTAAGTAAATAAATTAATTAATTAATTAATGGGTCAAGAAAGCCCCACTCAAATGGGACAGTTGATCTGCAGGAAGATGAAGCCTGAGTAAGCACCAGGCAACAGCCAGCCCCGTGAAGAGCTGAGGTGCCAGAGTCCCTCCCATTTTACAGCTCTGTGGAAACTAAGGTTCCAAAAGAGAAGGTTCCAAGGAGACCCAACCAGGAGTCCCTAACCTCTGGCCCAACCCAGTCCTTCCTGTCCCCCTTTCCAGGATGTCATTGAAGTCTCTAAGAAGTTCCTGCCTGGCATGGCCATCGGCTACTCCAGCTCAAAGCTAACCCTCCATGTGGGCGATGGCTTTGAGTTCATGAAACAGAACCAAGATGCCTTCGACGTCATCATCACCGACTCCTCAGACCCCATGGGTGAGCCAGGGCAAGCCCCACACCAGGCAGTAGCCCCCCAGGCACCAGCACTGTGTTCTCCCCTGACACCACCGATGAGTGGAGCCTGGCTTTGGTCCATAGCAACCTCAGTTTCTTCTTCAGCCTCTCCACTGCTTTTGATCGCCCAGCATCTAGGTGTGGTGTGATGTGGTGGGAGTGGGGTCAGTCAAATGCAGGCCCCCAGATGTCAAAACAGTAGGCTCCACATTCCACAAACTTGGGTGCCACACCAGCTCTGCCACTGAGCAACTCTGGCTGTGTCAGGGGTGACTGTGGCCTGGATGTCCCAGCCAGAGTGGCCATGGACTCTGCCCTCTAGGTCCTGCTGAGAGCCTCTTCAAGGAGTCCTACTACCAGCTCATGAAGACCGCACTCAAGGAAGATGGCATCCTTTGCTGCCAGGGTGAGCATGGGCACAGGGGGGTGCAGAGTGGGCCAACTGCCCTCTCTGTGGCAAGGCTGACCTGCAGCCTCCCCCACAGGTGAGTGCCAGTGGCTGCATCTGGACCTCATCAAGGAGATGAGGCACTTCTGCAAATCTCTCTTCCCGGTGGTGGGCTATGCCTACTGTACCATCCCCACCTATCCAAGTGGCCAGATCGGCTTCATGCTGTGTAGCAAAAACCCGGTAAGCTGGGGGCTACCCGCGTGGTAGGGAATGGGCAGGCCTAAGAGCCCCGTCGTGATACCCTGTGGTCCCTGCCCCCCAGAGCACCAACTTCCGGGAGCCAGTGCAGCAGCTGACACAGGCCCAGGTGGAGCAGATGCAGCTGAAATACTATAACTCCGACATGCACCGGGCGGCCTTTGTGCTGCCCGAGTTCACCCGCAAGGTGAGTGGCCGGCCAGGCTCCCTTCTCTGCCTCCTTGTCCTGCACATCTTCCACATTTTCCTGACACCCTTCATGTCCCACTAGGCCCTGAATGACATAAGCTGAGCCTAGGTGCCACTGCAACATCACCCGAGACCTCAGTTGGACTGGACCAAGGAGCTTCCACGGTGTCTGGGGCCCTACCAGCCCTGGACCAGACTCCCAGATGACTCTTGCCCACCAACCAAGTGTTACAGTCCCCAGAATGCTGCCTGGCCTGCCCAGCTGGGTGGACTCAGTCTCTGTGTCTGTCTGTCTGTCTATCTCTGTGGCGTTCAGCCCCAAGCCTATACCAGCTCTGTACAGCACCATCTATGCCCTCCATCACCCAACAAAAAACGTGTATTTATAACAAGCTCAGTCGCGACCCTTGACGTTTTCTGGTCCCACCACTGCTACTGGTGAATGTGGGGGTGTTCTGTGGTCTCTGGCAGAGAGGGGACCCAGCAGTCATAAGACCAGTCCCCAGATCTCTCCTGAGAACCTGATGGGCTAATCAAGCACCCACCAAGGTGTTAGAGAACCTTCTCTAGGGCCCAGTACTGTGGTGTAAAGGATCCAGGTAGGATCATCTTACAGGATGGAGGCAGGGTGAACCCTGGTACTAGAGGCAGTCCCAGAAGGGACTGGTGGGGACCCCGCCATAATCATCACCTAGAACCTGTTTAATCACATCTGCTCAGTCTGGCAATGCAACTGTGGATCTAAACCTGAGTTTCAGTCCCACTTCCAGGTTCCAAATGTGGGGCTGCCCTCTCTCCAAGGTGCTGAACCTGACCTTCAGCTCAGCACCACACCTCTTGCTCATCAGAACCAGGGCTCTAGTTTCTGGAGAGAGAAGCCAGGTACAGGTGTCCACTCCCTGCTCAAAACGACCCACAAAGCTTGCTAGAGCAGGAGTTACCTACCCTTTCCCTACCCTGGCCAAGGGGCAGGGAGAGGGGAACTTATAGGCTGGCAGAGACACCAAGGTGGTTGGTCCCCTACTAGAGGGACACTACAATCTCTTCCCTCACTTGCGCAGCCACAGAGGGTCCTGTACTCACAGGAGTGATTCTGGACTAATGAGAGTGGGACCCCGTGTCGGGGACACCCAGACCATGTGCCAGAGAGCTGATTGGCCTCACTGTGTACTGGCCTCATCCTAACTTCTTAGGTGCCCATTCCCAAAGCTCTCCTATCATGTTGGGATACTCCTGGCTGCTCTCATGTCTGCCCAGCCAAGTGGAGGGCAGAACTGCTCTGCTGTGGGCCTGAGGCCAGAGGTCAGGATGTCAGTCTCTGAGTACCAAACACTGCAGGCAGCATCTTCAGCTCGCAGAAAGACATCCATGGACCACCATCTTCCAGTCTGAGGCAGGTCTACCTTGAGACCCAGGCAGGACTGCTGGAGGGGGCAGGTTGGACAACCTTCTGGTCCCTAAGTTGGGTGTCGGGAACCAGGCTAGGGTCCAGTCTCCATCTGCCGCCCACTTGCACTGTTGACCTGACCTCCAGGGCTGTGACTAGAGCCACATCCCAAAGCTCCCTGAACCGAGTGTTCTAAGTTGGAGCAGAGGTAGCAGACCCAAGAGAACCAGTTGCAAAAACCAAGGGCCTCCTCCAGTACCACTTGGTCCCTGCTCTGACTGAACCTTCACCTTGAGCAGCAGAGGGAGGCCTGGAGTCTGAACTATTGGAATGCTTGGGTCAACCAGCTTGTGCTGGGAGTAGAGGAAATCTTTGATTGGTTGGTTTTTCCTGACAGGGTTTCTCTCTGTAGACCTGGCTGACCTGGAACTTACTTTGTAGACCAGGCTGACCTTGAACTCCTTTTTGAGATCCTCCTGCCTTTGCCTCTGAAGAGCTGAGATTAAAGGTGTGTGTCACCACACCTGGCTGGAAATTTTACCTAGAGTTTTAAAATTATCAAATTAGCAATACTATTTATTTAAGATTTCATAAATTATTTGGTCATTGTCCCTAATTATAGTCCTAGCTCTTAAAATGCTTGAAATTTCTTGATGGGAGTACTGTCATTCATAATGGGTTCCTTTGATGACACCTGACTTGCTAATGAGGCTATTTGGTTGGGTCACCCAGCCTTGCACTCAGGTCACCAGGTACTTAGTGCAAGACAGGTCAGTGGCCTCCAGGGGAGGGGCTAAAGGAGTGGCCGTGGTCCTTTGTAGACACTGCGAGCAGAGACGGAGAGTCCGGGTCACTGAAGCCTGGGATGGTGACCAGAGGGACCTAGGTTGTGTGCTGGCCCGCTGCCTCTGCCCTCTGCCCTCTGCCCTCTGCCCTCTGCAGTGTGCTCCGATGAGTGTTTCCTTGGGTTCTGTGAAGGCAGGCAGATCTCTTGAGTTTGAGGCCAGCTGGCCTGGTCTACAGAGTGAATTCCAGGACAGCCAGGGCCACACAGAAACCCTGTCTCGAAAAGGAAAGAGAAAAGTCATAAGTCACTCTACTTGTGACTGCTGTCCGAAGTGAAGCTCGTCTTGTGACCTCTCTCACCCCAGATCTGCCGCCACCACACACGTCAGGCAGGCTAATGTGGGATCGGCTAGCACACCAGTCCACAGAGCCTTCTGGAGTGGTAGACCATCGGCTTGTGTGTTCTCCTCTTTGTCTCTAAATAGCAAATCCACATAACTGCTTGTGGACTTGGCCATGTCTGCCATCATTGGCTGGTTGGTTTACTGTGAGGATTAGGGGTTGGAGATACTGTTCGGTGGTAGAACACTTGCCTGGCATGAACAAGGCCCTGGCCTCCATCCCAGCACTGTAGAAACAAGGAGTTAACTCCTCCCTTTCTGCCCGCCCTCCCAGCTTGGGAAGCATCCTTTCGTGTAGAGCATGCTCACAGATGGGACAGGAAGTAGCCCAGTGTGGTTCTATCTCCTACAAAGTGAGTTTTTCCCAAGATGTTGATTGGTTATCTTGCTTTTTTTTTTTTTTTTTTTTTTTTTTTTTTTTTTTTTTTTTTTTGATAATTTGTACATTTTTTTTTTAAATTTACTTATTTCCAAGACAGGGTTTCTCTGTGTAGCTCTGGCTGTCCTGGAACTCACTTTGTAGACCAGGCTGGTCTCAACCTGCCTCTGCTTCCTCAGTGCTGGAATTAAAGGTGTGCAACATTGCCTGGAATGTTTGTTGTTTTAAAAGACATTATCTCAATACATAGTCCAAGCTGGCCTAGAATTTAGAATCCTCCTGCCTCAGCCTCCTGAGTGCTGGCATTGCAGTCATGGCTGCCATGCCCAGCTGCAGCCACTTCATGAGGCAGCTGGAAGGTGAGTTCAGAGACGCGATACAGACAACATACTTCAGCCAGCAGTGCAGACATCATCAAAACACTCAAGTCCACCTAGCACCGAGCACTACGTCCCAACATAGAAACAACAGTCACAGAATCTCCAGGAATAGAAGTCCTCTGTGCCTGGGTCCCTCTGGAATAGCCTGGTCTGACTCTACTTCTGTTTTTCTGGTTTTGCATCTGATACACTTCTTTGACCCTGGGCAGAGAGAGGGTTTAAGCTGGGGCTCAGACTCAGTCTAGGGTGGGTGATGAGATCAGCTCAGCTTCAAGGGAGACACATCCTCCCAAGACCCACCTGAGACCAAGAGTGTGGATCGCCAGCTCTGCCCTTCCCGTCCCACAGGGCTGAGGTGCTGTGTTCCCTCAACGCTTGGGAGAGCAGAGACCCAGGGGCTGGGCTTGAACTCGCTGGGCCTTACAAATCTTGACCTCTACATTTTTCCTGTCTATAGAAGGGAGATAATTATCCCCCTCGGTGTTGGGAAGATGAAGGAAGATGGTGGTGAATTACTGGGACCAGTGTAAAAGGAAGAGATAAAGGATGAGGTCAGGGAGTGTGGGAGTTTGGGAAGAGACGAAAAAGGAGAGGAGAAAGAGGAAGAGAGGCAGGGAGAGACGAGAAGGGGGAGGCCATCAAGCCGATCCTCAGGCACAGCTCTGCCCAAGGCTGCTCCCCCACGTACATATTAAGGCTACTCACACATTCCTTCTGCATCCTGCTGACACATCTGCCAGATGTGGCTTGGGTTGCCAACAAGAGCAGCTGTCCCCTGACGTGCCCAGCTGCAAAATGAGGACCTGGAGATGGCAGGAAGGACACAGAGAAGTGGCCAGAAGAACAGCAGCGCCGGGAAGTAACCGAAGTCGTGGGATTCCCTGCCCGGGCCTCAGTCTTGCTGCTTGCTGGAAGAGGCCAGATGACCTGGCGACCCGGACCAGAGGAGGCCAGGGCTGTGGTGTGTCTGCAGCCCCTAGTCCTGCCCCTGGATCTTGTCCTAGGAAGACTAGGTGTGACTCTCCCTCCTTGGGGCTGGTCCCTGTAGTTTCCTGAGCAGGCCATATTCAACTCAGATAATCTGAAGTTCAATCAAGTTGAATGTGAACTTTGCCTTAGACCAACTCTCTTGGCAATGACTTTCCTAAAAAACATGTGCAGAGATATTACAGTAGCTGTGTTCAAGACCTCAGCTCAAACCTGCTGCACCATCATTTTTATCCTCATGAGTGCCATGACATCTCTGACCCTCAGTCTTCACAACTGTAAAGTGGGAAGAATGTGAAAATGAACCTGGGCTACAGAATCAAATTCCCTGACTTTGACCCCTCAGTTTATCTGCTTAGTGACCTGAAGCCACGAGTTACTCCTCCTCTGGAAATAGATTAACAAGAAGATTCACTTCATGGGAGGGAGAGGTCTTGAGTGAAGACATATGTATACAGGGCCTGGCACCCAATCCATGGCAGCCATTGGCTAGGATCAGGACAGATACGGTTGGCAGCCTTCTCGTTGCCTAAAGGGCATCTGCCCTGATAAAATGCAGATTTGTCCACCAGCCCTCCACTCCACTCAGCGCCCTACCACTGTGTTTTTGGAATAGAGTGCTCTGCACCCTGCCCATACAGTAGAAGGGGAGAAGTAATTCTGGCAAGCTGTCCTCTGACTTTTCATGCTTGTGCACACACACAACAAATAATAAAAACAAAGGTAGTTTGGGGCTGGAGAGATGGCTCAGAGGTTAAGAGCACTGACTGCTCTTCCAGAGGTCCTGAGTTCAATTCCCAGCACCACATGATGGCTCACAACCATCTGTAATAAGATCTGGCACCCTCCTCTGTATACATAATAAATAAATAAATCTTAAAAAAAAAAAAAAGGTAGTTTAAGTGACTTGGTGAAGCTGGTAGTGACACACACCTTTAATCCCAGCACTTGGGAGGCAGAGGCAGGATCTCAGTGAGCTCAAGGCCAGCCTGGTCTACAGAGTGAGATCCAGGACAGTCAGGGCTACACAGAGAAACTCTGTCTCCAAACCAAAAAGAAGGAAAAAAGAAAAGATAAACAAATGAACTTGGAGGTTATGTAGGAAACATTCTTACTTGTGGTTGCCTGAAACTCTCTCAAAAGACACTCCCAGAGACACAAGCTCCCAGAGGCCACAACTTCAGACATCTGCAGCAGCTGCCTGCTTAGATCCATGTCACTCTTGTTATTAGTCATTGTGGCCAAGGATCATTGTTTTAAAATGTTTGATGGCAGCATCTTTATCTTTAAAAACTTATTGCACAAGCTCTGTGACTACACCCATAATTTATGATGGCATGTGTGTTGCCACAGCAATGCTCTGTTGTTCCCAAGTAAACATTAAATAGCAGAATTCCTTAGATGATCTCTCTCCATTTTTTTTTTTTTTTTACTTGATACTGAGGATCACACCCGGGGCCAAGTATGTGCTGTGCTGCTGAACTACCACCTATTGGCTGTCTTTGATTTTGGAGTTGAGGTGGTGAGGCAGATAGAGAAAGGATTTTTTTTTTATATAATAATTTATTTAACTTTTATGTACACTGGTGTGAAGGTGTCAGATCTCTTGGAACTGGAGTTACAGACAGTTGTAAGCTGCCATGTGGGTGCTGGGAATTGAACCCAGGTCCTCTGGAAGAACAGTCAGTGTTCCTAACCCCTGAGCCATCTCTCCAGCCCAAGAAAGGATTTTTATATTATGGTCTGGACTGGCCTTGAACTCAAGATCCTCCTGCCTCAGTCTCCCAATGCTAGAGTGTGGCTGTGTGCCCTTGTTTATATGAGCTGATTACTCAAGGATTGTGGGGTTGTTTCTCAAACAAGAGAAACACACACATATACATACACACAAGATTATAATTTAAATATAAAATGCCCCCGTAGTGGGGTTGGAGACATGGCCCATCAGTTAAGAGTACTTGCTGCTATTGCAGAGGACCCAGGGTCAATTCCCTGCACCCACATGATGGCTTACAACCAATCTGTAACTTCAGTTCCAGGGGATCTGATGCCCTCTTCTGGCCTCTGAGGGTATCAGGTACACACACAGTTTACTTACATACATGCAAACAAAACACTCATACAGTACAAAAAAAGAAAAAAGAAAAGAAAAAAAGTACACACAGGCTCCTGTGGTGAATGCTTGGCTCCACAACTGACGTGCTATTTTTGAAAATTTTCAGGTTCTGCTTGAGGAAGTAAAAGACTCCACCTCACAGAGGAGAACAGAGTGAGCATGGAAAGCTGATGGAAGCGGAAGGTTTGAATACAAAATCCAATATGGTTTGTGAATTTTACTCTTACTGTGAGCAACATGGCTAGCCTTTGCTTCTATAGCCTTAAGGATCCCATGTTTGGGATCCAGAAGAAGAAAAGGAAGAGGAGAAGTAAGGGGGACAGAGAGAGAGAGAGAACACGAGCGTGTGGGCCGTTCTGTCATACCTTCTGGAAAAATGCAAACGCCCATTTTCTGGATGGTGGGTGTGGCTCTGTCGTCGGTATACACTTAGCATGAGGGGGTTCCGGGTTCATTCCCCAGCACAGAAAACAGAAACTTGCATGGCCACCGCTCTTGACAGTGATGTGTCCTGACCTGGCCTGTGACCCTCCTTTTTCCTACTCCCCCCAAGAACACAGTGGAAGTTGGTCTCCTTTCTTTCACCAAGTCTGCTTTTTAAATTTTTCAAAAAGGTTTATTTATGTGTATGAATGTTTTGCCTGTGCCTGTCAGTGCACCATGTGCCTGAAGAGACCAGAGAAGGGCATCAGATCCTCTGGAGCTGGAGTTGTTAGTGGCCCTGTGGGTGCCGGGAAAGGAACCCGGGTCCTCTCCAAGAGCAGCTGGTGCTCTTAAGTGCTGAGCCGTCTCTCCAGGCCCTCTACTTCTTTAGTATTTTTCATTCACAATTTCATTCACACATATGATGGACTTGACCACATCCACCTATAATGCTCTCATCTCCTGTCTCTATCACAGGACCCCTTCTTCTTAACATGACCCCCTTATACTTTTAAGTTGTGTGTGTGTGTGTGTGTGTGTGTCTCCGTGTGTCTCCCAGGCCTACTGTATTTAATTAACCCTACTCACACAAGTGTGTGTAGGGAGTTATTTACTTGAGCAAGGGCAGCTATTGTGTGGCTGTCCTCTGAGCCAAGCAAGCACCAGGCCATTTGGGGGCAGTCAGCTGCACCTCTTGTCAAAGGGTTATCCCAGCTGGACTATTAACCATGGAGGACTGGGAAGGGTCACAAGACCCTCACCTGAGTACCCAGCGTCTTCCTTCCACCTGGTGTTTGCACCTCTGCTTTAACTGCAGAGGGCCCCTGGAGGACATTTAGGAAACTGAGGCAGAGAGGGAGACTGGATCTCAACAGGCTGAGACTGCTTCACTGGACCATGAGAGGCCCCAAACTTTCCAAAGGATGGGGGACAGATGTATATACATGCACGCATACATGGGTAGCTCCGGGGTTGTAACTGTTTTGTGATTTGACTGTAGCACAGTGGCTTGTTTTCAATACCCAGGCATATTGCTTCTGCAGGTGGAGCAGAATGGTCAGCCAAGCAATTCTGTATGGCTAGGGGCTATTGCTTCTGACAGCCTGACTCAATTCCTCATGTCAGGAGGTGGTTACCCAAATGTTGTATGTGACTATCCTCCAAGCCAAACAACTGCCATTTGGGGCCATTCAGTTGTACCCCCTCACAAAAAGATTATTCCAGTTGGGCTTGTTAACTGTTTATACCCCCTTCCATGGTGGACCGAGGAGGGCCACAAAACCTTCACCTGAGTATCCAATTACTCCCTCTACCTGAATATGCAATTCTGCCTTCATTGCACATGACCTTGGGAAGGGGCTAAAGTACGGAGGCTGGCGATGACTAGGGAAAGGGACATTCACCCCTGCTGGTAAAGACCTGTTGGGGAGGAGCACCCATGCCCCTGAAGTACCCTCACCTATGAGCCCCATAACTCACTCACTTCCCAAAGTGAATTTGGGTGGAATCTTGTCCTCGGGACCTGAGGAGGAGGAGGAGGAGAAGGAGGCAGAGGCAGAGATTTTGTTTAGTCTCATCACTAGGAAGTTTTAGTGAGAGCAACTTCCGGACCACTAGCACTGGGAATGACTTCTTGTGCCTTTTCCTCAATAACCAGTTGCTCACTGAGAGTTTCCTTCCTCTCGTGACATGAAATGCTTGTCAACAATGCAGGAAGTGTGCAGGTCCCTGTCTCCCCATCTCCTTATCACAAGAGGGAAACCCACCAAGGGCAAGGTAATGTCAGCGTGTCCCTGAGGACATGCTGACTGAAGAGTTGTAGCTCACATGGGAAGCCCTCCCTAAGTCATGAGCATAGTCATGTTGGGAGGAGGGAAACCATCCTGAAGGGACGTTGACAGCTGAGACAGTGACGGGCAGGACCACATTTTGAGCAGTATTGCTTAGCTATGCACATCCCTTGCTCTCCTCTCAAACCTCAGGTCAGGACCCTACAGACAGGTTGAAGAGCTTTACCAGACCTCTTTATTTGTTCTTCCCAACGTGGCCACATTGGATAAAGCTCCTTTCTATGGTTTCCTCTATTGGCCTATTGAGAGCAGATGGCTGTGACTAGCTGCTTGAGTCTGACCTACGACATTTCTTTCTTTCTTTCTCTCTCTCTCATTTTAATTGATTAACCAATTAATTCATTCGTTTGTTTATTTATTTATTTTGGTTTTTCGAGATAGGGTTTCTCTGTGTAGTCCTGGCTGTCTTGGAACTTGCTCTGTAGACCAGGTTGACCTCAAACTCACAGAGATCCACCTGCCTCTGCCTCCTTAGTGCTGGGATTAAAGGCATGTGCCATCATGCCCAGCAAAAAAGGTCATCCTTGGGGCTAGAGAGAGGATTCAGCAGTTAAGAACACTTGCTGCTCTTCCAGAGGACTCAAGTTCAGCTCCCAGTAACCAAACTCTCAGCTGCCTGTAACTCTACAGAGGATCAATGCTCTTTTCTGGCCTCCAAAAGCACTTGAACATACATGGCTACGCACGCACGCACGCACGCACGCGCCCTCTAAAATCACTGTCCTTGTGACTAATGAAAACAACCAAACCCAGCCCCCCCAACAGTCCAATCAAAGGCCCATTCTTGCCTTTTCCTCGTAGGCCAATCCTCCCCGTGTATCTCAATGTTTACCTCTGTTTTGCTGGGACAGATGCAAGTTCCCTCCTCACAGCACTCGGAGACATGGGCAGGATTACTACAAGTTTGAGGCCAGCCTGGTCTACACAATTCAAAGCCAATCAGAGCTAAATAGAGAGACTCTATCTTCAAATGAGTAATGCTCCCTCCAGACTAGCACCAGGATCAGGAGCCCCAGCTTCCTGACTCTGCTTTGGGCTCAGCAGTCACCAGCAAGACACTCCATCCCCCTGCCACCCACCATTCATGTTCCCAATTGGAGCGCGTCTTGTCTTCTGTCCCATGTTCCCTCTCCTCTTGGGTTCATGTGCTTTCTCAAATCATGTTGTCTGCCTCTCCCTGAGTTAAGGGGGCGTCTAGACAGTCACTTTGTCATGGAGATTCTAACCCACCAGACCTTCCTGGTCTCACCAGGTAGGGCACTGAAGGTGGGTGAGGGGAGAGTTGAGGATTGCTAGCAGGCTGTGGCCAAGTCAAGCTTCTGGCTCCCAAAGTCACCGAACCTTCCTGTCTGGAAGTGAGGCTGGCAGGAGCCATGGGTGGATTCCCAGAATCTCTGGGTCTGGTAGGCTGGGGGCAGGGCCAGGTGCTGGACAAACAGATCAAAGGTGAGTGAAGCTGGGCCTGCAGAGCTGGACGGCACATCATCATGAGGTGGGTGAGCAAGCCATGGCCTCTGGGGGAGCAAGAGGGATTAGGCCTGGGCCCTCACATCCCTCCCCTGCCCACAGGCCGCTGATCTCGCTGGGCCTGCTGTGGAGCTTGGTGAGCACGCTTTTGGCCTCAAAGTGGCCTGAGCCTGTATTCGGCCGCCTGGTGTCCCCTGGCTTCCCAGGGAAGTATGCCGACAATCAGAACCGGTCCTGGAAGCTGGCTGCACCTCCCGGCTACCGTCTGCGCCTCTATTTCACCCACTTCAACCTGGAGCTCTCTTACCGCTGCGAGTATGACTTTGTTAAGGTACCTGGCAGGGGCATGGCTGGGGCCCTGATGGGGTATGGCCAAGTCTGACCAGAAGTCTGGGTCTAACCTTTCCTCCCTCTGACCCCACAGTTGAGCTCAGGGACCAAGGTGCTAGCCACACTGTGTGGGCAGGAGAGTACAGATACTGAGCAGGCGCCTGGCAATGACACCTTCTACTCACTGGGTCCTAACCTGGAGGTCACCTTCCACTCAGACTACTCCAATGAGAAGCCATTCACAGGATTTGAGGCCTTCTATGCAGCAGAGGGTGAGCAGTAGTGGGCCCGGGCTGACCAGCTGCAGCTGGGGTGACTTGTCTTAGCCTCATCCCCATCTTTGGGTCTTTCCTCTCCACCTCTCCTGGGGCTCTGGATTCAGGTCAAACCTGCAGGAAAGGTGAGCCTGCCATGGCCTGATGCCATCCACCATGAGAATGCGGTGGCACAGAACTGGGTATCTGCTAAGGACGTAATGATGCTGCAAAGCACGGATGATCAGGTTACAAAGAGCTTACACAGGCCTCAGATGTGACTTCACACTTGACTGCACACTCTGGTCCCTGAAGGGACTATCTGTGTGACCTCAGGCGAGTGGTACAACCTCTCTGTGCTCAGAAAGCTGCTGTATGGGGTCCATGGAACCTCATCTACCCTGTTTGCTCCTGGGTTGATGGTGGCTGTTCCCTCTGCTGCCTGGGCGGCTTTGAGCAGGACTCAACCTGTCACTGGTTCAGCAAGGATGCTATTTGCATCTGTGCCCCAGGCCTGTGGGTTGCCAAGCAGCAGGCCTCCTCTCAAGTGGGCCACCAAGGCCTAAGCTCTAGTTGTCTCTTCCCTCCTGCCTGCGTGGCCCCTCCTCCCCTAGATGTGGATGAATGCCGAGTGTCCCCGGAAGAAGAAGTCCCTTGTGACCATTATTGCCACAACTACCTGGGCGGCTACTACTGCTCCTGCAGGGTGGGCTACGTTCTCCACCAGAACAAACACACCTGCTCAGGTGAGGGGTGGGGTACCCCATCTGCGCGCTTGCTCTAGCTCCCTAGGCAAATGTTCTGCTCAGAGGCTGGGCTCTTCTGTTCCCTCCCACTCTATATTAGCAAACCTGACTCCTCCCTCCTCCTGGGTGGTTCCTAGGTAGGCTTGGCATCTCTGGCTAAGCTGGGCACACCTTGAGCTTCCCTTCTATCACAGACCGTCAGGGTAGGGGGGCAGTGTGGGCAGGCTCAAAGCCACTGGTCCGGGCCCCAGCCCCTGAATGCTTTGGCCTCCTCTAGCCTGTTTCTTGACCCTGGCCCTGCTCTTCCTCAGTCTTGCTGATGCCCCCATCTCTCTTCCAGAGCAGAACCTCTAACCTCTCTCAGCTCCAGCCTGCCCACCCCAATGGGTCAGATGTCAGTGCATGGCCACATGCTGCAGCTCTGTCAGGACGGAATGGCTGCCAGCTACAGCAACCATCCACCATACCCATAACAATAATAAACCTGCCTCCATTCCACTGTGGCTGTGTGTCTCTTGGGGGGAGTGGAGGAGATTTGGAGGGCAGTAGAGCAACTTGGGTCTCTATCTTATCCTCCTTGTCTCACAGCCTGGTGGTGGGAACCCCTCCAGGGCCATAGGCACTTTCGAAGGGCTTGCTTTAAGCCCCTTATGTTGTAGATGGGACACTGAATGGACAGGGATTAGCCTGAGCTCACGGAGGGAGACCCTCCTCCCTCTGCTGCTTCCCCTGAGGCTGATCTCAGGACATCTTTAGCCAGTTCTTGTTTATAGGGCCATGCAGGTTTTTGTTTCCTGACTTGGAGCTTGATTCAGAACAGAGAGACCACCACGGGAGGTGTTACCAAGTGATCAGGCTAATTACTCTGCATCCAGGATAGTTACCCTGCAACCTCTGTACAGTAGGGAGCAACCTCATGGAAAGAGGCAGTATGTGAAGTCTTCACTTCCTACAAGTGGCCCTACCAGTCTGCTCCGACCCTGTATAAGCAGGCAGGAAGGGGTGGGGAGGAGAGGCAGAACCTCCCTAAGAGATGGAGCCTGATCACCTTCAGGGCAGCTTAGCAGCCTGAGACAAGAGGGCAGACTGTGCACACTGGTGACATAGACTTCCCTCAACTGTCCCCAGGGCCACTTCTGACAACAGGGAAGGCCTGGGAAAAGCCTTCCCAGCATGTTCCCTGGGATCAAGGGCTCTGGGCTGGTCCCTGCCAGACATGGTGGGAGCCCCCTTGTGGACTCACTTGGGAACTGCTGAGCTGGGCACTGGAGTGATTGGAGAGTTTGCCCTGACTTCAAGGGACTGCCTCCTTTCTCTCCCTGAATTCCTAAGGACCTGGGGAGGTGGCCTGCCCCTCCTTCCAGGGCCCACTTCCCTCTGGCCAAGCCTCCCTTCCTGTGTTCTCATCTTTTCAACTGTGACTCTGACCCTGGGGTAGGAGTCTGGGCCCTGGCAGACCATACCCTGCTTCAACTAAAGCCTGAGGGCACCAGAGTCACCTTCTAAGCGCCCTTTGGCATTGTTTAGGGTGGGAGTTTGGGTCCTCTCCTGTCTCTGTGGTTTGTCAAGTGCAGGGTCTTGACCAAACCCTGGACTTAGCTGTCCCCCAGGTGTTCCCCATGCTCAAGAGCTGTCCCCCAGGTGTTCCCCATGCTCAAGAGCTGTCCCCCAGGTGTTCCCCATGCTCAAGAGCCGTCCCCCACGAGCAGTCATGCCGTCTTGTCCTCTCTCCTTCCCAGCCCTGTGTTCAGGCCAGGTGTTCACTGGGAGGTCTGGGGAGCTCAGTAGCCCCGAATACCCACAGCCGTACCCCAAACTCTCCAGCTGCACCTACCACATCCGCCTGGAGGAGGGCTTCAGTGTCATCCTGGACTTCGTGGAGTCCTTCGATGTGGAGATGCATCCTGAGGTCCAGTGCCCCTATGACTCCCTCAAGGTCTGTCTCTTCCCCCTGAACAGCCCTCCTTACTTCCTTTCCACACCGCCCGCTATGGTCTGTCCTCCAGTGAATCCCTTTCAGCCTTTCTGTGGGGGTCTAAGCCAGGTTGTCACTTCAGCATGGACAGGGTACCCACCTTTTGTCCCCAGCCTGCCCCAGCCAGTTTCAGTTGGTACGCTTCCCTCTAACATAGGCCAGATCCCTGCCGCAGGCCCTAGAGGTTCAGAGTCTCTTTGTTCAGATCCAAACAGAGAAGGGGGAATACGGCCCATTCTGTGGGAAGGCGTTGCCCCACCGGATTGAAACCAACAGCAACAGTGTGACCATCACATTTGCTACTGATGAGTCCGGGGCCCACACAGGCTGGAAGATCCGCTACACCAGCACAGGTGAGCATGCTCTCCGGTCTAGGAGACAAAGAAAACAGTCTCTGCCCCTTCTGCAGCATCAAGAAACCATAGCACTGGACTCTTCCCTGGTCAGGCCAAGGAAGGGAGCGCAGATGGAGTGGGGTGGTCTGTCAAGTGACGTCCATGGCGGGGATGGCAGGGGTGGGGTGGAATAGCCAGTCTTCCCTTCTTCCTTCTCCCCCTTACCCAGGCAGCCATTTACCTGGGCACCCCCTCTGTCCTCAGTCCTGGTGTTTGAGATAGGGTCTAACTCTGCGGGTCAGATGGCCCCAAACTTGGATCCTCCTGCCTCAGCCCCGAGTGCTGGGATTCCAGGTCCATGTTTCCCTCTATCTTATTCCCTCACCACCCACCTACCCACACGATCTATCCATCCATTCACCCATCCACCCACTCACCTCTCCTCTTCCCCAGCCATCTTTACTTCCTGTAGATATGTGGGATAGGTGAATATGGAGCTCGGTGACTGAGCGCCTGCCTGCTGGGCCCTGTGCTCAGTCCTCAGCATTACTCTTAAAAGAGAGATGTATGCCAAGGATGCTAAATGCAGAAGCCAGACCCCAACAGTCTCTGCCCTCAGTTCAGTGGGGGGAAATGTTAAGTCCCTGTGGCACAGCCTTTGAGGCAAACACTGTCTAGTGAGACTCCAGGGAGGGCCACACCAAACACTGTCACTGACCCTCAGTCTGGTTCTTTTCCTAGAAGTGAGTCTTGGCTTCAAACCACATGCGTCGTCTTCCTGGCATAGAGAGCTCATTCTGTACTTCTGATTTTCTTTTTCTTTTTCTCTTTCTTTTTCTTGGATGTGTGTGTGTGTGTTTCAAGACAGGGTTTCTCTGTGTAACAAACAGCCCTGGTTGTCCTGGAACTCACTTTGTAGTTTGAGGCTGGCCTCGAACTCAGAGATCCACCTGCCTTTGCCTCCCTAGTGCTGGGATTAAAGGCCTTGTGAGCCACCACCACATCTGGCAGTTTTCTTTCTTAAAAAAAAAAAAAAAAAAAAAAAGAATTGGCTGTATGCCACTGGTGTGCAGATGCCCCTGGAGGACAGAAGGGTCAGATCCCTTGGAGCTGGGGTTACACATGGTTGTGAGCCCCCTGATGTGGGACCCAAACTGGAGTCCTCTGGAAAGCAGTGCTCTTAACTGCGGCACCATCTTTCCAGCCTCGTAGCTGAGTCACAGACAAAGAAACAAGTGAGTGTGGAGGTGACTCAGCTTAACTTTGCCTTTGGTGTTAAATGTTAAGACCACCACTGTTAACACTTGGGGCAGGCTCTGCCTCTTAGTTCATTCATAACCAAGAACGCAGATTGCTAAATTCAGACCTGCCTGTTCCTCTGCACAGCACAGCCCTGCCCTGATCCAACGGTGCCACCTAATGGCTACATTTCACCCGTGCAAGCCAAGTACATCCTGAAGGACAGTTTTTCTGTCATCTGCAAGACTGGCTTTGAGCTTCTACAAGTGAGTCACTAAAAAACTGAGTGCCTATGATCAAGACGGTTTTGAATTTGGAAATGAAAACAGGAAGTGCCTATGCAGAAAAAAAAATCAAAGTAATAATAAGTCTGCAGCAAACAAAGAGGGATGGCATGGACAGTCTTTGCGGGGAGAGGGGCTGTGGTGGTGGTGGTGGTGAAGGTGAATCCTGCCTTTCATTTTTGTTTTGAGGCAGTTTTGCTATGTAGTCCAAGCTGGCCTGGAACTATGTAGTTCAGGCTGGTCTCAAGTTCAAAATCCTCTGCCTCAGCTCCCCCCCAACCCCAAGTGTTGGGATGACTAGTATATGCCACCATAAACAGTTTTGCCTTTTAAAAATTGTTACTTTGGGCCGGGCGTTGATGGCGCACGCCTTTAATCCCAGCACTCGGGAGGCAGAGCCAGGCGGATCTCTGTGAGTTTGAGGCCAGCCTGGGCTACCAAGTGAGCTCCAGGAAAGGCGCAAAGCTACACAGAGAAACCCTGTCTCGAAAAAACAAAAAAACAAACAAACAAAAAAAAAATTGTTACTTTGTTTTTCTAAAAGTTTTCAATGCTTATTTTAAGTGCATTGGTATTTTGCCTGCATATAAGTCAGTGTGAGTGTCAGGTCCCCTGAACTGGAGTTACAGTTGTGAGTTGCCATGTGGGCGTTGGGAATTGAACCTGGGCACTATGAAGAGCAGCTGTGCCCTTAACGGCTGAGTCATCTCTCCAGCCCTTTTTGAGGCAGGGTTTCTCTAAGTAGTGCTGGATGTCCTGGAACTCACTTTGTAGACCAGGCTGGCATCCAATCACACAGATCTGCTTGCCTCTGCCTCCTGAGTGCCTGGATTAAAGCTGTTCATTACACACCCAGTTGTTTTGTTTTGTTGAGGCAGGATTTTTTTGTGTAGTCCTGGCTGTCCTGGAATTCACTTTGTAGACCAGGCAGGCATTGAACTCATAGAGATCCACCTGCCTCTGCCTCCCTAGTGCTGGCACTGAAGGCGTGCGCCATCACACCTGGTGCTGCAGCTGTAATTTTTTTTTTTTTTTTTTTTTTTTTTGGTTTTCCGAGACAGGGTTTCTCTGTGTAGCTTTGCGCCTTTTCCTGGAACTCACTTGGTAGTCCAGGCTGGCCTCGAACTCACAGAGATCCGCCTGGCTCTGCCTCCCAAGTGCTGGGATTAAAGGAGTACACCACCACCGCCCGGCTTCAGCTGTAATTTTTTTGAGACAATGGCTCAAGATGTAGCCCAGGCTGGCCATGAGCTCTGACTTCCTGCTTCAGCCTCTCCAGTGCTGGGATTATAGGTGGACACGGTCACACCCCGCTGAAACTTTTACTTTCGGTGCTGAGGATTGAACTCATACACACTAAGTATGCTCTCTATCACTTAGCCTACATGGCCCACACCCATCTGTTGTAGAGGCTCTTTTAGAGAGCTAGTCATTAAAAGAACTTCTGTTCATCTGTACATTGCAGCAGCTCTCTGGAAAGTGGCTGAAACAACAGAAAGGAGTGTGCTCACCTTGCCCCATGAGCTCTGCGTAGCTCCTGTTCAATTAAGACTTCCCTGGCCAGCTGACGCCCTTCCAGGGAACAGCTCCTGGCTCACAAAGATTAGACAGCCCTGGAAAGAGTACATTCTGCAAAGTTATAAATAGTGCTCACTGTTAAGGGAGAAGGAATATAATTTTAAAAACTGCTTAGCATGTTGCTTCAGGGGCACAGGTAAGAAATTAACTCATCCTCTTTGTGTTCTTCAAAATTGTCATTGAATCCCAGTGGTAAAAAGCAATAACCCTGGAATGACAGCTAGGGATGGAGTCCAGTCTGTGGAGGGCAAAGCGGGGAAAGTCCCATCTTAAAAACCTCTTGGCCAGGCTCTTTTCCACTTTTGACTGTAAGACCATAAACTCGTTCAGTTGTTTTGAAACTGCTTCATGTAGCCCAGGCTGGCCTTGAACTTGCTATGTAGTTGAGGATAAGCTTGTCCCAATTCTCTTGCTTCTACTTCCCCAGGGCATGTTCCATCATGCCCAGTTTATGTGGTGCTTTGGATCAAACCCAGGACTTTTTAGATGTCAGTAAAGCATTCTATACATCCTGTTTATCATTTAAATGAAAAAAAAAATGTGTATCTTTTGAAACACTACAGCTTTGGCAAATGGCACTCTCTTCCATTAATGCATACTTTCTCTCTCTGGACTATGTAGACCAGGCTGGCCTCAAACTCAGAGATCTGCATGCCTTGGATTAAAGGTGTGTACCACACTTGGCTTAAATGGTTGACATTATTTCAGGGACTTGTCTTTGTCTGGATTAAGGTGTGTACCACCACAGTCAGCTTAATGTTTGACTTTAGTAACTATCTCTGCAGTTTTTTGAAAACATTGGCATTTTGGTGGGGGTGGGGATGGGGGTGTAGGTAGAACAAGAGTTTCTCTGTGTAGCCATGACTGTCCTGGAACTTGATTTGTAGACCAGGCTGGCCTTGGACTCAGAGATCCATCTGTCTCAGCCTCCCTGAGTGTTGGGATCACTGGCACTGCCACCATGCCAGACTCCTTTTGGCACTTTTGAGAAAAAGAACATTTATTTGTATGTGGCTGCACACAGCATGCGTGGAGGGCAGAGGACCAGCTTCCAGGTGTCAGTTCTTTTTCCCATGTCAGTTCCAATCTCAAATTCAGGTTGGCAGGCTTGGCAGCCAATTACCTACCTGATCTGCTGAGCATCTCACTGGCCCCATCTGGCACTTGGTAGAAAGAAATGGTGGAAAGGCTGGAGAGATGCCTAAGCAGAGGACTGGATTCAGTTCCCAGGGCCACCATGGCAGCTCACAACCACCCTAACTCGTTTCAAGGGGTCCAAGGCTGCCTTCTGCTGACCTCTTCGTACACTAGGAACACAGGTGGTACACACATGCATGCAGGCAAAACACTCAAACCCATGAAACAAACCGAATAAATAAGTGTGAGATTGTGCACACCTTTAATCCCAGCACTCAGGAGGCAGAAGCAGTTGGACTTGTGAGCTCAAAAGATAGCCTGGTACACAAGAGTTCCAGAACAGCAGGACTTCATAAAAATAAATAAATGGAGGGGCTGGGGCCTAACCCCCACCCTCAGAGGAAGAAAACAAGTAAGAGACAGCGACAAGAACTTTGAGCCAGATGGGTTCTAGGATGCACTGGAAAGTGGTATATGGTAAGAATCGCAGTTATTAGCGTGCAGGTGACGTAAGCCAGCAGCGCTGTTGGCAGCAAATGTGCACATGGAACAAGGCAGCTGGGCCACGGCTGCTGCCCTCATTTGGGAGCACTGGGAAGCTCTGGTATGGGGAGTGACCTGATGTTAACAGGGAGCTCATTCTCTGAATTTCCTCTTCAGGGTCCTGTGCCCCTAAGATCGTTCACTGCTGTCTGCCAGAAAGACGGATCCTGGGACCGGCCAATACCAGAGTGCAGCAGTATGGTCATACGGTGACAACCCTTCCCTTCTGCCACCTGTACCATTTCCCCTTCCCTTCTGCCACCTGTACCATTTCCGTGTTGTCCCTTCATGTGTACACACATGAAGGTCACTGTAGAGTTAGAGCAGTGGTTCTCAACCTCCCTAAGTGCTGCGGCCCTTTAATATAGTTCAAGTTGTGGGGACCCTCAACCATAAATTTTCATTACTATGTCATAACTGTAATTTTGCTACTGCTATGAATCATATCTATTTTCCAATGGTCTTAGGCAACCCCAAAGAAACTGCAACCCATAGGTTGAGAACCATTGGGTTAGAGGATGTCTTCCTCTTCCATCATCCTATCCCCGCCCCCCCCCCCCCACAGGATTTCTCTTCTCTATATAGCTTTGCGCCTATCCTGGAACTCACTCTATAGCCCAGGCTAGCCTCAAACTGAGAGATCTGCTTGGCTCTGCCTCACAAGTGCTAGGATTAAAGGCATACACCATCCATCACCTGGCCCGGGATCTTAATTAGGAAGCACAGTGCTATGGTTGGTTTACCTGGGTGCAGGGGATCTGAACTCAAGTACTTATGCTTGTGCAGAAAGCACTTTCCTATTCTGAGCAATCTCCCCAGTCCACCCATTATTGCTTTGTGGCTTCTCTAGTCATTCCCATACCCACCCTACCCCCGCCAAATGAATCATTTATTAGGGTGTGAATTCCAGATTCACTTCTACTCAAGTCTCTGTGCCAAGAGGAATCGAAGTGCTGGGGAGAGGCACTGAAATCATTCCTAAGTGTAAAACACTGCTCTTGCAGACAGAAGAAATGTAGGAAACTTAATCCCTATCACCCTACAGAAAAGTGTGATGCTACTGTGTAGGCCTCTCTCCAGTTCTACCCCACCCTAAGCCATGGGCATACATGTGCACACTTGGCACACACGTACATGGATAATGGCACACATTATCATTTTGAAAACTAAGAAATTTCTCAAGAATCACATGCTTAGTACTCTTTCAACTATGACAGTATAAATATTTGAAAACTAAACTTCTCCCCAATTAGATTCACCAATTCTTTCAGTCTCAATGTTGAGCAGGGTTGACAGTGTGGGCAAATGGTGGTCTGGGTCTGATCCTGCCACTTGCTGTGCAGGTGTAGACACATCTGGTGCTATTTCACCTGTGGCATGGCAGAGCAGCCACAACAGAAATTTGAGCTGAGGCTGGAGAAGATGGCTCAGCAGTTGAGCACTGTTTGCTCTTCCTGAGGACCCTGGTTCAATTCCCAGCACCCACATGGCAGCTCACACCTGTCTGTAACTCCAGTTCCAGGTCTTCTGATACATATAGGTACATGCAGGCAAAACACCAATGAATATAAAAATAAATTTAAAATCCCAGCAGAGGACAGAGCAAGACAGCCAGGGCTATGTAGAGACACTGTCTCAAAAGCAAAAACAAAAACAACAACAACAACAAAACGAAACAACACCCCTCAGGGTTTCTACAAAGCTCAAGCTGTGAACAGGAAAATAGAGACAAGTCCCTTAATCCACTGGTTTATGTCACACAAGAACATAGTCTTTTCTTCCATGTTATCCTGCAGACCATTTCTTTTGTGAGAGCTATGCAACTCCAAGTGTTTCTGAATTCCCTGCACTGGAGAGGCCACCCACTCCTTTCCAGGGAAGTCCCTTCAGTGAAGAGCCACCAAGTTGAAGCTATTCTTGCTACTTTTAGAAGTGGCATTAGTGCCACGTACCATGTAGAGAATGAGGCCAGCACAAGGCCCACCTGGCTCTCCACTTACTGGTCCTGGAGAAGATACTGGGGGCTTCACCTGTGTCACTCAGGTACCCCACCAGGCTACAACCTCCACCCCAGAGTACAGCTCCTCCCATTTCTTTACTAGTTGTTGACTGTGGCCCTCCTGATGACCTACCCAATGGCTACATAGAATACATCACAGGCCCCCAAGTGACCACCTACAAAGCTGTCATTCAGTACAGCTGTGAAGAGATTTTCTACACCATGAGCAGCGATGGTAAGTACTTTCTTCAAGGAAGGGTGGGTAGTACTTGGAACTTGAACCAGACTTTTTGGCTAAGGAAGACAAAGAATTAAAAGGCCTTCCTCCCTTGTCGTTAGTGAAATATTACAGTTAAAGTGACTTTAATGTCAATTTGCAAGAATCTGAAAACAGATCTTATCTAGTAAATGACTACTACAAACACACAATATATTCCAAATGGTTTAATTTAACAAGTCAAAACCTTATCATTAAGCACTTGAGATCTTGATACATAATTCAAGTTACACATCTAAAAGGTTTCCACTTTGCAAGCAAACATGGTAATGCAGACACCTATTTATGAAATCATGTAAAATGGTTATCACACACCTCTCCCCACCACAGATGCTCAAGAATCAACATTTTTCAAAGGATTATTCAAGCAAATGACAAGCACAGTTAAAACATTTTTGCTTTTCCAACAATTTGCAGGTAAATATGTGTGTGAGGCTGATGGATTCTGGACGAGCTCCAAAGGAGAAAAATTCCTCCCGGTTTGCGAGCCTGGTAATGGATGCATTTATAAGACTCATAGCTGACAGAGTAGATGGAGGACAAGGGTAGGCAGACATGGAAGCTCAGCATCTGGCTTGGCTTGGGCTAATGTAACTCCTAAGTGTGTTCTCATCACCCCTTTGCATATGGAGGCTGCTAGGTGCTAGCTGCACTTATTGATATTTTTGACCTTTATGACTAGGCAAGCATAAAAAAATTAAATGATTTCTTAAATTATCTCAAGCCATTTATACATATATAAACACAAATTCTTGAGTTACTTTTCTCCTCTGTAAAAGTGCTATTAAAACCCAAAGCTAATAACTTCATTATTTCCCTAAGCAATTGTTTTCAATGACATCTAGGTTTTTAAACATTAATGCAATTTGCCTTTTAATAGTATTTAATTTTTTAAACCAGAATTGGCTCCAACAATAGTTGAATGCTTAAAAAAAAATTTTAAGGTAATAATACACTCATTACCCCTGAGTTAGCTGGCTTAAATTAGTTTTCTAACCCTGTATTTGGCTGACATGCTACTTCTAAGTTTTAATCAAAGTGCAAGGCCACAATAAAAAACATATGCTGCATTCCTAAGTAATTAGCTTGCAATAGACACTGTAAACTTAATGTTTGGATGACTCAACCAGACCAAAAATACACATTTTAGAACCAGAAGCATCTCTGTCATTGCTGCAACATTTGTAATTTTTAGATTTTTACATTCAAAGGCAACAGTAATTTTGTAAGTCATAACCTTAACTCCTGCCTTCCCAGAATTCCCAGTGAATGCAGCAGCAAAACAAGAGTCCTGACCTTTTGCCTCTATGCAGTGTTCGTGTCTTTGTGCACACAATTACTGTCTATACTGTCTACAGCTTCCCTCAAACTTAGTTTTCTTTTAGCAAAACCAAAGAATCTGTGAAATCTTACTGATCTTGAGAACAAGCTAAGCAACTATAAACAAGGACTTATCAAGTCTTTACACTATTTAGAACAACCTCACTTGCCTAAACAGAGAGGATGCCTGCCTGTCAGTTCATGGGATAAAACTGTTGGTTGACACTGAACGTAGCCTTGTTTCTGCTCTTTCCTCAGTTTGTGGGCTGTCTACACTCACTACAAGAGGCCGCATATTTGGAGGGCAGTTGGCAAAGCCTGGTGACTTTCCTTGGCAAGTCTTACTACTGGGCGAAACTATAGCAGCAGGTGCTCTTTTACATGACAACTGGGTCCTAACAGCTGCTCATGCTGTGTATGGAGTAACAGAGGCAGTATCATCCCTGGACATTCGCATGGGTATCCTCAAAAGGCTCTCACCTAATTACACCCAAGCCTGGCCTGAGGCTGTCTTTATACATGAAGGTTATAATCACGGTGCTGGTTTTGACAATGATATAGCACTGATTAAACTCAAGAACAAAGTCACAATCAATAGGAGCATCATGCCCATTTGTCTGCCAAGAAAAGCAGCTGTATCCTTTATGAGGACAGACGACACTGGAACTGTGGCTGGCTGGGGGTTAACCCAAAAGGGGTTTCTTGCTAGAAACCTGATGTCTGTGGACATACCAATTGTTGATCATCAAAAATGTACTTCTGCCTATGAAAAGATCTACCCAGGAGAAAGAGTAACTGGTAACATGCTCTGTGCTGGCTTTGAAACTGGTGGCAAGGACAGCTGCAGAGGTGACAGTGGAGGGGCATTAGTGTTTCTAGATAATGAAACACAGCAATGGTTTGTGGGAGGAATAGTTTCCTGGGGTTCCATTAATTGTGGGAAGGCAGAACAGTATGGTGTCTACACAAAAGTCATAAACTATATTACCTGGATAGAGAACATAACGAGTAATTTTTAACTCGCATGCCTCCAATTAGTAAATTATTTCTCATTTTTACAAGTACCCGGAAAAGCTCTTAGCAGTAAGAGCACCCAAGAAGCATCGATGGCCCACCCCAAACCAGATCAAACTTATAGGCACTCAACTTTGTTGAGTCTAGGTGTTCGATACAATAGCATTATCTTTGCCAACCCCAGACACAAACTCACTATGTCAAGTTGTATTGATTTTCTACAATCTACTTAATATTTCATACTTGCTGTTGATTTTTCTAGTATGTTAAGACTTAGTCTTAATGACCTCTCAAAGTGCAGAATATCTGATCACTTCTCTTTTCAAAGGTAAACTGAAAGCTGGTATGCTGTTTCCCTATTAAAATCAGTACCATAAAACAATGTGGGTGGTTTTTTTTTTTGGGGGGGAATCCATTTCCAGAATACTGGGATAATAGGCAGTCTACCATATTTCAAATTATTGGATAAAAATAACATGGAATAGCATTTTACCTCCTCAAAAGGGTGATTTAGCAATCTGTTTGAAAAAGCCTAAAAAACTTTCTTTTCCAGTCTCATGTTCTTGGCTGGTCTTAAACTTGTAATGAAGCAGTAAATCCAACCCTTTCTTTTGCTGCTACCAGCTAAATGCTTAGGTGGATGTGCCACACCCCACTTTATCTGGTGTTGGCTGGCAATCAAACCCAGGCCTTTGGGCATGTTAACTAGGTAAGCCAACTAAGATACATTCTGAACTCCTTATGCCTACCTTTTGAGACAGCCTGCTCCAGGCTGACCTCAAATTTACTATTTTGCCTTAGCCTCCCAAGTGCTGGGTATTAAATGTGTGCCACTATACTTGGACCATTTTTTTCTTAAGTGAGCATGACTTGGGCACAAGTGAGCCAAATAGATCACAGATGGCACAACAGTAGAAAACAGACCTGTATACAGTAGACTCATTCTCATATGTAACAGAAGCAGCAGTAATTCACCCTAAGTAACTGCTTTTCTCCTAAGATGCTACCTTAATCTTAAAATGTGGCATTTGATTATACTTTGCTCTTCCAACAAGTTTTTGACAGGGTTTCACTATGGAGCAACAGCTGGCCTGCAACTCAGATGTGCATGTCCCAACTTCTGGGATTAAAGGCATGTGCCACCACACCCAGCTGGAGACTTTACATTTTTAAATAAAGGATGAAAATGCTGTACTGCATCTTCCCACATAAGTCACTGTTTAACTTTCTAGCATTTTTGTCATGAAACAGCAATATTTTTCTCCAGTAAAACTCCAGACACTATAAACTGTTGGTGGCAAGAAAACTTTTTATTTAACTGTGGTTCAAAGATTGTTCTTAAGAATGAATGCATTTTGATGATCAAATACTTTCAAAAACCAAATCTTTGCCAAGTAGTTTATTTCTGAAACTTCATTTAGGGCAAATAACTATCTACAGCTACGTCATACCATAAACATGTTAAAAGGCTACTCAACATTGAAAGCCTTCTATGACAGTAACTCTTTAACAAGTGCAAACAAGGGATCAAAACCATGCTATCGACAAGTAACTTACCCCAGGACTCCTGGACGGCTTGCCAGTTTAGTCTTTGGAGGTCCCCGAAAACCATTTTAATGTTACCATGTTACTGCTGCTGAGTAATAGTGCAAGTGCTAAAATGCAAAATTCAGATGTACAGGGTTTGGAAATCATGCAGAGAAAAAAATTTACAATAACTCAAGATCCCTTTACAGAGGGTACTGAATAATGAAACACCGTGTGCATAACAAGTCTCTAAAGGATATAAAATTTTAAAACACGCACCTTGCAAAATGACAAACCTATTTATCATAATCTATTTAGGTAAGGGCATTAGGGAAACTATCAACAAAAAAATGGTCACATCTTTCCAGTTAGAAAAGGAGCTCCCCAGTTCTCAGTAGTTACAGGAATAATAGTAGTTACAATAAACAAGGTATTATTGCTTTTACATTCTTAACAATGCATTGTGAGAGCCTAATCTGATTTTGTGAGCGTATTTGTTCGTCACTATATGGCCCCCACACCCCAGAGGATAAGTGCCCACCTCACTTAAGACTGCCGGAGATAGACAACCCACCCTATTAGTTCTTAAAGCTATCAGGCTTCTTAATGAATTTCAGGCACACGGTTTCTTGGTTTCTTCTACTTCATCCCTATTGCAATTAATTCCACTTTTCAAATCCCCAAATGAAAGATGCTTATCATCCCTTCTTTTCCATTGATAATGCTCTGCTACAAAGCATTTGAAAACAACCGTTTTGCCCCTGCTCCCAAATAGTTTTAGAAGGCATGACTTCCCAATGGAGGTTTATACAGCCAGGTCAATAGCAATCACTCAAATGCACGGAGGCACTCAGAACAAGCTGAACGGTAACTGCTTACCATTTTAGGTTCTGTCACCCAGACTCATGAAAAACTAGATTAAAAACAAAACAACCCATGGAAAAACTTTCGCTTTGGATAATGCAAGAACAAATAGCAATTAAATCTGGGTATCAGGTGTCAATGCATGACAGGTGATGAATCCATTTGACTTGAGACAACTTTTCAAATAAGTTTATTTGAAGCAAAATAAACTAATGCCAAGAAACTTTATGAAAGTTCCATCTCAAAAGGGTCAAAAAGGGGAATTAACTGCTATGAATTCTTTGCATTCAGGGCTGCAAAACAAAGACACATATTATTTAAATCAGTTTTATTTAAGAATTTCCAACAATGACAACTCTTATAAAAAAGCATCCAAGCACAGGACACAGAACTGCAGCAAACAGCATTCTTATGAGTAGCTAACAGACATGAGAACTTCCACCCTTCTTTGAGACACCTGAGCTCACTGGTGAACTCTGCTTCCAAGTTCTCCTGCAAAGCACACCACAAGCTCAGTCCATGTTCGCAGCCCATCAGCTTCAGTTCACGTTCCCACACTTCCAGATCAGTAACAGAGGAGAACACACACCATACAGCATTCACAGCAGTTGACAGAGGGGGAGGGAAGTACAAGTATTTCACTTAACACATTCAACTAAAGTGGGTTTTCTAAGAACAAAACTCAAAGTCTTCCAACAGATGTGGATGTCCTTTGATGCAAAAACATTCGTACGTTATTTGCTATCATTGCTCTCTGCACACTCTCTCACCAAAGCCACAGGATTGAGTGACACATCTCTCCAAGTTAAAAAATATCCATTTTGCACCACCAAGTCTCTGCACGCGCTCTCTCCTTTCCTCGCTCATACTAGCCTTTCATGCCTCGGCACCACCATCAATCCCACACAAGGTTTCAAAAGTTCAAACAGCCTTCTGGTTCCATATCACAGCCTTGCGTTCATAGCGTTGATACGACTCCATGAAATAAAGAGTAGCGGATAAAAATGGAACACCCACCGTCAAAGACGCAGCCTGTGCAGCGTGATGACGAATTCTTGGATGAGAAAGCATGTAGACAGAAGTATTCCTATGGCAGAATATTTACAGCACTACTTTCAATGAAGTGCTTCTTCCATAAACATTTGAAATGAGATGAACTGCAGAGATTAAATGAAGGCTTCATATTGTACTTTCGTATATGAAGGAAGACAAGTGTTAAAAACAAAACCAAAAGAACCAAACACCATGACATCATGATCTCCCAAATGGAGATTTTCCTAAGGAAAAAATTCATAGGGTGGGATTCAAATTAAAATGAGAAAAGAATGTAGTTCTAACCAATGGTCTCTACTCTGAACATGCAAAGAATCCATTTAACAAGTCCAATGATAGATTATTACAGAGAAACCTTCTGAGATCAACTGTAGTGTTGGTTTACCAATTAGGCAAACAGCAGTTCACTTTCACCCACTCAGTATTTTAACCCTTTATATAACAAAACTTATAAAATTCATTTAGCTTTTCCTCTTTTTCTAAAGAAAAATGTCAAAAATACTGCTGAATATACTCCACACTGAACAAACCAATCTGAAAATTTTTAGTACATATGTATTTTACAATATACTTACCATGAGTTTAGAAAAATTTGAATCCCACCATTCTATACCTACCTACCTATCAACCAACCAACCTACTACTGCCTACATTCCCCAGCCAGAGGATTTAGAATCCATGCTTGAGCCAAAGCCACCATTAAAACCACTGCCTGACCCTGCATTTGATGCTGACCCCCAACCAAGAGGGGCACCAGAGTTAGAACCACTGTAGGAATTATTTCCAGAACCAAAAGCCTGATTTGGCTCCCTCTGCATGCTGCCCTGGCTTTGGTTATTACCAGATGGACCCGACTGGTTCTGCTGGCTGGCTAACATGCCCATCATACCCCAACTGCTCTGCAATGCTGCCTGGGCAGCAGCCATCATTGCTGGATTAATGCTAAAAGCCCCGAAGTTCATTCCTCCACCCATATTACCACCCTGGTTATTTCCCAAGCCAGCTCCACCCCCTCTACTGTTACCAAACCCACCCTGATTCCCAAAGCCACCTGGATTACCACCAAATCTTCCACTTCTTTCTAACTGTCTATTGCTATTATGCTTAGGTTCAGCATTGGATATATGCACGCTGATTCCTTTAATGATCAAATCCTCTCCACAAAGGGACTGGGCAACCTATAAGAAACAAGGGATGTAAATGGTGATTAAACCACCAACTCACACACCAAAACAGCAAAAAACCCTAATCTTAGTACAACCATCAAAGCAGGAAGAAAAACAAGCAATTAATGCTAATTTCACTTTGGTAATGTTACCATCAACATTTGTAATTAAAAGGTATGTAACAGCCCCAAAGTCCACATAATGAGAAACATCAGAAGGACACCTTACAACTATCTAAACCCAAACACTCTATCCCTAAGGGTGGCAATCAATCAGTTGGAGCAAACCACTCATCATTTTTAGTGCTAGAGACTGAGCTCAGCACCTGGAGTACTATGCTGGACACATACAGTAGCCCCGAACCAGATACATTCCCAGCCCTGGAACAAATTAAGAAGAAAAATACCTTATCATCTGCAAAGGTAACGAAGGCAAAAGCCCTGAATGGCTTGGGAATGAAGACATCCACCACTTCTCCATACTGACAGAAGAACTGCTGAAGCTCTTCAGCAGTCATGTCCTCTGTACAACGCCCAACAAACACCTTTCTGCTTCTCAAAGGTTCATCTGGGCTTTGCTGCTCAAAAGAAAGGGATAGCAGAAATAACAAATAAATAAAGATACACTTTGTCTTTTCCCCCTCCTTGGGTGTTTTTCTTTCTTTTTTTTTTTTTTGAGACAAGGTCTCACTGTGTATCCCTGGCTGGCCTGTGCCTCTGGGTGCCGGGATTAAAGGTGTGCCAAAAAGATTTGTGGCCCTTCAAGGTCAGAAGGAGGGATTGGGTCACTCAGAACTGGAGTTAGTTGTGTGCTGTCATGTGGGCGTTGAAACCTGAGCCAATCTTTCTCCAAGAACAGTAATTACTAATGAACTTCTCAGTCTCACTTCCTTGGGATTTTAAGACAACCAACCCCTCATGTACCCCAGGATGGTCGTAAGCTTGATATAAAGTGAGGACAATCTGGAACTCCTGGTCCTCCTGTTACCACCTCCCACGTGCTAGAATTACAGTGATTCACACCAGGTCATTTCAACTTCTTTTACACACGAGACCATTATGTGCATGTTCGGGAGAGGTTGATGCTAGCCATCTTTCTTAATCATTCTCCACCTTCCTTTTGGAGGCTGAGTCTCGTACTGAACCTGTATTTGGCTAGACTGGTAGCCAGCAAGCTCCATGCCTCCCTCCCCCCTCTCCAGGGGTGGAATTACAAGCACATGCTACCATACCCAGCTCCTTTGAAAAACAAACACAACAAAAAACCTTGGGTTGTGGGTTGTGGCTGGGAGTAATAGTAGTAGTAGCATAGGCCTTAAGAGTCAGGCAGTGGTTAATCCCAGAGGCCAGACTGGTCTACAGAACTATGCAGAGACCCTGCCTCAAAATAAAGATGTGTGTTCCTAGATCAAGTTCAGGTCCTCATGCCTGAGGTAAGCACTTTATGGACTGACCAGTCCAAATCAAGTTTTAAATTATGAAAGTATACCTTGACCCCAAACCAAACGTTCCAAAAAAGGTCTCATTTGCTTGCTTGGAATTAAGTCTGGGCTGGGGATGTATGTAGCTCAGTGGCCAAACACTTGCTCAGTAAAGCACTGGATACTAGGTTTCCCAGCACATTAAAATCAACATTAAGCTGGGTGGTGGTGGCACACACCTTTAATCCCAGCACTCAAGGAGGCAGAGGCAGGTGGATATCTGAGGTCAGCCAGGTCTAGAGAGAAAGTTCCGGGACAGCCAAGGCTACAACAGAGAAACCTACCTTGAAAAACTAAAAGGTCCCCTGTCAGTGTTCCCAAATGCACTTAACCTTTTAAGGTCATCTAAGAAAAAATTCCCCTAGCATACAGGTAAAGAGCAAAATACCTTAGAATTGGGAAGTTTACAGTCACACCATCGCCCATCTATCATATGTCGTTGGGACATTACTTTCACTTGGGTGTCATATTCCGTAAATCGAACAAAGCCAAACCCTTTCGAGTGACCAGTTTTAAGATCTTTCTTGACCTAAGAAGAAAAGATTGAAATTTATTCTAATACCACACATACACCAAACCAGAGTTCACATAAAAATCTGATGGCTTCTACAGAATGAAGCAGCACATTGAAGTTAATAAAGTTAGTTCAAGGCAACAAAACCAACAGTAGGGAACCAGGTCATTACCAGTAGAAAATGACTCACTTGCACAATAGAATTAACAATGGTTTAGAATGAGCACAAATAGAAATAACATCTAAAGGAACCCATTTCCTTTAAACTGGCAGTTCTCAAACTTCCTAATGCTGTGACCCTTTATACAGCTCAGTTCCCCATGTTATGATGACCCCAACCATAAAATTATTTTTATTGCTACTTCATAACTGTAATTTTGCTACCCTTATGACCCATATAAACAGAATTAACAAAAAGCTGTTATCCAGAATCAAGTTTACCTGAACCATAAGAACCTCTCCAAAAGTACTGAAATAGTCTTTAAGATCTTGTTCTGTTGTTTTCCAGGGGAGACCCAACACTATTAGATCAGATGTTTTCTGGACTGCTCTTTTCACTTTCACCGCTGAGGAAGCATCTGTCTCATCCATTTTCCTTTTGTTATCTAAACAAGGCAAGCAGAAACCAGTATTTAGCAGTTCTTTAAAAAGACAGGTGGATCTCTTCTAGGCCAGCCTGATCTACAGAGCATGTTCCAGGACAGTCAGGGCTACACAGAGAAACCCTTTCTCGAACAACAAAATACAAAAAGCAAACAAGATTAGATCTATAAACAATGAAGACACTAAAAACTGGTAAGTCTCCTTAAGGACAGAATGTAGCTTAAGTGGCTGGAGTGCTTTTCTGGTGCAAAAATCAAGGAATTTCAATTCTAGTTTTGTATTATCTTTTTGAAAATTGTTTTGTGTATTATGAGAAAGTGCTGAGTATAGCATCTGTAAGCAGTTTCTGGCCCTCTGTTCTGTTAGGCAGGGTGTGTTTTGTTATTTCTGGGAAGGCTGCACATCACTGCAACTGGCTTTTTAATGGTTCTAGAGATAAGACAGGTTGCCTGGCTTGCTCTGCAAGTGTCTTTACTGGACCAGCTATCTCCCTGGCCCAGGTTTTAAATAATGCTAAGATTGTAAAATCAATTGTATGTTCTGAAAACCTGTATCCAAACTAATGCCAATTCTACTTCATTTTAATTTTGTGGCATTAATATATCTGACTAATCCAGGGGATCAGACACCCTCTTGTGATGCACATGGTATACAGAAAATACCCACATACACACTTCTAACATATATAATCTGGAGGAATCCTTTCCTCATCCTCCCTGCAGTCATTACTAGTGCATGCCACCTTGAACTACCTGCCAGGCATGTTCTATCTCCAACCCCGTTCATTTCCACACAGTATCCCACTATGTTCTTATAGTGACCTTCAAACTTGAGTTTCGCAGGGCGTTGGTGGCGCACGCCTTTAATCCCAGCACTCAGGAGGCAGAGCCAGGTGGATCTCTGTGAGTTCGAGGCCAGCCTGGGCTACCAAGTGAGCTCCAGGAAAGGCGCAAAGCTACACAGAGAAACCCTGTCTAGAGAAAAAAAAAAAAAAAAAAAAAAAAATTGAGTTTCTTCTTCTGCCTGAGCTTCCTAACCTTCAACTTCAAGTGTGTGCCACCACTCCAAGCAACATCAAATGTCCTTTTAATTCAAGGTAAACACTGAGCTACAGCCAATGACTTAAGAGGTGACACAGTGAAAAAACAAATTTAGCCTGGCACATATACTCTGTCTTTAAATCCTCCCCAATTTCTTGGACATACATTAGCTTCTGCATATTAACCAACTTTGGTGGACTGACCTTGGTTGAAATGTCTTGTATATAAAAAATCAGGCTGGCCTAGAAACTCACTATATAGCTCAGACCTGCCTCAAGCTCAATCTTTCTGCCTCACTCCATCTCCCAATGCTGGGAGGATTACAGGTATATGCAGCACTTTGTTCTACTATATCATAGTAAAAGCAACAATGTACCAATTCCCACACAATCATAAAAGACAGGGTCTTAGCTGGTGGGTGGTGGTGGTGGCAGAGCCAGCAGGATCTCTGTGAGTTCAAGGCCAGCCTGGTCTACAGATCAAGATCCAGGACAGGCACCAAAACTACACAGAGAAACCCTGTCTATCCCCAAGCTCAAAGATCTACTTGCCTCCGTTTCCTTGAGTGCTGGGATCAAAGGCATGTGCCACCAGGACATCTTTCTCATACTTATAAGAACAGCGGTAGTAAGAGGCGGGGAGAATAAGACCAAAAATCTTAAAATCAAAGTAGTTCTATAGTAATTCAGAATTGTGAGCCAATGCATTTGATGTTCATTTAAGGAGGGAAAAGAGAGGTTAAAAGCACCTGCTGCTCTTCTGGAGGATCAGGGTTTGGTTCTAGCACCCGCAGGTCAGCTCACAACCATCCAATTCCAGCTTCAGAAGGTTGGGTGCCCTTTTGCACCAGGCAGACATAGTGCATTCATACATATGAGAAAGCCAGGCCTGGTGGCACACACCTTTAGTCCCAGTTACAGACAGTTGTAAGCTGCCACATGGTGCTGGGAATTGAACCCAGGTCTTCTGTCTACTCTTCACCACTAAGTCATCTTTCCAGCTCCCAAGGAATTTAAAAAAAAAAAAAAAAAAAAAAGATTTATTTTATTTATTATATAGTGTTCTTTCTGCAAGTTTGCCTGTACTTCAGAAGAGGGAGTCAGATCTCATTACAGATGGTTGTGAGTCACCATATGGTTGCTGGAAATTGAACTCATGACTCTGGAAGAGCAGCCAGTGCTCTTAACCTCTGAGCCATCTCTCCAGCCCAGAATTTAGTTTTAACAGCCTAAATTTGGCACCAAATTGCCAATGACTGTTCCAATGGCTTAATATTTAAATAGATACTCCTTTAAAAGTCCCAGCTGGGCAGCGCTGGCACATGCCTTTAATCCTAGCACTCATGAGGCAAGGGGATCTCTCTGAGTTTGAGGCCAGCCTGGTCTACAGAGTGAGCTCCAGGACAGGCACCAAAACTACAGAGAAACCCTGTCTCGAAAACAACAACAACAAAAAAAACCCTAGTCCTGCAATTTTCAATTATCACTTATTTAGACTGGGAACTTGCCAGAGTAGTCTAAGCAAAATTGAAAAGAACTGGGTTGCAGAAGACACTTTGCCACAAAGACCAAACCCTGAGGACGAAGCTCAATAGACTACCTGCCCAGCAAACTGGATATTACACTGGCACCAGTCCCCACACGCAAATAATAATCTACAACTTAGGCTGGCCTACAAGTCTAACTGTAGTCAGCAATACTGCAAAACCTACAATGATTAACAAACCTTTGGGATAGTTGACAACATATACCAGATTGCCCCAGCCAGCATCTGGAGCATGCAGAATTCCTTCCACCAGCCGGACACCTCTCATACACTGAGACACTGGATTGCGGTAGCGCAGGCCACATGCCCCCGGAAACTGGGCTGTAACTGTGGACAACAATACTGTTCCATCATCTTCTGATGGTATTTCAATGGGCTCATCGTTCTCATCTTCTGTTACCCGAATATATTCAGACATCTTTGCTTAGTTTTCTAGAGGAAAGAGAGAGAGGGAGAGATGAATGATCAAAAGAGTAAAAGCAATTATCTTTCTATGTCAGCTGCCACCACAACACCCTGTGCCACCTGAAACCTATGGTTTCCTTTGTCATGCTCTAAAAAAAAAAAAAAGTGGTATTTTTGCCAATCCACTTACTCAAATATTTTTCTCAGGGCTTACTATATGCTTCAGTTGCTAAAATTCCAACATTGTTACCAGGGGGCCTGGTTGTTCCAAAACCAGACAAAAATAGAGTGTTAAAGAACTAAGCACTGGGCCGGGCAGTGGTGGCGCACGCCTTTAATCCCAGCACTCAGGAGACAGAGGCAGGCGGATCTCTGTGAGTTCAAGGCCAGCCTGATCTACAGAGCGAGATCCAGGAAAGGCACAAAGCTACACAGAGAAACCCTGTCTTGGAAAACAAAAAAACAAACAAAAACACCCAAGTATTGGCCAGGCGGATCTCTGTGAATTCGAGGCCAGCCTGGTCTACAAAGTGAGTTCCAGGACAGGCTCTAAAGCTACACAGAGAAACTGTTTAGAAAAACAAAAGAACTAAGTACTTGTCAAGACTTTTTCTCTTGCAAAACACCGTTTTCTTACCTGGCGTGCAAAGATTACAGACCATAACATTTCATCACCATCCTGAACGAATTTATTCTAAAGTCTGAGAACCTAAATTGGGTTTAGCACGTGCTCTAAGTGGGTGGAAGAAATCAACAATGGATTTCCTTTGGTGTTGGTGGAGCACGGAAACTGGCGACCAGAACAGAGAGATTCAGTCCTGTTCCTCATTTTCGGGGAGGGATAGCTAACTTGAGCGTCGAGGACCGCAACGACGGACGCTCCGTGATGCAGGCCACGGCTTCCCAGAAGGCTATGCGTGATGGACGACGTTGATCATTTTCTCCCCCCTTTCAACTCGGCCCGGGGTGGGGCCGCCAGAGTGCAAGGCCCGTGGCGGCAACGACTCTGTTCAAATGCGGAAACCCGAAGGGACAGGCACTGCTGGAACCCCGGGGCCGCGACAAACTTCCGCCCACGGCTTCACGGCCCGGCAGGCTCGGCGCCCCGCTCCGGCGGCCGCCCGCGCTAGGCCCTAACGACGCGGCGGCGCGAGGCCAGCCAGGCCCCCGCTCCACAGCTCCCTTCCCGCGACGCAGGTCGCCTTAGGCCTCCCCCGAGCCAACATCCGAAGCACAAAAGCCGCCCTTGGCTAACAACTCACCCGCTAGGCCGCGGTTAGGAAGCACGACGAGGAAACGGAGACAGCGAGAAACCCGATACAAGCCGAGCTACCGCTTCGTGCCCACAAAATGGCGCTAGGGCCGCCTCCCGCCCCCGCCCGCCTTCGGCCTCTCCCATCTGCTTCCCGTCGGGAGGGGAGCTCACCTAGAGGAACCACAGACGCTCTCTCCTCGAAGCGGCTCGGGTCCTATTAGACGCTTGAGCCTACATAAACAACGCGGAGAACACAGGGAGGAGAGTGGCTGTGCCCGACAAGCTGAAAAATGAAAAACAGTGTGGCTACGTAGGCCTCAGATTCCCCCCACGTAACGTGGCAAGTGGCTTCGTCCGACCAACCGCCGGCCCTAGCTGAGGAGCTCGCGCTCATTGAAAGTGCGCGAGACTAGCGTAAGCCGGGAAGAGCGAGGCGGGACCGGAGCGGGCGGGGTGGGGCTACGAGGAAAGGGGCGGAGCCAGGAGGCGGGCGGGGCGCGAGAAGGTCGGGCGCGGGATGGGGCGTCTCTCCGGGGACCCTGGCTCCCTGGTCTAAACGCTAGTCCAAATAGGTCTTCTGCCATTGCTCGGTAATTTCCAAACGTGTTAACACTAACTTTGGTTTACAAAATGGTAGCTGTCCTAAGTACTACTTTGTGTCAGGTACCTTTTTACCCACGCTGGCTGTAGGGGAAAAAAAACAGAATCGTGTGAATGGCAAGCAAGTGTTCTACCATTGACCTTGGGCTGTGCTCCTCCCTTGGAGTTTTCAGAGTTAGGGATAGTCTTTGCCACCAAGTATTGTTTTAGAGACAGGGATCTCAAAGTCACTGTGTAGCCCAGGTTGCCCTTTAACTCATCACGTCTCCCCATTTCCCATCCTCAGCCTCCCAAGTGTTGATGTTGCCCTAGCAGTCTGATGATGTCACTTACTTCTTGGTAAGTGAGGAAACTGAGGCAGAAAGCAACTTTTGCATGAAGTTTTGCAATGTTTTGCATGAAGCCAGGCGGTGGTGGCGCACGACTTTAATCCCGGCAGAGGCAGGCGGATCTCTGTAAGTCTGAGACCAGCCTGATCTACAGCGAGTTCTAGGATAGCCAAGGATACACAGAGAAATCCTGTCTTGGAAAAAAACAAAACACAGAGAAACCCTGTCTTGGAAAAACGAAAACAAAACAAAACAAAAATAAACAAACAAAAACAAGAAAAAAAAAACGTATCTTGCATGAAATCGCCAAAAGAGTAAATGGTCGCCCTAGGATTTGAGCCCTACAACCGAAAACACTTGGAAGTGCCAGTCTTTCCGTTCCAGTTGATGACGTGACCTAGTTAAACTTTGTAAAGGCTGAAGGCTAGCTCTACCACCAAGCGCTTGCAGGCTGTAGCTCCGTTAGGCAGGATTTAAATCTCTTGGTGCGTATGTGTATCTGATTCTTAGCTGAAAAGGTTTACACAGTGACGGGGTTTACACGGTTTTGCAGAACAGGATGGCCTTGAACTTGCAGTGATCCTCCTGCCTCTGCTTCCTGGAGGCTGGATTTACAGGCATGCTATCATGCCAGGCTGAGTCTTCCTACTTTACAGTTACAAACGAAATCAGTTCCTCTTCACAGCAACCTAGAAAGGAGGTGCCACTGTGAGCATGGAGATTAATGCCTGGCCCATTTATAGTCCAGGCTGGCCTGGAACTCCTGGATAATCCTGCCTCAGCCTACTGACTCCTTCCTCCCAGTATTATTTATTTATTTTGTGTTTCAAGACAGGGTGTCTTTTCTTTTTGCTTTCTTTCTTTCTTTGTTTCTTTCTTTCTTTCTTTTTTTTCAAGACAGGGTTTCTCTATGTGGTTTTGGTGCCTGTCCTGGATCTCACTCTGTAGACCAGGCTGACCTCAAACTCACAGAGATCCGCCTGCCTCTGCCTCCCAAGGGCTGGGATTAAAGGCTTGTGCTACCACCGCCCTGCCAAAATTTTTTTTTAATTAAAAAATAAGCCAGGTAGTGGTGGTGCACACCTTTAATCCCAGCACTCGGGAGGCAGAGGCAGGTGGATCTCTGTGAGTTCGAGGCCTCCAAAGTGAGTTCCAGGAAAGGCGCAAAGCTACACAGAGAAACCTTGTCTCAAAAAACCGGAAAAAAAAAATTTTGAGGTTGGGCAGTGGTGGTGCACACCTTTAATCCCAGCACTCAGGAGGCAGAGGCAGGTGGATCTCTGTGAGTTTGAGGCCAGCCTGGTCTCCAAAGCAAGTTCCAGGAAAGGTGCAAAGCAACACAGAGAAACCCTGTCTCGAAAAAAAAAACCAAAAAAAAAAAAAAAATAAAAAAAATTGAGACAGTCTCATGTAGCTCATCTGGTCTCCAATTTATTGTATAACCTGTGCTGACCTTTGTTTCTTCTATTCCTATAGTACTTGTAGTATAAATATGAACCACCACACCTGTGAGTTTTTATTATTAAAAAAAATTTTTTTAAATGTGTATGGGTGTTTTACCTGAATGTATGTCTGTGTACCTTAAGCATGCTTGATGCCAACAGAGGCCAGAAGTTGTTAGACCCCCTGGAACTGGAGTTACAGATGGTTGTGAGCTGCTATGTGGTTGCTGAGAATTGAACCCAGGTCCTCTGGAAGAGCAGTCAATGCCTCTTAACTACCAAGCCATCTCTCTTATCTTTTTTTTTTTTTTTTTTCTGAGACAGGGTTTCTCTGTGTAGCTTACACCTTTCCTGGAACTCACTCTGTAGTCCAGGCTGGCCTCGAACTCGCAGAGATCCGCCCGGCTCTATTATTTATTTGTTGTGGTGCCATGCCTCAAGCTGAATGCTCTGTTCATTACATTATTCCCCAGACCTACAACAAATTTTATAATTCCCCCACCCCCCAGATAGGGTTTCTCTGTGTAACAGCTCTAGCTGTCCCGGAATTCACTTTGCAGACCAGGCTGGCCTCAAACTCACAGAGATCCGCCTGCCTCTGCCTCAAGAGTGCTGGCATTAAAGGTGTGACCCACCGTGCCCCGCTCAAATTTTGTAACTTTTAAATACACACACACACACACACACACACACACACACACACACACACACAGTTTGTATTTTGTATATGTGTCTCTCTGTGCGGTGTGTGTGGTTTGTGTGGTTGAGTGGCCAGGGAGACCAAAAGGTATTAGAACTCCTGGAGTTAGACTGACCAGAGATTATGACTTTTATTTTGAAAATTTCAAAGCCTGCTTAGGTGAGGCATACTTTTGGTCCCAGATCTGGAGGGAGAGGCAGGTTGATCTCTGAGTTTAAGGCCAGCCTGGTCTACATAGCTAGTTCCAGGCCAGCCAAGGCTACATAGTGAGAACCTGTCTCAAAAACACTAAAAAGGGGGCTAGAGAGAATCATCTGCTCTTGCAAAGGACCCTGGGTTTGGTTCCCGGCACCCACATCTGGCCCCTCACAGCTGCCTGTAACTCCAGCTCCAGGGGATCTGAAACCCTTTTTTTTTTTTTGGTTTCCCTGTACACCTGCACTCACATGCACAAACCCACACTCAAACATATACATATAACAAAATAACTTTTTTTTTTTTTTTTTTTTTTTTTTTTTATTTTTCAAGACCGAGTTTCTCTGTGTAACAGTCCTGGATGTCCTAGAACTCACTTTGTAGACCAGGTTGGCCTGGAACTCACTGAGATCCACCTGCCGCTGCCTCCCAGGCATTCGCCACACCACTTCCTGCACTGCCTGGCTTTGTTCAGTTTTTTTTTTTTTTTTTTTTTTTTTTTTAAGTTATTTTTGTTGCTGGGCGGTGGTGGTACACATCTTTAATCCTGGCACTAGGGAGAAACAGGCAGGCAGATTTCTAAGTTCAAGGCCAGCCTGGTCTACAGTAATTTCCAGGCCAGCCAGGACTACACAGAGAAACCCTGTCTCAGAACAACCAAAACCAAAACAAAACAAATTCAGACATGAACAGTTGAAGTAATAATACAATGCATACCAGCATAGATATCACTCATATGTAACTCGTAGGGGGCATGTAGGTATTTGTGCTCACAGGCAAGCACTAGGGGAATCTGGAATGTTAATCACACAGGGCTGTTACTTCAAGGGAAGGAACGCAAGATCTGTTATTCACCTAGGAGGTTGGGAATGGACATGCTTTCTAGGGTGGTGACCTTTGCACTGTCAGACCACACCAAGACCTCCCGCAGACCCTTATGAGCTTGTTTTTTTTCTCAACTTACTATAGACACTATCTTTATGGAAGATGTCACCTACTTTGCAAAGACTTTTGATGAAGTCACATCTGATCTTTATTTGGCTTACTTTGTTCTTCAGAGATTTATGTGTGCTTTGTTGTACATATGAGTTAATTGTCACTAGAAAAGTTTTCATCAAATTGTGCCATGCTTAAATATGCCTAAAATAAACCGCCTGGGATCAGACTCTCAGAGTCTGAAACCACCACCACCTACTGAGCCCTGTTGAACCGAACTGCCTTCCTGCCTCCCTAGGAGCATCTCTCTGCCGGCTGTGGAGGCCGTAGAGAGCCCTGCAGTAACTGGCTCGTATTTTGTAAGATCTGCTTATGAATGCGTACCCCCAGGTTGGGCCCACTTTCCCTTCCCCCACCCAGGCCGCTTGGAAGTAAGATGTCCATATGCTACAGTCTCTTCTACCCCAAACAAGGGAATTCTCCTACGTGGCTTCAGTGACCCTATCTAGGAGGTGGGCTCGGTGGTGCAGGCTGTAATCACAGCTACTCAGGAGGCTGAGGCAGTAAGGTAGAACAAGGCAGAAAAGATCAATGATTAGTTACTGTTTTATTTTGTTTTTTGTTGAGTGATCACTTACAGCACAGCTTGTATGCCTATGTATGACTTAACCTGCTACTTGAACAGAATGGCCTGGAGAAATAGTTGAAACAATAGGTCGTTACCCTCATGTCAATTTACAACCTGTGGATTGTAGCACATGCCTTTGAAAACCCGAAGCCTCCAGGCTAACTGCCAAGTGTGTTTCTGCTTGCTCGCCCTGCCCCACTTGGTGGTTTTAGAGTGTAAATGAGACTTTGGGGCTATTCAGCTTCTGTCCACTGGTGACATTTCTTCTCTTTCTTCTCCTCCTTTCTTGGCTTTTCTTTCTTTTCTTTTCTTTTCTTTTACAATGCCATTCAGTTCTACATAACAGCCACAGATTCCCTTGTTCTCCCCCTTCCTGCCCTCCTCCCCTTCCCCCCAGTCCTCCCCCCATTCCCACCTCCTCCAGGGCAAAGCCTCCCCCGAGGACTGAGATCGACATGATAGACTCAGTCCAGGCAGGTCCAGTCCCCTCCTCCCAGATTGAGCCAAGCTCCCTGCATAAGTCCCAGGTTTCAAACAGCTAACTCATGCAATGAGCCCAGGACCTGGTACCACTGTCTAGATGCCTCCCAAACAGATCAAGCCAATCAACTGTCTCACCTATTCAGAGGGCCTGATCCAGATGGGGGCCCCTCAGCCTTTGGTTCATAGTTCATGTGTTTCCATTTTCAAGACAAGGTTTCTCTGTGTAGTCCTGACTGTCCTGGAACTCATTCTGTAGACCAGGCTGGCCTTGAACTCAAAGATCGGCCTGCCTCTGCCTCCTGAGTGCTGGGATTAAGATGTATGCCACTACCACCCGGCTCTTTTTTTCTTTCCCTTCTTTCTTTCTTTCTTTCTTTTTTGGAGAGAAGGTCTCACCACACAATTCTTGCTGGCCTGGAACCACCAGACATTTTTGAAAGGTAAAATAGTATCCAGATACAAAAAGTCTCCTTTCATTGTGATACACTTTCTTTCTGATTCCTGCCTAGAACCTGCCAGAATAAAGGCACACATACCTTATTTGGCCTAGGCCTTAGCTTTTTAAAGTCATTTTTGTAGGGGCTGGAGAGATGGCTCAGTGGAAAAGCACCTTCTGTTCTTCCAGAAGACAGGAGTTTGGTTCCCAGTGCCCACTAGGGCTGGGTGGCTCATAGCCACCTGTAACTCCAGCTCCAGGGGAGTTTAATGCCCTCTGCTGGCCACCATGGGCACTACATCCATATGCACATAGACCTATACAATACACATAAATAAAGATAAAATAAATCTAAAAAAAAAAAAAAAAAAAAAAGCCAGGTGGTGGTGGTGGTGGTGGTGGTGGCGGCACACGTCTTTAATCCCAATGGGAGGCAGAGGCAGGTGGATCTCTGAGTTTGAGGCCAGCCTGGTCTACATAGTGAGTTCCAGAACAACCAGTGCTACACAGAGAAACCCTGTCTCAAAAACAAACAAAAATAAAAAAGTAAATAATTCTAAAAAATAATAAATATGAATAATTTACAAGAAAAGCAATCAATGCAAACACCAATAACAAAACCCTGAATCAAACTAGGCTGACCTCAACTTGCAGTGATCCCCCTGCCTTAGCCTTCCAGGTGCTGGCATTATAGGCGTATGTACCATGCCCCTCTTTAAAATTCCTTTTATAAAATGATATCCTATTTGCATTTAACCTATGCAAATGACCCCATATACTTTAAATCGTCTCTGCATTCCTTACAATACCTAATAAAATGTAAATGCTATGTAAATAGTTGTTGTATTGAGTTATTTAGGGAATGATGACAAGGAAAATTTATGTACATATTTAATGCATGATTTTTTTCCTACTTTTAAAAAACAGATTTATTTGCTTATTTGTGTGTGTATGTCTAAGTGTGAGTATATGTGCATGTGTAGGGGGGGCATGTATGTGCACATGTCAGCCAGAAGATCACATCACACATGCGCCTGCATCACTCTCTACCTGTTCTCTCCCTGAATCTGGGGCTTAGGTTCTAGACCAGCAGCCAGAAAGACATAGTTCCTCTGTCTACTCCTCCCAGAGCTGGGGTTACAGACATTCTCTGAAATGCCCTGTCTGCTATGGGGTGTTGGGTTCCATACCGTTTCCCCACATTGCACAGTAACTGCTCTTAACTACTGAGCCATTTCTCCAGTCCCCTATGAATAAGTACTTTCCTTTTTCCCTTTGTTGTGAGACAAATTCCTGCAGCTTAGCCTAGGTTGGCCGCGCACTCACTGCGTAGGTGCTCAGATGGCAAACCCAGGGCAACCTTCCAGCCATCCTCTCTGTAGTGCTGGTAACACTGTGCTGGGGGATGGTCTGTATGTCAAATCTGTTGCTCTGATTGGTCAATAAATAAAACACTAGCCAGTGGCCAGGCAGGAAGTATAGGCGGGACTAACAGAGGAGAAAAGAAAGAACAGGAAGGCAGAAGGAATCACTGCCAGCCGCCACCAGGACAAGCTGCATGTGAAGATCCCGGTAAGCCACGAGCCATGTGGCAAGGTATAGATTTATGGAAATGGATTAATTTAAGCTATAAGAACAGTTAGCGGCCGGGCGGTGGTGGCGCACGCCTTTAATCCCAGCACTCGGGAGGCAGAGCCAGGCGGATCTCTGTGAGTTCGAGGCCAGCCTGGGCTACCAAGTGAGTCCCAGGAAAGGCACAAAGCTACACAGAGAAACCCTGTCTCGAAAAACCAAAAAAAAAAAAAAAAAAAAAAAAAAGAACAGTTAGCAAGAAGCCTGTCACCACGACCATACAGTTTGTAAGCAATATAAGTCCTGTGTTTACTTGGTTGGGTCTGAGCGGCTGTGGGACTGGCGGGTGACAGAGATTTGTCCTGACTGTGGGCAAGGCAGGAAAACTCTAGCTACAACACTGTATGTACACTACAAGCGTGTAACAATATACTTGGTCTAAATATTTTCAAGTCCATTTGTTATTGTTCTTCTTGTTTTAGAGACGGGTCCTATGTGGCCTGGGGTGGCCTTGAGTTCCTTATATAGCTGAAGATGATCTCCTACCTCCACCTCCCAGGCATAGGCTGCCATGCCTGGCTCATATATGTATGTTTGTTGAGAAAGGGTTTTTTGTGTAGCCTTGGCTGTTCTGGAACTAGCTCTGTAGACCAGGCTGGCCTCGAACTCCCAGAGATCTGTAGTTGTACTTTCTTGTTGGGACCACCAGCCCCCAAATATTGACACGGAAGCTTATTATTATGAAAGTTTGGCCTTGCCGGGCGATGGTGGTGCACGCCTTTAATCCCAGCACTCGGGAGGCAGAGGCAGGTAGATCCCTGTGAGTTCGAGGCCAGCCTGGTCTACAGAGGGAGTTCCAGGACAGGCTCCAAAGCTACACAGAGAAACCCTGTCTCAAAAAAAACCAACCAACTAACCAACTAACCAACCAACCAAACAAACAAACAAAAACTTGGCCTTAGCTTAGGCTTTTTTCTAACTAGCGATTATAATTTAATTAACTTGTTTCTCCTAATCTACGTTGTATCACATGGCTAGGCTACCTTTCCTCTGTCCTGAATGTTTGTTCCACAACCCATTGGTGTCTCTACCCTTCTTCCCAGAGTGCCCTCTCTGCCAGGAAGTCCCACCTATACCTCCTTACCTCCTGCTTAGCTATTGGCTGTTCAATCCCATCCCCCTGGGGTAGATAGAGTTTCTCTGTGTAGCTTTGGAGCCTGTTCTGGAACTTGCTCTGTAGACCAGGCTGGCTTCTGCCTCCCAAGTGCTGGGATCAAAGGTGTGTGCCACTACCTGCCAGCCCTAGTGCATATTTTGAAAGAGCTAAAGGTGAGGAGTTCAGATCTTCTTAACACAGGGAAATGACAAACGTTTAAAGAGACAGATATGCTAACTACCTGATTTGATGATTGTATATTGTATGCATGTGTCAAATTGTCATACTGTGTCTCATAAATATATGCAATTATTATGTGTCAGGTTAGAAACTGGGGTCTGAGGATGCAGCTAAGGGGTACAGCATGTGCTTAGCATTGTCTGAGACTCTGGGTTTGATTCTCAGCATCACAAAGCTTTCAAGTTTTATTTTTATTATTTTTAATTATGTGTATGTCTGCATGTGAGTATGTGCACACAAGTGTAGATATTCAGAGACTAAAGGGATTAGTTATAGGCTGCCTGATATGGGTCCTCTTGAAGAGAGTTTTCTTTGGGCCACCAACCAGCTCCCAAATAAAGACACAAAGACTTATTATTAATTCTGAGTGCTCAGCCTCAGCTTAGGCTTGTCCTACTAGCTCTTTTAACTTCATTTAAACCTGTTTCTATTATCTACATTTTGCCTCAGGCTTTTTACCATTCTTTCATTCTGTATGTCCAACCTTCCTGCTTCCTCCATGTCTGTCTGTCTGTCTGTCTGGCCCCTGGTGTCTTCCTGGCATCTCTTTTTCTTTCTTCCTTACTCTCCCTGCCTTGAAGTCTCACCTATACCTCCTCCCTCACTATTGGTCACTTAGCTTTTTATTAGACCAATCAGATGCCTTAGGCAGGCAAGGTAAAACAGCTGTATATCTTTACATAATTAAACAAATGCAACACATCTTTACATAGTTAAACAAATGCAACACATCTTTGCCTAGTTAAACAAGTATCTACAACAATGTGCTCTTAACCAGTGGGCTGTCTCTCCAAGCTCATAAATAGTTTCATCAGAACACAGCCAGACTTTTGTCTATCCTCTGAAGTTGTAACATTTAACATTCATAGTATCATCTGCAAAGCCAGAAGTGTTTACAGTGTGTTCTTTAGGGCAAAGTTCACCAACCAGTAGTCCATCACCTCTAAATGCTCACAGCATTCTGTAGATGACCACCCCATTTCACGTGCTTTCTCTGCTCATCCCTAGAGGTCCAAGACACCACAAAGGAACAAAGCTCCTGGCCCTCTGAGCTTATGGCTACAAGGCTGTGTTCACAGAATCCTTTGGCACAGGTACCATCTCAGCAATTGATGTCAAGAGTTGCTTGATTCTACTCTGTGAAGCAGGTTAATACCATCCTCACGTTCCAGGTAAGAAGGCAGCCAGAAGAACAGGCTGTGGTCCCGCCCCACCCAGCTCTCTCAGGCTCCCGAGAGCTTGAGCGCTGCTTCCCCGCCCACCTCTGCACAGCTTCCCCAGCTCTCCTCCTCACTCGTTTCCGCCTCCCTAATTTTTGCCATTCTGATGAATGTAAAATGCTCTCTCATAATGTCACTTTGATTTGCATCTCTCTGATACCTACTGAGTTGGAGTGTTCCTAGAATCTGGCCTCTTAACTGTTAATTTGCTTCTTGAAATCAAACTAGTATATTTTCTAAACAAGGTAAAAAAAAAGGTTTTAATAGACTCTGATGGGAGCTGAGAGACAGCTCGGGTGGAAAAGCACTTGCTACGCAAGTTTGACAATCAGAATTTAATTCCTGAACCCACATAAAAAAGCTGGGTTCAGCGACACGTCTCCCTCGTCCCACACTCCTACAGTGAAATGGGAGGCTTGTGGGCCAGCTAGCCTAGAGTACTCTGCCTCAACAAGGTGGAAGTGAGACCTGCCCTTTGAAATTGCCCTTTGACCTACACACACACACACACACACACACACACACACACACACACACACACACACGGAAGGAGGGAGGAGCTGGGTATGGTGGCACACACCTTTAATCCCAGCACTCAGCAGGCAGAGGCAAGTGGATCTCCAAGTTTGAGGCCAGCCTGGTCTACAGAGTGAGTTCCAGGACAGCCAGGACTACAGAGAGAAACCTTGTCTTGAAACCACCCCCCAAAAAAAGAAAGAAAGAGAGGGGTTTGGGATTTAGCTCAGTGGTAGAGTGCTTGCCTAGCAAGTATAAGGCCCTGGGTTCGATCCTCAGCTAAAAAAAAAAAAAAAAAAAAAAGAAAAAAGAAAAAGAAAAGAAAGAAGAAAGAAAGAGAAGGAAAACTGCAATAAAACGTGAAGATGACGACTGACTATATATGCCTGTGATCCCAGCTCTCAGGGAGTCTGAGACAGGAGCACCAGCCACCTCCCTGTCCCTGATGTGTGTATTTTACCACTTACAATGAAATAATTGATATAAATGTACCTCTGCCCAAAATACCCAATGTTAACAAGACCCAATTATTAAAGTATTAAATCCACCATGTTGTAATAACAGCACTCCTTTGTTGTGGGATGTCTGTACACAGTATGAAGATGTGTTGCTATGATTGGTGTAATCAAAAGTTAAATGGCCAGTCTCTGGTTAGAGAGTATAGGCAGGACTTCCAGGCAGAGAGAGAACTCTGGGAAAAAGGGAGACAGGAGTCACCAGGCAGACGCAGAGGAAGCAGGATGGGCACTACGGAGATGAGGTAACGCCACGTCGCAGAATGGAGATGACTATAAATGGGTTAATTTTAAGTTATAAGAGCTTGTTGAGAACAAGCCTAAGCTAAGGCTGAGCTTTCATAATTAATAATAAGTCTCTGTGTGGTTATTTGTGAGCTGGTGGTACTGATGAGAAAGCATGGCTACACTTCCTGGTGATGGACTGAAAGCCGTAGGTAACTGGTCACTGCCTTACCTCCAGAGTAGTGATAAAGAACTGGGGCTGTAGCTCAGGGGCAGAGCACTTGGCCTCCAATGTAGAACAACCCAGGTTCAATCCCCAGTAACGCAAGCAAGCAAGCAAGCAAGCAAGCAAGCAAGCAAGCAAAAACCAGTGATGACTATAAAAGCTGTCTCAGATTTCTGTAACAGTTGCCACAGGTCATAAAACCATACTGGATTAGAGCCAGGAAGATGGCTTAGTGGGTAAGGGTGCCTATGTCCAAGTCTGAAATCCTGATTTTCAATCCGAAAGACCCACGTGGTGGGAGAGAATCCATCCTACAAATTCTTCTCTGATTTCCACTTGTGTGCGGTGGCATGTCCACTCACACACATACACGCAAAATAAATAAATGGGGAAAAAAATGAAAGAAAATTCCTAGGCTTTCTCTTAGGGGCAAAATAATATCATGGCTCATTCACTATATTCATAATGGAATCAAATGCTAACTTTCAATTAGGTGTTAATGAAGGTGAGAACGTATTTTTCCCCATTCAAGATCAAGAACTCCTGAATTTATACAGGTAGGTGTTTTGAGGGTGGACCCCAGATTAGATGGCTGTGTCAATGCCTCAGAACGCTGTCTAACTCTGGCAGCTCATAACAAAAACTGGCTTGGGAGGCATGTAGCTCAGTTGGTAGAGTGGTTGCCTGGCATGCACAAGGCCATGAGTTTAATCCCAAGCATTGACAATAGTGTAAAAAACATTACATTTCTGTATCACAATGTCCAGATGTCCGTTTCCTGGTTCCCAGCCTGGAATGCAATGAGGTGCTTTTCATATTTTGTAACTGATTGACCAGGTAGACATTTGAGAAGCCTGGTGGGAATGGTGCTGGGTTTCCACGAGATGGGTAACCGGAAAAGCCTGGGAAGCATGGCAATTGGAGTTAATATATTCTTATTAATCTCTGACCTGTGAGTGGGTTGGTGGACCGCTTTCTAAAAACCAGCTTTGTGGGTAGCAGAGCCCATAGTTTAGATGCAATTTCTCATCGGCAAGGGAGGAGGCTGTTCATAAGCAAAACCCTGGTGAAATCCACGTGGGGGCTGGGACTTGGCCGTTTCTCAACTGTTATTGAGGAGAAACAATTTTCAAAATGTGACTTTTCCCAAATGGAAAAACGAAATTTGAGCTTATTTATGAAGACCCCAGTGAGACTGCCTTCTCTAAGAATATTCTAGAAGTGTGTGTGTATGTGTGTGTGTATGTGTGTGTGTGTGTGTGTATGTGTGTAAAGATGCATGCTAAGGCATGTGACTATTTCTGTAGAGATGTGTGTGTGTGTGTAATGAGGTTTATGTTGTCAAAAGGGAAGAGAATTTGCTTTATAATTCCTTCTCTATTTTATTTAATATTTTAAAAAATTCTATTTATTTATTTACTTGTCTGAGTATGTGTATATAGGGAGGGCATGCATCGTGGTACCTGTGCAGAGGTCAGAGGCAGCTTGTAAGAACTGATCTCTCCTTCCTCCATTCAGGTCCCAGGGACTGACCTCAAGCTTTCAAGTGTCTTTACACACTGAATCATCTTGCCAGCTGCATCTTCTCTTTCTAAAGCTTAAACAAGAGCCTCGGCGGTCCTCACAGGGTCTCTCGCAGGTGAGGGAGTTGTGTACCCAGGATGTTTGGCCTGGCCTTGGCATTCCTGTGTGGGGTTGTCTGAAGTGGGTGCTTCACAAGGGTCTGTGAAGGTTTAGCCAGCTGTGTGTCTCCATCCTGGGGCTTCTGTTTGGTGTGATGAGCACGTCCCACCTGTGTGTGAGCAGGGCCCATGGATGACACGGTTTCAGGACTCACACTGAGGTCCAGGTTCCAGCCATGTCTTCTCAGGTGGCTCAGGATTACCCAGGGCAGCGTGGGATTAAAGTTGTCACAGAGCTGAGTTAAGGACATGGTCTCCACGGAGGAAGCTAAACCCCAACAAAGGAAGGAGATTCTAGAAGATAGGTCCAAGAGTTTTCCTTGGACCCTGCTCAGTTTCTTCTGTGTTTTGAAAAATTTCATAACAAAATGGTGGAGGGTTTGGGGATTTAGCTCAGTGGTAGAACGCTTGCCTAGCAAGTGCAAGGCCCTGGGTTCAGTCCTCAGCTCTGAAAAAAAAAAAAAAAAAAGACAAAAGAATAAAATGGGGGAGGTCCAGTAAAGTGGCTCAGTGTCTAAAGGTGCACACCACCAGCCCTGATGACTCAGCTCCCTAGGACACACACACACAGTGGAGAGAACTGACTCCTGCAAGTTGTCTCTGACCTACACAAACCGTGTGTGTGTGTGTGTGTGTGTGTGTGTGTGTGTGTGTGTGTGTGTGTTGTTAAAATGTAAGTGAACAGAGCTCTAGTTTTAAGAAAAAGTTTTCCCCAAATCCCCAATTCTGAGATAACTGGCATAATTTCCTTTTAGTCTAATTAAAGAATGATAAATGCAGCCGGGCTCAGGGGTACAGGGCCCCCAGTCGTGCGGGAGGCTAAGGCGGGAAGATTGAAAGCTGAAGGCCAGCAGGGCTGCAGAGTGAGTTCAGGGCCTCCCTCAAGTTATTAAGACCCTTCTCAGTACACAGACAGAAGGCGCGGGGCTCCAGCTCAGCACTTGCTGGAGCACATGTATGAAGTTCCAGGACAGCCAGGGCTACTCAGAGAAACCCTGTCTCGGGAAAAAAAAAAGAAAAAAGAAAAGGAAAAAGACTCCACCTCCAAACATAGTTCCTGTTGACTCCCCTTTCCTCCTCCCAGTCCCCCTCACTCCTCCTGTTTCTCCCCCTTTCTCTTTCTCTTCTTTTCTTTCTCCTCCTTCTCTTCTTTTTCTTTGGGACCCAAAGGCTTCCATGTGGCAGGTAAGCCCTCTACTGCTCAGCTACACCCTTCAGCATGTATGTTAGTTAGTTAGTTCTTGTCACAAACTAGAGCCATCTGGGAAGCGGGAACCTCAGCTGAGGAACTGCCTCCATCAGATCGGCTTGTGGCTGTGTCTGTGGGGGCATTGTTTTTCTTTTTGATTGATTGATGATCAGTGTGGGAAGGCCCAGCCCACTGTGGATGGTGGTACCCCTGGACTGGTGGTCCTTGGTTGTGTGGGAAAGCAAGCTAAGCATGTCATGGAGATCAAGCCAGGAAGCAGCACTCCACCAGAGCCTCTGCGTCAGTTCCTGCCTCCAGGTTCCTGCAGATTCCTGCTGGGTTCCTTCAGTGATAGACTCTAAGTGGAAGACATAATAAACTCTTTTCCTCCTGAGTTGCTTTTGGTCATGATGTTTTCTACAGCAACAAAGAACAGCACTCCAATATTCTGAGGTCTCAGAAATAGAGCAGTTAATGCCACCCTGGGGGACACAAAGCAGTTGGGAGATGTTGACACCTATCTGTGCATTCTGGCACCTGGCTGGTACTTGAGTGACCCTTGGCAACCAAGGGAAGAAGACAGGCTGGCCTTTTACTTATGAGCTGGGAATACCGTTAGATAAACTCCTCCAGGGGAGAGAGAGCCACCAGGCTGAGGATGTGGGGGTCAGTGCCAGTTGTCTGGTAAGTAGTCTTACCCAGGCCTCCCAAGAGGGTCTTGTCTGGTCCTCATGGGAACTGAGAGACCAGGGGACCCCTGAGCTTCCTTTGTGCCCTTTGGAGCAGAAACCAAGTGTTTTCTTTCAGAATCCAGAAGCTTCATGTCTGAAGAGGAAGAGGTGGGTGGATGAGGGTTGGTTATGTCTGTGGCTGCAGGGGGACAGGAATGAAAAGGAGGCATTGCAGAAGTCAGTCTTCTCAAGGGAGGTCTGGCCAAAGTCACTGTCACCTTCCCCAGGCTCCACACCATCCCTTGTCCCGGGGAGTACTAGTGTCGCATGCGCAAGCCCAGGACTCAGTCTCCAGTACCACTGAAGAACAGAATAAACCCACTCAGAGCAGGAGGGAGGTCTCTGCCACCAGCTTGAAGGTCAACAGTAGCTGGCAGTCGGCCCCGGGCTCCTCACTGCAGGGCTTTGTGTGCTTTGTGACATTTGTAGATCTGCGGACAATGAGGGCCATGGAGAAGCTGGGTGGGGTGGGCAAGCTGGAGGAGGCCCGGGTCCTGTGCCAGGAACCACCCACTTCTCATAGCTGTTCAGTGTGGGGCTCAGCTTTGGGACGTGAAGGGTCATGTCTATCCCTAGGCTGGGAAAGGAAAGTTCAGGAGTTGTAAAGGCCAAGCTGGAATCTCGCTTCTAGGGGGAGCTGGAGGAGGAGATTGAGGGAGTGTAGGATGCCCCCTGCTCTACCAAGGCTGATATAATGCACTTTCCTGTTTATCAGCACTGGTGAGGAGAGGATGGCACAGACATCGGCCACATAGCTTGTTTCTCCTTTCCCAGGTCTCCTGGCCTTTAGCAGCAGATTCACCTGCTCTTGGGGGAATCTTGCTTTGGCTACATCTCAGGATTCACTTCTGCTTTGCAAACTAATCAAATGGCAATAGTGCTGCCCCCTGCTGGGAGCCAGGAGGAGACTCCAGCAGAGGCAGCAGAACCTGGGGCAGGGATGATAGTACCAGGTTGTGTCTGGAAAGGGGGTACCTCTCTGGCTTGCTTTTAGTTTGAGATAGGTTCTTGGTGCATAGCTCAGGCTTGGCCTCAAGCTCCAGGTATTCTGGCCTCTGTTTCCAGAGTGTTGGCATTGCAGGGCTGTGCCGCCATGCCTGGCTTTACCCTGGGTTTTGAGTGCAGTGGATAGGTGAAGAGTAGGCAGTTGAATCTGGCAGGCTGCAGGCCCGGCTCAGATTACAGGCTAGGGAATTGTCTACACCAGCAGTTCTCAATCTGTGGGTCATGACCCCTTTGGGTGAAATGACTCTTTCACAGGGGTCACCTAAGTCCATCAGAAAATACAGATACAGGGCTGGAGAGATGGCTCAGAGGTTAAGAGCACTGACTGTTCTTCCACAGGTCCTGAGTTCAATTCCCAGCAACCATATGGTGGCTCACAACCATCTGTAATGAGATCTGATGCCCTCTTCTGGCCTGCAGTCATACATGCTGTATACATAATAAATAAATAAATCTTAAAAAAATACAGATACAATTTGTAACAGTATCGAAATTACAGTTATGAAATAGCACCGGAAAAAAAAATAGCACGGAAAATAATTTTATGATTGGGGGTCACCACAACATGAGGAACTATATTAAAGGGTCGTAGCATTAGGAAGGTTGAGAACCACTAGTCTAGACATTCTTTGCTAACCTATTCTGGAAGACTGAGGGCCTTGGCAGTCGATCTGATTGGTACCCTAGCCTTGACTCTCAACTCATGTGACGTTCAAGAACCAGAGGCCTCAGTGACAGTGGCCTCTGATGGAAATCTAGTGTCCTTTCTTATCATTTTTGTCTTAAATACTTATTTGCTTTCATGTGTATGAGTGTTTTGCGTGCATGTCTGTAAGGGCACCAAATGCATGCAGTGCTCACAGGCCAACAGACTTCCTGGAACTGCCGCCGCCATGTGGGTGTCTGGGTACTCTGCAGGAGCGGCCAGTGCTCTTAACCACTGAGCCAGCTCTCCAGCCCTTTGTTTTTGTTTTTGAGACAGAATTTCTCCATGTAGCCCTGACAGGCCTAAAGCTCAGATTCTTCTGGCCACAGCCTCTGAAGTGTTGAGATTAGAGTTATATGCAGGCACACTTGGATCGATTACTTAAAATATAACTTTAGGCCTGGAGAGATGGCTCAGAGGTTAAGAGCACTGGCAGCTCTTCCAGAGGTCCTGAGTTCAATTCCCAGCAACCACATGGTGGCTCACAACCGTCTATAATGTGATCTGATGCTCTCTTCTGGCATCCAAACATACATGCCGACAGAACATGGTATACATAATAAAATAAAAAATCTTTAAAAATAAGTTTAAATATTTGCATATACATACACATATACATATGTGTATATATCTACAATATACAAATAGGAATTCACATACATTTTCCACTGGGGATCAAATCCAGGGATTTATACATACCATGTAACCACACACTGAACCAATGAGCTACATCTGAAACCCTCTACTTGAAAAAAAAATTAAGTCTCTGGCTGGGAATGTAAAGCAGTAACAATGTGACAGTCTCACATGTGCAAGATACTATGATCTATTACCTAGCACTGAAAAAACTAAATTGAAATATGAGCACTTTTCAGAGATTTTTATCAAAGGTTGTCTTCAGTTCAAAAGAGAGGTCCCCAGAGCAGATACAAATGCAGGCAGTCCAGAATGTGGAAATTAACTCCCTAAATGGAGGCAAAACTAGACCAGAGCCACAGATCAGCAACCAACTGCACCCCACCTGGGTATAATTTACTTAAAAAAAAAAAAAAAGACATTTTCTCATGTAGCCCAGGCTGGCCTTAAACTTGTCATGTAGAGGAGAATGATTTTTAACTTCAGATTCTCCTGCCTCCACCTCCCAAGAGCTGGGGTTACAGGCACTGGTGAGCAAGCCTGGTGTTCTGGAGTGCTGGGGATCCATCCCAGGGTTCCATGCATGCCAGATAAGAATTCTACCAACGGGGCTATAGCCCCAACCCTGCTTCACATTTTTCTGGCTAAGAACAATTTCCACAGTGCTCAGAGTGCCGTAGCTCCTACTGATAGCTCACAGATAATGAAAGAGGCACCTTCTAGAGAATATTCAGTTTTTTGCTGAAGAAACACAGTAACTTGTTGGGTCCACTCAGGAGCTTGTCAATTGTTCCTTTACACTTGGAAGACTAGTCACCCCCTGCCGCAGTGACTTCCGATTTCCTCCCTGGAGGAGCCACTATCTGCATCCCCAAATGCAATGACTATGTCTATTTTTGACCTTTCTATAAATACAGTCACAGACTAGATGCTCATGCACATCTGACTTCTTCCATTCAGCAGAACATTCATTGCGGCGGCGGCGGCGGCATATTGCCTTTTCTTGTGCTCTGGCCTCTCACAGGGAGAACAGATCCCAGTGCACCCAGTGCTGATGGGCATTTGGGTGGTTTCCAGTCTGAGGGAACAGCCTTGCTCTGTGGACAGCCTCGTGCATGCCTCTTTGGGCACTGTGCCAGAGATGCTGTAGGAATGAGATTGCTGGGTCGCTGAGCTGCTGTGGGATCAGCCTTAGATAATATTGACGTCTGAAAGTGGTGGGTTGAACCCATTTCCCAGCTTCTGAGAGCTGGAGCTTTTTCACTGGCCTGGCTCCTGCCAGCTCTTCCAGGTACTGCATTGACCCCAGGGCTAGTTCCCAAATGACACTTAAGGAGGCTGTCTTTCAGGAGAGTTTAGGTTCTTGATATAGTCCTTCAAAAGTGGATTTTTTTAAAAAAGACTTATTTATTTATGGAACTGGAGAGATGGCTCAGAGGTTAAGAGCATTGACTGCTCTCCCAGAGGTCCTGAGTTCAATTCCCAGCAACTACAAGGTGGTTCACAGCCATCTATAAGTGAGATCTGGTGCCCTCTTCTGGTGTGCAGGCATGCATACAGGCAGAACACTATACATAGTAAATAAATCTCTTTTAAAAATCTTTTTTAAATTTATTTATTATGTATGCAGTATTCTATCTGTGTGTTTGCTTGCACACCAGAAGAGGGCACCAGATCTCATTATAGATGGCTGTGAGCCACCATATGGTTGCTGGGAATTGAACTCAGGACTTCTGGGAGAGCAGCTAGTTCTTTTAACCTCTGAGCCATCTCTCCAGCCTCTTCTCTGTCTCTGTCTCTGTCTCTGTCTCTGTCTCTCTCTCATCCATCTATCTATCTATCTATCTATCTATCTATCTATCTATCTATCTATCTATCTATCTATCTATCTTGAGACAGGTCTCACCATGTAGCCCTGGCTGGCCTGAAACTTGCTCTGGAGACTGAGGCTGTAGCTCGGGTTGGTATGGAGCCTATCTAGAATGTACAGAGTCCTGAGAGCTATGCCCAGCACTGCAGAACTCACAGAGTTCTGCTTGCCTCTGCCTCCCAAGTGCCAGGAATAAAGGCAAGCACCACCATGTCCATCTATTTCATCTTTAAAAAATTTCATGTGTGTGTGTGTGTGTGTGTGTGTGTGTGTGTGTGTCTGTGTCTGTGTCTGTGTAGGGATATGTGCATGTGAGTACAAGACCTCACGAAGGCCAAAAGAAGGCCTCAGAGTCTCCAGAGCTGGAGCTGCAGATGGTTGTTAAGCACCCAGTGTGTGTGGTGTGTGCTAGGAACTGAAGTGTTCTTCAAGGGTGGTACACACTCTTGACTGCTAAAAACCTGGGCTCTTTGAATGCTAAGCAAGCACTGCAGCCCTAGGCACACCCCTGCGTTTTGTTGTTGTTTGTTTATTTTTGGTGAGGTGGAGTTGTGCTATGTAACCCCACCGGTACTTGTTCTGGTACTTGTTATGTGAGCCAGGCCTAGTGTGCCACTGGATGCACATTAGGCATGTAGGTATGCATGCATTTTTTTCACACTTGATCTTATTCAAAAGGCTGAGATTTGATTTTGTTTTCTGTTTTGAGACAGAGTTTCTCTGTGCAGCTTTGGAGCCTGTCCTGGAACTTGCTCTATAGACCTGCCTCTGCCTCCCGAGTGCTGGGACTAAAGTCATGCACCACCACCGCCTGGCTTGCTTTTGTTTTTGAGACAAGGTCTTAGTCTGTAGTCCAGTCTGGTCTGGAACTCATAGGAATCCTCCTGCCTCAGTTTCTTGAGTGCTGGGATTATAGGCGTGAATCACCACACCTGCATTTGTAGTTATTTATTTTTATAATCCTAAAAAAATATTTTTAGATGTAAAATGTTTTATGTGTTTGCATATAAGTGCGTCACATGTGTGCAGTGCCCATGGAGGACAGAAGAGGGTGTCAGGTACCCCGAAAGTGGAGTTACAGCTGGTTGTGAGCTTCATTCCCCATGCTTGTGGCTTTGTACCTGCTGTTCTCTCTGACTGGAATGCACCTCCCTGGATTGAAGCTTGGAATTCTTTGCTATCTCATCTTGGCTCAAATGCCACAGCTTTTTTGTTTTTGTTTTTCAAGACAGGGTTTCTCTGTGAAACAGTCCTTGCTGTCCTGGAACTCACTCTGTAGACCAGGCTGGCCTTGAACTCACAAACATCTGGCTGCCTCTGCCTTCTAAGTGCTGGGATTAAATGGGATTAAAGTTGTGCACCACCACCGCCCATCCCTAGTGATTTTTTTTTAAAGATTTATTTATTATGTATACAGTGTTGTGCTTGCATGTATGCCTGCAGGCCAGAAGAGGGCACCAGATCTCATTATAGATGGTTGTGAGCCACCATGTGGTTGCTGTGAATTGAACTCAGGACCTCTGGAAGAGCAGCCAGTGCTCTTAATCTCTGAGTCATCTCTCCAGCCCCCCTAGTGATTTTTTTTATATTCAGTTTATTTTATATTTTTCAGAGCTGAGAACCAAACCCCAGGGTCTTGCGCTTGCTAGACAAGCACTCCACCACTGAGCTATCATTCTATGTATGAGTTCTCTCTCTGCAATACGACTTTATGCCAGAAGAGGGCATCAGATATCCCACTATATATGATTGTGAGCCACCATGTGGTTGCTGGGAATTGAACTCAGGACCTCTGGAAGAGCAGCCAGTGCCCTTAACTGCTGAGCCATTTCTCCAGTCCCGGTTAGTGATGTTTTATCTGATGTAGAAACTTTGAAATAAACAAAAAGAGTTATTTCTTTGTTTTTAACATAGATTTATCTTGATGTACATGCTCACATACCCATGTGCTACTGCACACGTGGAATCAGAGAACAATTCTGTGGAGTTGGTTCTCTCCTTCCACCATGTGGGTTCTGGGGATCCAACTCTGCTTATCAGGCCTGGCGGCAAGTGCCTTTCCTGATGAGCCACCTCACAGGCCCTAAGGTGTTTAACAATTATTGGCTATGTCCATCGGAAATGGCTTGCTTAGTTAGTGCCGACATTTTCTCTCTCTGACTCCAACCTTCCTTACCTTAGTTTGTGATGCTTTCTTATTTTTCTTATTTATTATTTATAGGTTACATGTGTGTACACATGTTTGTGTGTATCTACCTTGTCAAAGGAGGCACATATGTACAAGAGTGTATGTGGGGGTGCATGTGTGCACTCATATGTGTGGAGGCTAGGGGTAGACACTGAGTTCCTCTTTCACTGCTCTCCACTTTCCTTTGTTTTGTTGTTTATTTATTTATTCTGAGTCATTGTTGCTGATGTTTTGTGACAGCGTCTCACTATGTAGCTCTGCCTGGACTGGAACTCACTCTGTAGACCAGGCTGGCCTTGAACTCACAGAGATCCACCTGCTTCTGACTACCAGTTCTGGGATTAAAGATGTGACCACCACGCTGGTGCTACTTATTATTATTTTTTTTTTTGTCTTTTGACTCTGATTTATTTGATCTATCTGTGCCTGCAAATGACACAATTTTCTTATCTGTTAGGTTGAGAAACAGTGAATAATTCTATTGTTTACAAATACACCATTTTCTTTATCCATTCATCTGTTGAGGCTATCCATAACTTGCCTACTGTGAATATAGGCATTCAGGGATTTCTATTGTACTACCTTATTTTTTTTTAAGACAGGATTTCCGCTGGGTGGTGTTGGCATACACCTTTATGGCATACACCTTTAATCCCAGCACTTGGGAGGCAGAGGCAGGCGGATCTCTGTGAGTTCTCGAGGCCAGCCTGGTCTACAAAGTGAGTTCCAGGACATCCAGAGCTGTTATACAGAGAAACCCTGTCTCGAAAAACAAACAAACCCCAAAAGACAGGATCTCTCACTGAACTTGGAGCTCACCAATCCAGACAGACTAGCAGGCCAGGGAGTCCCGGGAACCACATGTCTCTGCCTCGTCAGTGCTAGGATTCCAGGTGCACGTCACCATGGGTGGCTTTTTACATGGACACTAGGAATCCAAACTCAGGTCCTCATGCTTGCCTGGCAGATACTTACCATCTGTCCAGCCCCTTGTGATGCTTTAAGCTGCAGACAACTCTGGGGCATGTGAGGGCTTTCCATTCAGACAATTTCTGCCTTCCCCTATGCTAGTTTCCAGTCTGTTTGCAAATTCTTTCCAACATCCTGCATCTAGAAAAAAAAATGTCTGTTCTTTTGTCTTTTCTTTTTCCTCTCTCCTTTGAGCTGGCTGTAAATCTGAAGGGTTTTCTCATTAATAATGATTTAATAAAATCCATGGATTCACTTAAAACAATCTGTATGAGAATCACAATGTTGCCTTTTTGGAAATTATCTCTTTAGCTTGACCTTCCAGGAAACAGCCTCCCTCAGCCTCCTGGCCGCAGGTTCTCTGTGTCCCCACCCTGTCTCTTCTCCGTGCTTGATTGCTACGGGAGACCCCTTTTCATTTCTTTCTTTGTCTGGGCTGCTGCCCATGGTAGAGGCATGCAAACCATATATCTCTGGGGCGCGGGTATAATTCAGCGGCACAGCGCTTGCTTAGCATTCTGATGCCCCGGATTTGACCCCAGCAGAGCAAAAATAAAAAATAATAAAATCCATATATACATAAATATAACCGACTGAATGGACTGTGATTGAGATATCGCACACCTGTAACCGGGGCACTTGGTTGGCAAAGGCAGGAGGACTACGAGTCAGAGGCCAGCCTGGGCTATCTAGTGAGGTAAAGGTAGCCTAGGCTACATGGTGAAAGCTTGTCTTAAGACACAACACAAGACAACATTAAAAACAAAGAGTAAAAGAAAACAAAACCAAAGATGAGATCTAACTGCCTGACTGACTGAAGTCAGACTAGGCAGGCAGCCCTGCTGGGCTGGGCACCCAGTCCACACCCTTCTCTCTTCCTTGCAGGGCCATCTGTCTGGCTTGTATTCAACATGCTGTGTTCCCATGGATCCTCCCCTTCGGGTCAAACAAGGACAGGCCTCACCCGGCACACGGAGCTCTGACAGGTAAATCAATCATGCTTTTCTGTTCACACAGGCCTTGGGCGGTCCCCCTCTTCCTGCTGCGGTTACATGGCAGCAGAAAGCATTCACAGCCAGCACTAGCCTGGGAAGGCAGACCCCTCTCTCAGCTAGCACTAGCCAAGTGCTTGGGTTCCCAGGGATGGCTGGAGCCAGAGTCAGGGCTCCCTCTCCTCGAGGAAGCACTTGTTTGGAAATAGCCGGCACAGGCTCATGTACCAGACCCGGCATGGAGTCTGGGAGTCTTGGTGTCCACTGACCTTTTGTTTTGTTTTGTTTGTTTGTTTGTTTCTTTCTTTCTTTTTTTTTTTTTTTAAAGATTTATTTATTACGTATACAGTGGTCTGCCTGCACATATGCCTATAGGCCAGAAGAGGGCGCCAGATCTCATTACAGATGGTTGTGAGCCACCATGTGGTTGCTGGGAATTGAACTCAGGACCTCTGGGAGAACAGCCAGTGCTCTTAACCTCTGAGCCATCTTTCCAGCCCTCTTTCTTTCTTTTTTTTAAGACAGGGTTTCTCTGTGTAGTTTTGGTATCTGTTCCGGATCTCACTCTGTAGCCCAGGCTGGCCTAGAACTCACAGAGATCCGCCTGGCTCTGCCCCCCGAGTGCTGAGATTTAAGGCGTGCACCACCGCCACCAGGCTCTTTTTTTTTTTTTTTTGATACAGGGTCTCAATAGATAGTTATGGCTGGCCTGGAGCTCATTATATAGACCAGGCTGGCTTTGAACCCACAGAGATCTGCCACCAAGTGCTGGGATTAAAGACGCGTGTCACCACACAGGCATCACTAACTCATTTTACATTAGACTTCAGAGGAGGGAGGGGCTTGTCTTCAATCTCCCCACAACGGGTGGAAGGGCACAGACTCCAACCAGGCAGCAGAATCTGGGGTCTCCATCGTCAGCCACTCACTCACCACCCAGAAGACACCACAAGAGGAACAGGTATCTGTTGAGCATTTCATTCTGGGCCAAGCCCTGTGCCGTGGTCCTTCCCCACGCTCCTTGCTGACTTTTAAAAAAGAACTTCCAATTTTATCATTATTGTTAGAGTGTGTGTGTGTGTGTGTGTGTACGCATATGTGAACCGGACACAAACTGGAGTTATCTGAGAAGAGGAGCCACAATTAGAGAATGCCTCCATCAAAAAGCCATAGGCAAATCTGTGAGGCATTTTCTCTCCCTCCCTCCCTCCCTCCCTTTGTATTTATTTTATTTATCACGTACTTTATGTCTGTGAGTGTTTTGTCTGCATGCTTTATCTGCACACCAGAAGAGGCCATCGTATCCCATGGGACTACAGGTATAGACGGTTGTGAGCCAACATGTGAATGTTGGGAATTGAACTCAGGAGCCAGTGCTCTGCCCCTGAGCCATCTCTCCAGCCACAAAGTGGTGTAGGCTTTTTTTTTTTTTTTTTTTTTTTTGTTGTTGTTGTTGTTGTTGTTTTGTTTTCTGTGTGTTTGTTTTTGAGACAGGGTCTCACTGTGTAGTCCTGGCTGGCCCGGAACTCACAGAGATCCACCTGCCTCTGCCTCCTGAGGACTGGGATTAAAGGTGTGCGCCACCATACCTGGCCCTTCATTTTCTCGATTAATGATTGATGTAGAGGAGCAGCCTACCGTGGGCAATGCCGCCTGTGGGCAGGTGGTCCTGAGTTGTATCAGAAAGCAGGCTCAACAAGCAGGGGGAAGAACTCAGTAAGCAGCGCCCCTCCATGGCCTGCTTGGATTCCTGCCCCTAAGCTCCTGCCCTAAGTTTAATAAACCCTTTTCTTCCCAGGTTGCTTTAGACCATGTGTCTTCATCACAGCCATAGGGACCTAAGGCGTATGGATTCTGAGACTCTAAATGAGGTTGGCAGGTTGACATGGTTGGGTGACAAGTACCATTACTTGCCGAGCCATCTCACACTGGCCCTCACCTTTTTTTTTTTTTTTTTTTTTTTTTTTTGGTTTTCCAAGACAGGGTTTCTCTGTGTAGCTTCGGAGTCTATCCTGGAACTCGCTCTGTAGACCAGGCTGGCCTCGAACTCACAGAGATCCGCCTGCCTGTGCCTCCTGAGCTGCTGCACCACCACGCCCGGCCCAGCCCTCACCTTTTACAAATTCATTTATTTTGTGTGTATGTGTATGATAGATGCATGTGTCTGGGTGTGTGTGCCTCTTCACATACACGGAGGCCAGAGGAGAGTGTCAGTGGACCTGCTCCGTCCCTTTCTGCCCCTGTTCCTTTGGGACAGGCTCTTTCACTGACCCTGGAACAAAGTTGGTGATCCTCCTGTCTCCATATCCGTCGGCACTGAGGTGGGCGGTGTATATGTGGTCACCTGTGGCTGCTTTCGTGGGTGCTGGGGACTCGAACTCAGGCCCTCATGCTTACTCAGCAGGAGCTCTCGCCCACTAAGCTGTCCTCAGCCCCTATGTTTTCCCTTACTCAGCTCATCTTTGAGAGAGGGGATGGGACTGTGGCATAAGAACGGGGAGGCCCTCAGGTTTCCGTGTTCACTCGAGGGACTGTCAGACCTCAGTTACAGTTCAGCCTGGCGGAAGAATGAAGACTGCTATCAGACTCTGGAAGAGAAAGAATATTGGTCGGAGTCACCACCGGCGCCATCATCACAACCATGACTGTCGCCTTCCGTCATCATTATCCATATCCTTATCATTCCCATCGCTATGATACAATCAATTCTGGGAAGACACAGACTGAGCAACAGACACATGTACAGACGCACGCACGCATGGACGCACGCACGCACGCACGCACGCTCACACGGTGGGCATTTAGGCCCAGATGTTCTGACTCCGGTGCCTACACTCACTAGTAAATCACATTGTTTCCTGTCTCCCCATAAGACACTGGCTAGAAGCAGAGGTGACTCCTCTCCCGGCTGGTCACTGCAGCGGTGCTGGAAGGAAGTCTGTCCATCCTTCCTCCTTTGCTGTCTCTCCCTTGTGTCCTCTCCACCGCCTCAGAAGTGACTTCTTATCCCACAGGGAAGGTTGAGTGCTTCTCCGACTACATGACCCTGCAGATCCCGAGGAGCCACGTGCAGGGTTTGAGGCAGTGGCTGGCCAGGGTCCTGCACCTGCCAGGTAAGCCATCTTCTCAGCCCCCAGGTTCTCCAGTCCTCAGCCATTGACTGCCTGGAGCCTTTGTTAAGGGTTCCCAATGCATTCCTCACACCAGGGCACGGGTGCTGCATTCCCTGGAAAGCTTCTCTCTGGGCTTCATGCTCCTTCCTTCCCAGGGCTGCCCTGGCCTTCTCCAAGACAGCCCTCGCTCATCCCATTTCCTCTCAGTTCGTGGTCCTACTTAAAAAGACCTTGTTCACATGCTCGTCATCAGTGCCACCAGCAGGTCGCTGGGAGCAGGCACAGCCCTGTGCTCCACGTTGACAGCTGAGGTGCCTCCAGGATTAAGGTCTCTGTCTCATGCTTAGGAGACCCCTAGTAGATATTTGCTCAGTGGGCAAAAGGCCTCCAACCTGGATTGAAGTGCCCATCAGGTGCTAGTATGCCCCTACACTTAAATCCTTCTGTGAAGCTAATGGGACAATTAAAAAAAATGGATTCTTTAAAAATTCTGCTTATTAGTTGTGTGTCTGTGTGTGCATGCACGCTAAAATACTGTGTTTATAAACATGTGCCACAGTGTGCATGTGGAGGTCAGAGCAAGACTTGCAGCACTTGGGTCTCTCCTTCAACCATGTGGATCCCAGATTGAGCTCGGGTCATCAGGCTTGGTGGCAAGTGCCTTTACCCACTGAGCCATCTTGCTGGTCCACAATTCATTCCAAACCTTTATCGAATGCATATGGGTGTTTCGCCTGTCTGCAAGTATGTGCACCACACACATGCATTGCTAGTGGGGCCCAGAAGACGGTGTCGATCTCCTGTAACTGGGACTACAAACGGCTGTGAGCCACCATGTGAGTGCTGGGAGCCCACTCAGGTCCTCCGGAAGAGCAGCAGCCTGTGAGTCATCTCTCCAGTCCCTGGCCCGTGAGTCTTATCCACTGGAACCACCATCTCATGCTTGGCGGGGGGATCTCATGCCTAAAACAAGCCAAACGAAGGGCACATTATCACCTTCAGAAAACTTTGAGCAAAACCTGCAAAGTGGGAAGACCTTCTGGAAACTTCCAGAAGGAGCCGAATAGAGCGAATGTGCCTGCAGCTCACCTCCTGCTGTACCTTTGGTCACAGAGTAAGGTCGTAAGTAAGACACCCCAATTTTTCCTTTATTTTGTACAAAAAAGAAGAAATTGAGGAGGGAAGCCTTCTTCCCATCTCAGAATTTTTTTTCTTTCTTCCTTTGTTTTTTAAGTCAGGATCACATGCTGTGGTCCAGGCTGCCCTAGAACTCTCTATGCAGTCCAGACTGGCCTCAGTCCTCCTGGTGTTGGAATTACAGGTGCGAGCCACCACTCCTGGCTTAGTCTGGAAATTCTAAAGTGCTGTCTGGGACTGGTGTGTCCTGAATCCTGAACTGGCCCTGGGATGGTCAGTCAGCCGGCGATGCCTCTGGAACTGGAGCGGCGTTTGTGTATTAAAAGGCCACTTTTCCAGGGGAAAACGTGGAGGATACATTAAGCTGTCGCCTGTTCTTTGGAAAGCCATTATTAATGGAAAACAATAGATTAATAGTTTTAAAACGCTTGTTCAATAAGTAATTTTTATGGCTCTGGATAGAGCCCATTAAACATTTCTGTGTGTTATTATAAAGAAGTTTTAAGTGTAAAATCATAAAGTCAATAATCAGGGAATTAGTCACAGCAGCCAGCCACAGGCCATTAGTTTTAGGCGCTGTCAGAGACACCTGTGGCTTCGGAGGAAGAGTGTTTCTTTTCCTCACCAGCGCCAGGTGGGGATGCAGAAACGATGCTGCCTGCTGCCTTCCATAAAGTTGAAGGGACAGCAAGCAGGTGTGAGCAGCAGGATGCAGGCAAATATTTACAAAGTGCAGACGTGAATGGGAAACTAAAACGATCTGGGTCAATTTGCACATCCAGCCTTAGACACTTTATTTCCCCAGTGATCTGCCTTTCAGAGCCACAGGCTCGGCCTTGATCTCCTGCTAAAGATAGTCATGAAGGCTGCACGCTCTTAAAAGGAAAGCATGTCACCAGAGAGTCCCCCACATCCAGGCTGCTGGAGCTGTCTCCTGCAAGGGCGTATTCATCTCCCATCAACTATCTGAGATATGAAAGTGTGGGCTTGGGGCGGGAGGGTGGAGGACTTAAAAAAAAATCACCTCAAAAGCAACACAAGATAATTACGGAAACAGAAGAAATCTAAAGACGATAATGAAAACTGCCTGTAATCCCTCTGCTCAGTGATATTCCTCTTTGTGTTTTACTCATCCAATAAATGTTTACTGAGAGCCCTCTATGCGCCAGACGCAGCTTAAGGCGCTGGGATACATACGGCAGAGAACAAAACAGATAAATACTCTTGGCGCCGTGGGGCTGGCATTTGAGTGGAGGGCAACAAGACCATTTCTGTAGTCATAGACATTTTTCAGCAGGCGAGGTGGTGATGTGTGATGCAGAAAGGGGGCCTGAGAGAGGGGCGAGGTTAAGAGGGGGTGACGGAGGCTCTGCTGGCAGAGGCCTCGTTGACAAGGGGGATTTACTTAAAGGCTTGAGTGTGGTGGACTGAGCCACACAGGTATCGAGAAGAATGTTCCAGGCACAAGATGCAGCCAATAGAAAAGCCCCGAGAGCACCCACGATGCGTTAGAAGTAACAGGGAGGCTAGTGTGGCTAAGGCAGAGGGAGAACACTGAAAGCCTAGATGACCCTCACATGGGTCTCTCAATGGAGAGTGGAGTGATCTGCTGCAGGCTTGCATGGAACTCTGTGTGTTGCTGGGGGAAACAGACCACAGTGGAGGAGAGGAGCGAGAGACAGCTTCTACAACCCAGGCTGCGCTCAGAGCTGGGAGGTGGGTGGGAGGGGAGTCGGCATGTATGTCTGGCAGAACCAACAGGCTTCCTTCCAAGACTTCTGTCTTTGCTGTTCTCTGGTGCTCCCGAGCAGAGCAGCCATGGGCTTATGTCTGGGTGTCAGATACTCCTGACCTCACCTCTGCTGTTCTCCCAGGGTCCTGTGTGTTTCTGTCACAGGCACCAAGAGGGCCCCCAGCCACCTGGATTCTCTTCTTACCAAATGTGGTTTCCTCTTGCATCCTGCTCATGAGGGCGGCTTTATCTTCCGAGCGCTGTACTCTGGCTGCTTTGTGCAGAAAGAGGTGGGTTTGAGAAACTATTTATTTTCAGGGCTGGGGTCAGAACTCAGGGCCTCATGTATGATCGGATGCCAGGTGAGTGCACATCCACCGAGTTACATTTCTAGCTTTTTTTTTTTTTGTCGTTGCTTTGAGACAGGGTCCCATTATAAACCCTAGCCTGGAACATATTAGCTATGTAGACCAGGCTGGCCTCAAACTCACAGAGAGCTGCCTGCCTCTGCCTCCCAAGTGCTGGGACTAAAGTGTGCACCACCACCTCCAGCCCTTCCCGCCTCAAAAGAAAAACAACCTTTTATTTTGAGGCAGGGTCTCCCTGCACAGGCTGGCATTGAACTCACTCTGTAGTTCAAGCAGTCCTTGGATCCTCCTGCCTCAGCCTCCTGACTGCTGGGATTACAGGTGTGTATCCTCATGCCTGGCTTACCACCTTCTCTCCAGCAGCGCCACCGCTCCTCTCTCTTCTGTCATCACTACCCTCCCTGAGGGCCCCTCCCCCTGACCCCCCCCATACCTTGTTTTACCCCCTACTCCAGGGCTCACATTTGGGCTTCTTGCAGGGATGAAGGAAGACAGTCTAGGTACCTGTGGGACCCCTTGGCCTGACATGTTGAAGCTCAGTTGCCGAGATGGCCACGTGCTGTTGTTTCCTTAGTTGTTCACATCTGTGGAGCTTCAACTGCCTTGGCTGTAAAATGGGACCAAGGGATTTCTTACTGGGGTCGAAGGAAACAGGCTGTGGGCAGATACTTGTCTGCTGTCAGGAATGAGAGGATACAAACTGCCATGCTTCCTCTTTAAGAGTGACCTTCCTGAAAGATACAGCAGTTCCCTGGCCCAGGGACTTCCCTAGGGGCTTCCCCTCTGGGGGCTGAACTGCCACAGGCCAGAGTCTGACAAGTTCCCCAGTCCCTTGCTTTTCAGCTCTTCTGTGAGACAGGCTTCCAGGAGGCCTGCGTTAATCATGCCTACTGTGAACAGAGGCTGACCCATAATTGTGGCCTATTAACTGCATTTCCTTCTTTCGGTTGCACGTGTGAATTTTGCCTGACTTCCAGAAAGCAAATTACAGGTTGGAAATCAGAATGTTTCAAAAAGGGGCAAGAAGGTTGAAGCAGAGTGATCGCTACATAATGAAGTGTCCCGTGATCACGTCGAGGCTGGGTGAACAGAACGTCCGCTGTCACCCCTCATTCATTCAGGTAACAGTTCAGGAAGGCCTGGGAGGGCCCGGGAGGTGGTGATGGGCATCTAGGGCTGGCTTCTCTTCAAAGGCCTAGGTAGATGACTGGGGTTCCTGAGCCTTGGGACGTAGCCCAGCAGAGGTGACAGCTAGAGACACAGGGTAGGACCATTCTCTGTGGACATTTAGTGTTGGCTGGGCTTTTGAGCATTGAGGCGTGTGTCGGGATAAGGGGTGGGTGACTGATGAAACGAATCCCAGGAGCTGTGTTTTTTATGTCAGTCATCCAACATCACAAGAGCAGAATTGTGTTTTTTCTCTTTGCATTAAGGAAAGTTGCCGGCTTGACATCAGAGTCTATCCTCTGCTCCTCTTCCTTCTCCCCCCTTTTTTTTTTTTTTTTTGGTTTTCCGAGACAGGGTTTCTCTGTATAATTTTGCGCCTTTGCTGGAACTCACTCTGTAGTCCAGGCTGGCCTTGAACCCACAGAGATCCGCCTGCTTCTGCCTCCCGAGTGCTGGGATTAAAGGCCACCACTGCCCGGCTCCCCTCCTCTTTATTCTGTCTTTATTCTCTCTCTCTCTCTCTCTCTCTCTCTCTCTCTCTCTCTCTCTCTCTCTCTCTCTCTCTTTCTCTCTCTCTCCCCCTTTCTCCCCCTCTCCCTCCCTCCCTCCCTCCCTCCCTGTGCATGAACTTCTTGTGTGTCTCAAGACAGTGGCGGTCAGAGGAACCCTCAGGAGTCAGGTCTCACCTTTCTTTGTTTGAGACAGGGCTGCCATTTACAGCTCTGTGTGCCAGGCTATCCGTGGTCAGACTTGTGGGGAGTCTCCAGGCTCTGTCTCCTGTCTTGCTACAGGATTGCCGAGGTGACAGACTCCAGCCACGGCATCTGGTTTTATGTGGGTTCTGAGGATCTGCATTCAGGTCCTTACCATTTTGAGGCAAGTGCTTTACCCACAGAACAATTTCAGCAGCAATGGGTCCTCTTATTTAACCTAGGTCACATCAAAGAATTCTAGACATCAGGTTTGGGGGCTGTGCAAGGCCCCAGGTTCCATCCCCAGCTCTGAGGAGTGATGTGTTTCAGATATAACGTCCCCATTGGAAAGAACACAGGCCTAGGCACACTCCAGCTGTGTCACCACCTGGTGGCATCCTTGAGCTCAAGTTTCTCTGCAGTCCTGGAACAGAGAAAGAGTTGGCTGGGAGCAGGGGAAGGTTGCAGACCCACAGCAGAAATGAGTGTCCCAGACAGGACGGAGAAGGGAATTGAATTCAAGCCTTCCTTTCCCCAGGAAAGCTTATTTTCCACTCACCCTGCTATGCCGGGTATGGCCTTGGCTGCTGCTTTGTTATTTATTTATTTTGGTGCTAGGGACGGAACTGGGCACTTTGCATCTATTAGACAAGTGCTCTTCCAGTGAGCCATGCTGCTAGCCCCTCACTGATGGATTCCAGGCCAGTTCTCCACCACTGAGCCATGCCCCTGCCCCTGCTTTGCCAATGTTGGCCCATCTCACCTTTACAGCCCAGCAGGCAGGAAGCGTTGTTTATATTCCCATTCCACAGAGTAGACAAGTAGGCACAGAGGGCATTGCTGGGGTCCCGTAGCTGGTAGCAGCCGAAAGGGGTGATGAGCCGCTTTGATGAGCTGCCCTCCGCCTCCGCCTCACTTTGCTGGAATTTTCAGCTTTTTAAAGAGAAACAGGAAATCCATAACTGTATGTGAAGTTACATTTTAAAAAGTTGACTTTGAGCTGGGAAAGCAGTTCAGTGGCAGATCGCTAGGTTAGCGTGTGTGAGGCGCTGGACTCCCTCCTCTGCAAGGAAAAATGTTGACTTCATTTAGTGAACAGTTTTTTTTTTTTTTTTTTTTTTTTTTACAGTTGTTTACTTATTTTGATACAAGGGTCTCATGCATCTCAGGGTGGCCTTGAACTTGCTATGTAGCAGGGGATGACCTTGAACTTGTGATTCTCTTGCTTCCATCTCTCAAGTGCTAGGATTATAGATGCAATGTCACACCTGGTTTATGTGGTAGTGGAGATTGAACCTATGGTTCCATGCATGCTAAGGGAACATGACCCACTGGTCCACATCCCCAGCTTCCAAAAATGTTTTAACTTTAACTTTGCAAGTACCATGTGGCCAAACGGGATGCTGAATTTAGAGCTGGGTTTGATGGTGCACATCTGGAATCCAGCATGAAGGAGGTTGAGGCAAGAGGACTGTAAGTTTGAAGTCAGCTCTGACTGCAGGGTAAGACCCAGGCAGCAAGTGAGTAAAGGTGCTTGCCTCCAAGCCTGAGATTCTTTCCTGGAACCCATATGGTGGAAGGAGAGAACTGACTTCTGCAAGTTGTCCTCTGACCTCCACACATGACACTTGCATACACACATGCATACACCCACACAGTAAATTAAAAACCCCCAGCAGTCAAAAACCTGGATGTTCAATTTTGCCCGATGACTCACTGAAGGAGGAGGGGAGAGAGAGGAGATATCGGAAGGGAGGTTGGAGAGAAAGACCCACGAGTGACAGCTACCATCCGTTTAGGGGAGCATCCGTGCGAAGCACATGCTGAATGCCAGGCTCTGTGCTGGTACCAAATGATCAGATCTGAGCGGACAGCAGTCTTGCCTCGGGAGGGTGTACAGTTCCATTCTCATCTGTCCTGGGCTTTGACGTGAATGTGCTGAGACAGGGAGAGCTGAGCAGAGGCTGGGACCCCAGCTCTGTGCTTGCTCCCCGTAATCTTGCCTCTGGAGTTCTCTGCTGCTCAATGTTAAAGAGCAGTGCCTGAGGCAGAGGGCTGTTTAGGTCCCATTGTGGTCACGCCAGGGAAGGTGTTACATTGTTCCTAAGAGTCACAAGCCTCTTCCTAAACACCCCCAAGCGTGGTCATGGGTCATGGGTTTGACAGTGGGACATGGTTTTGACAGTCCTGGGGGCTGGTCACTTCTCTTTACACTGGCCTGTAATTTTGGGAGTGGCCACCAGAGGGACAAGGCTGCCTGTGTCGTGTAACACTGGACAGAAACTGGAGGAAAGCAGAGCTAGAGGCCAGCCAAGCGCCAACTTTGTCCCTTTGGACCTGCCCAGATCCCCAGCATCCTTCCCTAGTGTGGTGTTGGAGCCCACAGGACTACAGGACCCCCGTTCCCCTGGGCAGAGTCGCAGAGATCTCATGGATCTCAGCTGCCACCTCCTCAGCAGCCCCCCTCCTCCGTTTTTCCCTCACCCATCATAGAACCTCATCACCTCATCAAATTGACTGATTCATTCCCGGTGACTTCTGCAGCCGCTTCCATGGCTGCACCTTGAACTTGCATTAAGTTTTAATTAAAGCCGTTACACTAGCCTTGCCCCTGGCTAAATGCAGCCGCAGGCACAGGGCACATAGATATTTAATACTCTGCCTCTCCCCGCTGATGGCACAGGGTGCCCAAGGGTGTACCCGAGCCATGCCCTGCTTGCAGCGATCTGCGAGCTTGCTTAAGTGTGCCCACAAGCCCCGAGCGGGAGGCTGCGCAATAACTATTCATTGCCCTGGGTTAAGTGTGCCCAGGGGCACCGGTAAACTCAATGCAGTGATTAGCGATTGCTCCCAGGGAAGAATACCCGAGGTCCTGCTGAATGTCTGCAGGCCCTAAATATAGTCTGCTCGTGGCCACTTAAAGGGCATGGTGGGTTTGGACTGTGAACTTGATCCCACTTCCTCTGCTCCCTCCGTGGAAAAGCCCAGCCTCCAGGGCTGCCCTGTTGCTGTGGGACTGGCGTAGAGATGGAGGGAGGCTTTGGTGACTGACCTGGGAAATGTTGAATCCCTTTCCTGTCTCCTTCCTCTCTGCTCCCTGAGTGAAGGCAGCCCCTCCAAGGTGGGATTACAGGCTCACCCAACAGGCTCCTCGTGGGCTGTGCTGAGCCTGCCAGCAATGGGGTGCCGGGCTCTCTGAGGCCACGGCCCACAGAGCTGAGGCACTGACAAGCTCGAGGGGATAGGGGCCTTCCCTCACTTCATCCACTCGTCTCTGGGCCTGGAAGAATAGATTCTGTACATGCCGGGGAAAGGGGAGGCAGCCTTATGTAAGAGAAATGTCAAAGCTCATTAGTCCTTCTGGACTCGGTGTCCTTAACTTCCATGGAACGAGGGTGGGGGACGTAGCCGCTGTCTGTTGGCCTGTGATTCTGTCCTGTGCCTCAGTATCCCCGCCCATGCTTGCAGCAAAAGCAAAGGGGCCGAGGGTGGGGTTGAGGCAGAGGAGGTAAGAGGGAGGCTGTGAGACGGCTCAGTAGCTAAGGTTCTCCCACCCGAGCCTGACAACTTCAGTTCCAGATCCAGGGCCTCCGTGGTGGAAAGAGACAACTGACTCCCTAAGTTGTGCTTGGACCCCTACATGCACACTGTGGCAGATGCATGCCCCCCCACTTGGCATAATAAATACATAAATACTATAATAAAGGAAATGTAGGCAAGAGGACAGCTGGATGCAGCTGGGCTCAGGCAGGTCCCTTGCCCGCACCATGAGACTCAGGGGCAGTGAGGGGCCAGCTGTCCAGGTGTGCCTGGTGAGACCATTCTTATTTTAGCATTGAACGTTCTTCACTGGGGAAACCTGAGATGACTGGGTATCCTAAGCATGGTGCCTGGGTGAACACGCTTGTCTTCCTGTGCTTATCGGAGTCCATAGGTGAAGAAAAAGTGTGGAAGGGATGGGTGATGGGGTGAGATGGGGTGGGAGGGAGAGGCCTGGGAACCACCCCACCAGGTCCTTAACCTCAGGGTCACGGGGCACACACCCACCCTCCGCCTTGACAGCTGTGCCCTGCACTCCAGCTGTCCTGTTGGCCTGGCCCAGGGCAGCAGCTGAGGCGACATTTCCCTGGGTCTGTTGACACTTGAGTCCCAGAACATAAATGCTTTTCTTGTCTTAATGAGCAAACAATTGAGGCGGCGGCGGTGGTGGCGAGGCTCTCGCTGGTCTCCCGCTGCGGCAATTGCTGAGGCGTTTGCTCACGTACCTTTGCTCACAGTTTGCAGATGTTGCTTCTTCTCTGTTCTGCAGGTCTCTAGGCCCTTGCCTCCAAGGATGGACAGTGGACAGGTAGGTGAGGAAAAGCATTGTTCTGGAAGGTTCTCCTAGGTCTGGTGCTCTGGAGGCTCTGAGGCAGGAGGTTGTCACTTCCATGGCCCTTTTGGAGAGAGTGTCTGTGGACAGTAGTGACCTTTGTGGGCCTGGGTCTCAGCAGAACTGGAACTCCCCCTGGTACCCTCCATGCAGAGGCCTGAAGCTGTCTGGGAAAAAAAAAAACAAAACTGGTGGAACCCTGCTGGGGTAGAAAGCCTCTGGGTCCTGTCATGGTAAGATTCTCTCTGAAAGGTTCCCAGTGGCAGGAGCTGGTTCCGGTGCAAGGCTGCCCGTTCCTGTGGCACACAGCTGTTCTCTTTATTTCCTCCCCTCTCCTCCCCTCCTCCCCCGTCTTTTGTTTTGAGACAGAATTTCATTATATAGCCCTGACTGGCCTGGAATTCTCTGTGTAGACCAGGTTGGCTTTGAACTCACAGAGGTCCACCTGCTTCTGCTTCCTGAATGCTGGGATCAAAGGTGTGCACCACAACGCTCAGACCTTCCCTTTTTTGAGATACAGTCTCATGTAGCCCAGGCTGGCCTTGGATTCACTAAGTGACTGAGGACGACCTTGAATTTTTGGTCCTTTTGTATCCATTTCCTGAGTGCCAAGGAGGGAACTGAGTTTCTCCTGCTACTGGGTCTAAAGGGCCAAACTCGGTCATTAGGCTTGGCAGCAGCATCATCCTGTCATCCTGTCTCCTATTCCTTGATTGGGTGTGTACCACCATGCCTTTTTTTTATTTTATTTTTTTTTTTTCTTTTGGGATAAGGTTTCTCTGTGTAGCCCTTCCCTGGCTGTCCTGGAACTCACTCTGTAGACCAGGCTGGCCAAACTCAGATATTCACATGCCTCTGCCTCCAAAGTGCTGGGATTAAAGGTGTGCACCACCACCACCACCACCACCACCACCACCACCACCACCACCACCACCACCACTTGGCTTTTTTTTTTTTTTTTTTTTTTTTTTTTTTTGCAGTTTTGGGGAATGAAACCCAGAGTGTGCTAGGCAATCACTCTTCCAACTGAGCTGTGTCCCAGCCCCCAGTTTTTGTTGTTTTGAGACAAGGTTTTACTATATAGCCCAAGCTGTTACTTATTTATTTATTTATTTATTTATTTATTTATTTATTTATTTTGGTTTTTCGAGACAGGGTTTCTCTGTGTAGCTTTGCGCCTTTCCTGGAACTCACTCTGTAGCCCAGGCTGGCCTCGAACTCACAGAGATCCACCTGGCTCTGCCTCCCGAGTGCTGGGATTAAAGGCATGCGCCACCACCCCACCACCGACTGGCCCAAGCTGTTATTTAAATCAGGGAAATCCCCCTGCTTCACACTCCCAAGTGTTAAGAATACAGGCATGAACCACTGTATCAGGTACCCACTTTTTCTCTTGGTCTAGGTTTTCCCACAGCTACCTGGGAAAGAGCCAGCCCTTCCTCGCCTCACATCCCTCTGAGCCTCCCCAGTCCCGGACTGGGGTGTGCTTCCCCCTTGCACCTCTTGCGTTACTAGGTGCCCATCTTTATTCAAAAACCCCAACTGACCATGTCCCACCACAGGGTGGCAATGAGAGCCCAGGACAACAGACCGCCAGTTGTGCTGGCCTGGATGTTACAGGCTGTGTGGCTGGCCCTGCTTTTAAGGGCCCAGTCTGTTCATCTGTGCTCTAAGCACCCCATAAGAGGTCTGCTCCCCTGAAATGTGAGGGTACCAGCCTCTTTAGCTGCTGTCCTACCCCTGGGCCAATTGATCCTTTCCATGATCTGGCCATCCTTTTGAGTGCCCCCACCCCCGGTACCCACACTCCTTGACCCCAAATGAGCTTGTCTCCTGGTCAGCTGTCTTGACTTTTGCCTTCTGTCTTCAGACCCCGTGGTTGCTGTCCCTTCGAGGGGAGCTGGTGGCTTCTCTGGAGGATGCCAGCTTGATGGGCTTAGATGTGGACATTGGTACCAGCACAGTCACCATCCAAAGCCCAAGACAAGAACTTCTTCAGAGGCAGGAGGTCAGTGGTGGACAGTGGGCTATGCCAGGCTTCAGGGGGGCCCTACGGCCTGACACCCCAAGGAGCGAGCACTCTGTCACCCTGAAGTGCCAGTTCACGTGTCCACCTGTGAGACTGGACAGATTTAGGCAGGCGGCTTCGAAAATTGGGCCCCATTAGCGTAAAGTGCTCCGCTCGGCAGATGAGGGGCGCCGGCAATCATGTATTCAGCGCGTCCTGATCATGGTGGCAGGAGCATAATTACCATCTCTTTAAATAGCCCAAAGTTGCCGTGTAAGAGAAGATGGCTCACATGACATTTGCTCCGAGCTTGCTTCCTGCTAAAAATATCCTGGCTAAATAATATTTCCTGGTTGTGCTGGGGCAACAGGCCCTGGCTTGGGCTCTGACTCTTGGGGCTTTGTTCCAAGGTGAGACGGAAAGTGGAGTGGGTAGGGTGGGCACTTACGGAGGGAGCGCGCCTCTGAAAGGAGCGCTGGCCACAGGGGAAACTTCCTGCTTCCCCAGGTATGGAACACTTCCCTGGAGCTCCTGCCCCTCTGGTTGGTGAGCGGCTCCTATGCCTATTCTCTCAAGGCTGCGTGCCCGCTGGGTAAGACCCAGGAACGCCCCTGATGCCCACCTCTGACTTTAACACTGCCTGTCACTTCTGGTTCCTCTCCTCTGCCAAACGCCTTGTCCCCCCTGCCCTGCTCTGCCCCACCTCTTCTTCACCCCAACCTTGACTGAGGACTTCTGAAACGCTTGGTGCTGAGAGGTGTTTGCAGGAATGTGTAAAGCGTGACCTGTGAACAGTACTATCCACTGAGGGCGGCAGGCCCTAGGGACTGTGAGGACAAAGATGGGAGAGGGTTTGTGGTCTTACTCTGCAAGACTTAGAGGCAATACCCTCCCTCCCAGGCACCTTCTTCAATGTGGAGAGGCCCGGAGTCTGGAAGATCCCAGAGTCTGCTGACCTCTAGGGAGCTTAAATTCTAAAGATCTCACTATGCAAAGTTAGATGGATCAAAGGCTTTGTCCTGTGTGGGTAGATGAGAGATGAGGAGCACTGCAGGTCTGATTAGAATTTTATCCTGAGATAAGTTTCAGAATGAGAACTCTGGGGAGTCCAGGGGCCTTGGGGGATGGCCTTGCCAAGTCCATGCACATCTCCTGCCCTGTTGGTGCTATTTGAAATATCTTTATTTGGAGACAAATGCTTTCATTTAGCAACTGCAGAGCTGGTCAGAATGTCCCCGTGAGAGGGCTGACACAACAGAATTCTTGCTAAAGTGTAAACAACTGATATGAATTGTTTCCTACCAGCAGCTTGTAATGGAAGGGGCACCAGGCAGGGTCATGGAATACAGTCTTGACAGAGAAAGGCCGTCCTGCTCCTGGTACCTGCTTTTCCAGTGACCTTCTCAATTGGCAGCACCCTCTGAGAGCTAGACAGGGTGGCCTTTTTTTTTTTTTTTTTTTTTTTTTTTGTCCATGCAGGCATGGTCTCAGGATATCAAGTCCCAATGTCAAAGTAAATTGAGTCGTGTGTGGGCCTGGTCACAGGTGTGCCTCTGACTAAGACCCTGCGTGCCTGGAGCTCATTTTCTGGGCCGTGTTTCCCTCTGGTTCCAGCATCGTCTCAGCCAGGGTCGGAGATCTCAGTTCACATCCCCAAACAGAGACTGGGTCTGGTCAGGAGAGGATCCCGTGTGGAAGAGTCTCTGAGCCCCAGATTCCTTCGGGTGCACCAGTCCGACACCTTCACGGTGACCGAGGTCAGGGACTTCCTGGTCGTCAGCATCCCAGCACCGCTGCTGCTCCAGGACCAGGTCGGTGTCCCGGTGGCTTTGCCTTGCTGCTTCCTCTGAGGCCTCTTGCTTGGGCTATTGGTAGCACTCGAAGTCAGAAACGCACCCAGCAGGTCTTTGGGGGCTGGCTGGGTGTTGGCCTTACCATTTATGCCCTGGAAGCTCAGTTTTGTTTTGGAGATGGCCCCAGCAGGGACAGCCATAGGACATGGGATGTATCTCATCACATGTAACCAATGCCTTGCTGTCCCACAGCCATGCCCAGAGGCCAGAGACTCCCCAGGGACACGAGCTTTCTACAGGATAGACCTGAGCCTGGCCTTTGCAGAGATGGTCTCCCCGGTGCACTGGACAGTGGAGAACTTTTTCCAGTGTGTGGGTGAGTGAAGAACCCTGAAAACATGCCTGCTGGTAACAGGTACATGCCACACAAGGTCTCGTTGCCTGGCCCGGCTTCATTCTCCTTGGCAGTATTTCATTGTCTGATCTGAGCTCCACATCTGTGCAGCTTAGCAATTCTGTCAGGCATTGCTGCTGGAACTGGCTGAGGCAAAGAGAGGTCGAGGTCCTGAATGGTGAAAAGGTACCTGGCTGTGGATGGGAAACAGGCAGGAGTGCACAGACTTCCCAGCTCAGCCTCGAGTGTGTGTATAAGTGTTTTATGTGCACAGGGATGTGGAAGCCAAAGGTTAATCTCCAGTGTCTACCTTACTCAATCAACTTGTTTTTTTGAGACAGAGTCTCTCACTGAGCCTTGAGCTTTCCTAGTCAGCTAGTCTGACCAGCTAGCAAACTTCAAGGATCCTCCGGTCTCTGCCTCCCGAGTGCTAAGATTATAGGTGCACAGGGTTTTAAGAACTTTTAGGTTTGTTTATTTGTTTGTTTGTTTGTTTCAGTTTTATGTGCGTAAGTGTTTTGCCTACATGCATATCTGGTGCACAGGGAGGTATTCTGATCCCCGGAACTGGAGTCACAGACAGTTGTGAGCTACCACGTGGGTGCTGGGGACCAAACCCAGGTCCTCTGGAAGAGCAGCCAATGCTCTTACCCACTGGGCCATCTCTCCAGCTCCAAGGCTTTTTTATTTTTATTTTCAAAGAAGGGACCTAGGGCTGGAGAGATGGCTCAGAGGTTAAGAGCACTGCTTGTTCTTCCAAGGGTTCTGAGTTCAATTCCCAGCAACCACATGGTGGCACACAACCATCTGTAATGAGATCTGGTGCCCTCTTCTGGCTTGCAGGGATATGTGCAGACAGAACACTGTATACATAATAAATAAATAGATCTTTTTTTTTTTTTTTTTTTTTAAAAAAAAAAAAGAGTACAGAGGAAGGACCCAAGTTCAATTCCCAGCAACCACACGGTGGCTCACGACCTTCTATAGTGATATCTGGTGCAGGCATACATGCAAACAAAACACTATGTATAATAAATAAATAAATCTTTAAAAAAAAAGTTGCAGTTCCAGGCATATGCCACTTTGGTCAGTTTATGAAGTATGGGGATCCAACTCAGGGCTTCATGTATGTTAGGCAGTCACTCTGGCCACTGAGCTACATCCCTAGTTCCCACCTCAGTTTTTTCCCCCCAAATCTGGAACATAAGGAACCCAGAGCCTGTCCAACACTGATCAGAAGGTGCGACTCAGGAGCACACCTGTGCAGGGTGTTCCACATCCATGCTGGTGTGTCCCACCACCTCTGGGCTGCAGTGCCTCCGGTCAGTCAGTGCCTCAGACTCCTTAGCAGAAAGCCCTGGACTCTGCATTCATCCTTCAGCCACAGTGAGCTGCCCTGTAAACACCGTGTGTGCGAGCTTCACACGGGATGCTGCAACCCTGTCTGGAAGCGGGGTTTCAGTGAAAGCCGGACTACCAAACAACCTGGTATTCACACGTGCAAAACCACCAGGAGCAAAACCCATTCAGATCCAGCATGAGGAAATACACATAATTCACAAATGATGTCAATCACTTTCATCTCAGACTTCCTAACTGTCCTCAATAGAAGACAGACGGGAAGGAGATTGAACTCAGATGTTAATAGTGCAAGAATGCCCCGTTACCAGGATATGATGTCTCGGTGCTGCATAAAAATGTAATTATATTCAGAACTATATTTAAAGATTAAAAGGGGGACTGCCTACCACATCTAGCCCCAAACTCAGAATTAGAAACAAAGACAAAGGCGGGATGGGTTGGGGGTGGGGCGTGAGGACGGGTCGAGTTCTAACCGGCTGCTAAAAATGGAAATATTTCTCAAAAGTTTTTACATGTTTCGGCTGCTTTTGTTTTAACAGTTTCCTGCGGCACTGATATTGATTTTGGAAAGGGAGGGTTGGAACTCTACCCGGCCAGGATTCAGCTTGCAATGGGAGAGAGAGCTGGGAGGGAGCAGAGGCCACCAGACGGGGGTTTCTCCAGCAGCCTGTAAGGGGAGATAAGAGAATTCTATGGAATCTCGCGGAGGGCAGGTGGACTCAGGGGGAGGTGCCAACAATGAGGTGGACTTTGTCCTGGCCTCTGAAGGGTAGGTAGGTTGTTCACAGGGAGATAATGAATAAAAAACAAAAATAGCAACAGCAATAAAAACATTTTAGGAGGATTTTTTTCCCTCCCTGGGAAGATTTACACGGGGAAAGAATGTTCCCTTTCTGGTTTTATTAATTTCATATCAGCAGCCGGAATGAATGTCTCCCCTCCCTGGTCCCCAGCGCACCTCCTCTGTACCTCCCTGCAGCTTCTAGAGCTTTCTGTTCTTTTTATAGTCTCTCCTCTCCGCTCCTGACTTCCCTGCAGCCTAAGAGCCTGGAGACCAGGGGCTGCGCCTCATACAGGTTTTCTTCTCCAGCTTTTAGCAACCACTTACAAGTGCCATTTAGACCCAATGATTTTCACCAGGAATTTTTACAAAATGTTTTTCTTTGTTAATATTGTGACTCATGAGTTACACTATTAACGGGTCGCCTACGTGCCTTTGGTTCCTGAACTTTCCATTTAGACTTTTGTTCATTTTTTTTTTTTTTTTTTTTTTTTGCACATGGGTGTTTTTCCTGCATGTGTGCTATGTATCAGTTTATGCCCTCAGAGTCAGAAGAGGGCATCAGATCCCCTGGAATTAGAATGACAGGTGGTTGTGACACACCATGTGGCTGCTGGAAACCGAATGCTGGTCCTTTCAAAGAGCAGCCAGTGCTCTTAACCATCAAGCCGTCTCTTCAGCCTGACAATAGATTTTTAAAAGTCTCCCTCTTCCCTGAAAAAATGAAAACGAAACTCAGTGTTTTAAGAGCATCCTAACTGTTTCAGATGGCAGCTTTGAGAGTGGTAGAGTAAGTGGAATGCCCATCCCCAGAACAGAAAAGCCAATGGCAGTGGGGGCGTGGCGATGGCAGTGGGGGCGTGGCGATGGCAGTGGGGGCGTGGCGATGGCAGTGGGGGCGTGGCGATGGCAGTGGGGGCGTGGTGACAGTTGTCTTCATCTTTGGAAGACTGAGGGAAAGCTAACAAAATGGCTCATCAGGAAAAGGTGATTTGCGGCCGAGCCTGGCAGCCTGAGTTCCACCTCCAGGTCTCACATGGCAAGAGGGAAGAAGTGACTCACTCAGAGTTGTCCTCTGACCTCCACACACGCGGTGTGACGCGGGTGTTTCCCTGTAATAAAACGTTTTAGTATGTGAGTGAGAGGACCTGGATGGAAATGCTGGTGGGGTCAGATAAGAAGTATAAACCGGTGAGGGCGAGGGCCTCCGGGACCTAGGGGAAGGTGATAAAGCAGCAGTGAGGTTTAGGATAGGAAGGAGTGGTAGGCAGTCTGAGCAGCAGGAGCCCCCAGACTCCCCCAAAAGAGACAGGCCTGATGTCTCTGGAGACACATCTGGGAGATTTCTGCCTTGTAAAGAGGTAGACTCTGGTGGCCAAGTCTGTTCATTTTTCTGTGTGAAGCTGATTGTAGGAAGTGTTCTCTAAGAGTATTTTCCTGCCTGTGATCTCAGCTTGGGGGGCTGACATAGCGAGGATGGTGAGTCCAGAACAGCCTGGGCTACATGTGGAAGTCCTGTCTCAAACATAACCACACAACACAATCTCTACTAAACCTCGCCATTTTAACTGCCTTACAGCAGGAACCAAGAAGGTCAAATGGCTGTACTAGACCTATGGATTAAGAGTTGCTACTTAGCATGTTGGGAGGATGCCACTGGCATCTGGTACCCAGAGGCCAGGGATGCTGCTGACCATCTTAAAATGTACAAGATGCCCCCCAACACAGAACAACATAGTCTGGTCTAGGACATCAACAGTACTTGGGCTGGTTAACCTGAGATTAGTCAGGCAGGCAACATTACCCAGTTCTGATTGATTTCTGGGGTTGGGCCTCAAAATAGGAGACGGCTCTGCGATGAAACCAGCTGGTAGCATCCAGGCTGGGCAGTGAGTTGGGGTCGGGCGATCTTTGCAGAAACCTGGATTTATGTATTTTAAGTTTGTTAGTTTTTGAAACAGAGTCTCCAACACAGACTGGCCTAGAACTTGCTATCTAGTCAAGGATGACCTCGAACTTCTGATCCTTTTGCCGACACCTTCTGAGTTGCTGGGATTACGGCAGGTGCATCCCACCATGCTTGGCTTATGTCATGCTGGAGCTTGAGCTCAGGGTCTTGTGCATGCTGAGGCAAGCATTCTACCCACTCAGCTATATTTCTAGCGTGTGTGATTTAATGTCAAAGGTCTGTGAGATTCAGCCACGAGGACAGCTCCTAACTCAGTGCTGGGCACTGACCACCAGGCTTCCGTTCCGTGGGGAAGGGGATGATGCTCATGGCCTTTATGGTAGAGGTCAGGAAGATTTTACTTCCTGAGGGGGAAGGATGACTTCTGCTTTCCATTTTGGAAGGTTCAAGAGAAGAGTCGCTTGTCTCAAGAGCCACGCCAGGGACCGCTCTACCCACCCTGTCCCCTGGATGGGAGACCGCTGCAGCAGAAGCGCCATCTGCAGCCTCTCCCCAGTTCCAGATCTCGCCAATGGCTGCCCTGGATGAGCCCCTTAGGCGTTTTGTGCACCAGCCCGCTGAAGAAACCACTGAGGCAAATTCACAGGCATGTGCTGTCCCTACCCAAGAGTCTGGTCCCCATGAGGCAGTGACAGCCTCCACTGGGCCTAAGCCCTTTCTTTCAGCACCTTCGTTCAAGGACAGCCACACTTTGAGGCCCCTCCCCACAGGCACATTTCTTCCTCAGGTTCAGGATGTTTCTTAGGGAAAGTGGGGACCTGGATTGCATGCACCTAAGGGCAGAGCCCTTTCATCTGTCCTACCTGGCTCTCCCTGTTTTGTGTCTTGAGAGATGTGGCTGAAGGAGCAGTAGAGACCTTGGCTGTATTCACAAGGGGGTGGAAAACTGAGGTACGCTTCCACAGTCTGAAGGTGAAGGTCCTGAAGGCAGGCCTAGAAGCCCAGCCTGAGGCTTCTCTGGGCTGAGGTTCACAGGGGGGCTAGGGCCATATGCTTTTATTTCTGATGCTTTTCCTCTCTCTGCAGCTGGACAAGGGGGTACCATTCACTCAAACAACTAGACCTGAGGGAGGAGGCTGGGTCTCCACTGCTTCCCCTTTCCCGGCTACAGTGCAAGAGCGTCATGGTCTTCAGACTCCTCCAAAGAAAGCCGACTTAATTCCACATCCCCAGACTCCAGCGACACTCTCCTTAGAGCACACGGAAGCTTCCCAGGCTGCCCCCAGACCCTCACAATGGGTCTTCCTGTCTCGCACTTCCATGACCACACATTCGCCTTCAGAAGTCCCCTCTCCTCTGTGGCCTTCTTGGCGATCTGATGGGCCCCAAATGCTCCTGGGTTCTGAACCATCTGTTCCCCTACCCGAAGTTCCAAGAGCTATGATGGCTGGGCAGGATCCTGCCCAGCCATCAGGAAGTCCCTTCCCACTGGGCAAATTGTCAAGAGAGACGGTGAAATCAACAGAGTCTGTGGATCCCACCTGGAGGGAGCCTGCCCACATCAGTGAGGAGTTCCCACCATTGACAAGGCCCTTCGTGAGCAGCCTGGCTGAAGAGGGTTTGATTTTCCACCATGCTTCCAGAAGGCCTCAGGAGATACTACTGACAATCAAGGCTGAGGGGCCACTGCAGAATGACCGTGATCCCTCTGGAGAGGGGGCCAGAGGGTACCTGGACCCGTCAACCTCAGAACCCAGTCAGGGCATGGAAAGGCTGGGACTCATCATCTTGCCGGGGACTGATGTCACGTTCACCAGCCCAAGAGGGAGGCAGCCAGATGCCAGTGACCATCTGGTGACCCCAAGTCCAGAGCTCTCTGGGAGGCACAGGGTGGGCCCAGCAGATCCCCAGACAACACTTGCCAGGGACCTTCTGGCTTCCACCTCTGAGAAACCTGCAACCCCTTCTGAAGGAGGTACAGACAGGACCCTACAGCTTGAGTCAGCACCTATATGGCCTGAGGGCTGGCATGAGCCATGGGCTGGACACACAACCAGCCCCCTGCCTCAACACACCCAAAGCCTTCTGGCTCCTACAGAAACCGTATTGCCCCACTCCAGTGAGCCTTGGACCCCCCTCTCCAATGGTCAAGAGTCGATGGAGGCTAGGCTAGCCCCCACCCCTGACAGCCATCAGCTTCCTGAGCTTTAGCACATATGGAGGGGTGCTTTGAGAGGTCCTTTCTAGAAGCTTCAGGGGTGAGTCATAGGAGTGTCCAGGGAGGGGAGGAGCAAAGGAAAGGGAGGCCATGGTTTGGTATGCTCACACTTCCCTTCAGGAAGAGCTCTGTGACAGGACAAGGGCTCTCGGCCTCCCTGAGCTGCCCAGCTGTGTTTTACATCTCACTACTAAATCTGAGCAATGTGCAGGCCTTGTAGCCAGGCCCACCCGTGCCTAGGACTCTGGTCCCAGGGTCTCCACTCTAGCTCTGTGACCTTAGCAGGGCACTAGCCTTTCTGAGGCTCAGTTTCCCCATCAGCTGAGTGGAAATGATACTAGGTCCTCCCCAGTGAGGTCACTGAAGGGGGTGAACAAGGATCACGGAAAGCCTTGAGTACCCAGCCCCGCGCAAGCATGCTGGGATCCCCAGGGAGGGAGGATGGAGTGTCGCTGCCTTGCTTTCTGTGATCACATCCTGTGGTTTCTATGGCAGCAGCTGGTACCCTTCTGGCTTGGACAGACCCATTGACCTGCAGTGACCCAGAGCTCCCAAACTCAGTGGCCCAGAAGCCCAGCTGTGGCCTGGACCAGAACCCCATTCGGTGCTTCCCTGAGAGGGCAGTGCCTCACCCCCTCCAGGCCGACCTGTGGCTGGAAGTGGGATTTGAAATGCAGCCAAGAAGAGGAGGCCGGCGGCAGTGCCCGCCCAGAAATGCGAACTAAATAAATAAATAAATAATCAGGGTTGTCTTGGTTGATAAACGGTCCCTACCTCGAAGATGATTTCTCCCCCTGTGTGCCCCCCTCCTTCCTCTTTCTCCGGGCAGATCCATCCCAGGCAAAAGCTTAATAGCCCCATTTAAGGCTTTTCCTTTTCGCCACGGAATTGAGCTGGCCCTGCCATTACAAGGTTTTCAGCTTCTCTCTGAAATCAAATTACTGACTCCATTTAATTTTTTAAAAGCTCGGATGATTTCCCTTCTTGAATCTGAACCGTGACTCCAAGGCCAGCCCCCTTCCCTGCCCCCAACCAGGAGCATCCCCTGTGGGTAACTGCTGCCCACAGATGGTGGCCCCCATGCCAAGGCAAGCCTGACACCTAGAGGAGGAAGCCAAGAGAAGGCAGCCCGGGTCCCACATCCTGGACACACCACTGGGCGGTCTTGGCTTCTTCTGGGTCTATGTCCACTCACGGGAGCCAGGGATCCCACAACGGCAGACCTTCAGATGCTAGTGAGGCCGGTGGTCAGAGCCCAGCCTGATGCCTTGGCTCAAGGTCATTCTGCAGACAGTGCACCCCCTTCCACGGTGTGTGTTCAAGACTCCTATCCCTTGACAGATATCTATGGAGCCACTCCTCTGTACCAGGTACCATTCTAGCTGCGAGGAGTCCCTCCAGACAGAGGAAAGTCCCCCCACCCCTTCTCTCTGTGTGTATTCTAGGGTTGGAGGTGTAATAACCACACAAGGCAATTTCAGATGTTTCTCAGCGCTCAGAAGAGAACCAAGCAAATGGCGGGTGGGTGTGGGGTGGTGTTGCTTTGAGTAAGAACCGTCAGAACTCACCAAGGAGAAGGTCAGAGGCAAACTCAGAAAGAGCCAAGGAAGCCAGGTGCTAGGGATGGTGACACAGGCCTGTGATCCCAGTGCTCGGGATGCTGAGGCCAGCAGGGGCTACAAAATGAGACCCTGTCTCAAAAATGATAAACACAACAATCCCTCCCACTGAAAAAAGAAGTAGTTGGGTAAGGTCATCTAGGCTGAGTGACAGAAATTGCAAGGGCACTGGGGAGTGTGAAGGGACAGAAAGGTCATTGAAGAAGGTGTTTAAGCAGGATGGTATGGAAGGTAGGGAACCTGTAGGGTTTGAAGGCCTAGAACAAGACAGTCTGACCTCACTGGGCATCTAATAAGGCCTTTAGGAGACAAGTGACCTTAGGTGGATGTCTTATAAAGGTGGCCACCACTAAGTGGTTGGTCAGAGGGACAAGAGCAGCAGCCAGGAGCGTGGAGAATGGGGGCTGGTTCAGGACTTGCTTGCCCTACTAGAAGGAAAGAGGACCCTTCTGGATCATGTACCGCTCATGTTCTAATGATTCATGAGATGGGGCTGCTGGGAGTCAGGGCATGCCTTCCAATGTGGATCTTCACCTTTGCTATAATGTTGCTCCTGGGAGTCATTTTGTGTCTGTCTCTGTTTCTGTCACCACTCACTCTTCCTCTTCTTTACATCAAGGCCGCCTCGCTTTGGGACATCACGGACCGAGGCACGAGAGCACCCTGAAGTTCTGTGACTCGACGCTCTTTCCCAAGTCCTCTGTGTGCTCTCCCACCTGCAGCCTTGGACACCAGATGAAGGGAGTGGAGTTAATGAGATCAACCAGCTCAGGGTGAAGATGTAGCTCAGTAGGTAGAGTCCTCACCTAACTCAAGGCCCCGGGTTTGGTCTCCAGAAATGCATAAACTAGGCATGGTGGCACACACCTGGAATCCCAGCACTCCAGAGGTGGATGGATGTTCAAGACCATTCTAAGCTGCATGGCACATTGGAGATCAGCTTGTGATATATGAGACTATGTCTAAATAATAAAAGCAAATCACTGTAAGTGGTTCAGCAATTCACAAGGCAGGAAGAGCCTAGGCACGAACTGGACTCGGCTCTGGGTGCTATTTCCAGCCGGAACAAACCATAGGCAGACTTTTCTGCCGCCTCGCCTCACTCTCCTCATCCTCTCAAAAGTGAGACAGTCTTCTTTAATTAGAAAGTGCTCGGGGTTCTGTGCAGGACTCCTGTTCTCTTTTAAGATGTGACAATACCGGTCCTGTGACCCCCCAACTCTTGATGTACCACGGCCAGAATGGTACCCATGACCAATGTGGGACTAGGGCAGGCATGTTTGTGAACATTGCCCCTGCCTTGAGGACATCTAACTTCTGACCGAGACCTCCCAGGTCTTGCAGGCATCTGTTTATGCCCGACACATCTATGTGCCGTGACATCTTGGAAGGGGTGGTTGTGCTGGGGTTGGGGGTGGGGGTCTTGGCCAACCCAGGCTATTCGATGTGATTAGACATCATGGGTGCCTTGGGTTCTCATTTTCTCCCCAGTGACTGTGCAGAGACCACAGCCAGTATGCACACATTGTATTTCTTTCCTGTCTGTTCTGTGGAGTAGTTAACACAGGGCCAGGGCATGGCTGGGTTTGCCTCTGTGAGCACCAAGCCCGTGGCCCGGAACTCTCAGATTTTTGATGTTTCCTGTGACAGTTTCCTGTCACAGCACACCCTTTTAGGGTTGGACTGCGAGTCTCTGCTAGGTATTTGAAGCTTACTTAAACTGGAGCTGTAGTTATCAACTCAGTAATTCTCCAAATTACTGAGTCACCAGAGAGGCTGTGTGTGTGGTGGGGAGAGCTTTCTTCTGGCTGTCAGGGGACCAGACTGGTCCCGCCCAGGACTGGTGTGACCTCGAGTCAGTCAGTTCACTTGCTGATCCTGGATTCAGTGGGGAGTGTTCATGTAGGGTGGCTGGAACCTCTGACCGAGGATAAGGCTGGCCATCTGTCGGCAGAAATGAAGGCCAGCCCAGGCCTTGCCTCGCCCTTGCTTCTTTCAGGTGTGGGTTTGGTGTGCCGGAGTGTGTGTGTGTGTGTGTGTGTGTGGTGTGTGTGTGTGTGTGTGTGTGTGTGTGTGGTGTGTGCTGCTACAGGCATCAGGGGAAGCCAGGCAGGATGACAGCAGGCTCAGAAGGTTGTTCTTATGTACCCAGCCACAGGTCACCTCTCCTCTTCTCCATAGCCACTCCCCTTTGCTTATGCTTTGATAAACATCCAAAGACAGTCTCAAAACTCACTGCGTAACTCAGGATGACCTTGAGGCCATGATCCTCCTGCCTCTACTCTGGAGTTCTGGGATTACAGGCATGAGCCACCTTGCCTTATGTCATGTAAGGCTGGATATGGAACCCAAGGCTTCCTGAATGCTAGACAAGAACTCTACCAATTGAACTACATCTCAGTCCTATCTCCTCTCTCCTCTTCTGAGACCTAGGGTGAACCATCCCACACCCCAGGGCCATGGCCCTCAGAACTGGTTCTTACAGTGAGGTCCCCAGTCAACAGCACCAGCATTCCCTGGAAAATACTAGAAACACAAATTACTAATTATTTTTGAGACAGGGCGTCGTGCTCTTGAACCCACTGTGTAGCTGAGGCTAGCTACCCTTGAACTCTTGATCCTCCTGTTTCCACCTCCCAGTTGATGAGATAGACTACAGCCATGCCCCACCACGCTCAGCTTAGAAATACAAATTCTTGAACTGGGAACGTAGCTCAGTTTCCACTGTCCAGTGCGGCCACTGCAGAAGGGAACAATCAGACCACACCCCAGATGACAGATCAAGAAATTCAGTCGGTGCCCTCTAGCAGTTGGTATTCTAAAGGGGCTTTAGAGGATTCAGCTGCCCCGTTGCACACATGAAAACAACTGCTTCAGAGAGAGGGGGAGGGGGAAGAAAACTCTCTGCCTCCAGAATAAAGGCGACATTCTGTTTCCAAAGACTTGCCACCTCCCTGTGCCCACTGCATGCAGAACCACCCCTCTGAGGAAGGAAGAAATGCTTCTTCCCATTTCACAGATGACGAAACCGAGACTCATGGCCTTGCTCAAGGTCACACAGCAACTCAAGGGCTTCTACCAGGGTCTTCTTATTCTGAAGCAGGGAATCCTTCCAGCACACCTTGGGTCCTCAGGATTACTCAGACCAAAGCAACAAGCACGCGTCGTCCTTTGGCCAGAAAGGAGACCTGCCTTCCAGCCTTCTGCCCAATTTCCAGTTGCAATCACCAGAGAGAGCATCCAGGAAGCATAAATTTTGCCTGGCAGTTGAGTAAGAGCTCTGAAAGGAGTTACGCGTCAGGGAGATGGGACTTTATTTCTCAATGAAATAGCCTTTTTATGGCTGGAATAAAAGTGCCAGGGGGAGCCTAATGCCAGGAAGTAGCAAGCACATTTGATAAACTCCTTAAGCTAGGGCGGGGCGGCATGGGAGGCCGTGGTCTGGCAGAAGTCCTCACAACTCCAGTTAATGTTTCCCTGCAGATTCAAGTCATGGAAGAGATCTTGAGGGGTCCTCATGGCCCGACCTGTGGGAGAATGATTGACATGGAACCCAGGAAGCGAGCCTGCAACTTAGTCTCCCCGTCTTAAGAGCAGAGCTGCAATGTGGAGACCAGTCAGCAGGGGGCAGCATAACACACTGTTCCAGCTTGACCTGTGGCTGCTGCAGGGGGAGGGGGGTTGGGCATGGGGAGGGCCTCTGGGGTGTAACCCTCAGAAAAGGTCAGCAGTAACTCACCCCTTAGGGAGTCTTCCTCCTCATTCCAGCCTTTCTGTCTTCAATTTTCTCATATCAAAGAACGGTTTCCCATTAGCAAGAGCCTCGTACGTGCCCTCATCTAAGCAATAGTGGTGAGGGGAGGCGCTTTCCATCTCTTGCCCACCCTCTGCCTGGCTTCTTCAGCTTCTACAGGTTTTGCTTTGGGCTTGACTAACCCCTTGACTTTCTTCCCATGGGGTCTCTCAGATGATCTTAGTGTAAATATGTCTAAATGGGCCAATTTTGTGGGTTGGGGGTCACCACCTTCAAAGTCACTGCAAGTATGAGAGAATCCTGAAGGACAAAGAGAAAGCAAGGAAAACTCCTCATTTGAGAGTGTGTGTGATTGGCAGGTTTACGGCCTCAAGAAGGTGCGTGGTATTCCGCACAATCAAGTCATTTTTAAAAATAATCTCCCTGCTTAGGTTGTACATGCTGCTAATTGCATTTTAATAAGTCTCTTAAAATCTTGCCATATTTTTTAATATCCTAATATTAGGTAAGTGATTGCGGGGGACACTGGAGGGCACGGGGAGTTTATGTAACAGAGGGAGGGCTCTAGTGAAGCTGGAGGCTGGGAGTGACTGCCGAGTGGCCTGTGGTGTGTGTCGTGTAAGGTGTCTGCATTTGTGTGTGTGGGGGGGGGATGGAGAGGGTGTGAGCGTGTGTCCATCGGGATGAGCGTGTGTCCATCGGGAGTGTATTCAGGGTGTGTGCGGCCTCAAGACCAGCAGTCTTTGCAGGCCCTCTTTGGTCACTAGAGCAAGATCTATGGTGGAGGCAGACCAGAGACCCCTTTGTTTTCTAGCCCCAAACTGGAACCTTGGAGCCTCTGACCGGCTTGCCATTCCCCACCTTTTTCCAAGACCAAACACCCGGGGCTCAGAGAGGCCACAGAGCAAGGCAGAAACCAAACCTCAGGCTTGTGAGGCCAGGGTGTGGACCATCCTTTCTCCCCATTCCAGCCCAAGGCTCTGCCTGTGCCAGCTGGTCCTAGCATCCTAACAGGACTGTTCTAAACCTGCCCTGCCCAATGACGTGAGAAGCAGTGGTGAGCATCTGCCTCTATAGACCTCTTACCACACACCTGGCATTAGGCTGACCACTTTCCGCTAAGTAACACTGTAGGGCAAGTGTTTCAGAGTCTTGGAGTGGACCCACAGTTGAGAAGTAGTGGAGATGGTATTTGAGTCTCCAGTCAGCTCCTGTGGCTAGTGGAGAGTGTGTGTGTGTGTGTGTGTGTGTGTGTGTGTGTGTGTGTGTGTGTGTGAGAGAGAGAGAGAGAGAGAGAGAGAGAGATTGTGTGGGTGTGCATATACACACATGTGTACATGAATGTAGGTGTCTGTGGAGACCAGAGGCATCAGACATGCTGGATCATTACAAGCAGCTATGAGGTACCTACTGTGGTTACTGGGGATTGAACCCAGGTCCTCTGAAAGAGTAACCAGTGCCCTTAACCACTGTACCATCTCTTCAACTCACACACCCATTAGATCACGTGGGTCTGGTGATCTAATTCAGGTCCTCACCATTGCATGGGAGACACTTTATTCAATGAGCCATCTCTGAAGCCCCTGGCAGAGAGGCTGATCATGGCTGGACAGGAGGATGAGCCAGGAGAGGCTCCAGGGACTTCCTGCACAGCCAACCATCCAGGCCCGTGGGACAGCAGAGGAGCCTGGCAGAAGCTGGGGAGATCATCACAGGATGACTCCTGGGCTGTCTGTTACTACAGGGCAGGGCCCCAAAGCCAAAGTCAGTGTCTACCCTTCTGGAGGTCAGAGGCCTGGAAGGACCCTGCTGAGGTCACCGAGGCAAGCGCTTTAGCAGTTTGGACTACTCGAAGCTCCTGGATGGCCCCGCTGGTCCTGACCATCCTCCTTCCTCGTCCTCCTTATCCACACCACCAGCCCGGGTGGGAGGCACATGTTGAGCGAACTTCTGAACAGGAAGTCAGCGTCCAGGTCGGCCCTAGTCCCTTTTCATGTGGTTTCTTTAATCCCCCGGGCTGGGTTTCAGAAGCGTTTTATAGTTTCAGTTTTACAAAGCTATGCTCCCTTTAATGTTGGCGTGTTCCAGAGGTGGGGGGAGAGGGCTTCAGTCAAAACATGTGTGCTCTGCACCAGCCAGCTGCAGGGCCACGCAGCCCAGGCAGGAGAGGCGGCAATGTGGCCTCCAGGCTCCCCATCACGGAGCCTGGATGGATGCGGATGGGGGCCTGGATGGATGCGGATGGGGGCCTGGGTGGATGTGGATGAGGGCCTGAATGGATGTGGATGAGGGCCTGGGTGGATGTGGATGGGGGCCTGGGTGGATGTGGATGGGGGGGTGGATGTGGATGAGGCCTGATGGATGTGGATGAGGGCCTGGGTGGATGTGGATGGGGACCTGGGTAGATGTGGATGAGGGCTTGGGTGGATGTGGATGAGGACCTGGGTGGATGTGGATGAGGGCTTGGGTGGATGTGGATGGGGGCCTGGGTGGATGTGGATGGGGGCCTGGGTGGATGCGGATGGGGGCCTGGGTGGATGTGGATGAGGACCTGGGTGGTGCAAACAACATCCGCTGGTCTCTCACAAGCTCACACTTATCTGCGTCTGGTCTTCCCCATGGTCAGTAGTGCCAGGGTCCCAGCGCCCTTCCCATCAAGTGCTTCATTTGGGCAGGACGCTGATCTTCGGATGCCTTCACACCTTGAGCCTTACCCACTAGCATCCTGTGCTGTATTTACTTAGCATTTTCTCCTTACATAGCCACAACCTAAGCAGAAATAGCCAGGAAACGGTCAGTTTGATATGTCAGTTTCTCTCTCTCTCTCTTTCACACACACACACACACACACACACACACACACACACACACAACTTTTAAATGAAAAGAAAAGGCTAAAATGATACCATAGTCATTAGTGTTTCAGGGAAGTCAGTCCAAATATGTCCCCCTCCGCAGAAAAGAAGACAATTTTTAAAAAATTCAATTAAAAAATTACACTTACTTATTTATTTCAGGGAGGGGAGCATTGTGCACCATGGCATGGAAGCCAGAGGACAGCTTGCAGGAGTCAGGTCTTGCCTTCCACCATGTGGGACCCAGGGAGTCAGGACCTTGGACTTGGCGGCCAGCTCCTTTACCTTCTGAGCCGTCTCTGCAGCCTGAAGTTGGTAGTGTAGACACTCGGTGTGTTCAGCCCTTTGACGTTGCAACATTCGAGGACTGCGCAGTATGATTTTGTTTGGGGGCTCCATCTGAAGTAATCCTGGGGTGTGTGAAGTCCTGTGAGGTTGCCACGGTAGAGACCAAGTTTCTGGGGTGGGTGGGGGTGTCATGGAGTCGGTGTGGTCTCCACCTGATGTCTGTCTGCCAGGCCACCACTCTTCTTCCCGGAGGCCTGGTCTGGAGGCCTTCAGGTATCCGACAGTTGCCTGGGTTTGCTGTGAGTGCGGCAAGGAAAAGGCCCCAACTTCCCGCGTGAGTTAGGTGGAAGGAACAGACTTGGGGTCAGTGGGTCCTGGCTCTGCTTCCTCCTAGGGGTGTTACCGTGGGTGAGTTCCAGAGTCTCGGGGCTTGGAGCCTGGCCTGCCCATTGGTGACATGGGAACCACAACACTGGGTAGAGACAGTGAGGCAAGAGTGAGCCAGTGTCAGCTCCTGGTTGTTTGGGAGCCGGGGACCCTTGTTGTGAGCCATTTCGTTTCTGTCCTAGCCTTGGCTTTGCCGTGGGTCCTGCCTTCTCTGCAACAGGCAGCAAGAGCTGGGCGGAGAAGAGCTAGGTAAGAGGCCTCGGGCCCGTGTCCCGAAGAGTGTGGGGACAGAAGCAGGATTTGGACAGGCGTCTGCCTTGGGGTGGTCGGCCTATACTATGTGAGATGAAGGGAGGGGTGTGGGTGTCATGGAATGCAGACTGTGTTCCTAGCAAAGCATGTGCTTTCACCCTCGCTGCCCCAAAGTTTTGTGGGCATTCCATGATCTTCAGCTGCTTGTGCCCTAGAGCCCTAGACACAATGTCCCTTCTCTGAGTTCCCCCTTCAGCAGTCAGTGGTCTCTCACTGCCCCTCACCTCCCTGGTGAGGGCTTGGGTGTGAGTGTTTTTCCCAGAGCTGGCTCCCTTTCCTCAAAGCTCAGCAGTGGTCAGCGGATTCTGAAGAAGCAGTGATCATGGTGGCGGGTGACGTGGCCAAACACTTCCGATGTGACACATTTCTTCTCTTCTGCGTCACTCACAAAAGGGGAATCTAGAGCAGTGCCTGGTACATGGTAATCCCTCAAAAAGATTTACGAGGGCTGGGGAGATGGCTCAGTCAGTAGATGGTCTGTTGAACAAGCATGGGGACCTGACCTCCCAAAACCCACGGGAAAAAGCCGGGTGTGGCTGAGTGCCTGGAACCCCAGAGCTGAGGAGGTTCAGACAGCAGGCCACCTGCATCCTGCCAGCCTAGCCAAATCAGTAAGTTCAGGTTCAGGGAGCGATTGGTGTCTCGAAAAGTAAGCTGGAGAGTTCTGTTGACCTCCGGCCTCTGCAGGCGCGCACACATGCACACACAGTTACTCAAGTGCAGAGGCTTATCCAGGGTGGGTGACAGCAGTGGTCCCGCACTCCTCTTGTGTTTCTTCCTTGCTGATGGTGGGTGCTCCATCACCGTCTGAAGAGGCTGTTCCCAGGGGTGTTATGCTGCAGTTCTGAGGCTCACACCTGCTGCTTCCTCACTTTCTCTTGGGTGAGACTGTCCACTCACCCCCCAGCCACCCAGGGGAGAACTGCCTTGGGCCAGGGGCCCCTTCTGTCCCCTAGGGCAGTGAAGGGCTGGGCGCTGGCCCTGCTACAGCTGCTTGGGGCCCAGGAGGAGAGAATCAAAGGCAGGCCATGTGGGCCCCCGCTTTCATCTCCCAGCTTCAAAGAGGTGCAAACAAACCCTGTCCCCATGCCAGGCTCTGCAGCAGCTCGCTGCTTACAGCCTCAGCCTGTCCCTCCCCAGCATCTCCTCTCTCCCAGAAAGAAGACAGGGCCCCAGTCCTGGTCCCGGGGTACCCCGAGGGCCCCGAGTACTGGAGGAGCAAGCAATGCTAGACAGGGGCCACTGTGCAGCCAAGGGGAGGTCTGTCAAGTAGGGCCGAGGTGACTGAGACCCTTCATCTACATCCTTTTCCACTGTGGGCCAGCCTGGGATCTGGGGCTCACACACTCCGAATAGAACCTTCCAGTCAAGAGCTGCACTGCTCAGGATGATGGTCATGAGTGGCTCCTGAGCCCTGGGGATGGGGCTAGACCAAATGGACGTGTCCCCGAGAGTGCAGTGCACATGGATAATGACAGGAGGGTGTGGCATAGTTCATTGATCATTTTTACATCAATTCCCACGCTGAAATGAAAACAATGCATGCTATTGGGTTTAACAATGTTACTAAAGATAACTTCACCACCAGGTCCCTTTTGCCCCTTTCAGTGTGTGACAAAGAAGTTGAAAATGGCGCAGGGTCCCTTCATTCCCCTGGGAACATTCGGCTCCAGGCTGCATTCCCATTCTGCAGATGAGGGGTCTGAAGCTCAGGGGGTCTCGTCATGTGGCTCCCAGGTGATGCTCAGGAAAAATCTATAGGATGGATAGGCTGGCGGCTGGGGCAAGAGGTCTCATGCTGGTTTCTGGGGAGACACGGATGAATCGTGTTCACGAGCAGACAGTCCAGAGTCTGGTCCAAAGCCTGGTGGATATGACTGCAGAATCAGATCCCAAGTCTCAGGGACACTTCTGGCCTCTGAACTTCAGGGACAGATAGCAAGAGGCTTTTGGGCTCAGAGTCTGGGTTTTGCGTCTTACCTGTTGTGTGAGTTTGGATCAGGGTTTGCTTATTTTTGTTGGTTTGTTTGTTAGTTTGTATTGAATCAGGGTCTTATGTAGCCCAGACTAGCCTTAAGTTCACTATGTAGATGAAACTGACCGTGAGTTTTTGATGAGTTTTTGATCCTCCTGCCTGTACCTCCTGAGTGCTGGAGCTGTAGGTGGGATATGGGATTATGTGCCCCGCCACCCGCTTGACCTGGTGCTGGGACAGAACAGGGCCTTGTGTCCGCCAGGCAAATACTCTACTAACCAAGCCACGGCCCTAGGAGACCTAGCCATTCTTCAATCGGTAAGATGAGGGTGATATTAATAATTATAATAATGGATAATAATAATAATAGTGCTTATTATCTCAACTCCTTCCCAGGGAGGCAGGGAACAGTGCTGTGAGGAATGGGGGCACCCCTCATTCCACTCCCACACAACAGAGCTTCAGTGGTGAGCACTCCGTGTTAAGGAATTAAGTGACACACTGTGACTGTCCCGTGGGACATGCATCACCCAAGGTCACACAACTGATAAGTGGCAAAGCCAGGGTTTGGGCCCAGGAGCCCCGTGAACCCCATTGTTGCTCAGAGACCTGAGGTTCCCCAGAGAGCTGGAGTCTGACTCTGCCACTATAACCATACCCACCTACCACTGGACTAGGGCTGAGGGCACCGACCTGCACTGAAGAGGACTGCCAGGGGACTGTCACCACACCCAGTGGTAGGAGAAGAAAGACTCTGGCGTCCCCTCCATCGTTCCTCTGTGTCCACATGGGCCTTGGGTCCCTTCTCCCAACACTGATTTCCTCCTGCCTTCTGGAACTGTCATTTCTTCCCTGACCCTCTCCAATCCCATCCACACACTATCCACACGCCATCCATATCCCACGTACCACCAGCTCTGCGGTCCTGTGGTTCCTGAGAGTGGCTTTGGGCTGGAGTTGGACCGCCCTCAGGTAGACACACCTCCGCGCTGCTCTTCAAGGATCTGGGAAAGGACAGAAGGAGCTCAGCGTGCTATTGTGCTGTGCAGCGAGGGTACACGCAAGCTCCCATGGTGGAGTGGAGAGACCAGGCTAATGGGGTTCCTGAAGGTCTGAATGGGATCTAGAAGGCTGTAGTGGACACTATGGAAGCCCAGGACACCCCAAGAACCAGGGAGAGCAACCACAGTAAAGGTCTGAGGGACAACAAGATGAAACATGTACACGGTGGAGACCTAGAAGCAAGGTCGGGTCATTGGGGACCCCACTGGGCAGAACGTGCTAAAGGCTGAAGGAGGGGGGGGCTGCTCCCACAGCTGGTGAATGGGGGTTCCCAGAGGTGGTAGCAGGAAGTGAGTCAATTGGAACCAAACAGGGCCAATGGGAACCAGATGTGATTAGGGTCGGGGGCTCTGGCAGGGGAGATGTTTTCCCTTTCCTTCCAAGCTGTGGCTGGGGGAAGGGGAGAGGTGCAGCCTGCTGCTGCGTTCTCGCCCCACCCCCACTCTATCTGCACCTTTGGCCCAGTGTGGCATGGGGGCTTAAGACAAAGCACCAGTCCCTGATGGCACAGAAAGCCAAGCTTTGGGGGGTGGGGGTTGGGTTCCCAAGGTGCCCCGCAGACAGGAACCTCCCGCCCTGGCCTCTGCCTGCAGCTGTTGGGGTTCTTGTAGGGACTCAGGCTCTCACTCTCATTGCTTGCTGCCACTGCAGGTTCCTTGCTGGTTAGCCTTAGAACATAAGCTCTGGGCTTGGTTTTGGATGCTTCTTCCAGGAAGTCCTCTTGGGTCCTTAGGTTGGACCAAGTACCCAATCTGCATTCCCAGTGCCCTTAGTGTATTTTCTTGTTTTGTTTTGTTTTGTTTTGAGACAGGGTCTAGTGGTTAACCTGGAACTCACTGCATAGATCAGTTGGCCTTAAACTTGACACAATCCTTCTGCCTCTACTTTTTAAGTGCTGGGATACAGATGTGCACTACCATGCCCAGCTTCTTTCTGTGTTCTGTTTACTGGTTGATCGACTGAGACAGGGTCTTTTGGAGCCCAGGCTGGCCTTGTTACTATGCAGTTGAGGATGATCTTGAACCTCCAACCCTCCTACTTCCACCTCCTAAGTTGGTGGTTCTCAACCTTAGGATGTCGCATATCAAGTATTTACATTACAATGCATAACAGTAGCAAAATTACAGTTAGGAAGTAGCAATGAAATAATTTTGTGGTTGGGGTCACTGCAACAAGAACTGTATTAAGGGGTCGCAGAAAGGTTGAGAATCCCTGTTTAAGTTCTGAGATTACAGACATGTACCACCACACCTCATTTATATGGTGCTAGGGATAGAACCCAGGGACTATACATGCTTGGTATTGAACCCTGGGCCTGTACTTGCTGGGTAAGCACTCTGGTAGCAACTAAGCTGCATCATCAGCCCTCCATGGATTTTATGGCACAGGATTTTAATTCCTTTCAGCGAGTCACTTAGAATCCCTGTCCTCATCTACAACTCTCAGCACTGAGGCCAAGGCACAGAGCCTGTAGCCACACCCCACCTCCCTTGCTGTGGAATACTCCTTATGAACACTGTGAAAATGTGTTGTTATCATTGTTAATAAAAAGCTGATGGGCTGATAACTAAGCAGGATTTTTGGGGCAGAGAGAATATTGGGAAGAAGGAGAGCAGAGTCTCAGGAGTCAAGAGGAGTCGCCAGCCAGACATGGAGAGGAAACAGAAGGTATAAAATGAAAGAGAAGTAACTTCATGTGGTGGAATGTAGACTAATATAAATAGGTTCATTTAAGTTGTAAGAGTTGGCTAGTAACAAGCCTGAGCTATTGGCCGATCATTTATAATTAGTATTAAGTCTCAGTGTGGTTATATGGGGAACAGCTGGCAGGACAGAACTGATTGGCGATCTGGATGGAAAACTCTGCCTACATCCCTCATGCCCACTTTCCAACTCTCTCTGTTTCTGGGGTCACTTTGAAACACACATACATACATATACACACACAGAGACAGACACACAGAGAGAGGAGCCATTCACCAGTTAGTGCCTACTACAAAAAAAAAAAAAAATGCAAACCAGCGTGGCTGTGGTGGTGCACACCTTTAATCCCAGCACCCAGGAGGCAGAGGCAGGCAGATCTCTGAGTTTGAGGCTAGCCTGGTCTACAGAATGAATTCCAGGACAGCCAGGGCTACACGAGAAACTCTGTCTCGAAAAACCAAAACCAAAACCAAAACCAAACCAAACCAAAACAAAACAAAAATTGGCAAACCACACAGAAGCATAGAGCACAAATGTGAAAGGTCCTCTTGCCTGTACTGGCCCCCAGGCCCTTCCCAACCATAGCGACCACTATTTGGCTTGGTGCAGGCCTTTCAAATTCTGTGTGTATATGTGTTAAAAATACAACATCAAGCCGGGCAGTGGTGGCACATGCCTTTAATCCCAGCACTTGGGAGGCAGAGGCAGGCGGATCTTTGTGAGTTCAAGGCCAGCCTGGTCTACAGAGCGAGATCCAGGAAAGGGACAAAGCTATACACAGAGAAAACCTGTCTCAAAAAACAAAACAAAACAAAACAAAAAACAAAAACAAACAAACAAACAAACAAACAAAAAAAAACCAACATTAAGCTTGCCAGTTTTACTATTGTTAGAAACACAGTTCAGTGGCATCAGGGATGCTCACATTGCTGTGGGCTCATCACCAAGGTCCGTCTCTAGTTCCTTTCCATCTCCCACTGCAAGGCTGCTCAGGGCAGAATTTGCTCCCCGCCACCCCTCCCAGGCCCCTGCTTTCCTTTCTGCCTCTGTGAAGCCTGAGCACTCTGGGCGCTTCATGACAACAGAATCACGTCTCTACCTTCTGTGTTTGGACCGTGTCACCTAGGGGACTACCCCCAAGACTCCCTGTGTTATAGTGGGTGTCAGCATTTCCTTCTCAATCTTAGAAAAGGTGCTTTGGGGCTGGGGATAGAGTAGCTCAGTTGGTAGAGTGTTTGGCAAGCATGCACAATGCCCTGGATTCCCACCCCCAGCATAGACTGGGTGTGGTGGTGCACGCCTCCCCTGCTGGCATGAATAGGTATCTTGGCATGTCTATATGGGTATGTGCAGAATATATGCTGTTTGAATACAAAGCATGCCTTCCTCTTTTATTATGTGTGCATGTATACATATGTGTTCATGTACATATGTATGTGCATGTTCATGTATGTGCTGGGCTGGTACATGTGTATACATAAGCATGTGGAGCCCAGAGGATAAATCAGGTGTCACCTTGAGTAATGTTGTCTACCTTTTTTGAGGCAGGTTCTTTTGTTCTCTTGTTGGCCTGGAGCTCCCTGGTTACACTAGACTGGTTGGCCAGTGAGTCCCAGGATCCATCCTCCTGCCTCTGCCTCCTCAGCACTGTGTGTACCCCCAGGTCTGGCATTTTTTCATGGGTTCTAAGGATTGAACTCAGGTCCTCAGGCTTACAATGCAAGAACTTTATGGATTCTGATCCCTTGCCTGAGCCCCCAAAATGTATTTCTTTTTTTTTCTTTTTTTTCTTTTTTCTTCTTTTTTTTTGGTTTTTCCGAGACAGGGTTTCTCTGTGTACCTTTGCGCCTTTCCTGGAACTCACTTGGTAGCCCAGGCTGGCCTCAAACTCACAGAGATCTGCCTGCTTCTGCCTCCCGAGTGCTGGGATCAAAGACGTGCGCCGCCGCCACCGCCCGGCTAAAATGTATTTCTTACTCTGAAGGTCTGGTCAAGAATTCTGAAAAACGCTGCCTCCATTTTGGCATCAGCCTAGTTCCCTAGCATGACAAGGATTCTCTGGCTCTAAGCCAGCCCACATGGGTCCGCCTATCAAGGTGCACCCTTCTTCCACTCTTTGCCTAAATCTTTCTTCATTTTTCAAGTCTCTGGTGGGCTACAGAGATGGCTCAGTGGGTAAGAACACTTGTTCTGCAAGTGTAAAGACCCGAGTTCAAATCCTCAGCTCCCACATAAAAGGCCAAGCACAGCTCCATGTCTGTAACCAAATACTGGGTGTTAACAACAAGTGGCTCCTGAGAGTTGGCTGACTAGCGGCCTCACTGAAGGAGTGAATCCTGGTTCAATGAGAGATCTGGACTTAAGGCAGTGATGTGGAGAGCAATCAGTGTCCTCTTCTGGCCTCTGCTTGTGCACATGGGCATGCACACATGTACCCCCTCTCCCCAAACACACTCAAAACTCAGCTCCAATGCTGATTTCTCTGGGAGGCCCCCTTTGCTCCACAGACCCAGGGACCTCTCTCTCCTGAGCTTCTGCAGCATCTTATAGGCCCTAGATCCTTTGACAGTGGTCGAGTACCCATGCTCTCCAGCATGGGTGACCAGGCCTCTTGATCCTGAAGTCAGCATCTGTAGGAGCTCCACCACCCACGCGCAAACTGTCCCACGTGAGTGCGTGAGATTGTGTGTAATGGTACACCTGCTTGTAGAAGTGTCAAGGCCAGGTCTGCTGAGTGCTGCCGGGGTAACACTGGTGCTGGTGTTAGTGGTGATACACTAGTGATAGGAACTGGTGGTCATCACAGGGGACAGTTTCATAATCATGAGGCCACCTGATACTTTTAGATTTGAGGCACCTCTTACATTACGCTCTCCCAAGCTGGAAATCAGAAATTCACTTCCAGCTTCCCTTGCAGCTAGGATAGATCCATGTGACCTAGCCTCTACCAATCAGATACAGCCTACTATTTTTACTTAAAGAGTCACTGGACTGGCTTGGTGCTCATGAGCTCCTGTAGGAGCTTGGTAGATTTATAACCAGACACTAGAGGTGGTGGTGAAGGGGTCATGGCAGGGGCACCCCTGACACCTGTGGTGGATTGAATTGTCTTTCTTAAGCTCAGAGACAGCAACAGACATCTCTTCACCAAAGCAGCCCTAGGTGCCTGGTCATTTTCCACACACGAGTCAGGAGAATGTGGTGGTTTGAATGGGAAGGGCCCCCAAAGGCTCATAGATTTCAACCCTTGGTCTTCAGTTAGCGGAACTGTTTGGGAAGGATTAGGAAGTCTGGTCTTACTAAAGGAGATCTGTCACTGGGGTTGGGCCTTGAGGTTTCAAAACATTTCTGTCGTTCTCCATGTGCCGTCTCTGCCTCCTGCTTGCAGCTCCGGATGTGAACTCTCAGCTGTTCCTGCCACCATGCCTTTGCTCTGCCAGCATGGACTCTTAACTCTCAGGAACTGCAAGCCCTATTAAACATTTTTTTTTAATAAGTTACCTTGGCCATGGTGTTTTGTTACAGTAACCGAAAAGTGATTAAGACAGTGAGTTACCCTCCACACCCCCACATCCCAACTTAAAAAGAATACGTTTTTTTAAAGACTTTATTTTTATTTGTGTTTCTCTGTGTGTATACCATATGTGTATGAGTGTTTTCAGAAACCCGGAGAGGGCTCCAGATCCCCGAGAGCTGGATTTATAGGCAGTTATGAGCAGTCCAACATGAGTGCTAGAAACTACACTCTGGTCCTCTGGAAGAACAGCAAGTGCTCTTAGCTACTGAACCATCTCTCCAGCCACTCATTCCCATTTTATTCTTTGCTATAGGGTTATTGAAATAATATTTACAGACAGTAAGATTTGTAAAGCCGGCATGCCCTTAATCGCAGCCCTTGGGAGGCAGACACAAGTGGTTCTCTGTTCAATGCCAGACTGGTCTACAGAGTGAGTTCCAGGACAGCTAGGGTTACATAGAGAAAACTTGTCTTGAAAAACAAAACAAAACAAAATTTTCAGAAACTTTTGTGAGCAGGAGGTTAAGCCAATGAATGCCTCGGTCCTGACTTCTTTCCAGACAATTCCCTATTTATTCACACTCTTTGGATTTTGGCCTTTGATGTGTAACTACTAGAACCCCATGGAAAGATGTGATACTGGGCAGTTTTTCTCAGCTCTGGCGCCGACTGCATGTTGGCAGGCTGATGTTGGCCATGGTAGAAGTATTTACACCAGAGAAATTGGCAGTGCCACAAATATGGGCTTGATTGATTGCTTTGCTTATTGTCTAGACAGGAGACATCAGCAGAGAGAAGGTGAACAGTGCTGATGAAATTTAAAAGTGTGTCGTTCCTACAGCCATTCACTCTGAACAGCACAAGCAAGCCAGCCTGCGAGTACACGCGCACACACACACGCACACACACACACACACACAAGCAAGGAACTGTTATTTCAGGATTATTCTTTCCTGATCTCAAAACCATCATCTGATTCAGCAAAGTGTCACTCACGTGCATGACGAGCGAATGAAGTTCGGACATATGTCTTTGTTGTTTTCTTCTTTTCTTGTCAGGTGATGGCTCCTTACTAGTTCCCGCACCGCCATTCAGCAAACAAAACTGAGCTTTATGGCTGACCATGGTGAGGGGGACATCACATCTGCAGAGCCCTGGGAGGGCCTCCGTGTGAGGATGCAAAGGTGGAGTTGATTGAAACTGGAAGCTTGCTTTAAGGAGGGTTCTTCTGAGCCAGGTGTGGTGGTATACTCAGGCTGGCCAAGGGCTACATAGTAAGACCCTGCATCAGAGAGAGAGAGAGACAGAGAGAGAGAGAGAGAGAGAGACAGAGACAGAGAGACAGAGAGACAGAGAGACAGAGACAGAGACAGAGAGAAGAGACAGAGACACAGGGAGAGACACAGAGAGACAGAGACAGAGAGACAGAGCAGAGACAGAGAGAGAAGAGTCTTTCCATATTGAGGTTTGACTGGGGTCACAAGAGAACAATGCAGGATTGCTGGAGAGAGCAAAATATAGGTACCACCCCATTTGTTGCTGGAGATTCACCCCAGGGCTTTGTGCATATTTGGTAAGTACTCTATCCCTGAGCCATACTCTCAGTCCCATAAAATACAGGGTATTTATTTATTTATTTATTTATTGGTCTCATTATGTGGCCTGGCTGTCCTGGAACTCACTCTGTAGACCAGGCTGGCCTCAAACTCACAGAGATCCACCTGCCTCTGCCTCCTGAGTGCTGGGATCAAAGAAGATCACTACTATGCCAGGCCCGGTGTCCCTCTTTAATCCCAGAGCTAGGGAGGCAGAGACAGTAGGATCACAGAGCTCATTGGCCAGTAAGTCTAGCCAAATCATGACCTCTAGGTTCATTGACAGACTGTTCTCAAAAAATTAACATGGAAGGCTAGGGAGATGGTTCAGTGGGTAAAGGGTGCATGTTACCAAGCTGGAAGACCACAGTTCAATCCCAGGGCCCATAGGGTGGGAGGAGAAAACTGATCCTGAAAGTTACCCTCTGACCTCCATATGTGTGCCTTGGCACAGTCATGTGCACACTTATATAAGTGAATGAATGAATGAGTAAATGAATGTGAAGTTAAAAAAAAGATGGAGTGAGATCACCTTATGCCAACCTCTGGCCTCCACATGTGCACATACTCAAACGTATAAAAGCTATACTGTCCCACCCCCAAATCTATTGATTTAACGCCTATCAAAATTCCAGTGGCCTGGCAGGAGAGAGATAGCCCAGTGATGGAACATGTGCTTAGCATGCATGACGCTCTGAGTTCAGTTCCCAGATAAAGAAAATTAATAGTCTTTCAGGCAGATCACAAAAGAAAGAAAGAAAGAAAGTAGGAGGAAATCAATTGAAGAAGATACCTGATACCAACCTGACCTCTGACCTTCACATGCACATGCATACAAGGGCACAAGCAGCCACACACATGGGGACATGGACACACACACACATGTATTCAAAGACTCCTGTGTAAGGGTGTCCATTGCTATATTGTCTATTGTAGGGGAAAAAATGAAATATCTTAAATGTCCATCAACAGGAGAATGGTGGGATAAATAAATAAATAAATGAAATATGGTGGAATAAATAAAAACCAGTCTGTCCGCGTTGTGAAATACTATGCAGACTTCAAAAAGAATGAGGTAGATATTTATGGCTAGCCAAGGGAGGAACTCTACGATACATGGCGAAATGTTAAAAGCAACTCGAAACAATACACGCAAGCCCATTTATAAAAATGTACACAGACATTTGTTTGCACATGCAAAGCAAATGTCTGGAGCCACACACGCAGAGCGATGAATAGAGTTATTTCCAAAAGAGACTTTTCGCTGTGAGTGCTTCTGATCTCCTTGAGTTCTTTGCCTTGAGCAGTGACTTTAATCTAAAAATAAAAACCACACACAACCACACACACAAGGTGAGGTGCGGTGAGCTGATTCTCTTCCTTTAGAAATCAGGACATGGAGGCGCAGAGGGGCGGTGCTGTCTTGACTTGCCCAGGTGGATAGCCCAGGGAGCCACAGCGAGGAACTAGCTGTGTAGAAGTCTCCTGTCTGGCTTCCCAGGCTTTGCTCCACCCCGCCCTATTCAGAATCCAGGGCTCCTATTTTCTTTCTTGTGCCCCTGGCCAAGCTGCCCTCAGCCTGCTCAGCCACAGAGGAGGTGGTTGGAGGTTGTGGTCTGGGCCACATCAATTTCGCCTCTGGTCTATGTTTTTCCCTTGTGGAGTTCCCCAAACCCAGTGACTGGGTGGAGGGTGGGTGGTGGAGGGTGGGTGGTGGGCAGGGCTGATGCAGGCTGTGGACCAGAATGCTGGAGGATGAGGTGCAGCCGCTACAGCTGCTACAGCAGAACTTAATCATGCTTACTCTTAAGGGCTGGCAGGATGGCTCAGTGGTTAAGAGCACTGTCTGGTAGTCTAGAGGGTTGGGTTTGGTTCCTTGAGGTGGCTCACAACCAACTATAGCTCCAGTTCTAGGGCATCTGACACCCTTTTCTGGTCTCCATGGGCACCAGGCACATGTGTGGTTCACATCCATCCCTGCAGACAAACATTCATACACATATATTGTTTTAAATAAAAGAATGCTGATTCTCAGGTTTTAACCCAAATCTGCTGTATCTGAATTCCTTGATGAAGGAAATGAAGCCTGAGTTTTACAGGGTCTGGGGCACAGTTCAAAGCTGTGCTTCTCAACTCTCTCCTCTCTCCCTTAGAATCATCTGGGTGCTTAATAAAATAGACACCCCCCAAAAAAAGTACCTGGCCAGAGACGGATGTGCCTTAGTATTGGTAGTGTTGATATTGTTTCAAATCATGCTGACAGACAGACTTTTTATTATTATTACTAGTGTGTGTGCACATACATGTGCCAAAACACACGTGTGGAGCTGGATCCCTCTTCAACTTTCATAGTATTTCCAGGGATCGAACTCAGGTTGCACCTTTACCCACGAACCACTTCACTGGCCACCAAATGACTTTAACGTGCCAGTACCCAATTCTGAAAACTACTGGTCTCCCATTGAAATTCCATCAGCATCTCCAGGCTGGGACACTGCCACCTGCAGACTCCTCTGATGGCTGGAACATTCAGACAAATCTGGTGTGTTGTGTGGCCACAGTATCAGAACAGACAGGGAACTTGGTAGAATTGCAGATTCCCACCCACACCCACAGTGACAGGGCCTGCACTTTATTTAATTTCTTTTTTTTTTCCTTTAAATATTTCTGTAGATTTACTTATTTATTTCATTTTATATGTATGTTTTGCCTGCATGTGTGTATGTGTACCATGTGCATGCCTTTCATCTGAGGAGGTCACAGAGGGTGTTAGATCCCCTGAAACTGTGGTTACAGATGGTTGTGTGCCTCCATGTGGGCACTGGGAATCCAACCTGGGTCTTCTGAAAGAGTAGCCAGTGCTCTAAAGTGCTGATCCATCCCTCCAGCTCCCCCCATCCCCTGCCTATTTGGGACAAGATCTTGCTATGGAGCCGTGGCTGGCTTGGAACTTGATATGTAGACCAGGCTGGCCTCAAACTCGCAGAGATCTTCCTGTCTCTGCCTCCCGAGTGCTGGGATTAAAGATGTGTGCCACAATGTCCACCTTTCTTCCTTCCTCCCTTCCTTTCTGTCTCTCTCTTTCTCTCTCTCCTTTCCTTCCTTCCTTCCTTCTTCCTTCCTTCCTCTCCCTCCCTTCCTTCCTTCCTTCCTTCCTTCCTTCCTTCCTTCCTTCCCTCTTTCTTTCTTTCTTTCTTCTCTTTCTTTCTGTTTTCAAGACAGGGTCTCATGGGTTTCAGATGAATGGCCTCAAACTCAAAATGCAGCTGAGGAGGTCCTTGAACTTCTGGCCCTTCTGATTCTGGCACCTACCCAGTGCTAGGATTACAGATGTGTATTACTATTCCACCATGTAGTGCTGGGGATGGAACCCCGGGCTTTATGCCCAGAATCTGGGCCTTAGGACTCCCACAGAGGGCTAGAGAGAGGGCTCCATAGTTAAGAGGGTTTGCCATTCCTACAGAAGACCTGGGTTCAGTTCCCAGCAAGCAGGGTAGTGAGGTACATCAGGTAGCTCACAACAGCCTGTTACCTGAGGTCTAGGGGTCTGGTGCCCTCTGACTTCCATGGGTACCTGCACACATAAACTCACACAAGGACATACACACACACACACACACACACACACACACACACACACACACATACATATATACACACACATATATACATGCATATACACACACACATATATATGTGTATGTGTGTATGCATGTGTGTGTGCATGTGTGTATGTATATACATGTATATATAGTACACATAAACTCACACAAGCACACACACATATATGTGCTTGTGTATGCATGTATGTGTGCATGTGTGTATGTATATACATGTATATATAGTAACATTAAAATGATATACTTGAAAAAAGATCTCTGATGACTTGAATATATACATCATGGCTGGAGATGCTTAAGAGTGCTAAGTTTCAGTAGGATAAGTTTAGTGAGCACAACACCCGACATTAGAATTACCTGGAAGTTTAAAAGACTCCCTACACCCAGGCAGCACCCAGACAATCTCAATCCTGGACATGTGTGGTTCTAAATAAAGTTTGCAGGTGCATCCGGTGTGAGGCAGGAGGACTACCATGCAGAGGGAGCAGCTGGGACTGACGTCAGGCTGAGGATGGTGTTTGAGGAGACTGGTCTTTGCTCAGGCAAGGGACACTTGGTGTGGGCTCAGCCTGCATTTCATTCTGCTTCCCAGCGTCCCATGACAGGGACATGCTCCTCCCAGCCCAGCTTCCTGGTCTGTGAAATAGAAAAGAGTTCCCTTTTTCATTCCTTTCTCTTTCTTCTTCTTCTCCTTCTCCTTCTCCTTCTCCTTCTCCTTCTCCTTCTCCTTCTCCTTCTCCTTCTCCTTCTCCTTCTTCTTCTTCTTCTTCTTCCCTCTCCCCTTTCCTCCCTCTCTTTTCCCTTCCCCTACTTTTTTTTTTCAAACAAGATCTCCTGTAGCCCAGGATAGCCTTGAAGCTTTTATGTTGTCAAGATGACCTTGGATTTCTGATCCCACCCGCCCCCCACTCCCCGTGCTCGGCTTACAGGCATTCGCCAGCACGCCCAGTTGATGCAGTTTTGGTGGCTGACCATGGGCTCGGTGCATGCTAGGTATGCACCACCAAACTCTGTCCCCAGTCCATACCTAAGATTTCTTAGGACACCAGTGAAGGTGTTTTACAGCCCACTGGCAGCACCACAGAACTCCCGTGGGGTGGTGCTCACCTGTAATCCCAACCTTTGAATGCTGAGGCTGAGGCTTCCATCGGTTTCCTGTAGGCTCTCAGGGACGGAGGGGTGTGTGGCTTTACAGACGGTCCCTTAGAAGAAGTTTCTAGAGGTTGTATGAGGAGGGACTGGACTTCCATGAGAAATAAGGACGTTAGAGTTAAGAATGAGCTGGTCAGAGACATGCAGGTGATATCTGCATTCCACCTAAGCATTTTCTGGACTCACTGAACCCTCGGAATGGCTTGGCTAAGCTGCCCCCCTTCCCACAATGCATCCTGAGTAGGGAAGGTAGGAACCTGTCTTCTCTGGCCTAGGTGTTTGGGGACATGAGAGCAGAGTGGGGTCACCTGGCCAGTAGGAGTCTGCCCCACAGGTGGGCTGCGGCCTTGGCTCAAAGCTTACAACTTCTTTAACAAGATCAGCGTGCCCCCCTTCTTCCTTGGCTCCCCCCGCCCCATCCCTAGAGGCTGGTAATTGGTAGACAAAGGAATTTCAGACAGTTGGGGACCTGCGTCCTTGAGTCCCTGAAAACATGCTATTATTAATTAAAGACTCTGGCTTCGGCGGGGCCTGGGCCTGCCTCTTTCTGGCTGGGCCTCAGACTTACGTCTCTTCAAGACGTCTCTTCTTGCTAAATTTTTCAGTGTTTTTAACATCAGACTGATGTTACGTATAATTACCAACTTTGCACCCAAATTATATTTGACATGGCTTGTGTGGGAAATTAGACCATTTCAGTGCCTACAAATTCACCTGGGAAGCCGAGGCAGGCGTGCAGGCGTGCTGGGGGAAGTCATTTAAATATTACATGTGCCCTCCTGGAAATGCCAAAACTCTTCAAACTGCCAGGGAGAATCTGGTCTCCCCCTCTGTTTGCCCCCACAATGTTAGGAGGGCTCTGAGGGTGGGAGGCAGAGTCCTGCACATAGGGACACTTACAAGGACCAGCGGTGGCTTGATGGGTAGGGAGAAACCTTGGTGGCAGCTGTGTGGGGACTGACTTCCTCTCCTCCTCCCTCCTGACTCCACCTCTCCCCTGTCTATGCCCATGGAAAGGAAGCTCCACCTTCTCTGGACCACGGTCAGTGCACCCGGACCTCAAGCTTTCCTGGGACCTGGAACCTCGGGCTTGGGGCTCCGTGGGTGAATCTCAGTGGAAGAAAGGAATCCCCTCAAGGGATTTTGCCTTGTCGTTGAATTTCCACAAATCCTAAGTGTGACTGCTAACCATCCCACTGGGCACTGGGGATTGGAGCCAGGGGTGAGCGCTCAGTGGCTAGAGAACTCCAGCGGGCAGGGAGCCCCGGATCTGATCCCCGCACCTCACAAGCTTGATGTGGTGGTGCACACCTGCAGGCCCAGCACTCTGGAGGTGGAGGCAGGGGGATGAGAAGTTCGAGCTTGTGGGCTGGGGAGATGTCAGTTAGCAGGATAGTGTCAGGCAGATCTCTGAAGCTCATTGGCCAGTCAGCTGAGCTGAACTGATGAACTCTAGGTTCCGTGTGAGAGGGAGAACGTTTCCAAAAATAAGGTGGGGCGGCGCAGTGACTGGGGAAGATCTGATGTCGCACACAGCCCTCCACATGTGTTCATGTTTACACACCTACACTATGAGTACACATAACCCCCCCCACACACAGAGATTGAAAAAAGAGGTTCGATGTCTTTTTCATCTATAGCTCATCAGCTTAAACTGCATAAGATCCTGTCTCAAAAAAAAAAAAGCAAAAAACAAACAAAACCAAAAAACATACTGGGCATGGTGGTATACCCCTTTAATTGTAGGGGGGAAGTCTCCCACAACATTTAATCCTAAGCACTAAGAAGACAGGAAAACACGTAGAGTTCTGAGTTCAGGGTCAGCCTATCACCACAGCAAGTTCCAGGCCAGGCTACATGGCGATCCCCTGAATTAAAAAAAGAAAAAAATAACTCCTAAATTAAACAAACAAACAACAACAGTTCATTCATCCATTTACTCCCTCACCAAATCTTTATTGATTGCTTGTCGTAGGTCAAACAAATGGAAACTTAAACCATTCATTTACCAGTTCATTCTAACACACACTAGCTTAGGTGCAGGTATTCGCTGGGCTCTGTGCTGGCCACAGGTACACAGGCTGCGTAGCCAACAGTCGCTCTCAATGCTGTGCAGAGAGGGCTTCCGGGCCAACGCCGAGTGACAGATCGGGGGCCAATCCCATCTCCTTCGATGCTCCTTTGCTGATGGAGGTTGTGGCGGCAGGAGAGACCCCACTGGCTCCTGGGTACTGCCACTTTTGTTGGTCAGGATTTTTTTTTTTTTTTTTTTTTTTTTTTTTTTTTTTTTTTTTTTTTTTTTCCTGCTCACTGGACTCACTTGGGCTGGTGACATTAGAGATACAGAGATGAATCAAGGCCCTGCAGCAGCTGGGGTGGAGGAGAGACCCGAGGCCCGGTATGGGGGCTCCAGGTGGGATGCCTCCCCTCCCTCCCCTCCCTGCACACTGACCCCTGTACCTGGCTCCGCAGCGGAGGGCTGGCCCTCTGGCCAATGTCCTCACTCTGCACTGGGAGGCATTAGGCCCCCTGTAGAAGCAAAGGAAAGAGTGGGCAAGTCGGAGGCTGCTGCTGCTGGTCCTACTACCTGGGACTGGGCCAGTCCAGAAAGAACCAGAGAGAAGACAGCTAGGCTTGGAAAGGAAACCACAGGAAAGGATCTCCAGGGAGACCCTGCCCTGGGCCTCAGGAGTTCTTGTGTGCCAAGAGGGGTGGAGCTACGAGCCCCTTGGTTGTCTGGGGCCCTCAGCCAGGATGGCCTCTGACCCTTAGTATGTGACTAGGACCTGGGTCTTCCGATCTCCCTTTTTCCTATTCTCTTTCCTCGCCCACAAGAGAGGTCAGTGTCACTACATCTGTGTTTGAGCCATCTGTGACCTCAGCAGCCAGTTACTCTGTCCCAAAGAGACCTACAGAGATGCCGTTGGCCACCCCCCTCCCCACCCTTTCCAGTATGTATGGATGTGTGTGCCCGGGGCGGTGGGGGGTGTGTGTGGGGGGGGAGCGGCGATGTGCTCGTGTCTCCTTTCCTGGCTTTTGGACAGAGCTTTTGGATGGCGCCAATGGGCAGCGTGACATGCTGAGTTCAGAGCCTGGGTCATCGAAACACCACACACTCTGGCCTTGTTCTTCAACACCGGTCTCTAGAAGCCTATGCCACACTGTGAGGAAGTCCTGTGTGCAGACCTCTGTCGGAGGCCACGCGCTTGAGTTTTCAGCCAGAAGCCCAGGCGGGGCCAGACCAGTGAGGGACCTTCAGAGGGCTCTATCCATGCCGGCACTGCCAGAGCCACCCTAGCCGGGTCCTGGGATGGTGCAGCACATAGGCTCCTTTGGCTGAGCCTGATCCCAGCCCCTGGCTCATGGTGTAGTATAATAAAAAGGCTGTTTCACGCCAGCTGTTTGGGGTTGGTGTATCTTGCAGCCCTAGTTGGTGCCTCAGTTTCCCCTGGACTCCCCTCCCCCTTGTCCCTCCCACGAATATTAGAGTCTAGAGTGTGGCAGTACACTGTGATAATTCCGGCATTTCTGCCGTGGCCATACAATCCCCTGCCTGGAGTGCCTGTCCTTGGTTCTCCAAGGCAGAGTTAGCTCAAGGCAGTGGAAGTAGAGATGTACCTTCAGGACACTGCACCCACCTCCTTGTCTGGCTTAGATGTTCTTCCCCTCCCTCCCACCAGCCTTAAAACCTCGGCCACTGATTTCTGCTCATTTTCCTATTATCTCTCCCCACCAGGCTGTGAGCTCTTGTGGGAACCTCCCAAGGGTCTTTGCTTCCAGCCTGGCCAACGGGGCTCAAAGAATGTGCTTCACTCCTGGGGACTCAGAGGCTGTACCTGGAGTGTGGGTGGGGTCCACCTTCCTGCCTGCAGAGAGCCATTACTGTACGGACTTCTGTGAATGCCAGTCCTGATCTGGACTCAGTTTACCCCCCAGGAGTATGTTGACGACAAGGAGGTCTGGGAGCCTACAGCTTATTTGTTCAGGGATCATCTGAGAGAATGAGACAGCTTTCATCACCAGACTGACCACATGGGGATAGAGGGAAGAAATAGGGAAGGAAACTCCTTCTTTTGCTTCTGGGCGCCTTCGCCTGGAGGTTGGTGACACCCAACAGAACCCAACTCCTCAGTTCCTCCTGAAGAATGGACACAACAGTCAAGCAGCCACCATGGGAGATGGGTACAGGACATGAAGACAGACGACACAGGCAAAGGACTCCCAGAGGTGACTGGTACTCGACACATTGAACATGCTCCCTGAATGTGGCGGCCACTACAGATGCCCAGTGATGCCGGCCAAGCACTCTGCGGAGGTGATTAACCCTTGCTGGACGGGGAAGGCACCGAGGCTCAGGAAGATTATTTGACTTGTGTATGAACATGTAGCCATGAAGCAATGGTTCTGAAAATCAGAAAACAGGTCTGCCTGACCTGAGGTCCCCCCTTCCTGCCACCTCCCTGTACCACCCCCGCCCTCCCTCACCCCTGAGCCCCAGGCCTGGGCCAGAACTGTAACAGCAGATAGCTCTGCAGAGAGAGCTAGGCACAGGACTGCTCATCATGGCTTGTTGTTGTGTGTGTGTATTTCTGTTCGTGGATACCAGAGATCACCCTCTGGTACATTCTTCAGGAGCTGTCCACTTTGGTTTGAGACGGGGTCTTTCAGTGGGGTCTGGGGCTCACTGATTGGGCTAAGCTGGCCAGCCAGTCCCCCATCACCCTGGCCCAGCACCAGGGTTACAAGTGTTTACCATCATGCTTGGCTTTTTTATCTGGGTGCTGGGACTCAAACTCAAGTCTTCTTGCTTACACATCGAGCAATTTACTAATTGAACTTTCTTCTTTTCCCTCAGCCTATAATTGTGTGGCAGAAGAGAGAGGTAACTCCCTGGATTCCGTTCCATACCTCAGGCCTCAGGGATGAACCGTCAGAGTGCAGGGTGACTCCAGAGGGCTCCTGATCCTGACCTGTGCATAGACTCAAAGCCCCTCCCACCCCAGCTCTGACAGGCAGAGATGAGGGGTAACCCTGCCAGGTGGGGGTGGGCTAAGAGGAGTCGGTGAGTGACATTTTCCCCTGTAATGACAGCTTTAGCTGTTGGTGGCAATGACAGCCCTTGTTGGGGGCCCTGCACACCCACACACAGGCATAGGAGCACCGCCCTACTCCTGGCTCCCAGGCCCCCAGCCCTGAAGATGCAGTCGAGCTCAGAGGTCTCTGTGCAAACACGTGTGTCAACGCAGCTTGTCATCGTGACCCCTCACAGACACATGGCTTCCAACAGCCAGACACTGCGCCTCTTTCTAGGCTCAGTCCTGACCTACTTCTGTCCCGTGTGTGTGTGTGTGTGTGTGTGTGTGTGTGTGTGTGTGTGTGTGTGTGTGTGTGTTGAGGAAGGTGTGGTGGGGTCTGGAGAAACCCCCTTGGCTTGCTTAGTGGAGCAGTCTCCTGGCTGACGTTATTTCCAAACATCTCCCATCTTCCCCGGGTTCTCTTTCAGTCCCAGGGACAAGCCCAGGAGAGGGTAGCTCTTTTCATTTTAGCCAAAACAGAGACACGGAGAGGGCTGGCCGCTCTGCCGGAGTCACGCGGCGAGACAAGTGCAGGTGGAGAAGCCCTAACCCTGAGACTGTGGGGTCTGTGGGCCGGGCTCAGACCACCCTGTTCTGCCACAGCCTCCTCTTCCCCTCTGCCCTGTGCTCTGTCCCTGAGCACCTTTTTCATGGGGTTCATTTAAACACGCCGACATTCTGGTTGTTTCTCTGCCCTCTCCTCTTTCACCTGCCCCTCCCCCACAGCGTGAGCCATTTGCCGTTTCCACACAGAGACCCAAACCCAGACACAGACACACAGACCTAGAAAGACACACACACCCAGACACAGACATACACACAGATACACACACATACAGACACACATGCACAAACACAGACACATATACAAAGAGACACACACACACATAGACACGTACTCACACATAGACACACACGGACACACACAGACACACACACAGACAGACACACACACAGATACACACATACACACACACAGACACACACAGAGACACAGAAAGACACACACACCCAGACACAGACATGTACACATATACACACACATGCACAAACACAGACACATATACACAGAGACACACACAGACATACAGACACATAGACACCTACTCACACATAGACACACACAGACACACGCATACAGATAGACACACACACACATAGACACGTACTCACACAGACACATGCATACAGACACACACACACCATGTCTGGCTCACACTAGGGACCAGGAGGGACTCCAAGAACAGGTCATGCAGCCTCCTACTGCTTTGGGGTCTGAAGAGGAGACACTTGTAACTGTAAGAGGTGGTGGGGTGGGGTGGGAGGGCAGAGCACTCCTCCAGGCCCCCATGCTGGGGGTCTCCCTTTCTGGTGGAGTGCTGGTGTCCAAGCTGGGAGGGCATGGTGGCTTCTGAGTTGAGCACAGAGCCCAGAGCATCCTGGAGGTGATCTCTCCCTGTTCTATCATTCGAGACGGCTTCTAGGTGGGTAGGAGCACTTCTTAGGTGCATGCTGACTGACCTCAGACAAAGCCAGGCTTCTGGCCCTTCCTTACTTCTCTGGTGTCTGTCCCGACCCAGACCCTGTTCCCATCTATCTGGCCAGGCCAGTCAGTGTCCACACCCTCCACTAGGTGGCACTATGTGCCCTCAAACTGCAGGGTAAGGTGGGGTGGGGGCTGATCCCAGCACCCTCTTTTGTCTCTGCCCCAATGTCCCCTTCCTCGAGGGACACAGAGGGCCCTAAGCATGCAGTAATGAAGGCTTTTCCTGTCACCCTTGCAGATGTTGTAAAGGCCCATGAGGTAGGCACTGTTCTTGTCCCCAGTTTACAGATCAGGAAACTGAGGTGCAGGCAGGTTAATGTAGTAGATCTGGAAATCACACAGCTTCTGATCTGGGTTTCATTAAAACCTTCTGTTTCCTGAATGCTCTCCCCAAGGGTCAGAGGCCTCAGTTGAACCCTGGGGCCCTAGAGCTGGTCCACAGTGCAAGGGAAGCCTTTCAGGAGAGAGACTGGATTGAGGGGTTTCAGTGGCCTGAGAGGAGGGGAACCCAGGGCTGCAAGCTGGTGGGAGGGGCAGAGGACGTCTCCAGGCTCTCCTCTGAGGTGAGGTCCAAGAAAAGCAGAGAACAGGGAGCAAGGGAGGAATTCCCAGCACCAGAGAACATCTGGGAAGACTTTGGAGCTGGTGCCGGAGGGAAGCAAGTCGCCAGATGTTACAAGCCCTGCTGAGCCAGATGGTGCAGAGCTGTGGAGGCTCTACACACACACACACACACACACACACACACACAGTCTTTGGTGGATTGGGCTTAGACCTGGGAGGAGCAGGGGAGGGAGGGTCTGGCTTCAGAGGGGAGGTGGAGTGTCCAAACATGGGAAGATGGGCTGGCCCAGGGTTCCTGAGGCTCGTGTATGTCCCATTTGCTCCCTGTGATGACAGCCAAGGAGCCACGTGGCCCATCCGCCTTCCTCCACGGGGAGCACCCAGACAGGGGCCAGGAGCTGGGGGACATCACAGTGAGCAGGACCAACTGGCTCCTGATCTTCTTTCACCTCATTTAAAGTAAACAAGCAATAAACCAGTAAATGGAAAGCAGGTATAAGATATAGACAGGTGACCCGGGAGACCTTCCTGGAGGAAGCAGCATCTGCCATGAAGGGGCCAATACGACTTTTCAGCGGAGGAATTGTCAGGCAAGGGCGAACTCAGTGGGCTGTAGAGATACAGAGAAGGTCATAAGAACTGCTACCAAGTGAGTACGGACAGGGCCAGGCTGAGGAGGACCCTGATGGGCACAGCCCTGAGCCGGGTAGGCCAGGCTTCTGACGGTGCTAGAGGAAAAAAAAATAAATTTTGGAGGATGACATAAGGAAGAGCGGACAGGAATGGAGTAGAGAGGCCAGCTCTGGGACCCAAGTGACACACAGGGGCCCTACCTGGAGACCTTCAAGCCCGTAGGTAGCTCAGTGTCACCAAACTAGGGCTCTGGTCTTCTGCCCTAGATTCTGGCTCTAGCCGCGATACCCACTGCTGTGTGACCAAGAGTCAGTTACTGTCTTTCTCTGATCCTGAGTGGAGGAAGGCAGCTGCGTGGTTCCTTCCCTGAGATATGTGAGGGTCAAGGCTGCCCGTGACAAAAGGCCTGGATGGAAGGGAAACAGGAAGTCAAGGACCCAAGGTTACTTGAGAGAAAAGACTCCCCCACCCAGGGAGAACCAATACAGCGACAATGTTGTGGTTGAAGCTCTGAGTTGTCTAGATCTGAGGGTCCTAGCTCTTCTGTCTCTTTCTTGGAGGCTGCACACACTCCCCCACAGTGTCCCTTCCTCTTTTTTTTTTCCCATCTTCTTTTTAGAATAAAAAGGCTGGCCGCTCGCGGCCCGCTGATGTTTATGCCTCAGTAATACATTATGTATTATTTTGTTTTAAGCGCGGCTTTTGCATCCTGACAGTAACAATAAAATGTGACTATGGGATTGCTAACACAGACAGACTAATGTTTCCATCGCCCGCCTCTTTTTTTTGCGTCCTAAGCACTTTTGAAAAGCTCCTTTTATATTCCTAATAAAATTATAGCAAAATACATCGATTTACTGGAAAAGAGTTTAGGGTCGGGTCGGGTATTTCTCCCCCTCCCCCAGAGCGGGCCGCTGCTTCCCCCTCAAAGGCGGAGGCATATTCTGAATCAACCTTCTAAAGTGCCACTTGACCCTTAACCCCAGGTGGCATCCACCTACCTGCCTGCTTCCTGGTGGTGGTGATTGGGCCAAGGAGTCACACTTGGTGGTGGGAAGTGGGGGTATCTCTGTGTTGAGTGTGCTTATGCATCTGTGTGCCAGGTATGCCTGTGTGTGGGCGGGCGTCCACTCTAAATTTGGGTATCTGTCCATATCAGGGTATCTGTATTTGTTGGGGTGTTGAGGTGTGTGAAGAGGTGTGTAAAGATGACCATGGATCTGAGTGTGTGTGGGGGGTGGTGCACTCGTGTGTAACCTGGCCACACCTGTCTGGGTGTCTGTCTCTTTATGGGAGAGCCTGGGAGTTGTGGGTTATAGGGTATGCCTGCATGCTACCTTGTTGATGGGGCCCTAGGGCTAGGCAGTGGGGGTTTGTGGGTTTGTGGTTATGGGACCTGTGAGGGGTGGCCTAGGTGAGACAGGATTTCTGGACTTGGTTCTCTTTAATGGGGATACCAGGAGTGTCCCAAGGCTACGATGTCAGAGTTTTCACCCTGAAAAAAAATGGAGTTTCACCCCAACGGCTCACTGATTCCATTTCATGCTGTCTGAGTGAATAGAACACGGAGAGGTTCTTCCTGTGGGTGGAGGCCATCACCAGCCTCGATGGCCTTTCTAGGCTTTCAGGCTGCTTAAGCCAGCAGATAGGAGATCTCTTGGGTGACTCTTCAGCTTTAGGTGGCCTCCTGGCAGGATGACATAGAGCAGCAGTCTGGGGAAGTAGCTGAGTGTCCTGGTCATAGGCAGGAGAAGCTGTAGATGGAGAAACGGACCTGTCTCCCAGGAGCTCAATGAGAATGGCAAGGGAGGTACTCTCCAGGGCCAGCGTGTGGGCAGGAGGGCATGGTGGGTTAAACAGCAAGAATACCTAAGCCCTTGCCCAGCGAGAGTGAGTGACGAGCTCTGTATTCTGAGACGAGGGCTCTTTCTAGCTCCTTTTACCATGTTTCTCCCTTTGGGCATTCACTCTGACGCCCAGAATCCAAGGTCTAAGGATGTAAAGACACCCCAAATTCTTCCCACCTGCTAGCATTTCCCTCTGGGGAGTCTAAACCTTGGATCCTCCAGGGGAGGGCTGGACATGGGGCTGTTGCAGGAGCAGGGGGGAGGATCTGACAGAGAACTCCACATCCGCCGCTGCCCCCCCTCCGCCCCAGCCTCCTAGGAGCAGAGAGCCCGCAGCCCTGCTGGCTTGGACTGGCTTCCTCCCCACCACCCGCCCTGTGTGTGCGCGGACTGTGATTCAGAAACAGCAAGAGAGAAAAAAAAAAGAGAGAGGGAGAAGAAAGGAAAAGGTTTTGTATAGTAAGCACTTTTGAGGGCAATCTGGGGCCCCCTAATCCAGAGGTTTCTAACCACCCCAGCTAATGCTCCCTGACACTGTGTTTTGATATCATTACTACATTATACTCACAATTTTTGAGTGAAAAAATACAGTACTTAGAAAGTCGAAATTCATAAATAAATTCATGTCAAACCGCACTTAATATTGATTTTGTTAGTGTTCAGATTCAATAATAAGGTACTGCGTGCATGAATATTTAAATATAATCATCATTTCTGCATCTCCTAATGGCCTCTGCTCCTCTACACTCAATTTAAACACAATTTAAAAACTATAATGTATTGAAAAATACTAGGATTTAGCAATAAATCATCATGGGGAGATTCCAGGCCTCTTATAGGGTGGCTCGATATGGCTTTCTCTCGGGACTGTACAATTAGATTCATGTTTTTAAACTTCTCAATTATCCATATACCATAATTTTATGTGAAAGTTTGTTTCGCTTCCCCCTGGCCCCCCCACTCCCCCCACCCCTCACTAGCCCCCCTCCCGCCTCTCTCTGAAGGAAGCATCGGAATATGGCTTAAGTGTCCTCTTAGCTTGAGTGGAGTGGGTCAAAGGTGGCCGTCCTCAAACTGAATTAGAGGCCAGGCCTGCCAGAGGCAGCCGGCGCTGAGTCACTTAATCACATTATTTGGGAAAAATATAGGGGGGAAAGAGATAAAATGACTTAAAATGAACTTGCCAAGGAGGAAGTGGAGTTTTTAGATTTATTTAAAAAGCAATCCTTGGCCTGATGAAATAGACTCAGGCCTGTGGCAGGATGCGGTGGGATCCCGATCCCCGGAGGAGGGTGGCAGGGGCTGGGCGGCATATTCAGTGGGGGTGGAGGAGCTCGCAGCCTGGTCCCTGAGCTCCACAGCTACCTGAGGAGTCCCTGGGGGAGATGGGGAGTGTCCTGGGTGGGGGAAAGAAAGTGCCTCTGGGATAGGGGAGCTGTGAGCCCCCCTCATCTGGGAATCTGAAGGCTGGCTTTGGCATCTGTGAGGAGGAGAGGGTCCCTGGGGTACCTGTGTGAAGGGCAGGGCGTGGCAGGGCCCCTGGGGCATCTAAGGATCTAAATGATGCCCTGATGGCAGCTGGTAGCAGCTATAAGCGTAATACAGACACAAAGCATAATCGAGCCCATTTTATAGACGAGAAAGTCAAAGCTCAGAGAGGGGAAGATGTAAGCCCATGGTCACACAGCTTGCGAGAGAAACTTGGAACTTGAACCCAGCTCTCTTCAGTTCCAGTGTGCTTTGTTCCTGGCTCTAGACTTCACCTGGAAGGTGCGGCTGAAGGGTGAGGACCTGAACCTTGGCCTCTGAATTCTCCAGAATGTGGCTCAGCTGTTCGTATCCTGGGAGACAAGCAGGCCTCTATCTGCGCATCTGGAGTGTGGACAGGATGCAGCCTGTTTGTGGGGCTGAAAGGTCATTGGAGTGGATCTGGACTCTGGCCTTGTTGCCAGGGGAACCCCATATGTTGCACTGGCACTGAGGAAGTGCCCTGGGGCCACCTGGGGACAAATGGGGAGGGTGGCTGTTAGGAACAGACATCTAGTTTTGGGGAAGACTTGCCAAATTGACCAAAAATGCTAGAGCTAGGAGCTCTCGTTGGGAAGAGGGGGCTACACTAGGGTGGCCCTGTAGCTGTGTGATGACCCAGACAGGCTCTCTCACCACAGGAAGAGCCAAGCCCACCCCCCACTGGAGGCTGTAGGGATACCAGTGGCTCCAGGCTAGCCCACTTCTTATCCTCACCCGAGAGCAGATGACAAAACCAGCGCCTGTCACTTCAATGTCCCTTCCCATGTCCCCTGACACCCGGAATAGCTGTTATTAGAATGAATGCCTGGGGCCAGGGTCCCGTCTACACCCGGGGCAGGGGTAATTTTTCCCCTCCCAAACTGCTTTGTCCCTGTCCCTCCTGTGGGTGCTGTGGAACCTGAACTCTGATTGGGCAAGAGCCGGACTCTTGCCTCCTCCTGACTTGGCAGCAAGCATACCCATAGGGCAGAGCAGCAAGTGCCCGGACATAGGACACAGGCAAGGAGGGAGCTGATGAGTGGGAACATCAGGTCTCGGTCTCGCCTGATGTCCACAAATCCCTCTCTCTCACTTGTTTGTCCATTTGCTCATTCTGAAAGCACCCAGCCTCACTGTGTGCTCAGCCTTTGCCTCCTGCTGGGTCCTCCTCAGCCTCAGCTTCCCCATCTGTGTGGAGGGTTAGCTTTGCCCCTCCATACTCCTCCCGCCTCCACTGTGAGACATCACAGAGATGGAAAGGCACAGGGGCAGAGAGGGAGGGGGGGAGAAAAGAAGGAAATAAATAAATAAATAAAGCTGTCCCACGTGAGTTATGGTTCTTTCCCCCAAAACATAGGCCAACAAGACACACACACACATGCGCACACGCACATGGCAGAATTCTGTCTTGCCTGTCACGCTGGTCAGCTGGTTGCACTTCTGGCTGACCTAAGGGTTGGGGCAGGGATGAAACAGAGTAAAAATGTCAAGGGAGGTGGGAACCACTTTGAGTTCTTAAACTGACCTTAGGTCACCGAGGAGGTCTCTCCCAGCTTCTTCTTCTAAAAGGTCTGGGAAGTGAAGCAAGATGGGGGGGGCAACAAGGGGACAGGGGGACGGGGACACACGGGGACAGGGACGACGGCATGTGGGAAGGACCTGGTTGATGCCACCAATTAATTCCTGTACCCAGTCCCCTGTTCCCCTGGCAGGGTTATGGGTGTGAGGACGGCTCCTCCACTCCCCACCCCATTCAAAGCTAAGGTCTCTGGGATGAGGAGGAGGTCGCCAGGGAGCACAGGCAGGGTGTGAGCAGACCTACATCCCTGAGACCAGGATTGTAGGGAGGCTGTAGCCATCAGGGCCGGCCTTCCTCTGCCTCCCCAGGAACCTCACAGACCTTCCCCTTAGGAGCTCTGTCCCTCCTGACTTTGGGGCCCTTTCTAAGCACCTCCGGCCCACGTAAGGGCTACTCTCTTCCCTCAGACTTGAGTTGGTTTGCCTAGGAAGTGGGTAGTTTGGCAAACTCCCTCCTGGACCTCCCTCAGGACCAGCGGTATACAGTTCCTCATGCTGTGGTGACCCCCAACCATAAAATTACTTTTGTTGCTACTTCATAACTGTAATTTTGCTACTGTTACGAATTGTAATGTAAATATCTGATATGCAGGATATCTGATATACAATCCTGTGAAAGGATTGTTCCACCCCAAGGGGTCGTGACCCACAGATTGAGAACCACCAAGTCAGACCTGCTGGGAGGACCCCTTGGGGGCAGGGACTGTGGAGGGCTTAGGAAGAGGGAAATTGTAGCAGGGCCATGTCCCAGCTCAGACTGTGTGCCCCTGAGAGCCTCCAAGGAGACAAGTTCTAGGTTACAGAGGACACCAGCCCTGCCCTGGTCCCCAGGCCCTATCTTGTCACTCTGTATCCAGAGCCCATTTTTTTCTAGAAAACAAGCGGCATTCATCACAAGTGACAGCTGGGCCTAATGCAATCTCAGTTAGAGCCATGAATTGCAAATGCACACAGCCAGGAGGTTGCTCCATTGGAGCCCTCTGGGAGGGCCCAGCCTGGGACGTGGGTCGAGGGATGTGGGTCGGGCCATCCATGGAGATACGGCAAGGACTGAGCAGGACGCAGGACTTCCTCTAGTCACCCGCGGCCAGGCTCCAGCAGTCTCCTCCTTTTTGGGTCTTTGGGGTGGGATAAGGCTCCAGAGTGGGCAGAGGTATGGCTGCTTGCTGGTGACTCAATCTGCTTTTGTCCCTTTGAGATTCATAAGGAAAAAATAAGACACCCGGGGAATAGGCCGCAGCAAGTTGGACAAGTTGGGTGGGACAGGAAGGTCCCTGGCCCTGACTGTGACATCTCGCCTGCTTGGCTGTTGGGAGGGCCTTGCCCAAGGACTAGTAGCATGAATATGACCAGAGGGTGCCGTGCCGGGGGCCTGGACTTCATTTCTCCCTGTCCAGAGCCGGGACGTAGAGCCCCGCACTCACCCCTGGGCCCACTTCCACGGCGCACATTCTTCTAACTCCTGGCTCTGCTCCGTCCCAGGGCTGGTGCCACCTCTGCACATGCGTGTGCCTCGCAGTTCAGTCCCTCCACTTCACGACTGCTCTCCACTCCCACGTGTGCGCCCAGGCCTCACGTGTATGTGCCCAGCTTGCTGCCAGCCCAGCACTGAGTCAGGGCGTGTCTGTCTGCCTCTGGCACCCGGTGTAGACGGGTGGGTTTGTTTTCCTTGTGTGTTTTGGGTTCAGGGGGAGAAAAAAAATATCTCCCAAATGAGCCTTTCCTGGGGCGCTTTTCCTTCATTTTTTTTTTGCCCAGGTGTCTCTGAAGGGAACCTCATTGTCTGTTTCAAATTCATTTGCACTTAACTCATCTGAAAGTTTTGCAAGAGCTGTTTGATGTCCAAGGAGCCTCTGAGCACCCCTCCCCCTCCCCACCCTCGTAATGAGCCCTTTAACTCCCGGAGACCTAGTGCAGTCTTTGGACTAGCGTCAAAGGCCTCCTGCCCCCTCCCTTCCCCAGTGGGAGAGGAAAGCCTCAGGGGGAAAGGCTAGAGGTGTGGCCTGGCTTGGAGCTGGAGAGGCTTTGTCCAGCTCCCTGCCCTGGGACACACCATCTCCCAGGGCATCTTGATTCCTGCTCCCTGTTCGGTGGCTCCAGCCCTGCTGGGTGCAAGGCCCAGCTGTAGGTGCTCTAAACCTCCCCCACTAATTAATGGGTGCCTGCGAGGGCTGACCCAATTCGCCCCCAAATTAATCTCAATTACAAGGGTTTGGTAAGAGCCAAGCTAGCCAGCCTGATGGAGCCGGGATTTCATCACCTGAGAACAAGGAGCCAGGACAGCTCAGTCCTGATGTTATCAGCGGGGGTGGAGGGGTGGTGGTGGTGGTGGTGGTGTGCTGGGTGGGGCTTATGGCCTCAGGCACGTCAGCATTTATCAGCATCATCAAATTAGTTCACACCAGCTCATATTCACATTGGCAACCTGGCCCACCATCCCCGTGCCCCTTCCCCATGACTAGGGATGGGGGTTATCTTGAGCAGCCAAGTCTATTCTGCGTTACCAGGTCCCACCAGCTCACGGTAGACCCGGGAGGAGACCGGGGAGTTGCCTGTGGACAGTGGCCTCTGGACAAGAGATGATTAGCTCGGAGACTCCTAGTATCGCCAAGCACCAGATCTGGAAAACCTTGTCTGGTCTGGTTGCCTGCCGCTCCTGGGCACAGTGAGATGAGTTGATTCTGAAGCAGATTGGCTGCTGACGCCTGCACACTGGCAGTGAGGTTTCCAAAGACCTCTCCCATCCAGTGGCACCGGTTGCTCCCTGCACTATGCCCCTGGGGCAGGGCAGGGATCACTAACTCCATTTTACAGATGAGGAAGTAGAGACCCAGGGAGGAGACCTAGCTGGGTAGGTGAGCCACCAGACAAGCCTGCAGGGAGACAGGACTCCTGGCCTGGTGCTCTTCTCATGGGAGCACAGTTGGCAGACCATACCTCTCCTCACCAGCCACGCGCTCAGTGCTACCTCCCCTGGTGACCTTGGTTTCTTCATTTGCAAATGAAGGTGAAAACAGAATAATCACACCTGCTCCAAGCCCACCCTTTCAGGCTTTACACACTAGAGCCGTGTGCAAATGTGAACACGTCTGCTGCCATCTTTATTGACAGTGATGGACGGAATGGTTGTAGCTGAGAGCTGCCAGCTGCTCCTCAACCATGAGACTTTTCCTAGGTAACAGGGGAGTGTGTGGTCCCCCTCCTTGGGGCACAGGAATGGCTTTCTGGTGGCAGGATCCAGGCAGCCAAGGTCAATGGAGGGAGGAAGTCTAAGAGGCTCTTCCTTGTTACCTCGCCCACCACACACCACAGTGCAGACCCTTGCGTCACACTACTCCAGCTCCGACAGGGCTGGGCCAGCTCTAGTCACCTCCTCAGTACAGCAGGGCAGTGCTCAAATACATGAGTGGGCAACTCAGGTTAGGAGACACTTAACAACTCAGGCGGGTTAGCCCTTCCATCTTGCCTCGCTCCCACGGCAGCTCTACATCTTCAGTCTCCTCACCCCAGGATCTCCACCTCTCATCCCTGGGCCTGGCTTGGCCAGCTGAGGAGGGGCTGAGGGCTTGGATGGAGGCCCTTTGGGCCCTCTCTGACTGGTGCCCAGTTGTGTGTACCCACACCGGCCACGTGCGCCCGCCACCCTGCAAGGGAGTAGGAGCCCCATGAGTCTCCTGTTCACCCCCTACTTCCCGCAAACCCAGTGGCAGGATGATTGATTTTGCGGGAAGCACAGTTCTGAGGGTGGGGGTGGGGAGCCGGGGCGCCAGGGGATCCTCACTCCATTTGCTTGTGGCTGTGAGTCAAAGCTAGGTCCCACTGGGTACCCTGTGAGGTGTTCCCCGCCACTCAGTTTTGCTGGCGGGGAGGTTCACAGGGGTCCTCATGGGATCTCTGACAGAGAGTCCAGAGCCACAGGATGCCTGGCAGCATGGAGGGGGCCTCTGTGGCTTTGGGCTCCTGCTAGATTCCTTGGATAATGTGGTTGACAGCTCCCCTAGGGAATAAGGATGTGTGGTAAGGGTGATTGCCCCAGCCCTCTCTAGCTTGGTCTAAATTTTGCAGGCACCTTGTGGTTAGGGTGGAGTCATGGGAAGATGAGCAGCCACCCTTCTGTCTGGGTCTCCTGCTCTTGGTCCAGGTTCGGGTGGGGGGGGTCTTCAGAGCTTGTTGGTGACCAATGTGAGGACAGAAGGGGAGCTCAGAGCCGTGTAACAGCCATTGGTATGTGTGTTCAACACACACATAAGTGCACATACACACTTGAGTGGAAATCTATCTACATTCAGCTCTTCACCTACAAGAGTAAGCACTTGATGAAGTTGTGTGGTGTCATGTGGTGACATGAATGAATACCAGAAGGCCAGGAGAACCCCTTTGCACGTGACAGCCCATCTGCAGGCTCCCTCACACCAGCAGCTTCAAGGGACGGGAAGCGGGATCGTCTCCTGGTCCAGCTGGAGATGGGATAGACCGAAACCCAGGGCAGGGTGTGACTCATGGCCCCATGAGTCAGTAGGCTACCCAGCCTGGCCTGGGAAGCTCCCTGGATCCGGGCCTCCAGGAAAAGAGGCAGGGTGCCTTACCTCCTGTCACACCTGTCCCTGGGCTTTTGGGCTTGGCACAAGTGTAGGGAGGAATTGCCATTCTCTCTAGCAATGCACAGGAAGGAGGTGCCTTTAGCTGGAAAGAGAGTCAGCGAGGTTCGTGGACAAGGGACCTGCAGGATGTTTTTAGAATGGAGGAAAGGAAAAAGGAGGAGAAGGAGGAGGAGGAGGGGCGGGGAGAATGAGTCAGAGGACAGGAGAGGGAGAAGAGAACTTTAGGATAAGATATTGAGAGAATTTGAGGAAGGAGGTTGTCTTGGCTGGATGGAGGGGGTGGTTTCTGGGAGCAGAGGGCAGCGGGGTCAGGGGGTCAAGGGGTCAGGGAATCGGGGCCTGGTCTTCTAAGGGAGACTTTGCAGACTTGGTGTGAGATCTGAGGAAGGCTCTAAAGCTAGCTATGTGTCGGGCAGCTGGGAAGACAGGTCTCCTCCAAGGGAAGGATCCAAATACAGTCCTGCAACCATGGCCAGCTGGGGGCAGCACCCCACAACCCTGCCTGGTGTTCAGTCACCACTGGAGTTCAAGGGAGTAAGGGAGTCTTGAGTGTTCAGGAGAAGGAGGGAGCAGAGGGGACCCCAAAAACAGGATAGGTCCAGGCTTCCAGGCCTGGGTGCAGACCTGACGTGACCATGGCGATCCTTCCTGGGTAACAATACTCAGGTATCCCCAGTGCTATATAACATCCACACTTTTCCATGAGTGAACAGCAAGGAACTTTCTCTTTCTCTGTAGTGAGAATCGTGGCTTGCTTGGGAATACCACGGGTGCTACAGTAAAGGCTGGAGCAGGGTATTCTCTCTCTTTTTCTCTATAGTTATCATGTGTGTAATTAGTTTATGATGACTGTGATATGGGTACATATACGAGAAGACCTAAGATGTCAGCGGCATGGGTGGCTTCCCATAGTTCCATTTCAACAGTGGTTTAAACAGTTTTTATTACATTTAAAAATTATTTTGTGAGTCGGGCACTGGTGGTAGATGGATGCCTTTAATCCCAGCACTTGAGAGGCAGAGGCAGGCAGGTCTCTGTGAATTGGGGCTAGCCTGGTCTACAGAGTGAGAGTTCCAGGACAGGCTCCAAAGCTACACAGAGAAACCCTGTCTCAAAAAAATTATTTTTTGTGTGTTCAGCTGTCTACTATCAAACTTACCTAGTCTCTCAAAATCATGTCTTCATCACCAATGACCATGATGTGAAAGGAGCATTTGGAAAACACTGATATATCCTTAAAAAGAAACAATAGCTGGGTGGTGGTGGTGCACGCCTTTAATTCCAGCATTCAGGAGGCAGAGCCAGGCAGATCTCTGTGAGTTTGAGGCTAGCCTGGTCTACAGAGCAAGGTTCAGGACAGGCACCAAAACTACACAGAGAAACCCTGTCTCAAAAAATCAAAAAAAGAAAAAAAAAAAAAAAACAACAAAACAATAAACACTACCCCTTTCTAGGCTGGGGAGATGGCTTAATGGGTAAAGCACTTGTGCAAACATCAGGATCTGAGTTCAAATCCCTAGAACCCATCCATGTAAAACCGGACTCAGTAGCATCCACATTTGTAACTAGAGTTTCTATGGGGAGACAGGAGTAGAGACAGGACACTCCCTGGAAGCCTGTGGGCCAGCTAGCCTGGTGTATGCAGGTGAAGCAAGAGACACTGTCTCTAAACATAGTGGAAGTTGGGGACCAGCCCTGACCTTGTCCCCTGACCTCTGCATACATCACATGCATTTGTTTGTTTGTTTGTTTGTTTGTTTGAAAAGGTTTCTCTTATAGCCCTGGCAGTCCTGGAACTTGCTTTGTAGACCAGTCTGGCCTTGAACTCACAGAGATCTGCCTGCCTCTGCCTCCTAAGTGCTGGGATTAAAGCTGCGCGTGCCACCACTACCTTACCCATGTACATGCATTTTTTTAAAAAAAGATTTATTTTATTAAAAAAAAAGTATGTGCATTGTGTGTGCGCACGTGTTAATCCAGCACTCGGAGGCAGAGGCAGGCGGATCTCTGTGAGTTCGAGCCAGCCTGGGCTTCCAAGTGAGTCCCAGGAAAGGCACAAAGCTACACAGAGAAACCCTGTCTCGAAAAAAAAAAAAAAAAAGTATGTGCATTGTGTGTGTAGTGTTACACACAAGTGCAGGTGCCCATGGAGACCAGAAGTTGGAGTTAACAGGCAGTTGTGATCCCCCTGATGTGGGTGTTGGCAACTGAACTCTGGTCCTCTGGAAGAGCAGCAAACACTCTAACTGTGACATCACACAGCACCATCACACACATCATGTACAACACACACACATGCACACACACACACACACAGCACACACACACACACACACACACACACACACACACACACACACAACACACACACACACACACACACACAAAAAAAAAAAAAAAAAACACACAACACACACACAACACAACACACAACACACACAACACAACACACACACAAAACACACACACACACACACACACATGAAAAAGCAGCTCTCTTTCCTGATTACTGAACCTTGCTGCTTTACATCCCTTGGATGAAATGTGGACGATGTGATATATTAACCCTTCAACATCTGAGCCTGGAAGGAACTCCTGTTAACAGTTTAGCCCACTTCTACCTTTTCTTCTTGTTGCCTTTTGGTTCTGGGTTCGAACTCAGGGCCTCTCCCTCAAGCTGGGCAAGTGTTCTGCCGAGAAGCCACACCCCCAACCCTTCATCTGTAGGTTCTAGACCAGGGCCCACCACTGTGGCATGCCTTACAACCTTCATTTTTTTATCCTTGGAGCCCTTGGGAGCAAAGGGAATGAAGACATCATGTAAATCTGGATTGGGATTATACAGTTTCTATTCTGTTTTTCCATGCATGCTAAGGAATTAATAGCTACAGAAGACCATATGTGCTATTTAAGAGTAATAATCAAACAGGTATCCACCACTCAATCCCTGAAATTATATCCTGTTTCACTTAGTATCATTCTCTGGCTGTTTCCTCATGCTATTAAATATTCTTTGAGAACTTGAATTTTAATGGCTGACTGGTAGTCCTTCAAAGAGTGGGCCATATTTTATTTAACAAATCCCATCTTAGAAATTTAGATTGCTCCCAACATTTTACTATTAAAAGGTCACAGTGAAGAACACTACCATATGTAAATTTCACTCATAATCAAGACAATCAGGATTTCTGTATTGAAAGTAGATAGAGGCTGGAGAGATGGGTAAGCACCGGCTGTTCAGCAGAGGACCTGGGTTTGGATGCCGGCACCCACGTGATGACTCACACTTGTCTGTAACTGCAGCTCCAGTTCCAGGGGACCTGACACCCCTCTCTGGCTTCCTCCAGCACCAGACACGCATACAGTCAGTATAAACATGCAGGGAAATGTTAATGCACATGAAATAAAAATAAATCATATTTTTTAAAAAAGAAAATAGAGAGAAATAGAATTAGGGCTGAGAAGATGCCTCAGTGGGTGACACGATTTCTGTGCCTGTATGAAGACTGGGTTCAGATCTCAAATGCCTGTGTGAAGCTGGGTATGGCAGTTTATAGCTGTAACCCCAGCTCTGGAGGGGCAGAGACAGGTAGATGCCACTGGGGTCTGGGCTGGCCAGTCAGTGTAGCTGAAGCAGTGAACTCCAGGCCCTTTTCTGCCTCAAAACACAACTGTATAGAAGTTCACTAAGAGAGTTGGGGGCTAGGCAAGCATTTGAACGGCTTCATCAGCTGTGCGATGTTTTTGTTTGCTGGTTAAAGTGATTTCAGTCTTTCAAGGGGGAGTTGTTGTGGAGAGTGATGATAAATGAAAATAACTGAAGTTGACCCCTGGATCATGCAGGCGCCACAGCACATGTGTGGAGGTCAGAGAACAACTTTTGGGAATTGGTTTTCATCGACTATCATGTGGGTCCCAAGGATCAAACTCAGGTCATCAGGCTTGGTGGCGATCGCTTTTAGCCACTAAGCCATCTTGCTGGCCCATGTCAAAGCTTTGTGATAACTAGAGCCAACTACGAGTTCCCTTGCCAGGCCTAACCAGACAGCATTATAGATGAAGCCAGTAGTGACTATTTTCATTCCCAGTGTACCGACTAGCAAGCTGAGGGTCGAGGGAGCAGAACAAATAAATCACTCCTAATCACCCAAAAGTGCAAAGCTGGACACTGGGCCCCAGCAATCTGGCTCTGGGTTCTCAGCGTTTATCCAGGCTTTGGCCTGTTCATTCATTCGGCAATCGCTCCTGCTGCAGCATGGGCAGCATTGCAGATGGTAGGTGTGCAGTGTGGAGCTAAGCTGCGTGTGGAGGCGACAGACAGCATAATGAAGCGTTCTTTGGGCTGTTAAAAGGTGGTCAGCCCTCCAGCAAAAAGAGCTGCTTTAGGAAACAGAGCTGTTGAAAGCAGGGATGGGGAGTGGGAGGGAGGCCAGCTGAGATCCAGACAGAGAGGCAAGCCAGGCGGGAGGTGAGGGAGGGTGCTCTCCTGAGCTCCGAGGGGGGATCTGCTGGTGCAAAGGCCCCGAGGCAGGAGTGGGCTGACTGTCTCAGAGCATCAAAGAGGCTAGGAGCACTAGAGCAGATGGAAATGGGGCGGGGAGGCCAGAGAGCTAGTGGAGGAGCTGCATCTCCCAGGATTCTGGGGTACTGAACAGTCGGGCTGGGGCAGGTGGTAGCCATGCATGTTTTCAGTAGAGAAGTGATGTGATCTACCATCTGACCTCTGCATCTACATATGACCTCTGTAGCTGCTCAGTGGAGACTCTCCACTGAGGATAAAGATGTGAGAGAGGAGGCTGCTTTCAGGACGGAGGCAGAGATGATGCAGGACATTCTAGGTTCCATAGCCAGCTCTTGGGGAGAAAAAAAAAAAACATTAAAGTGGAGATGGGTCAAAAAGCCCTCTAGGTTTGGAGCCAGATCTCTGGAGCAGGGAGATGCTGTCATTACAGCTGGGGAGACTGTGAGCTGATAGGAACATGCTGGTCCCTGCTGGGTACTTGCAAAAGCCAAGCATCTCATGACCTTGAAGTCTCCATGAAGGGGAGCCATAAGGCTGATTCTAGCCTGAGCTATGGGTGGAAGTGATTGGGAAAACCCAGCGCTATACACTGAATCCCTCTAGCTCATGGGCTCCCTGTTCAGGATATCTTGGGAGCCTGTGCCAAGGTGGAAACTCCACCACTGGGGTCCCTGGTAACTCTGGAAGGAGAGCTCTCTTCCTACTCTGTGCTGGATATGGGTCACCAGAATGAAAGAAAGCAAGCCTTGTTTTCTGAAACACCAAGTTCTGAGTCTGTGATTTGTTATCACAGCATGCTTTATCCTGGTTGGCCTGTCAGCAGGACTTCCACGGAAGGTTGTGCATTTCATTCAGGCCACAGGCTGATGAAAGTCCAGGTCCTACACATGTGAAGGGCTGTATGAAGTTACAGCCACGCTCAGGCTCTCCCCAGCTGCTCAGTTTGCTTGCTGGCTGCTCTTGAGAGCCTGAACTGCCCTGTCCCCAGTTCCAAACTTGCCACAGCTACCTCTTGGCAGGAGCAATGGGCAGGTGTTCAATGTGACGATGGCCTCAGGGTCTGGGTGTAGTGACAAGAATGTGGATACGTGCACTTGGTCTAGCTGCCAACTGCAGGAAAAAGCCTCTTGGGTTGGGTCAGGTCACAGTGAGGGGTGAGCACGGGGGCCCAGCCACTCTCCAGCAAGCTTCAGTGTGTTCCGGAAGATGCACCGACTCTAGGCACAGATTCAGAAAGAAGTATGATTTGCAGAACCACATGAATTTGAGGTGCTACTGATTAGCCCCACCCTTTATACAAGGGATCTTCTGGGGTCTCCCATCCTGGCCTGAAGTTCATTTCTTCCTGGCCGGCCTGCCCACAGTTTAAAAAAGCAGTATGTATTACTAAAGGTTTGTGTATGTTTTGTGTGTTTATATTCACTTTGTGTGTGTAGCATATACATATGGGTTCGTCTGTGTGTGTGGGCCAGAAATTGATATCCAACTTTTTTTTTAGATGGGGTTACTCACTGAATCTGGAGCTTGCTGATTAGGCCAGGCTGACTGGCCTGGGAGCTCCCTAAAATTCTCCTGTCTCCACCTTCCTGCTGGGATTACAGGTAACTGTTGCTGCAGCATTTTACAGGGGTGCTAGAGATCTGAACTCAGATCTTCACTCCCTGTTCAGTGAACCTTTACCCACTGAGCCATCTCCCTGACCCCCCATCACCACCTGTTTGCAGCTTAAGGAAGTGACTTCAGCCTAATCTGGGGGGGGGGCCCCCGGGGGGCAGCTTTCTCAGCTAGAGACAGACTAGGTGTGGAACAGATAGATGAACGGAGAAGCCAATGGCTCTGGGAGAGATTGGAACAACAGATATAAATTCAGGAATTGCTCGCATGTGCTTCATGATTAAATGGGGGGGGGCAGCGTGGGAATCATGGAGGGTGGGGGTGTGGAGAAGAATCAAAGGACTCTCCAGGGTTTTCAGGTAGTGACAAGGAAGAGGGGCTGACAGAGGAGACTGAGAAGAGCAGCTGGGGAGGTTCAGGAGAAAGCCCTCAGGAGCCAGAAGCGGTGTTGGAGGCCTGATCTTGGTACCCAGGAAGTTGAGGCAGAAGTAATAAAAGTTCTAGGATAGCCTGGACTACATTGTGAAATCCTGCTTGAAGGAAGAAGGGAGGGAGGGAGGGAGGGAAAGAAGGCTCTCGGAAAGACAGTGACTTCCTGGGCCAATGTGTGGATGACCTGAGACCGGGGTCTTGGGTGCAGCCTCTGGCTGTCATGGGTGCCAGGGACGAAGCATGCATGGACAGGGCTCAAGGGAGGCTGGGAGAAGAGGGACCAGAAGACAACCAGCTAAGCTGCTTCCCAAGCATCTACTTGACAAGGGGCAGCAGGTGAGTCTGGATCAGAAGAGGATGGAGGAAGAAGGGACCTGCCTGAGGAAAACAAGGCTCTGGCAGAAGAGCCAGGAGGTGAGAAGGTCTCTGTCACCAGAAGTGACCCAACCTGATGTCTGGGAGGTAAGTGGGGGTGGTGCCCGGAGAGATGTGCTGGCCAGCGATGGCAGAAACCACACTGCCAATCCCCCTCCCAGGACCACCACAGTAGTCCCAAAGGATGTCCTGCTTGCTGTGCGCCCGCCCACGGTGGGGAGTTCAGGCCCTTTGCAGCAAGGCTCTTCTCCTTGGATCTGGTTCCCAGTGTTTCCTGCAGGGACAGGAATTAGGATTCGTGTCTGTCTTTGTCAACCTGGCGTCTGGGAATGAAAGTGCAGCTGGGGAAAATGATGGGTTCTGCTGGGCAGACGCTCTGCTGCTGAGCTACATCTCCAGACCTCCAGAGATGGTTCATTTACTTGCCCAAGGCTATTAAACAGCACTCCTAGAACTCAACTTTGATTTCACCCCACTGCTCTGCTACTCAGGTATCCAAGGGCTGGGGTGGGGGGGTGGCGTTGCTGATTTGGCCTCTGGGTCAGCTTGGGTGTACATTTCATCTTTGGGAGTGCCTGGGTCCCCCAGTGAGATGTCAGGTCAGGGTGATTCCTAAAGGGCTGGCTCACCCCAGTTCTCAGGAATGCAAAGATGCTGTTAGGAGAACTGTCCAAGGGTTGGCTGTGGAAATGCAAAGGCAGGTTCCCAAATGGCCTGGAGGGGTCAGAGAAGTCTTCAGGGGGTGGGGGGAACCAAGAGCCCCGTGTGATAGTTCACACCTGCCATCCCAGCACTCAGGAGGCTGAGGCAGGAGGATTGCTGCAACTTCGAGGCTGGTCTGGGCTTCAGAATGCCATCCCTGTCTCACAAAAGCAAAAAGAAACGCACACAGCTCTGGTGGTGGTAGTCGTGGGGGGTTGTTTCCACACCTGGCCGGGCTCAATGGAGCTGTCCTGTGGGAGGACTCGGCACATGCGAAGGCCTAGAGGCAGGAGAATGAGAGGCCGGGGCTGTGCAGCGCTGGCGGGTTGGGTGGGTCCCCGCAGAGCAGTGCCCGTCTTGCAGGAGCCAGTTCGCCCCGCCCGCGGGGGTCGCCCGTCGCAGGCCGAGGGCGTCTAATGCGCCCGCGGCCGTTCCGGGGAGCGGTCCCGCCGCGCTAATGTGCGGTCGCCCCGCCCCGCCAGCAGTGGTGCCCCCGTGCCGACCCCAAGCGCAGATCGATACGCATCAGGCGGCGGGCAGCCCCGGTCCCCTCCCCGCCCACAACCCCTCTTCCAAGCTCCGGTCCTCCCTCTCCGCTCGCTGGGACCTCTGCCTCCGCCCTCTGGCTTCCGTGGAGCCTGGGAATCCCCGGGTGAGTGGGTGGGGGGCTTAAGGCCCAGGCCATGGTCAGCAACCCTGGGGGAGGGGGATGAATGAAACACTTCAATGCAAAACTTCAGGAGTGATAGAAAAAAAATCAAGAAAAATCAAGCAATGCTACTATAAAGCAAAATTAAGGCCAGGGAATGTGGCTCAGTCAGTAGACAACTTGCTTAGCATACAGGAAGTCCCAGGCTTGATCCTCTGCAGCTCATAAATTAAATGTGGTGGTGCACCTGTAAATCCCAGCACTCACTCTGGAGTGGAGGCAGGAGGATCAGAAATTTAAGGCCATTTTCAGAGGTTACAAAGTGAGTTTGAGCCGGGCTGTGGTGGCACATGCCTTTAATCCCAGCACTTGGGAGGCAGAGCCAGGCTGATCTCTGTGAGTTCAAGGCCAGCCTGGTCTACAGAACGAGATCCAGGACAGGCACCAAAACACACACACACACACACACACACACACACACACACACACACACACACACACACACACACACACACCCTGTCTCCAAAAACCAAACCAAACCAAACAAAAATGAGTTTGAGGCCAGCCTGGGATAAGGGAGATCATGTCTCAAAATAAAATGAAAAGGCCTAGGAGAAAACTGCTCAAAGGTTCAAGTCCTTGCTTTGCAGTAAAAGTCCAGAGGTTGGATCCCCAGATCCCACATAAAAGCTGCCAGGTGTAGTGGTACCCTGATAATCCCAGGTGGGCACAGGCGATCCTCAGAGCAGGACCAAACTGGGGGAGCCCCAGGCTCACCAAGAGACCCTGGCTCAGAAATCAAACTGGAGAGTGGGGCCAGCATGGAGGCACAGTGGGTGAAATTATTTACAGAATAAGATTGGAGGCCTGAGCTGGATCCATGAAGACACAGAATGGTGGAAGGCTCCATACATGTGCCGTGCCATGTGTCCACACTCATTCTCCACACCATGATAATAAGCAAAAAATTTAAAAATTAGCAACAACAAAAAATGGGAGTGACAGAAGAAGGCACCAAGCATCTCTGTCCCTCACAGGTGTGCCCTTGTGTGCATGTGCACCTGCACACACCGACAGGCACACACACCACACACACCCTACTTGTGCAATAACTAGCTAAATTTAAAAAATTAAGGAAAATTAATGCAAAAAAATCCCCAGTGATCAAAAATAAATCAAAATTTTAAATGAAGCTAAGATCAGTAATGGCTGAGCAGAGCCATATTGGAGCCTGAGGCAAAGGGGGAAAAAAAAATCAAGAATCTGGATCTTGTTTCATTGAAATGTTGAATACTTTGTTCATCACAGATTGTTCACTGGGGGACTTGGAGTGTGGCTGGAATTCACTTCTGGGACTAGTCATGACTGATAGGACAATAGAATAAATGCCGTCACCTTAATTACCTTAAAAACATTTGTGGGGAGGGTTGAACTCAGGGCCTCATGTGTGCCAGGTAACTGCTCCATCTCCAGCACCCCTCCCCTTTTAAAATTGTGGTTGTTGCAACAGGGTTTCATGTAGCCTAGGCTGGCCTTGAACTTGCTATGTAGCAGAGCATGGCTTTGAACTCTTCTTAATTCTCTTGCCCCCAAGTTCTGGGTTTACAGGCATGTGCCACTACTCTCAATGCCTCAAATTATCAATTAAATTTTTTGTTTTGTTTTTGTTTGAAACAGTAGCTCACTGTGTAGTTCAGGGTGACCTGGAATTCTCCTGCCTCACCATCCTGAGTCTTAGGATTATGGTCCTCCTCCTCCTCCTCCTTCTTTGTTTTGAAAAGCCCTCATGACTTTACAAGGCATTTACTTACCATACACTTCATCTCTTGAAGGTTTTCTATCCTGTGGATTTCATTATCTTCAGAGTCCTGTGGGCCCCACCAAGCCAACTTTAGAGCATTTCCACCACCCTTCCCCAAAACCCTGGAATCACAAGCAAGCATTCATTCTTTTTGGTGTCCCAGACCTGGCAACCACAATCTTTCCATCTCTATGGCATTGTCTGCTCTGGAAATGTAGATGGGATCGTATATTCTATAGTCTCTTGCACCTCAAGGTTCATGGTTCTTCTAGCATCTGTCAACATTCTGATGCAAATGTGATACGTGGAGTCCGTGTGTGTTGGTGCATGTGTCTGTTCTCACGGGTGAGGAGGCAGAGGAAGGTGGCAACTGTCCTGCCCTATCACTGTCCACCTGACTCCCTTGAAACAGTGTCTCTAAGTAAACATGGGCCTAGGCTGGTGGCCAGCAACCCTCAATGGTCCTCTTGACTCTGTCCCCATAGCACTGGGGTTATAGGCAGCATGGGAACCCACCTGGCTTTTTATGTGGGTGTTGGGGATTTGAACTCAGGTCTTCACTCTTGCATGCAAGCACTCACCCTCTGAGCCATCTCCCAGCTGCAATATTGCATTTTTCACATTGTCAAATCATGGCCCATTGTGTGCATAGTCCTCATTACTGCATCCATTCTTTAGCTGATGGGGCTCAGGTTGTTCCTTGTGCCTACTCTTTGCCTTTTATTAATAATGCACGTATGAGCACATGTGCACATGTTTTTGTGTGGACCTAAACTTTCATTTTTCTTTAATTTTTTTTACATTTTTATTTACTCTGTGTGTATGTATGTGTGTGTATGTGCATGCCATGGTGCCCATGTGGAGGTCAGAGGCAACTGCAAGAGTCAGTTCTGGGGATTGAACACAGGTTTTCAGTCTTGGGAGCAAGCCTCTTTACCTGCTGCTTATCAACCTTTTATATACTTATGTTTTTCTGAGACAGGGTTTCCCTATATACATGGCTGTCCTGGAACTCTCTCTGTAGACCAGGCTGGCTTTGAACTCAGAGATCCACCTACTTCTGCCTCCCAAGTGCTGGAATTAAAAGTGTACACCACCACACCTGGCTATCCTCTTATTTTTTGAAAATTGTTTCTCTTAAGTCTACTCCTAAGACTACAACTGCATATTTAACATTTTAAGCAACTGCCAGAGTATTTTCCAATGGTCCAGCTGTGGTCCTTCCCACCAATATTGTAGGCCAGTTTCTGTTTTTTACCCACAGCTGCACTCGCCATGGGCCTTTTTCTACCCTAGTCTCCCTAATCCCACAGTGGGGTGTTCCCTCTGTACTTCCCTGCAGCTTGCACTTATGTGCTTGGAGCACAGTTTTACATTTGTTTGGAGACATGTCTGTTCAAATACTTTGCCCAGTTTTCTGAATTATCTTCTTTTGTAGGTGATGTCTTAACCACACATAACGTTCTTACTGGCTTCTCTGCACAGGACACCGTGCTTTGGATGCCTGTCCATGGGCTTTATAGATCTACCCCACTAGCTTCTTAAAGTTTAATTTAATTGTGTGGTTGAGTGTGCGCACACATGCACACTATGAGTGTGTGGCAGGTGCCCAAGTAGTACAGGAGAGAGCATCCAATCCCTTGGAGCTGGAATTACAGGTGCTTGTGAGCTGCTAAACATGGGTGCTGGGAACTGAACTTGGGTCCTCTGAAGAGCGAGAATAGCAAGTGCTCTTAACCACTGAGCCCTGGCATGCATCTTTAAAGGAGTCTTTCCAGGCACAGGAGCCCGACAATGGAATTCCTAGGCCCTCCTTCCCTCCTTTGGAAACAGGATCTCACTGTGTATCCCAGGCTGGCTTCAGCGTTTGGCAGGCTCCCTGCTGCAGCCTCCCAGGGACTGGAGAACAGGCATGTGGTAGCACACTTGACTCCAATATTTATTGATTGATTGGTTTAGACAGCAGGCCAAATAACTCAGACTGGCTTTGAACTCACCATGTAGATGAAGATGGTCTTGAACTTCTGACCTCTTGCTTGTTGGGTGCTGGTATCACAACTACACAGCACTGGGCCTGGAGAGAGAGCTCAGTGGCTAAGAACATTGGCTGCTCATCCAGAGGACCTGGGTTCAATTCCCAGCGCCCACATGGCAGCTCACAACTGTCTGTAATTCCTGGTCTAGGGGAACCAACACCCTCACACAGACATACATACAGGCCAAACATCAATGCACATACAATACAAATTAATAAAATATTAAAAACAAAAAACAATGTACAGCACCATGTATAGTTTTATGGGATGCTAGAGATTAAACCCAGGTCTTCAAGCATGCCAGACAAGCACTCTTACCCACTAGGTATGTCTCCAGCCCTTCCATCAGTCTTTATGGTTGTCTAATGTAAGTCCGGCATCATGCACATAGACCCTGTGGCCTGTGAGCTGGCTGGTGTTTGCCCAGCTTGGAAGGCCACTCTTCAGAAGCTGTGGGATGCTGGTAGCCATGGGCTGCCATGCTAAATGGTTGATGCATATGGAGCCCCAGTGCAGACAGTCCCCCAAGTGACCTGATCCTGAGTGCCGAGGCCAAGGCTGCCTGTTCAACTACACAGTTCCAGGCCCTTGGTGATTTTGGCACAACTCAGACCCAGTGACCAGTTAAAGAACTTGCTACCTTTCCTTCGAACAGACTTTCAAATGTAGCGTCAACTAATTTTTTTCCAAGTTGTAAATTAAAGCAGCTTGACCACAAATGGAAGAGAACAGCAACAGACTTGAGCTTTGACTCTCAGGGTCCAGGAGACTCGGGGACAGACATATGATGGGGTTGGTTCTTCTTGGGGGACCTCTCTAGAGTGTAGGTGGGGCATATTCGGGAGGGACGGGAGCAAGGATGGAGGTGGAGGCCAGGGAGGAAGGATCTCCCTGGGGGCAGGTGCCAAGGGTGGCTGGCATGGGCCAGTGTGGCAGAAGAGGAGGTGGGAAGGGCCCCCATCTCAGATGTGATCTGAGGCTGGAGCAGTGAAGTGACTGGATGTGGGGTGTGGTGAGGACCGGCAGAAGCTCGCCTGGGAAGGGAGGGGTCTGAGATAGAGAGCTACTTCCACAAGAGGTGGGGTAGGAGCTCAGGTATCTGTCTGTCTTTGGGGTGAGAAGGCAGAGCCGGGTGGGAGGTGTGTTCTCGGGATGGTCAGAGTTACCATACATGCCTCAATGCCCAACTTAGAAGCCTCAAGCCACATGTGGCCTCCGAGTACTGGAAATGTAGTTAATGGGACTGAGACATGCTGTCAAGCATAAAATATGCTTTGGATTTCAAAGGTGTAGAATGGCAAAGGGGGAACGCTAGCTCATTAGTGATTTTTATGCCAATCACAAGTTGAGATGATAAGATTTCGGGTACATTCATTTAAAGAGTGTTTAAATTATTTCATGTTTAAAATGTGGCTATCAAAACATTTTGGTTGGGGCTGGGGAGATGGCTCAGTGGATAAAGCTCTTGCTATCCAAGCTTGAGGACTGGCGTTCAGATCTTCAGCAGGCCACACAGCTGGGCACCACAGCACACATCTGTAATCCCAGCAAGCCTGTGGTGAGAGGGGAAGGAGACAGGAGAATCCCAGAAGCCTGTGGGCCAGCTAGTCAGGCATATACACCAGGGGACAAGAGACCCTGTCCCAAACAAGGTGGAAGGCCAAGAGTGACACCTGAGGTGTCCTCTGATCTCCACACATGCCGTGGCGTGTGCCCATCTGTACTCATGGATGTCTACTTACATACATGTGAACACACACACACACACACACACACACACACACACAGGCACATACCACACACATCATACAGCCACTCAAAAAGTGAAATAAATTCAACTGCCTGAACTATGTTCTTCTTGGACAGCAGTGGTTTAGATGGTTACTCAAGCTGTAAGCCAACAAAGTCGCACTGGGAATGAGTTGAATAGAGGCCCAGGGTCAGCGGGGGCGGGGTGGGTGGTGGGTGGGAGGGAAGCAGAACAGAAATAGGAGTCTAGTAGCCCCAGGAAACCCAGGTAGGGAGGACTTTGGGGAGGGGGTGTGGCCCCCCCCCCTAAAATGCTGGTAGGGGTGGGCTTGAGGGTTGGGAATTGGCCATTGAAATTAGCAGCTCTCAGCCATTGTGGCGCACACCTATAATCCCAGCACCTGGACGGTGGAGGCAGGAGGAGCAATAGTTTAGGGCCAACCTTGGCTACATAGTGTATTAGAAGCCAGCCCTAGGCTATATAAGACCACATTTCATAACCAGCTGACCAATCAACAAACAAGCAGAAAACAAAACCAAAATAGAAGGAAATCCAAAATGAAGCAAAAAAGTTAAATTAGCAGCTGCAGAGGGCACTGAATAGGGAGGCACCCTGGAGTTTCTGCTGCGCCAATATTGGACCTATAACAGAGAGAGGTGGCCTCTGCCCTCCTGGGGCTCATGAGCTGAGTCCAGTCACCAGAGGGGCAGAGGAGCAGTAGAAAACAGGAGAGCCCAGAGGTGCCAGGGTTGGAAGCCAGTTCTGAGGGCTCAGACATAATCCTGACCACATCCCTGGGACCCAACTCCACCCTCGGTCAGCAGGCAGCAGAGAAGCAGAAGGAACACAGCCAAGAAGTCTTGCAGTGGCTGTGAGCAACGTGCATGGTGGAGCCATGGCCTGGGGTGAACAAGGCCCTGAGTTCAATCCACAGCACAGGGAGGCAGGGGAGAGAGGAAGGGGGGAATGGAGGGAGGGAGGGAGGGGAAAGGGAGGAAGGGAGAGATGGATGGAGGGAGGGAGAGGAGGAGGGAGGGAGGGAGGGGAACAGATTTTCTGGAGCCTGTTCTTTTCTTTAGTTGCTTTACTAGTTTGTGTGTGTTGTGTTGTGTGTGTGTCTTTGTAGTACATCCACTTGTTAGTGTAGATATGTTTTTGTCTGTTGTGTTTGCTCTTGTTAATGTAGGGGTGTGTGTGTGTGTGTGTGTGTGTGTGTGTGTGTTTGTGTGTGAGTGTGTGTGTGTGTAGGCCAGAGAGAGACATTGGGTATCTTTCCTCCATCTCTCTCTACTTTTCTTTTAAGTTTTTATTTTTATTTTATGTGTAGTGGTGTTTTGCCTGCATATATTTTTATGTGGACCATGTGCACAGCTGGTACTTCTGGAGGTCAGAAGGGGGCATCAGATTCCCTGGAACTGGAATTACAGGTGGTTGTGAGCCGCCATGTGGGTGCTGGGAATTGAACCCGGGTCCTCTGCCAGAGCAGCCAGTGCTCTCAACCACTGAGCCATCTCTCCAGCCCCCGCACTTTTATTTTTGAGATAGGGTCTCTCACAGAACCTGAAGCTCATCAATTCAGTTAGGTTGACTGGTTAATGAGATTGAGGGATCTGCTTGTCCTTCCTGTGTCTGTCCATGTGCCCCCTGCCCCGCGCCCCCACCAACCCCGTGTGTGCTCCCCCATCCTGGGATTATAGACAGGAGCCACTGTGCTGGGCCTTTTCTTTCCTCTCCTTTCTTTTGGGGCGCTCTGGGGCTGGAGAGCTTGAGAGGTGGTCTTGCTGCTCTTGCTGAGGACCAGGTTTGATTCCCAGCACCCACGCAGAAGCTCACAAATGTCTGTAACTGTAGCCCTGGGGGGAGCCCGATGCTCTGTTTTGGCCTTCACAGGCATGGCCAGCACGTGGTACAAAGCTCTGCAGACAAAGCACCATACACATAAAATGAAATAATGTTTTAAAAGGTGGGCTTTGGGGATCTGAACTCAGGTCTCTGTGCTAGTGTGGCCGCACTTTACCCAGGGAGCCATCTTCTCAGACCCAGAATCTATTCCTAGTACCCAGCTCCCTGACTTGTGGATTGTGGGGACAAGGGTAGTCACACCAGGCTCTTCTTTGTGATGGATGGAAGCTCTTGGGTCTCAGAGGCCATGTTCCATGCAGTCCAGCAGCACCCAGAAGCTGAGCTGCCTCAGGTGACCTCCTCAGTTCGCTCCTGTAAAATGGAACCAATGAATTTGGGGCAACATCACAAACATCACATTAGGGACCAAGGCATATAAACCGCCAGACACAGAGGCTGGGATGTGCAACGAGACCTGTATCTCCACATGAGATTTAGATACTGGCTGCATAGGGAGTGTGCACACGGAAATTGGACATGGCTCCCCTGGGAAAAGGGAGGGTACTGGGGCAGATCCAGCCACAGGACCCCTTGCCCAGCATCCTCCAGAGCTCTGAGCCCTGCTCTTTGTGTCCCTGAAGCGTGGGCACAATTCCTGGCCCCTGCCATCCCCTTCTGCCTCCGACTGTCCCTTCCGCCCTGGATAAACAGCACCTCCATCCATCCGCCTCCTCATCCCCTCACGCTTCACCAGAATTAAATTCATCATTCATTTTTTATGGTTTATACATAGTGTAATTTATGTTTTCAAATATATTGAGGTCACAATTTAACAGAAAAAAAGTATTTCACATTGAAATTGAAGGCATGTGTGTTCCATTAAATGGGGATGTTTGGGATAATTTTAAAAGGCTAAAAGTAGTAGAAAGTAACATTAAAATAAAATTTGAGAGATGTAATTACCCCTAATCGCACCATAAAATAATCAATACCACATTCCATTATTTCTGACTTCCCTAGTTATAGCTTTTTTTGTTAAGCTCTTGAATATTGATGAGGTGAAAGGGTCGTGTCTTCTGGCGGAGGTCTGATGGAGGTGGAATTAAGGTAGTGTCTTTTCCCATTAGCCAGGGAGATGGCGTCCGTGGATCTGTCTTAGCTACAAAACAGGGCAATGTCAGGCATGCTGGTCTCCCAGCCAGGAGTGGAAGATGAAGGTTTGGGGGGTGAGGGGATGGGGGGTGACCCAGCTCTTCTGACTGGAACATGTGTGTGGGATGTGGGGGTGTCTGAGCTGCATTTCTGGAGCCCACTGTGAGGCTCAGTGGCCTGAAGTCACCAAGGAGCAGAGGTCGGATCTGTACCCAAGCCTGCCTGTGCCGCCTCCCCAGCTTCTGGTGTAGGGGTGGGCTGAGACTCAGGATCCCCACAGGAGAGTACAGGGTTCTGAGTTCACAGGGTGTCCCCAGCCCGCCCCCTGCTGATTTAATGTTGACCTTGAGGATGCTGTCCCTGGTTGCAGTGGGGTAAGGCTAGCTAAGAAAGAAAAACTGCAAAACCCTTTGGTTCAGAGGCTGCTGGCCAAGAGTGTTTGCTGCTCTTCCAGAGGACCCAAGTTTGGTTCTCAGCATCCCAACCACCTGTAATTCCAGCTCCAGGGAATCTAACGCCCTCTTCTGGCCTCCAAGAGCATTCACATATGTGCCCTCAGACACACAAGTTCAGACACAAAATTAAAAACAGACAGGCTGAGCCGGGTGGTGGTGGCTCACACCTTTAATCCCAGCACTCGAGAGGCAGAGGCAGGCGGATCTCTGTGAGTTCGAGACCAGCCTGATCTACAGAGTGAGATCCAGGAAAGGAGCAAAGCTACACAGAGAAACCCTGTCTCAGGCGCAGGGTGGGGGGGGGGGGGGACGGGGGGGGCGGGGGGGGGGGACGGGGGACGGGACACACAGGACGACAAAAAACAAAAACCCAAAAAACAAAAAACCAAACCAAACCAAAAAAACAGACAGGCTGATCTATAAAGATCATTGGGATAGGTAGCCCCAAAGAAGCCAGCAGAACATTAAGTATGGTTATGGTTCCCACTTACATAAAAGATAGTTCAGACACTTATACACGTACATAAACAATAAAATAAAGTTTTTGAAAACTCAACAAACTTCTGGTTCTCTATGGGAACAGCTAAGAACTTTCACTCCCCCACTATACATGGGGTCCCCTTCTGAGTCTTCATGTTCCCATTGGTGATGTGGGAATGACCAGATTGCCCCCAAATGAACTGCACAACCTTAGGAGTTAACGGTAGCACCCTGCCAGGCATGTGGGGAGAAAGTCAGGGATAGCCATGAGGGTGCTGCTGCTGGTGACTTAGCTGTCACGTCTCTCCTCTGGCCTCAGTTTCCCTGTCTCTAAAATGCTCCTGGGTAGGACACTTAAACTGAATAGCATCAGGCCATGTGCCCCTCTGGTGGCTTGCAGAGTAGAGGAGGTCTCACGCATGCCCCACTGTGAGAAGTGAGGTCCATCTGGCCCAGGTCGTAGCCTCAGAGCACGGCTCTGTGTCTGAATACACTCTTCCTTCCCACCTCAAGGAGTCTGCTGTTTCTAGGCTTCAAACTGGATCCCCGAGAAGGGTCTACAGGAGCCCACCCGCCTAAGGAGAGCACCAGGGGTCTCCCAGGCCTCTGAGCCGGGTGACTTCTGCCCAGCACATAGAGAGACATCTTTATTTCTTGCTGCATGCCCGTTATTCACCAGAATCTAGGTGGATACCTCCCTGTCCCCGAAATGTGATCCCCCTGGTAGTGGAGCTGTGCATGTGAGTCCAGTGGTTGGAACAATGCAAACGTCCACCAGTGGAATACTCTTCATCCATGAAAAGGACCAGAGTGTGTGATGCACACTACTACTACCTGAGGTCCAGAGACCAAGAAAGGCTCAGTTCAAAGGCTGGGGTGGAGGAAGCACTTCAAGTGAGCCATATGGACAATATCTGCCAAGATGGAAGGCTTCCAGGTGCTGGGGGCCGGGGAAGAAGGGAGTGGTTGCCTAATGGGCACATGGTTTCCTTCTGAGGTGAGGAGAAACTTCTGGAACTAGATAGCCGCACACCCTGTCATGTGCTCAGTATCTTCCAGCCGTTCACTTTGGCCACACAAGTGTACTTTGCCACAATAGAAGCAATGTTTTAAGAGTCAGAACATCTTGGGGCCCAGGGGCTTCTTGAGAGCCCAGCTCCAGCTCTGTGGGGGTACTATGCTCACCACAGGATCTCAGCAGCCTGGGACCCAGGGACTCTGAGGCAGCTCACTCTGTGTCATTACCATGAATAATAAACAACAACGGAGTGTGTTTTTAAAACTTTCCTAATAGAGATTCCCAATCAGTAACACAGCTACTTAGATTACCCACTGGTCCCCTAAAGATACCGACACCAGAGCAGGGTGGACCTCGATGGGGGTTGGGGAGACGGGTGTGCCCAGGGCTGGATGCTCCCTGGCACTGAGACGGTGCCTTCTGTCTCCAGCTCCATTCCTCACTTTTGCTCAGGGGCACCAGGGACAAGGGTCAGGGAGAGTTCTTGCTAATGCTCTGGTCCCTTGCCTCAGTTTCTCACGCCCAAATCTGCATACTCAGGGACACAGGAAGGAGACACTAGTCTGATTGCATCCTAGTATCTCAGACAAAAAGCCAGCAGAGGTCTGCCCACGCTGTCTTGTCTCAGAGGGGCTGTGACTGCACTAGGAACAGACGTAAGGAGTCCCAGTAGAGACAGAGCCACCAGGGACTTGAAGCCCTCAAAGTTACTCTGTCTTTTCTTCTTACATTTTGTGTGCTTCTTGGCAAAGGCTGGCAGTCACGAATTCAAACCCTGGGGTCACAAAGATTGTTGCCTGGGAATCACTAGCCTGGAGAGGAGGCCTCAGTTTCTGTAAGGAGGGCAGTGAGTGCTATGCTGAGGCTAGGGAGGACTATGGGAATGTGGCTGACATCTCAGGATGGTGACAGTATTATAGAACAAGGGCCTAGGCTGTGTGGCCTGGTTGGGTGCACAGGTCAAGACATGGCTGGAGCCTCTGCCCTACCAAGTTAGAAGTAGGCTGGGTTCTGCTCACCAAGACCTCTCCTGGCATCACGCTTGGTCTGATAGTCCCCTCAGCAGCTCATTTTAAAGACAAAAACCCTGACATAGGTCTAGAGAGGCAGACACTTTGTGGAGCCCTTTCTGTGGAACTTTCTGACTGTAGAGCTGTTGATTTTAAACACTATGAAAGGGCTGAACTGAGGGGTCAGGGTGCTTCGGGACTCCGAGCAGGGTCTTTGCAATTATTACCTTTGTCTGGGGTGAGGCGACAGACCCATGTGCTTCCACAGGGCTCAGCAGCAGACCTGTTTCATCTCCAGCCAGTCATTTCCTCCCCTTGTGTCTCAGTTTCTCCATTTCTCCTTTTAGCTTATTTAATTAAAATTGTTTGTTTGTATGTACGTATTATGAATATATGTATGTATGTATTTATTTAGTGTGTGTGTCTGTCTGTCTGTGCGTGCACACCTGCGGTGGCATGCATATGAAGGTCAGAGGACATCTTTTGGGATGTCTTCTCCTTTTGCTCTGTTGGTCCTGGTATCAAATCAGGTCCTCAAGCTTGGTGGCAGCCACCTTCACCCGCTGAGCATACTGCGGCCTTAGCTTCTCCATTTTCAAGTGTGGAGTAGAGACATCTTTAAGGTCCCTCTGAACACTGGCCCTTCTCCTCCTCCCCCTCCTCTCCCTCCTCCCCATTCTTGTCCTCCTCCTCTTCTTCTTCCCCTCTTAATGCCCCCTCCCCCTCCCAGTGCTGACCTCCATAACACAGCTTTGCCAACAGCTTCAGACACATCTAGCAGGCACTTCAAGGGCAAGAGGACAATCCACCCCGACAATGGGTGGACAGCTGCCTCAGGATCTCGGGCCTGGGCCTGCCGTACCATCCCCCCAATATTCCCATTGTCCCCCTTCGCTTTTGTCCAGAGGCCTCTGACCGCCTCCACACCCAGAAAACCCTGTGCCAGCCTCTGCCTGCCCACGGCCCGCTGAGACATAACTGACAGCATAACAAGCAGGCTCTTCTAGGAAACTTCGGAAATGGAAGGGAGGCCATTAGGAAATTTACATTTGCGAATATGATGTTTAATTAGCAATACCAATAAATTAATAGGAGAATCTTGCTGCGGTTCGGGGTTCATAAAACACCAGTCTCGGTTAGCAGAAGGAGAAAGCAGCAGCCCGGGCTGTCTGAGGGGAGAGGATGGACTGTTCCGGGTCACCGCCATCACAGGTGTCCTGTGTCCCTGGTGCTCACCACCCATCTCCTGCCCCCAGCACATGCTCAGGTGGAGTGCAATGTAGAATGAAGCCACCATGGGCCGTGGAGTCCACACGGTCGGAATTCATGTCCTGCTTTGGCCAAATTCCTCGGTGAAGAAACCAGTTAGTTTTGGTACCCACGTCCTTCTCTGTCCAATAGGGACAATGATAATCACATCCTTCTTGTAGGGCTGCGCCGATGATGCAAGGGATTAATGAGGCTAAGAGCACACAGAGCAGAGAGAAGCTGGTTCAAAGTAAGTGTTCATTATCGGGCTGCGGCTTCTGCTCTAGTTATTATTAATGGGATAACGAATGGGGTACACCTGGCGGGGGAGGGGAGGCTTGATAAACACTAAGTACGATTGGCTTTTAAGTCTTTCCCCGATCTACCTGGCTTTTCCAGGCTCCTGACCCTGAGGTGGTCACCCGGGGCGGTCCGTCTGATGACCAGATTTGGTCCCAGGGATTTTCTGCTTCTCTTTTTGGGGTTTATGGTTTGGCTTAGGCAGAAGCTCTGGGTGGTTTATTGTCATGTCTCTCAAGCACACACAGGATGCCCAGGAGGGCAGCTGGCTCCCCACCTTGCTGACCATCCATGGCTCCCAGCTGCTCTCACTCAAGGGGCCTTGGAGATGGCTGAACCAGCAAAGGCGCTTTCTCAAACTTGAGGACCTGAGTTCAGACCCTGGGACCCCCACGGCGGAAGGCGAGAACTGACTCCCTCAAGCTGTCCTCTGACCTCCACACGTGTGCTGTGGCTCTCGTGTGTGCAGACACATACTCGATAAATAAATGAAACAATGCTGACAGCGACAGAAAGGTCCCCGTCCGTTCCTCCTCAGCTCTGCTCCCACAGCCACCTACTTCCCACCGTTGGGATATCAGGCTTCCCAGCCCCCCACCTCAGCATGCCTCCAGGCCCCTGCACATGTGTGCCTCATCTTGGAGTGTCTGTTTTCAGTTGATAAACTTCTGCTCCTTCCCCAAGGCCCAGCCTCACCAAGTCTCCCACATCTCCAAGAAGGAATTAAAGTCAGCTGTGGGTGGTGTGGGGCCCGTGAGATCTGTGGCCACTGCCCTCCTTCTCCTTACCCTTCTTCTCATCCCCACACCCAGGGACTTGTTGGGCCCTTCCTCTGATGACTCAGACCTCTCAGTTTCTGTGGGTCCTGGAAGACCCTGCCTGACTGATTCCTCAGCTTCTGTGTCCTCCTCTCTCAGCTCTTGGGTGTCTCTGTCTCCGGGTCATGGCTTCCTAGGACCAGGCCTTCAATTTCCTGTGTGTCCAAGGAACAAATGCTGCTCTCCCTGAATGGGTGGCTAAAGGAATAAATCAGGGAGTGGGTTTAAATGTCACCTCCTATGAGAAGCCCTCCCTGACTCACCTGACTTTGTTTGTAACCATTACAAGTACTTGTTGTCTGTCTCTTCTTGACCTATCACCAGACTTTCAGCTCTTAAGACAGAGACCTGTTGTTTTGTTTATTGCTGCTTCCTGGCACCTGTCCTGGAGACTGTCACATTGGTATGCTAATAAGTATTCCCTGGGTAAGTGAATGAATGAATGAATGAGTAAATGGATATTGGGATGAATGAGGGGGGCAAATGAATGAATGAACAGAGAAGGGAAAGAATGAATGGATGTGATTATGAATGCCAATACAGGGGCTAGAAACACAGGACAGTTTTTTCTGAGCCCTGGTCTCCACCATGAACTTGTTTCTCCAACTGTTTATTCTGTTGTATAAAGTGCACAGGAAACATGATAATAATTAAGGCAGACACAACAACAGGTAATTAATTGCATTTCCCAAATTTGATCCATGCATATGAATGAATGGGAGGTCACAGATTAGGTCGGTGGTGCAGGAGCCCCCATGCTCTTGCTCTCAGGATCAGAGATGGCAGGTCTCAGCTCCTGGTCCCCAGAGAGCCCATCTTCCCACTGCCTGGGGCTTTAGCTCCCTGGGTCCCAGGTGGGAGGGAGGATTAAGGAAGGACTCTTCAGGGAAGCTCAATGGCAGAGATGTCCTCTGGCACTTACAGCCACAGAAGTTTCTGCTGGTGACACTGTGGCCACTAGTTTAGCATAGGCGAGGGACGTCAAGCCACTGACTGAAGGAGGAGGCCCAGGTGCTTGTTAAAAAATGCGGAAGCCAGAGATGGGGGCACAGACGGGCTGTAGCGCTGTTGGTAGAGGGCCTGCCTGTGAAGCCTGAAGGCCCAGGTTTGGTCCTCAACACTACACAAAAAGAGATGGACGTGTACCCCTGTAATCTCAGCTTGGGACGGGAATTGGAGGCAGGAGGATCAGAAGTTTAAGCTATGTAGAGAGTTGTAGGCCAACCTGGGTTACAGGAGACCTTCTCTGAGAGAGAGAGAGAGAGAGAGAGAGAGAGAGAGAGAGAGAGAGAGAGAGAGAGAGAGAATAAGGATGCAGAAGTTGGAATTCTTGCATGGATATTCAGATTCTGGGGTTTGAGTGGGACCCTCGTCCGAAGTGTAAACAAGCCCCAACATGCAAGAGATGCTGAAAGCTCTTTGGGGAGTCTTGGACAGGCACTCAGAGCTCAGAACTAGAACGTCCTTTTCTGTGCTGTTTACCTGCTCCAAAAGAGTGGCCGTGGTGCCTGGGGCAGTAGGCACACAGAGAAGTCTAGATGAGCTCTGGGTGACTGGAAGATACAGAGAGACACCTGCCCTTGCTCCGGCCCCAGCAATCTGACATTAGTTATGCCGACCAGAAGGAGCTTTGGAGAACGGAGGCAGTACAGGGTAAGCTTCCATGAGTCTTTGGCTCACCTCTCTGCTAGGAAAATGTCACCTCCTCCAGGAAGGCTTTTTAACCCACAATCTCCTTTTGGATGGGCTGCGTGTCTGCTTCCCCTACCCGTGACCTCTTGACTTGTGTCCTGTGTAAATGGGCTGCCTCCTCCCTTTCGTCAGCACCGAGTTGTAGAGCCTGTCCGTTGCCCCGGAGTGGGGTGTGACAATGGCCAGGCAGCTGGCAAGAGTCGGGGACCCAAAGTGGGCCCAGAGCTCTGTTGTGTCCTTTCGATCTGCCCTCTGACTCCCACTCCCCAAGAACATCCCTGTACCTGTGGTCACGGGCTCACCCCCTGTGACCTTCAACCACTGACGCAGGGGCATTGGTTGGCAAAGATCCAGCTCTCCCAGGGACAACCTGAGTGTCCTGCAGTTCCCTGTTGGTCCCTCGACATGTCAAGACTGCTTGCTCACTGACATGCTGTGCCTCTCACCACCCAACACTCTCACTGTTTCTTTCACAGCCTGTCTCTCAAATAAATACCCCCAAATCCTCAGACTGCTTTTGGGAAAATCCAAACTAAAAACAAAACAAAACAAAACAAAACAAACAAACAAACAAAAAAAAACAGGGTCGTGGTGGTGGCGCACGCCTTTAATCCCAGCAAAGGCAAAGGCAGGTAGATCTCTGAGTTCGAGGCCAGCCTCATCTAGAGAGCAAGTTCTAAGACAGTCAGGGCTACACAGAGAAACCCTGTCTCAAAACAAAAACACAAAAACAAAACAACAACAGCAGCAGCAAGCTGCCATACCCTGGAAAGGGAAACGTCATAGACTGGAGCTTAGGACAAGAATTAACTAAGAGGACCCTAGAGTCATTGCACAAAGCCCCGTCACACCCGAGTCCGCGGCAGCCCCCACGAAGCCAATGAAACAGGTATTATTTATCCTTCTCTCCATCCCCCTTTGGGAGGTCAACTTCTCAGTCAAGACAACAGGGTAAAGCAAAAGTGAACAGTCTGTGATCCAGGTCACACTTGAAAGAATGAAATCCCAAATCCAAGGTTGTTGAACGGTTGTCACATGTCACCATGGCCATGGTTTCCTTATGAGGTAAAACTATTTGGAGGTAATTTGGGACTGTGTGTTTCCTGTGGGTCCCACTTTGCACATTTGCCGTCAGTCTGGCCCCCCGGGCAACTGTGTTTACAACCCAAGTTCTCTCAGAGGCGCAGGGCTTGCAGCCAGGCTCCAGGCTGGGGCTGACCTCTTGGGGAGGGTTTTAGGATACAACACTGTCTGGGTAGGAGGGTAGAGTTCCTGTTCTGTCCCAGTCTGCCGTTCATCCCAGCCTCGGGCTGTGGAGTTAGGCTCACATCTCAGCAGGGTGACACGGAGGGAGCCGGTGACTGTCTTTTTGTACCTTGCCTCTTTTGTCTGCTTGCGGTTCTGCTGTGCAGAGTTGATGGACTGGAAGTCCCATGTCAGTGCAGCAGGCAGAAGCCCGCTTAGGTCGGGGCCCCCACACCGCCATGTCACCCCTCCCTTCTGGCTTACTGAAGCTGTTGGGTGGCGGCAGTGACTGGAGTAGATGAACTGGCATTAGAAAGGCCACGGGAATGTGGGTCAGGGGGGACGGTAAATGACACATGGGAATTGGCCTCCTCAATTACCTGCCTGTTAGGAGGTGGTGGCCAGTCTGGAGAACAAGTGACCACACCAGGGACCCTAGGGATCACAGGCATGTCGGGGGACATGCTAGGAGAAGGGGACTTGTCACCCTCCACAGGGTCCTCTGCTCTGGTGACATCACTGGGCAAACCTACCATGGAGATTCATTTGTCTCCAAAGGAGAGCACACTTCCAGGGCCCTTCTCAAATGTCAAATGCAGATGCACACACACACACACACACACACACACACACACACACACTGATATGTGACATGTCGTATATGTGATATATTAATATGATGTGCATCTTTTTGTTTGCTTTTTAAAGACTTCTTTATTTTTATTATTGGTGCACGAGTGTTTTGCCTGCATGTGGGTGTGTTCATCACATGGGTGCCTAGTGCCTGAGGAGGCCAGAAGAGGGCATTGGATCTTCTGGAACTGGGATGCAGATGGCTGTGTGATATCACATGTGTGCTGAGTCTAACCCAGGTCCTCTGCAAGAGCAGCAAGGGGTCTTAACCGATCTCCAGCCTACCTTTCCCCTTTTTGCCATGGAGGGAGAGGCAGGGTTTCACGGTGTAGACTAGGCAGGCCTTGAATTCATAGAGATTCTCCTGCCTCTGCCTCCAGCGCACACCCCGCTGCATCTTTTTAACGTAAGAAAAACAACTTCGTGATTTTTGGTGTTCAAAGACATTATGACATTTCCATGTATATATGCCGTTGTACTTAGCGCCACCCTCCTCCACATCCCAGTCTTATTCCACAGCGACTTGGAAATACTTGTGAAATTGTTTGCACGCCTCTGAGTTAAGGAGTTGTCCAGGCTTGCCCTTCTCACCTGGAGGCTTGCTCTTCTCCCTGGAGGCTGCCTGCGATCCAGGCTTAGCCCAAGCCCAGGTTCAGAGGCCCTGAAGGTGCCAGGCTTCCCCATCCCACCCCACCCCACACAGGACCTCACGCTCGGCGGGCTCCCAGACCCTGGCAGTCTCTCTTTCTGCTCAGCCTTGGGGTGATGGAAAGCTCGTGCCGGGTTCTGGGGGGAGGCGGGTGGCGTGTGGACTTGGGATGCGAAGCTAAGGCTGCAGGACCGGCTGCGTGGGGGCCGCCTGGGCCGTGTTGCGCGCTGCCCGCGGCCGCCGGTAGGGGGCGCCTTGGTCATGCATTATTCATCGGCAGCCCGCGTCGCTCGCCTTCCCCCGCGCGGGCTGCGGGCTGCGCGGAGGAGCGGGAGCGCGGAGCCTTCACAATATTGTGGCAGCTTCGCGAATGACGGCTGCGGGGAGGCGGGGGGCGCAGCCTGGGGCGGCGGCGGGGGCGCGGGCGCAGGCGGGGAGCGGTCCCGGGTGGGGGCGAGGAGGGGCTGGTTCAGGGTGAGGGCAGAGCCTGCAGCATCCGTCTGTACGTCCAGGCGTTCTCTTTCCACCCGTCAAGTCAGCCAGCACTAGGGAACATCTGGCCGGGGCGGGCGAGGTATAGGGGACGCGATGGCGAACAAGGTAGGCCTGGTCCCCATCCCATCAAAACTTCATCCCCAAGTGGTCAGGAGGACAAATTTAAAAGCAAGCAGACAATCCCGATAGTCCCAGGTAAGAATGCACTGTATAAGAGAACACCACGGGCGCCGTGGGATAGAGAGGGCTTCGGAGAGGTGACGTGTGCAAAGAAAGACTCGGATGGCAAGGATGAACCTGACTTTGAACACTCCATCCTCTGGCGTCTCTTCCTGTCTCACCCAAAGGCCTCCTAGGATCGCATGGAAATCAGCTCCCCGGTCCTTAACTCACTCAGGAAGTCTGGGGGGCTTTGAGGAGACCTGGATGGGGCATGAATCCAGACTGTGGGCTTCCTGCCTAGCCGCTCTCTGGACGGCTTGGGACGGTGGCGTCTGGGCCATCTCAGCTCTCAAGGCGCCCACCTCTTATTCTGCTCTAGGGGAGGGGGTGGGGAGGGAGACACGGAGGGCGTGGGCTCAGGGTCACCAGCAGCATCAGGTTTCCTTTCACTTGTACAAAGACTCGTTGACGCCTGAGCACATCAATACCCTAATGACAGAGAGGCACAGGGACTCCAGACCGGCGCCCGGACCCCGCCTCCCCTCCCCTCCCCTCCCCTCCCTTCAGGGCCCATCTTCCTCCTCTTCTGTGCCTTCTCAGCCTCCTGTCTGTCCCCCCTCTTCTGTCTGTCCCCCCTCTTCTTTCTCCTTCCTTTTTCCTCCTCTGTCTGAGTCCTCGTGTCTTCCTTTCTTCCTCCCTCTCTCTTCTTCTTCGGCTCTTTTTCTTTCTTTCTCTGTCCGTCCTCACAGCTACTGTGCGCACACCACCTTACACCCTGCAGCTTCAGGTCCCAGCTAGGCTCTCTGGTTCTTCTGTCGCTCCAGACTCCTTGAGGCACCAACTTCCCCAAGGCTGGGCCTTTGTGATGGTGGTACCTGAGCAGAGGAGACTCAGTTTTCATCCGCAACCTCTGCCCTAAAGGCTCCAGGGAGCTGGCCTTCCACCGCCCCGGGACATGCTGGGGGGTGTAAAGGGCAAGTTTGGGTGCGGGACGCTGCTGAAGAGGAGAGAGTTTTGGGGAGGTTTTTCTGTTTTGTATTTTTTATGACCATATATAATTTCGCATTTCTCCCCTCAGCCTCTGCCTCCTTGGCTCCCAGATGTGTCCCACATTGAAGAATTATCTCTCCTCCCTAGAGTGAAATAAATGCAATCAATATGAGTATTGCTCTCAGGGCCTTGAAATATTACATTAATGTTCCATGTGGTGACATTTTAGCTGGAATTTTCAAATACATTATGATGGTTCAAATTAATATTTATCAGATCAGCTTTTATATTTTGCAAAAGAGAGAGAGGGAGAGAGGGAGAGAGGGAGAAGAGGAAAGACAGAGAGAGCATTATTAAAATACAAAATGCAGATGAAGTCTAAAATCGATGGTCCATTTTCCCAGCACTTTCCAGGGGCTGTCTTTAGCTTTCTGGGTTTGTTTTAAAATTTATTGGTGTTCCAGAGAAATCTATTGGGCTCCCACAGCCCCCTGGCCGGCATCTCCTCTCCATTCCCTCTTGCAGGCTTGGGTCCTTTCCTTTTCTGTCTTTCTCTCTTTATTATCCTGAAATGTAAATTACGACATTAGCCCAGTCCTTATTTTTTTTTTTAAACTCTCCGATGATTAAATCTGCTACACGACATCTTTGTCCTTTCTATAAATTAAATCATCTTGGCTTTGTACCTTCAGCTTGGGCGGGTGCCACATGGGTGTTGAGGCAGCAGGCCTCTGAATGGGAGGTCTGGGGGTCTTGTCCCCTTAGGAACAAGCACTGGGGGCGTTCCGTGGGACAGGGAAGATTTCTCCCAGCTCCTGGTTTCTCTGTAAATAAGAGGGAGGAAGAATAACAACATTTCACTTTATTTCAGTCACTTCCAAACTGATGACTCTGTGAAGTGGAAAATCTAGGCAGATTAATGGTTCAATTCTCTCTTTTCTTTTGCTCCCCCATCCCTGCCTCCTGTTATTTTTTTCCTTCCCTAGTCTTGTCCTATATTTTCCCCCTTTTCAAATTGCATTAAAAATAATTAATGGAGACCATCAAGATGGCTCAGCAGGTAAAGTGTTTGCCATGCAAGCTGGACACCATGAGTTCGATCCCCAGAACCTGCGTAAAGGCTGAAAGAGAGAACTGACTCCGCAAAGTTGCCCTGTGACCATAGAAAGGTGATGTCACACACGTGCCCATACACATCACACACATGCCCACACACATCACACACATGCCCACACACATCACACACATGCCCATACACATCACACACATGCCCATACACATCACACACTTGCCCACACACATCACACACTTGCCCATACACATCACACACATGGCCATACACATCACACACACGTAATTTTTTAAATTAAAAAATATAATCCGGTATCTTTGGGGACAATGTGCTCCCTGGGAGACACTCCCCACCCTCACCCACAGCGTCTCTGCCCAGGAGCCGCGCTAACAGTGTCCACCTCACCCCTAACTTTTTGTCTTTGTAGTTTTTTAAGTCTTCCTCCTTTGAGTTCTGGGTGAGAGACTGGATTGGAATGAGTGCATTTTTGTCAGGTGCACAAAGCTGCACGCACACAAGCGCAGCTCACACGCGCCAGCTCCACAAATGCAGCCACCGTAGGACTGACTACAGAAAGCGAGCCACCCTCCCGATTTCCCTCTGTTGCTGATCTGGCCAAAAGAACGACAGGAAACTCAAAAAAGAAAAGGAGAAGGGATCGATTATTCGACCTGTACTTGAACCCGACTGAAAGAGATAAAGCGGAATTTTCAATAGGTCCCCTGCCCTTTTCACCAGGAGGGAAAGAGGAGAAGAAAAACAAGAGATATTTATATGACAGCAGCTGCTGGAAATAGCATTTCAGAGCCATTAAAAAAAAAAAAAAGGCAAAACGAAACTCAATGGGAAAAAAAAGCAAGGGACTCCTCGCCTGCTCCCCAAAAGGCGAGGCAGGCAGTGAGCAAGCATCCCCGGCTGAAATGCATGCATGCCTCCTATAGATCTGTTTGAAATTATACTTGTCATTGAGGGGGAATTTATGCTTCTATTGATCTGCAAAAGGAAAATATTAAATGGTTTGGTTTTGATCTTACGATGACCCCAAGGTCAAGGGTAGTAGCAGATTAGTATTCATAGAATTCATCACGGAATTGCAGCCTGCATCCACTTTATGCAAACACGCTCCAAACATGCCTGGTGAAGCAGGCACCAAATGGCCAATGACAAGGAAAAAGCCAGCAGCCCTCCCTCCCACCCCGTGGGGCTCTCCTTCTCCCAGACCCTCGGGAGAAAAAGACAAAACCCGCTAAGGGGCCAGTGGATGTACAGATGACAGACACCCGAGGCTCTCATAGATTCGCACAAAAGGTGCGCTCGCTCCCAGATAGGGAGGGTCAGTGGGTCCAGAGTGCCGCAAATGGACACTATAACAAGCGGCTTGAAGAGCCAGAAACCCGAGCCCAAGGGGCCAGGCAAGCAGAAAGGGGTGTCGTACCTGGAGCAGGACATTACGGGAAGGGCAATGACAGACAGGCGCCTGCACACACACACACACACACACACACACACACACACACACACACGTGTGCTCACACTCAGCCAATGGGAGCCTGTGTTTCTCGAAGGGGGGAACGTGGAGAGCTCTCCAAGGGTGACATTGCCGTTGCTTCTATGACCACGCGCATCCTGAAAGCAAGATCCTGGTAACCGGGGGAAGCCTGGGCGGGCACTCTGCTTCCACAGGCCTTTCCCTTGTCCCCCTCTCAGGCCAGGGCCGCTGTGGTTGAGTGTGTGCCTCAAGAACACTCGTAGCTGGGTGTGCTGGTGCATGCCAATCATCCCAGCATTTGGGAGGTCGAGGCAGGAGGTCCAGGAGTTCAAGGTCAGCCTTGACTACACGACGGGTTTGAGGCCAGCCTGGGCTACGTGGGACCCTATTTCAGAGAAGGCAACAAGAACAAAAAAGAACCCCAAACAGAACAACCGCTAACCCCCCTGGAGCAGTGTGAAGCCCCGCCCCCCTCACATTCGGCTTACAAGTGCCCTCTTAGAGAGTCTGTCCCCAATGTGGGAACATTTGGTCAGTAACAGAGTTACTTGCCAATGCTCTAAAAATAACCCACCAAGTGTATCCCTGCAGTGGCAGGAATTCTGGCTGGCCCTTGTTCTACCGGCTGGTGGGGGGCTGGGAAGGGGATGAGCGCAGGCCTCGGAGGGTGGCTAACGTAATACCTTATTTACACCCTTATCTCCATTAACACTCATGGCAACCTTGTCCAGGCACGACTTGCTGTCTGCCCATAGGATAGATGAGCAAGCTGAGGCTCTGGTGTGTGTGTGTGTGTGTGTGTGTGTGTGTGTGTGTGTGTGTGTGTGTGTGTGTGTGAATGAGGCTCTGGTGTGTGTGTGTGTGTGTGTGTGTGTGTGTGTGTGTGTGTGTGTGTGAAGCTCCAACTCTGTCTGAGGCTGAAGTTGCCTTGCTCAACTGCCCTGCTCTAAATGGCTGCCATCTGATTTCACACTTTGGACAAATTACAGGATTGGTCTAGGGTGGGGAGGGAGAGGGGGTTAGCCTTAAGAGAGGGCGTGGAGACCATGGGGGAATCTGGGGGCTACAGAGGAGAGCTGAGGTGGTCCCAGCCCTGCCCCGTCACATCTGCTGAGGAGGCCAGCCTCCTGCCTGTTAATCATGCTTCATTTATATTAGCTTGACTCGATCTACTGTATATTTGAAGTGGATTTAATTTTAGATCACACGCTATGGAAGGGGTCCAGTTTGTTGTAAAGCACATTATGAACACTTTCCATAAGCTGAATATACATTTCTCAGGGACAGATATACGAGCAGCAGCCCCTGGGCTCCTGTCTGGGGGAGGGGGAGGGTCTCTCTCTCTCTCTCTCTCTCTCTCTCTCTCTCTCTCTCTCTCTCTCTCCCTGCTTCACATGGCCTTGAACGGACCCCTCGCTGTACTCTGCCCCTGGGAGGGTCCCAGATTTCCCCTACCCAGTATGTTGTTGTCATTGACCTTGAGAGGCGCGTACAAAGAGGGCAGAAACCTAGGCTGCAAAGTCCCAGGGCCGAGCCCCCCAGCTCTGCATCTGGCTTGTAGGAGGCCCAGGGCACACACTGAGATACACGAGAGGGCTGGATATGGACACAGAAAGGCTTTGGGCCTCCACCTTTCAACCTTGTGCCCCGATAGAGAAGACAGAACTCCAGCTGGTTGGCTTCCTAGTCAGTTGAGTATGGGCAGGCCTGACCTGCCCTTCCAAAATTCCCCAAACCTGGGCTGAGGCAGCTCTTTCCTGGAGATGGGCAATGGGCCTGAGTCTTGGTTCACTAGCTCTGTCCAAGGACATCAGAGCTAGAAGATTCTTCTTGAGGCAGCCTGGGATTCCAGACCCAAGAGAGGAAACTGAGGCTGGGGAAAGCGGACAGTCTCGGCTGGGTCACTGAGTGAGTTGGTAGGCGCCCACACCCTTAACTGCATCCCACTTTTCATTTCTCGTTTGTTCTCACATGCTGGCCCCGGCTTCTGGAGAACGTCTGCTTACATGTCAAGGGACAGGCCCACCACCAGACTGGGGAGTCACAGATTGGAGCCATGGACCCTGTACCCTAGCCCGGGGAGCATGGCATAGTATTTACATATGGACAGAGAAAGGTGAAGCTCGGGGCTGAAGCTCTTTACTTCCCTTCACCCCCAGATTGAATGGCCACCCCCATCCCCATCGCAGTGGCCCCCAGCATCCCTGAGATGCAGGCTTTCTTTCTCACCACGACCCTTCTCCACTCTCATCTTCTCTGTGACTGACCCGTCCCCTGGCAACCCCCTCTCCACTGGCTACTTCACTGCTCCCATTTCACGGGTCCACACAACCACCATGTCCCCAAGCTCACAGCTCAGGTTGCCTGTAAAGACCTTGCCATGCTGCCCACACAACACCAAAGAGGCCGGGTTTAGCCGAGCACGTGGCCTGGGGTACAGCTCGGAGCTAGAGTGATTGCCTATCCTGCCAGAGGCTGAGTTTCACGCCCTTCAGGTCCCAGATCTTCTTTGGACAAAGAAGCCTGCCAGGGAGCAGCCTTGCCCACTGCCCTCTCTACTTCTCCTTCTTTCCTCCCCCACCATTTCTTTAGCCCCATTTCCTGTTCTTTACCAGCCTCGTGCCGCGAAACAAACTTCTACCCCAGGACCTTTGCACAGCCGGATCCCTCTGCTTGGACCTCTGTTTGTCTCATTCTTCCCTGACCAGCTGTGCCTTAGCCCTTAGGCTCTGCGTTGGCACCCCAGGGAGACCTCTGTTCACACACACCCTTTCCACTCAAGCCTAGATCAAGTTCACGTGTGCTTTTTGGCCAGCCTACAGCCGTGGTGGTGGTGGTGTCCTTAGGCCCTCACTTCCCACACCCAGCAGGCAGAATCCTGCCTATGTGGCCCTGCCTTTGCTGGGACAGGTAGCTGCTGACACCTCCACCTCCAGTCCTCGCCCCATCCTCGCATCCGTCAGTTTCTCCTTCGACAGCACTGAGCACAATACGCCTGTCATCACCCCAGCCCTGCTGGCAGCCTTTCAGAAGTGGCATGCGACGCTGCTCTTATTCATTCTTAATTTAAGGTTTTGCAAGTTGTAATAACCCCTTCCCTCCAAATCACTGGGGACGGGGGCCTCGACGACAGCCTGGGGCAGGGGAGTTGATGGGTAATTGCAGCACACACACACTGCTGGGGTCTGGAGCAGACAATGGAAGCTGGGGCCCTGAGACCTGGCCTTGCTCGTTTCCCAGCATGCCTGGAGGGTGAGAACCAGGCTGGCACTGGGGCCCGGAATCACAGCCAGCTGTATCCTTTGTGGCTCCCCAGGAGAAAGGAAGATGAGAGGGCCGGTGGTCCCAGCCAGGGGACTTAGGTGGGGACAGATGCCCTAGAAAGTGGGGACAAAACCTTTTCCTTCAGTTCCTCCTGTGCAGCCCCAGCCACAGGCTGTTCCCCTCTTCTCTGCAACCAGAGATGACTTCCATGGGAGAGAGAACTGGGGAGTGTGGATGTGGGGCAGGCGGCATGTGAATGCTGGTCCTGGCTCTACAAGCTGTGTGACGTTAAACAAGCCCGCAACCTCTCTGAGCCTCAGTGTCTTCCTCTTCAGCAGTCCTGTTCTGCTAGTGCTTGCCCTGGGGTGGTCCTGGTATCGAAAGAAGGCATGCCTAGGTGTGTCTAACTGCTTCTGAAGAGACTATTCCCACCGGCGAAGTGGTCACCGAAGTCTCCATAACTGTCTGTTCAAGAAAGACACGCCCAGTTTGTGATGATAAGAGATAGGGGGTCCCTGCTCCTGCAGGACGGAGGGAGGGGCTTGAGGCACACATGTCTCTTCACTGAGAGCCTTTCCCTCTTTCCCTGGTACCAGAAGGCCTCAGTCTCCCTAGGCAGCAATCTCCCACACCAGCAACTAATCTCATTCCAGCTCACAAGAGAACATTGAGGGCTGGAGAGATGACTCATCGGTTAAGAGCACTGGCTACTCTTCCAGAGGTCCCGAGTTCAATTCTCAGCAACCACACGGCAGCTCACAACTGTCTATAACTCCTGTTCCAGGGATCCAGTTACTGCATACAGACATATGTGCAGGCAAAACACCAATGTATATAAAATAAACATAAATGAATTATTAAAAGAAAGAAAACGTTGGTTTTCTTGTTGATTTTCCCTTCTCTTCAGACTGTAGGGTTAGTGTACCTGGTGCTGACTCAGAGTAGGTGTTTGGCAAACATCAGCCCAATGAGTGAGTGAGTGGGTGGATGTGTGTGTGAGGTTCATGAAGGAAAGTGGGGGCAAAGGGCCTGTTGGGGAGGGACTCGGCTTGGAGACTCTCAGACCCTCCCTAGCTCTGTCCCGGGTGTGAGGACCAGTACACCTGTCATTTACCCACTTGCTCGGGCTTGCTCAGTGTCTTGTCCTAGTTGAGTCTTAGAGATGGACCTTTCCTGCCTCTCTGTAGACTCAGGGGCTGCGGATGGAGAGGGGGTGGGATTCTTTCTGAGTAGGGGTGAGTGGAGGGTGGTTTCCAGCAGGGGCTATGCCAGGCTCCAAGAGCCTCTCCTGTCTCAGTAGCCTCCACCCTGTACCTGCGGCCGAAGCATTTTAAGCAGATTTTGAGGGTGCTGTGACCTGTGCATAGAATCACAGGAGCCAGGGACATGTCGGCACTGCCCCCCGCCCCCCCCCATGTCCTGGTCCACTCATTTCCAGGTCACCAGATCTCTTACCAGGGCCCAATAATCTCTGGTGCCCAAGAAAGGTCAGGTTTGTTGTGGCCCATGCCAAGAGGCCTCTGAGCCAGGTCTGCCTGTCCCCGGGGTCAGGTGGGTGGCGTAGGACTTCCAGGGGCCCAAGGGTTACTAGGATATCAGTGCTGCCTGCTCTGCTCACACAGTCCCCAGCTGGGGGACACACTGAAGCAAGATTCTCCTTAGGGACTCCGAGAGGGAGGCGGAGGGAAAAAATAGATCTGACGGTGGCATTGATGCCGTCCAGTGTGCAGAGGCCGTGTGCTGGCTGCTGGTGTTCCGTGACAAGGGCAGAATCTGGGGCGCTAGGAGACGGAACACATGGGGGTGTTGTTGTGAAGAAGTGGGGTGCTAAGCCACCTCACCTGCACATGTGCAGGCAATGAGAGGGAGGGAGAGAATGTGGGGCCCAGGCGGGGTGGGGTGGGCTCTGTACACTGTGTCTAATGTAGTTTGGCCAACGCTTGATCATGTAGGTGGAAGCTTGGGGACAGAGCATCTAGAACTGCAGCCCTCCTCATGTGACCGTCCCCTTGTGTCTGTGGTCACATGTGCTGAGTGTGCATTGCGTCAGGAGGTGGAGGAGGGCAGGGCTCAGTTTCCCCCTCAACTGTCCCCTTGTCCTCCTTGATCGCTTGTCGACTTCTTACTGCCGGGCCACAAGTTGGCGTGGGGTCTGGTGGTGGGAGGCACGGGCCCTCATGAGGGGCAGGATCCCAGAGCTGTGAGCAACCACGGCCGAGGCTGGGCAGGCAGGGAAAGTGAGCCATAAAAGGGCTACTTCTCACTGCTGTTCACTTGACACTCTCTACCCAGAAGCCACCTGTTCCGCCATCCGTCACCCAAGGAAGACACAGCTTTCCTGAAACTAGGAATTGGACAGAGAGTCCTGGGAGGAGGTGTGTGTGGGGGGGAAACGCCTGCCTTGTACCACTTCCAGGGCCCCCCAGGCCCTCCCTGGGCAGGCTGGAGAGTCAGCTCTGGCCCCTGAGAGCTAAAATTAAACCACACCTCCAATCTGGCATTAACCTAGTACATTTGGGGGCCACGAGGGGACAAAAAAGTGGCCGCTTTGGTGGTAATAAAGGAACAGCTTGTGCCAAGAGCAAGGACAGGCACAGGGTAGGGGTGGTACGGGGGCTTGGGGGGGCTTGGGGGGCAGGCAGGGCGGCTGGGGCAGGGAGGGACCTGGCTCGGAGGCAGGTCTGGGGCTCTGCCCAGCGGTGGCACCCTGGCCAGTGCAGTTCCAGCCGTGCCCTGCCGTGCCCCGCCTCGGATGGCTTGTTAATTTCATCCTTTAGCCCGTTTATGGTGTTCCCAGTTGCTGTTGCTTTTATAAACAAGCATTTTGGTGACCTTCCCCTCCGGACATCAGCTCCACAAGAATCCCGAGCCCTGAACATTTATAAATAAGCCTTCTCTCAAGTTCCACAACAGGTGTGCCCTCCCCCCCGCCCCCCTCCCCTGTCCTGTCCGAAAACTGAACAGTTTCACCAAGCAAAGGGAAGCTGCTCTGGTCTTAAAGGGGTAACGGTGGAGTGGAGCCCACATGCAGCCTGTCTTAAAGGGGTAACAGTTGTGTGGGGGCCATGGGCATAAGGCTGAGAGGGATGCTGGCCTACCTCCTCCTCTACCTTCCCAGATTGGGGGTCCCAGAGGAGAAGGCCAGGCTGAAGGGTAAGTGACCCCTGAGTGCACTTCCCCCAGATGTCTGGCATTCCTATGGGAGTCAGACCTCACTGAAGGGAGTCCCCACTGAGACCCCATCCTGTCCCCTCTCCCCATCTGCTTCCCCCTCTGTACCTCCCTGGCAAAAGCCGGCCGCTTCGCACACATGTATTCAGCATGTGTTCATTTATTCTTTAGACATATCTGGAGACTCCTCTGCCTTGATACAGCCTGTGCTAGGGACGAAAGGCTGAGGGCTTAGCCTGCCCTCAAGAAGCACAGTGTGTGTGTGTGTGTTTGTGTGTGTGTGTGTGTGTTTGTGTTTGTGTTTGTGTGTGTGTGTCTGTGTTTATGTCTGTGTGTGTTTGTGTGTGTGTCTGTGTGTGTGTTTGTGTGTGTATGTGTGTGTTTGTGTCTGTGTGTGTGTGTGTGTGTGTTTGTGTGTGTGGTGGGCAGGGATTAGAGTAAAAACTAGAGATGTGTACACCCTGGGTGCCAGGGCTCATGGCCTAAGTGGGCAGGGCTGGTCCCAGGAACAGAGAAAGGCCTTTGCTCTCTGGACTAGGGGCTGAGCTTCCTGGGGACCTGGCTCTCAGGCTGAATCATCTCACAAAGGTGACACATTCCAGGCAAAGGAACTGACCGGCAAGAGAGCAGAGGCAAACAGCCCCTGCGAACATGGAAGATTTTTGATGCGGCTGGTGCTCAGGGCTTCAGAGTGGTTGGAAAGCGGGGCTCCATACCCACGATGGCATCCTGCCCTGGCAGCAGCGTCGGCTTACACTTAGGAGTCAGGACTAAGGGAAGAGAGGTTTACAAAGATCCTTCAGTGTTGGTAACATCAGATTGCTCGGCTGAAGGATGATGATGACGATGACGATGATGGTGATGATGATGATGACGGTGATGATGGTGGTGATGATGATGATGATGGTGGTGATGATGATGATGATGGCAGTGATGATGGTGGTGATGATGATGATGACGACGGTGATGATGGTGGTGACATCAGTGACTGGGAAAGAGGAATGAGAAGAGTGGGAGAGGTGATGATGATAGAATTGAAGATGGCTGTGCCATGTGGTGATGTGGATGTTGATAAAAATAGTGACGATGGTGATGGGATGGTGTCTGTGGTGATGATGGTGGTGGTGTGGTAGTGATGGTGGTGTCTGTGGTGGTGATGGTGGTGGTCTGTGGTGGTGATGGTGGTGGCTGTGGTGGTGATGGTGGTGTGCTGTGGTGGTGATGGTGGTGGCTATGGTGGTGATGGGATGGTGTCTGTGGTGGTGATGGTGGTGGCTGTGGTGGTGGTGATGGTGGTGGCTGTGGTGGTGATGGTGGTGGCTGTGGTGGCTGTGGTGGTGATGGTGGTGGCTATGGTGGTGATGGGATGGTGGCTTTGGTGGTGATGGTGGTGGCTGTGGTGGTGATGGTGGTGGCTGTGGTGTGGTGATGGTGGTGGTTGTGGTGGTGATGGTGGTGGCTGTGGTGGTGATGGTGGTGGTTGTGGTGGTGGTGGTGGTGGTGGCTGTGGTGGTGATGGTGGTGGCTGTGGTGGTGGTGGTGGTGGTGGCTGTGGTGGTGATGGTGGTGGCTGTGGTGGCTGTGGTGGTGATGCTGTGGTAGATGTAATGATGGTGGTGGGTTTGTGATAACACTTGTGAATTAAGTCTATTGATGGTGGTGAGGCTTGTGATTGTCCTGATGCTTGAGATCATGGTAGTGGTAATAGTGGTGATGATGATGACGCAGATCATGATTTTTTGGTGGTGGCAGTGGTGAGGATAGTAATGGTGATAGTGGGCAACAATGACAGTGATGATGGAGGTGGAGCTCACAGTGGCGGTTATGGTGGTGGTGATGGTGAACAGTGGTGTCTGTGATATGGAGGTGGAGTTCATGGCAATGGCTGTGTCTGCAATGATGACGGGGAAGCTTGTGGTGGTGGTGATGGTAACAGTGATGGCAATGGCAGCAATGGTCATAGTGGTTACTTTGCTACCTGTGAGTGAAGTCAATAGTGAAGCCGTTTGTCTGCTCATGGTGGCCAAGGGTATGGGGACGATCTTGACTGTGGCTGCCATAATAGAGATCAAATCAATCTCAGTGGCTCTAGGCAGGAAGGTGGAGGAGCCTGATCATGTCCACAATAGACTATCAAGGTCATGATTCAGTTCTTTTTTTTTGTTTGTTTGTTTTTCGAGACAGGGTTTCTCTGTGTAGCTTTGGTGCCTGTCCTGGATCTCACTCTGTAGACCAGGCTGGCCTTGAACTCACAGAGATCGGCCTGCCTCTGCCTCCCAAGTGCTGGGATTAAAGGTGTGCACCATCATCATCCGGCCATAATTCAGCTCTTAATGCCCTATGTGAGGATCAAGATGAGGATGGAAGCAAAAGACCCTGAGCCGGAAGGACTGGGTATGAGTAAACTGGGCCGGTCAGGGCTCTGGGTCTGGAAACGTGGGGGGGGGGGGGGGGGTCATTTGTCCAGCACCCAGCCTGGGTGCTAGGGTGACTGACTGTAGAGGATTAGTACGGGGCCCATACTCTCCCAGTGGACATGAGCCATGGCAATGCGAAGTCTTGGAAGTAGCCTGGGGTCTGACAGTAGCAGATGCACCTGGGAACTGAGGATTCCCATCCACCATTACAAGGACCTAAAAATTTCTAACCTCATTTAAGGAGATCTGTCCCCTCCCTTCTCTCTTTTTAAAATAATATTTTAAAATTTTTATTATTTTTGTGTGTCTGCGTCTTTTTGCCAGCTGCATGTATGTATGTATGTATGTATGTATGTATGTGCACCATGTATGTGCTTGGTGCCAGCAGAGGCCAGAAGGAGGCGTCAGATCCTCTGGAACTGGAACTACGGGTGGTTGTGATCCATTATGTGGGTGCTGGGACTTGAACCTGGGTCCTCTGCAAGACCAGCCAGTGCTCTTAACTCTGAGCCACCTCTCTGCTCCCTAAAACACATTTTGAGATAATAATAGAGCCACACTATTTCCTTCAACCCCTCCCATGTACACACACACACACACACACACACACACACACACACACACACACACACGCACACGCGCTCACTTCTCTTCCAGATGCTCTGAGTAGCTCAGGCTGGCTTCAAACCCATGATCCTTCTGCCTCCCAGCTGTTTTGATCACAGCTGGCTCTGGAATGGTGCAGGTCCTCAAGCAGCCCCAGACGGTCACCACGGTCACCCCTCTTCTCCGGGTGCCTTGGCAACCTCAGTGCTGCAGCACTTGCAGTTGTCTGTCTTGCCACAGAGACGGATCCTGAGCTTGCCATGGTCAGGAACCTCCTCTGACCTCTAGATCCAGGTACTTAGCCTGTGTCATAGGTGCCCGGAAAATGCCAGATGTGTTGATTTATTCGGGTTACTGGCTGATTCAGGGGCCTTTTGCCGCCCCTGAGGCTCTCCAGGGCATAGGCTGGCGCTCTCTGGTGGGCATAGGCTGAGTCCCAGAGGAGAAAGAAGACAGAAAGGGGTGGACCTGGCTCCATCGCCAGTTTAGGGTGGCGAGAGCGGGGAATTGACTTTGGAAAGGCAGCAGCCTTGTGGCTACTGTGGATAAAGTCCTCCTTCTTTCAAAACATGAAACAAGTTTTATTTTGGCGTGTGAGTACTTTGCCTTCATGTAAGTCTGTGTACAGTGCCCACAGAGGATGGAAGAGGGCATCAGATCCTTTGGAACTAGACCTACAGACGGTTGTAAACTGCCAAATGGGTGCTGGGAACTGAACCTGAGTCCTCTGGAAGAACAACCAGTGCTCTTAACCACTGAGGCATCTCTCCAAACCTGATTAAGACCCTTGTAAAGCTTCAACTGTCTGTCCCAAGAGGTGGCCAGCAGTGGACCCCGAATTCAATGGCAACAGACGACACTGGCCACACTCACACTTGGCTTGTCTCTTCCTTGTGGGCTGGGGCCTGAAGCGTGATCCTAATTAGTCTTTACAATAAAAATCTGGAGTCAGATGTTGAGGGTGAAAGCTGAAAGATCAGAGAAGCAGAGCAGCAGCCACTGGAAACTTCTTAACTCTACGAATCCTCAGACCGAATGGGGGCTGAGACCCTGGCTCCACCTCCATAGTGCTGGGATTATGGGCACACACCACCACCGCCCAGCTCTGTTTCTCTTTTAGACTGGTTCAATCTCCTGTAGCCCAGGGTGGCCTTGAACTCCTGATCTTCCTGCTTCCTTCTCCCACATGCTGGGATTAAAGGTGTGTGCCGCCACAGCCTGGCCTCTATGGCTAACTAGTGGCTAGCTCCGACCTCTGACCTCCAGGCAAGCTTTATTTGTCAGAACACAAAACATGCAACAGGGCTCTCTCTTGAATTTGACACGGCAAAGCCGGTTGGAGGTATGGGCTACATTTTGGCCAGTAGGCCGGGGAGTCTCAGTGGGCCCTTCAGGGATTGTAGGCACTCCGGAATGAAAAACTGCCCCTCTACAGCTGGGTGGTTAGATTAGAGTCTTCCACGCTTTTCCACCTCTAGAGAGATGCTGATCAGTGTGGTCATTCTCTCTCCACCCTCAAGAAGAAAAGGGATAAAAATACAAATTCAGGTTAAGAGTGTAGTTCAGGGGTAGAATGTGTGTGTGTGTGTCCTTGGGTTCAATACAAATATGCAGCATTATTAGTGATGCCATTGAAATAGGGTCCGCAGGGGCAGGGGAGTAGCTCCATCAGTAAAAGGCTTGCTGTGCAGTGTGAGGACCTGGGTTCCCGGAGCCTGGTGTGGTGGGGAGGCAGAGACAGGAGGATTCCTGGGTCTTCAGACCAGCATTTCTAATGTAATACGGATCCCAAGGCCAGTGGGAGAACTTGTCTCAAAAATAACCAAGGTTGTGGGCCAGCAGGAGGGCTCAGTCAGTAAAGGTGCTTGCTGCCAAGCCTGGTGATCTGAGTTCAATCTCTGGACAGAAAGAGGATGGACAAACATGGCTGGAGAAGAGCACTGGGTCTAGCAAGTTGTCATCTGAGCTCTAACACACGTGCTACGACATGCTTGAGTGCACGCGCGTGCGCGCGCACACACACACATGCACACGTGTACACACACACACACACACACACACACACACACACACACGCCCTGCTACCTTTGCTGGAGACCCACAAGGAGCAGAGTACTCTCATACCTGTGAGTGTCTGAGGCTCAGAACAATCTCAAGGGCAACAGAACAAAAATAATAGTAACGGCCATGCTACATTCTGGCTGCGTGCTCCACTGAGCTCAGAGCTCTGAAGTGTCCCTGCTTCCAGCCTTGGTCCACTGGGGCTGGCCACTGTGCCCAGCACTGTTCACCAAACAGCCCACAAAGGACACCCTCTGTCAATCAATGTGGAACTTAGACCCAGAGGCGGGAGGTGATGGTGGGGATCTCAACCAAGGTCTACCAAAGTCACCGTCACTCAGGAACTTACATGGTCAGCCAAGTACCATGTGGTATACATACATACATACATACATACATACATACATACATACATACACACATGTATAATGTAATATAACATATATATGTGTGCATATGTATGTATGTGTATGTGTGTATTTATGTATCTATCATCTATCTATACCTATCCATCTTCTATCTATCTATCTATCTATCTATCTATCTATCTATCTATCTATCTATCTATCTATCTATCTATCTACCTACCTATCATCTCTCTCTCTCTCTCTCTCTCTCTCTCTCTATCTATCTATCTATCTATCTATCTACCTATCTACCTATCTATCCCTCGCTAGTCGCTCTCTTTGTATCAAGTGGTTTTCAGGGCTCAGGACAGGAAATCCCTGTTCTCAAGGACCTTCCTCTGGCAGGTGGCAGGTTCAGGAGAAGCAGTAAAAAAGCCTGTCACTAACTGTAACATGAAGCAGTTCATTCTTGCATCTTCTTTAGTTTTGTGTGTACATGTGTCTGTATGTGTGTGTGTGGGGGGGAGTGTAGATGTGTGTATGAGTATGTGTGTATGTGAGCTTGTATGTATGTGTGTGTATGTGTGCATGTGTGTGTGTCTGTGTATGTATGTGTATATATGTATCTGTCTGTATGTGTATGAGCCGCTACAGTGTGTATGCATGAGTGTATTGCATGCGTGTGTATGTATGTGTGTGTGTGTGTGTGTGTGCTTTCATACCTAGAGGCCAGAGGACAACCTCGGGTGTCATTTCTCAGTCTTCCTCTGCATGTGTCTTTCAAGATAGATTCTGTCATCGACCTGGAGCTCACCAGGTAGGCGAGGCTGGCCAGCAGGTCCCAGGGATCCGCCCATCTCCATCTCCCCAGTGCTGGGATTACTATGAAGCGAAGTCCTTCAGATACTGGACTACAGGCTTTTCCCTCATATAGCTAGACAGGAAAGGACCCATACTACATGGGGGCATGGGACAAAGCTCTCTAGGGCACTGCCTGGATGATTCCCAGACTGATGCCACTATGAACTAACGCCAGCAGAGTTTCAACGCAAGTTTTGGCAAGAGTGAATCTATCGAAAATGGGATAGCCACACCTGGATACAAAATCAGAAACATTCAGAAGACTGCAACCAATCCAGCATCCAACAGTGCAGTTTTAAATTTTGACTGAGGGGCTGGGCATGTAGCTGGATAGAATGCCTCACACACACGAGACCCTGGGTTCCGTTCCCAGCACTACATAAACCAAACATGGTGATGAACACATGCCTGGAATCCTAGCACTTGGAAGGTGGAGGCAGAGGATCAGGAGTTCAAACACGTTCCTGACTATATAGTGATTTTGAGGCCAGCATGGACCACATGAGACCCTCAAAAATAAATGTTGGTTGAACAAGTAAGTGAATCAATAGTTTCTGGCGAGGCTGGATTTCTTGAGGTTGGAGGTCACTGATGCAGAGGGAAGAACAGAAGGGGTTTTAGGTCGGATGTAGCAGTATAAACTCAGGTTTAGATGGATGAGTACAGGAAGCATCACAGATGTGCTGTACGTGTAGGTTGTAGCATCTGTTGTAGGGCTGTGTAGCAGACACCCTGGTCGCCACAACCATCCCTCGTCATATCTTAGTTTCAAATTCCATTGCCTGAAAAATAGAGAAATGACAAGTTCTAGGTCCTGAGCAGAGAACAGATGAGACCGGGCAGCACACTTGACAGGCCAGGACTTGCCCGATGGATACAGGAATCATGCATCCATGCATCCATGTACCCTGCCGGAGCACTGCCTGACCCAAGCTGGAACAGTTTCGATGGAAAAGTGGTGTCTTATTTAAAAATCATTCCAAAATAAAGAGTATTTTTCAAAATACTCTAAATCCAGTGAAAGTTGCCCATGACTCCTTAACATTTTCAAAGCCATGAAAAATAAGAAACCCAGAAATGATCACACCAGAGGATACAGAGGAGCCGTGAAAACAAGATAGGTCTTATATAGTTCAGGCTAGCCTCCAATGAGCCTATGCTGACCTTGAACTCCTGATTCTGCACCTCCACCCTGAGTGCTAGGATTCTAGGCATGTGCCCCTGTGCCAGGCTCAATGTGGTGTGCCGGGTTAGATCCTGAGACAGGACCTAATACAAAATGCAAAAATAAACAAACACAAACCTGTAGACGACACAGTGGGATACATAGAGGAAAAGAGGTGAATTTTTCTTCCAAAATAATTTTCAGCAATACATGTAGAGACACCCAAGAAGAGGTGGAGTTTAGTCTGCCACCCCAAGGGTGAGCTGTACCCTCTGACCTGCTACCAACGAGGAGGGACTTAGCGACTCTGCCATTGCTGATGGAGAACCACAGCAGCGCCACAGGACCGAGCCTCGGGCCCATGTTACTGGTGATGTCACCGAAACAGTGGATGATGCAGTGAGGAGGGACGTTCACCTTTGTGATCCAATCTGATCATGAGACAGAAGCAGCCAAACCCAGACCGGGAACATTCTCTATGACGTCTGGCTAAGACTCCTCAAGAATGTCAAGGTCATGGGTCTAGTTTCCTTTCTGATAAAACACATGAGCCAAAAGCAGCTTGGGGAGGAGCGTTTATTTGGTTTACACTTCCAAGTCGGAATCTGTCATTGAGGGAAGTCAGGGCAAAAACTCTAGGCAGGAACCTGAAGGCACACTGCTTGCTGGCTTGTTCTCTGGATCATGCTTAACTTTTCTTTTTTTCTTTTTCTTTGATATAGGGTTTCTCTGTGTATCTCTAGCTGACCTTGAACTTATTATGTAGACCAAGCTGGTCTCGAATTCATAGAGCTCCATCTGCTTCAGCCTCCTGGTGCTGGGATTAAAGGTGTGCACCCAACACCTTGCCCAGCTAGCTTTCTTATACAACCTGAGACCACCTGCCTAGGGATGGTGCTGCCCACAGTGAGCTGGGCTCTCCTGCAGCAATTAATAATCAAGACAATGCCACACACACATGACCCACAGGTCAACGTGACCTTGGCAATTCATTGAGATTTTCTCTTCCCAGGGGACTCTAGCTTGTGTCGACAATAGAAAACAGCACACTCATGAACAATGAGAAGAGCCTGAGACATTCTCACAGACCAGGGAACACTGGGCAGCCGTGACAGCTAAACACAATGTGATGCTCCACATTAGATCTGGGGAGAGGAAGAGGAAATGAATGGAAAAACTAGTTAATCTCCCAAGTTTGGAGCTAGTTTGCAGTGACATGTCAGGGTCAGTTTCTGGGGTTTTGACAAATGTGTGGTGACATGTGACAGGGGCAGCAGGGAACACTGGGTTGGGTTGTGTGGGAATTATCTGTACTATTTTTGAAACTTTTCTGTAAATTAAAATTGTCCCAAAATGAAAAGTTTATTTTTAAAGAAATGTCCTAAATCCAATAAAAGTTACCAGGCAAGCAAAGGAGGAAAACATGACCCATATCTAGGAGGAAAACCAATCAATAGAGAAAGACCCAGAAATGTCACAAATGGTAGCGTTAGCAGACGCGGACACCAGCATCATGCCCTTCATTTTCAGGAGGATGGAGGAAGTTCATGACAGGGCAAAAGAGATAGAAATGGTAAGACATCCAGCACCAGCCTTTGGACTCCACATACCTACGTATGCATATAAACCCACATATGCATACAAACCTGCATGCACACGTGACCTCTACCCCGCCACACAATTGTGTGTGTGTGTTAAACACCAAGACTAGGGCTGGAGAGATTAGCTCAGTAAATAAAATGTTTGCTGCCCAAGCATGAGAATCTAAGTGTGGTCCCTCGGCACCGTGTAAAAGGACAGTTGTGGTGATGTGACCTTGTAATCCTAGTGCTGAAGAGGTGGAGACGGCAGGGCCCTTGATACTAACTACTTAGCTCTCTGACTGAATCTGAGTTCATAAGAAAAAAAAAAAAAACCTGTCTCAAAAAATAAGGTGGAGAGTGATTGAGAAAGACACGTGATGTTGACCTCTGGTTTCCACGTGTGTATGCACAAACATCTACACCCATACAATACACATTTCGATTCATTAATTTAAAACAATAACAACAGGGCCTGGATCTGCTGCTCTGAGGTGGAGAATGTGTCTAGCATGTGTACAATCTGGCTTCCCTCTCCAGCACTGAAATAAAAAAGAACCAATTAAGATTTCAGGGGATGTATGGAGTCAACATTTGGAATGACATGCATACTGGATGGATTAGCAACTGGTTAACAGCACAGAAGGAAATATCAGAAACCTTAAAACCACAGTGACTAAAAGAAACTAAAACATGCTGAAAGACAAAGGGCTGGAGCCATGGCTCAGGAGGTAAGAGCACCCACTCTCGGAAGCACAAAGACCTGGGTTTGAATCCCCAGAACCCTGGGACTGGAGATGGGTCAGCTGTCAGAGCGTTTACCGCAGTGTGATTTCCAACAGTCATGTTCAATGGCTCACGACTCTTCTGGACTTCTTATGTACAGACACAGAGTCACACACACACACACACACACACACACACACACACACACACACACAGAGATACACACACAGAGACATACATATACACAGACACAGACACACAGATACACACAGACACACACACACAGAGACACACACACAGATACACACACAGACACACACACACACAAGGACACATACACACAGAGACACACAGATACATACACACAGACATAGACACAAAATTAAAAAATAACATAATAAAAAGAAATCTTTCTAAGAAGCCAGGCTTGGCTGTGCATGTCTGTAATCCAATGTCGGAGGTGGAAAGAGGGGATCCCAGGAGTTCACTGGCCAACCAGGCTTGTCAGCCCCCCTCCCCCACAAGCTCTGGTTTGGTGAGAGGCGCTGGCTGTCTCAAGGCATCAAGGCAGAGAGCGATGGGAGGATACACCAAGTCCTTCCCTGACCTCCATATGAGCACACACAGGCAAAGGCACCACACAGGCACCGGTACCACCTTCCCCAAAACAGCAGCAGCAACAGCAGCAGCAGCAACAGCCCATAAAATGTACCAGGGTTCCAGCAACCCACAGGACAGCTTCAGGGGTCTCCCACATGCATAACTGGAATTCTAGATGGAAGGTGAGGTAGAAAACATATTTAAAGAAGTAATAGTGAGTCTGGAGGCCAGCCTGGCTAAGAGGACTTTCTGCTTAAAAAACACCAGGAGGAGGAGGGGAGGAAGAAGAGGAAGAGGAGAAGGAGGGGAGGAAGAGGAAGAGGAGGGAGGGGAGGAGGAGGAGAAGGAGGAGTAAGAGGAGGAGGAGAAAAAGGAGGAAGAGGAGGAGGAGGAGAAAAAGGAGGGGAGGAAGAGGAAGAGGAGGAAGGGGAGGAAGAGGAAAAGGAGGAAGAGGAGGAAGAGGAAGAAGAGGAGGAAGAAGAGGAGAAGGAAAAGGAGGAGGGAGAGGAGGAGGAGGAAGAGGAGGAAGAGGAAGAGGAAGCAGCAGGAGCAGCAACTGGGGAAGATATTTTAGTGAAGTTCTTGCCGTGCAAGCATGAGGACCCCAGTTCAATCCCCAGCACCTACTTTAAAAAGTGGTGTAGCCAGGCCTAGTGGCACACCTTTAGTCCCAGCCTTGGGGAGGCAGAGGCAGGCAGATCTCTGGGAGTTCGAGGCCAGCCTAGAATACATAGTGAGTTCCAGGACAGTCAGATATAGTAAGACCCTGTCTCAAAAACAACCACAGTAACAAAAAAACCAAACTGAAACCAACCAACCAAAAACAAAACCAGTGTCATATAGGCCGGGGGAGGCAGAGACAGGTAGATCCCTGGAGCTTATTGGCCAGCAAGTCTAGTCTAATTGGTGAGGCCCAGGTTCCAGGGAGAGACCAGCCTCAGAAAAGCAAAATGGGATGGTAACTGAGGAATAATACCCAAGACTGACCTCAGTCTTCCATGTACATGCATATACATGTACAAGAATGCCCAAACATAAATTCAGAATGCCCTCCCAAATTTAAAAAGAAAAAAAGAAAAAGAAAGAAACTCAAAGGCAGGAGGAAAGTGGCCCCTCCACCCCTGTTTTGTTGAAAATAGGAAGCTTAAATGAACTCCAAAGAGAAGAAATCTGAAGAAACGGACATTTGGACACACTGTACCCAAATGTCTGAAAGCTACATGTAGGAGGCCTTCCAAAGCCTGCTTAGGGAGCAGTGGTTGAAATTTGGATGTGAAAGATGCACATTTTGGACCCAGTGAACTTCTGTTTCCACCACGAAGCACTTGACAGCTGAGGCTTTTGACTTTGAACCAAATGACCTACCTCGTTGTTCTCAGTTTCCTGTTTTATTAAATCGGCGGTTCTCAATCTATGGGTTGTGACCTCTTCAGTGGTCAAACAACCCTTTCACAGGGTCACCTAAGACCATCAGAAAGAGCAGATATTTACATTACGACTCATAACTGTAGCAAAATTAGTTACGAAGTAGCAACGAAAATAATTTATGGTTGGGGGGTCACCACAACATGAGGAACTGTACTAAAGGGTCGCAGCATTAGGAAGGTTGAGAACCACTGTGTTCTGAAAATCCAGTTCCCTAATCTATTAAGTGAAATAACACATGGCATCTACCTCCTCATTTTAAAAAATATATAACTACATTTTATTTATTTTGGGTGTAGGTCTATGTGTATGCATATGTGTGGAGGTCAGAGGACAACTTGCAAATTCTTCTTTCCATCTTGTGGGTTCTGGGGGTTTAAACTCAGGTCTGAGCCATCTCTCCAGCTCTTCCTCAGCTTTGTGTGAGCCTTGGGGCCAGAATACACAGAAAGATGCGTCCGGTGCCCAGAACACAGGACAATAGTTGGTACAGGCCCCCTAACTACTCACTCACCCTTCAGTCTGTCCAAGGAGGAGAGACAAGTGTGGCCCCAGGAGTGGGGCATGGGGGCCAGAGGTGCTCAGGTTTGTTCTCTGCGCCATCATTCTGGGGAACCCCACGTGGGCCCAGATGAAAATTCTCCCATTTTTTGGACAGAGTGAGCAGTCATTGAAATCTAAGAAGTGCCTGCTGAGAAATGCCCCTGCTGTGAGCGCTGCTGGGTGGATTAGCTGGCTTTCCTTCTCCTCCATTGAGTGGAGTCACAAGCTAATAAATATTTCAGAATTGGCTGTATTCAATCCAGCCCTTGTCCCGTTTGACGTCTGTTCTCTCGGCTTTCAGAAGGAGACAGGTGCAAAGCATGAAAAGGGATTTAATTACTAAACATCCCCCCCCAACTTCTGATATGCAAACACACTCTAGGCTGTCCACATACCTACTGCACACGGTCACACACGCCTCATGAGCTCACTCATGTGCGGACAGTCCTGGGCGCACACAGATCCGTGACCTGATAGTGCTGACATGCCAAGTGCTGTCTCAGTGCAGGGTCGGGCTTCGTTTTGCATGCTGCTCACACTTCAAACATCAGCCACGCATAATCACCTGGCACGCAGTACATGTAGACACACTTGTGCCCCAGTATGATCACAGCAACCTTGGGTGTTAGTCCAGGCAGGTTTGCAGTGCCTGAGCCTGAGTATGTGTGTACATGTGCATTTATAACAATGCCACACAGACATACAAACACCTAATTCACCTGTGTATGTGTTTTTCCTGGCAAAGCAAAATTCCAAAGATCTTGTCATTGCCCGGCTGTGGTCACTTCTCACTGTGGGAGAAAATGAGTCATTAAAGGCCAGGCAGATACAAAGTGGGGATTTAGGATTTTCACCTTAAAAATGGCTTTCCTTCAGCCTTGCGAATGTGCTTATGGCACACCGATGCACACCTGGGCACAGACCTGTCGATCCATGTTGTTCTATGCTAAAAGTGTCTCTTTCCTTGTGTCCCAGAGACTGGCGTGCATTTCACAAAATGAATGTACCTCAGACTGTTGTGCACAGGCACACACACACACACACACACACACACACACACACACACACACGCCGCCAAACCCTTCTGCTGGGAACCTCAGGCTTTTTTCTCTGTGGGACCTTGAGGCCTTTCCTTTAGGTGGCTGGGGACTCAAAGACCTGACAAAGGTCTGCATATCCCACGATGTATAGCCAGTGTCTAGCCCTGAGGTGAGGAGGGGGGATCAAGCCTCTGGAGCCTTGTCAGTGGTGAGAGCTGGGTGCAGAGATGGTTGGGGGAGAGAGAGCAGGCAACAGTGGACAGACTTGCAGCTCCTCAGTTTCCTTAACCACCTTCAGGGTGGGCCACTGGCCTAGGGGTCCAGGCTACTTCACAGAAGTGCTGGGTACCCGTAGTCTGGACATGTGAGAAGCCTGGGCAGCTGGCATCTGATCTGTCCTCTCCTCACACCATGTTCATAATTGGCAGAAGACAACCAGCACCTTCTTGAGGTCAGGTGAGAGACCATGGAATTTATTTGTTCTGTACCAGGGGGCAATATTGAAGGGCCTTCTTCCCAGTGGCTTAGACTCAGCCCTTGGGAGCTAGCCTCAGCCTTCAGTTAAGGCAGAGCCCAATCATGAACTCCTTATTTTTTTATTTTTTCCAGGCAAAGCCATTGCAAACAGACAGGGTTTGGGAGGCTTTGAAATAACTAATCTTGGGAGGCTTTCAAGTAACCAATCAGTAGGCCCTATGGAAATGTATGCAAATGAAAGATGCAAATCAGCGCTGAGTCTTTTTGCATCTGCAACCAGCAGGGACCACCTGCCCTGGTGATCTCTTCTTCCCTTTGACAGGAAGGAGGGGAGCTTTGAGTCCTGCACTGCCAGGTCATTTCCCATCCCCAAGCTCTCTATGAACTACCAGTCCCTGCAGGCTTTCGTGCTTGGGAGTGAGGGAGTCCTCCTTACCTGCCCCAGCCTCAGCTAGCTTTGTATACACTCACAGTGAGCTCCTCTCTCTCACACTCACGTTCAGCCTGACACACACTCATTCATACAGGAATGATCACACACCTATCCATTACCTGCACAGTCATTTACACAGTTGTTGGCATTCCCGACCTTTGCATGTGCTTGGAGACTTATTGTACACACTCAGCATGGTGCACACATTCTGACACACATATATGCATCCATACCCTCATATTTGCACATTCATTCATATACATTTTCACCCTTACACATAGCTCTTTGTACACCCCCACACAAAACATGCCTGTGCACACTTATCCCCGACTGAGGAAGAGCCTGTGTATTTGTGTCTCATCCAGGTCCCTAGGAGAGGCAAGAGGTCAGGCTTAGTGTCCCGAGAAAGCCCTCTTCCTGAAGGCTGCCCCAGGGGACTGTGGTCAGATCCTGGCCTAGTTCACTGTGGGCTTTCCTGACGGAGGGGGGCCCACCACAGCAGCCTGCCAGCCTCTAGGCTAGGCAGGAGGTACTCTGGGATAATGCCTCCCTCAGGAAGCAGTAATTGAGGGGTAGTGAGTTAGATAATCAACATCGCCAGGGAGTGGGGATGTGCCTGGGTTGCCTTTGTTCCTAGAATGAGCACATCTCACTGCCACGCGGTGCTGGGGAAGTAAGGGAGGGGACCCAGTCAGGCTGGGAGCAGGAATTCCCTTACCCCTCCCTTATCAGCCGTCTGGTCACACCCACAACAGGGTAAGCTGGCCACCATCAGACTGCCAGCCCACCAACGGGGAGGTTCTTGGAGCCCGTTCCACGCTGGAGGGGCCTGAGAACTGCCTGGCTATGCTATTGCTGTCTTCTCCTCCAGTGTGTGGCAGAGGTTTCAAAGAGCTCAGGAATGAGGTGGACCTGAGTTCAAATCTTGCCTCCTCTACATTATCTGTATAAACTCTTTGAGCCTCGACTGTCTCCTGTGACCCTTCCTGCAGGTGAGATACCCCATGTGAGGTTCACCACACACCAATAACTGTATTTGCTCACTCAATGACCTTGGACCCTATGCCAAGGCCAGGTGGAGAACCCTTCTGTATAGCCTCACCAAGTCTTCCTACCAACTTCATGAGGTCAGGCCTCTCTGGCCATTATTCTTCCTATTTATAGATGACTGAACTCAGGCATGGGGCAGTCACCCAAATGCCTGGGGTTGTGCTCTGGGAAGAGGCAGATCTTGAGTTTGAACCCAGATCTCATGGGGGGATTGACCCATGTGTCCAAGGCTGCATGATCTCTCACCACCCCAAAATGAAATTATGGCAGTGGCATGTAAGTGAGCAGCCACCCTTTCCGGTATCTCTTGGACCCCACAGTCCTCTCCAGACATGCTACCATAGGCCTCCGTGCCTACTCTGGGCTCCCTCACACCTGAGCACTGCTCTCCATCAGGGCTCTGGGTGGGGTGGGGTGGGGCTGGGCGTCAGTTTCCATACAGACTTCCCACATGATCTGACTGCCTTCTTAGGCCTTGGTGGTGGGGGGCATGGACACCAAGACTTCACCACCACCCTTGCCCCTGACGGGGCAGTGATTGGCATGCTATGCTCATCTCCACCCCACCCCCACTGCACAGACGCAAACACTTTGGTCAGGGATGGCACAGCCTTCTCCGGGCCTTAGTTTCCCTTCTTTAACACAAGAGGCTGGGATTCTCTCCCCATCCTTCCCCAGGTCTCCATGTCTGTCCCCACAGATCCCTTGCCTTGAGGCCAAGTTCAGTGTTACTAGGATAGAGTTGGGCTGAGCACACACTGGTGGGGGAGGGGCGTGCTCCTTCCGGTGTCTCCGTCCGGCTTTCTGTGGAGTGTTGGATGGAGGATAAACTATAGTCACATCGAAGAAACTGGACACCCAGCAGCCCCCTAGGAGGCACAGATAATGGGGCACACTGTATTTGGGGGCAGGAGCGGCACACATGGCTTCCCTGGCCACTGCAATCGCATGTGTAAAGTGGTATTTCTAGAGGCTTCTGGAAGCCCACGTGCATGGCATGCAGGCAGTGTGCACGCAGTGTGCACACCCTAGCTCAGTGTGCTCACCCTATGTTCTATGTTCGGTGTGCACACCCTATGCTCGGTGTGCACCTACCTTTATTCTAGTCCTGACAGCCACCTGCGAGGCAGGTCTCGCTACCACCCACCTGTTGGTCCCCTCTGCCTGGCATGTTCGGTCTCTTCAAGGACTGACCTCTTTTCTCAGCTCCTTTGACCTGCCTGCCCCACTACTACAGCGGAGCATGGGGGCATTGACAGAAAAAGATCCTGTGAGTAGCTGGAATGCGGAGTGGCTGGAGTCCAGCCCTCTTACGATTCCCCAGCTGAGAAGCCCACAGGCACCTCCCCTAACCAAGCCCAGGCCCAGCCAGGCCCTGTGTCCCCTCTGGCCTGCTCTACGGGGTGGTAAGCAGTCAGTCTGCCCACCTGCTCAGGGACCAGAGGCGGGGAAGGGAGGGGCCTCGGGCCTGGGAGGAGCCTGCCTGCTCCCCCTGCCCCTCCAGAAATCCTGCTCCCCACCCTAGGCTGGAAACCTGACACCGGAGGCCCATCTGCTCTCTGCCCATCAGTCCACAGCCCCGGGAGGCCTCTGTGCCAGCGGCAGCCTAGCTGTGATTGTTCCCTGCTGAATGGGCAGGCCTGGTGCCCGCACCAGGTGCACCATTGTGACGGCCTTGACACCTGCCTGGCGGGTCTCTGGCCTGCAAGCGTGTGGACCATAGCCTGGCTGAGAGGAGCTGCCTACCAGCCTCCTGGGGTGGGGCTGGGGGGTTCCAGGTTCCTCCTAGTCTCCCAGGGTTAAGTACCCCAACTGTACTCTGAATCTCTGCCTGCTTGTTTGGGACTGTTTACCGGGATGGGGGTAGGGGGGACTTTGTCCCTCCTTCAGTCACTGTCTCAGCCCTGGTAGGGGCAGGGGTGCAGCCACGGACTGTCACTCAGCCTCAATTTCTTGACTGTAAAATGGGGGTAACAGAAGAAGGCACCCCAAAGAGCATTTGGAAGATCAAAAGCCACACTGAGTGATGGAGGAAAGCAGATATTACATTCAGACAAGCAGTGTGCAGGCAGGGGCCCCGGGGAGCTGGGCTCAGCCCCACAGGCCCGCCCAGAGCCCCGGCTGCCCCCCTGCCTGCCTCCCCTTGCCCGGCCTCCCGCCCCGCTCTATGAAAATTTAATGCCGGGTAATGACAGTCTGGGCTAATGAAAGAGGCTTCTCTTCTGGCAAAAAGAGAAAAACAAACAAAAATCAACAACCTGCAAGGGGGCATTAACTTTTCATGAGCTCTCTCCCCAGTGACACCCCGCCCCGGCTCACCCCGGGCAGTGCCAAGCTCCCTCCTTCCCTATTTCTCTCAAGAGCCGGGCTGGGTTGACAGCGTGGGGACGCAGCTGGAAGGGGTCCTGATTCTTTTAGAGTCATCTTCTTGAGGTGCCTCTGTGGGACACCTGCCAGTCTTGAGGAAGAGGGAGACTCAAGGGTTTGGGGGAGCTTCATTGGAGGCCTCTGGGATGGAGTACCAATGCTCAGGGTCCTCTCTGGGCAGCAGGTGAGGGTGGGAAGGTGATCTCAGGTGTCCTGTCCCTTTCCTAACTGCCGCTGGCCTCACCAATCTGCAGTGAGCCCCCCAACCCTAGCTCCCTGGTCCCTGACTGCAAGTGGCTAGAGAAAAGGGTGATGCCTCCTTTTCCTCTCTTTGTGGTGTCCTGGAGAGCCATTGGCTGCTGCCTGTGATATCCTGAGAGATGCGACAATTAATTTTCTTTTAATCAAGGTCGGATGAAGTAAATCGGCGCGGCTGTGCAGCCTTCATTTTCTGTTTTTGCACTGGTGCAAAACAAATATGATCAAATTATGATCCTTCTCACCTTATTGAATTAAGAAGCATGACTGATCAGAGGGACTGGAAAGGCACTGTACCATGTAGAGGCCCCCTCTTTCCCTGCCCCAGACTCCATCTCTCTGGGGTCACTGGACGATATCAGAGGACAGTACTCATCATAGTGAGTGCTCAGCAAAGGAATCAGTGAAGGAGCTGAGAGAGTGAATGATGCAGTGGTGACCTTTTTCATTTTTAAAAGTTTAGTAACGTGTGTGTGAGAGCAAGTGTGTGTGTGCGTGTGCATATGCATGTGTGTGTGCATGCGTGTGCATGCGTGCGTGCATGCATGTGTGTGTGTGTAGAGCAAGTGTGTGTGTGTGTGTGTGTGTGTGTGTGATATGTGTGAGTTCAGGTGTATCTATACAATGACATCTTTCCAGGTCAGAGAACAACTTTCGGAAGTTTTCTTCTACCATGAGAGTTCTGGGCTTGAGATGGTGTGCTGGGCCTCTGCCAGCCCTTCACCTTTGCTGTGGAGGCAGGGTCTCTCTTTGCTGCTGTTCTAGTGTGCTTCCTGTGGCTGTGATAGAACGCTGTGGAACTGGGTCATTTTCAGTTAATGCCTTTCCGGTCACAGCCCATCACTAAGAGAAGTCAGTGAACTCGAGTAGGAATTGAAGTAGAATTCACAAAGTCCTGCGCACTGGCTGGTTATCTGGCTCAGCCCCCAGTTAGCTTTAAGCCAGACCCCCTGCCTGGGGATGGTGCCACCCACAGTGAACTGGACCCTTCCCCAACAGTCACAAGTCAAGACGTTCTCTCACAGAAGTGGCCACAGGCCCATCTGATCTGGGAAATTCTTCAGTTGAAGTTTCCTCTTCCCAGGTGACTCCAAGTTGACAATAAAGACTAACCAGTGTAGCTTCGTACTCCAGGCCAACCGGTCTGCTAGCTTCTGTAGGGTTCTGTCCCTGCTTCCCATCTCATCACAAGATTGTTGGAGGTACAGACATGCACTCTAGTGTCCAGTTTCTGCAGAGCAGGATTTGAATTCAGGTTTCCAGGCTTGTGCAGCAAACACTTTTTAGCCATTTGCCCACCCCTCACCTTTTTGAGACAGAGTCTCATATTATCCCAGGCTGGCCTCAAACTGACTGTGTGGCTGAGGATGATCTTGAACTCTTTTTTTTTTTTTTTTGGAGACAGGTTTCTCTGTGTAGCTTTTTAATTTTATTTTTTATTTTACAAGAATTGGTGTTTCACCTGCATGTACGTCTGTGTGAAGGTGTTGGATCCTCTGGAACTGTGGTTACAGACAGGTGTGAGCTGCCATGTGGGTGCTGGGAGTTGAACTCTGGTCCTCTGGAAGAGCAGTCAGTGCTCTTAACTGCTAAGCCATCTCTCCAGCCCTCTGTGTAGCTTTGGAGCCTTTCCTGGAACTCACTCTGTAGCCCAGGCTGGCCTTGAACTCACAGAGATCCTCCTGCCTCTGCCTCCCCAGTGCTGGGATTACAGGAGTGGGCTTGCATGACCAGTTCAGGTGGAGCATTCATGGGTGTCGGCCCAGGGACCTCAGGGACAGAGCTGCCAAGAAGGGAGACTGCATCCTCAAAGGTCAGAGGTCATAACACCCTCAGCAGCTGGCCAGACTGTGGCTGGTTGCCTGGAAGGAGAGGTCGCTTCTGTGGGCACCTGGATCCAAGTCTCAGGCATCCTAAGACATTTTACCTTTTTGTCACTCAGGTTAGAGCTGGATGAGGTAACGATATATGCAGATGACCTCATAAAGTAGGCGCGCAGTGTCTGTACCTAGCGTCATCACCTTTCATTAACATGTGTTTATTTCTTGTACAAAAAACAGTGAGCTCAATTGGGAAAGGCTTCAGTACCATGCCCAGAAGGTGGTGGCATGTGGATTTCCACGCTGTGGTGGGCCTGGCCCGTGGTGCTCAGAGCAGGGCAGGCAATGTAGATGTTTACATACAAAAGCATCTTGTGGATCCCAGGAGACAGAGAAGGACCTCCTGGGGCCCATAGAACTACCTGTCTTGCCAGGCGGCGGTGGCCCACACCTTTAATCTGTTCCAGAGCAAAGACTTTCTAGAATATGGGTTATTGCCCTCCTATATGGGTCTCTGCCTACAGCGAGGCTGCCTGGGTGCCCTCTTGTGTGAGGTTCCGAGGGTGTGCTGAAATCTGTGGTCAGAGTTCTGCCCTCTGTGTTGGCGGGGGGCGGTGCAGTCGGGGGGAGATCGTTGATAATACTACATGGGCATTGCTCTCTGGAAACTTTCAGCCTCGCTCATTGCACATGGTGATAAATCCCAGGGGGAAACAGACAAGGTGATACCTACACGTGAGCACATTATACACTCCACAGGAGAAAAAGGCGAAGGGAGATTGGGGGAGGGAAAGAAGAAGCCTCTAGAAGCATGGCTGCTAACCCAGGGTGTTGGGTGGAGACCAGTGGCTTAGAGAGCATACTGAGCCAGCATGGGCTGCTTGGAAGAGGCCAAGCATTTCCGATTTGGGGGAGTTCACAGAGTGTGAAATCAAAGAGGAGGGGAGTTTGTCTGGAAGGCTCAAGGCTGAGGTGAGTCCTAGGGTGTGTGGACAAACGGGTCCATTTGTCATTCCAGAGAGTGAAGCTTGCAAGGATACACCCTCAACTCTGGTCCTCAGGAACCTCTGCGAAGCTCCTCTGAGCACACTGGGGCCCGCTGGGGCCCATAGAACTACCTGTCTTGCCAGGCGGCGGTGGCGCACACCTTTAATCCCAGCACTCAAGAGGCAGAGGCAGGCGAATCTCTATGAGTTCGAGGACAGCCTGGTCTACAGTGTGAGTTCTAGGACAGCTAAAGGTATAGAGAGAAACCTCGTCTCAAGAAACCACACACACACACACACACACACACACACACACACACACACACACACTCCTACCGATCTTGAGTGGATAATAAAGTTTGAGGCTCATGTCATGTGCCAGGAGTAGACTGGGCACCTGTTGTGATAGGCAGGCTCTACGTTCCCAACTCTATTACTTTGGGATCTTGTGACCTTCAATCTGTCTCAGACCTTGCTGTGTGGCCCTAGAAAATTTCTCTAACCTTCCGGGCCTTCTCTGCCTCAGGGGAGTCAGCTGGCTGGCTCTTGGGTCCTCATCCAAGGCTGGGGTGTAAAGAGGGGGTGTGCCTGAGCCCTGGGGCAGAAGCGTGACCCTGGGCATTGCTCCATGGTCTACCTGGCATGGGCTCGCTGTGCCCGTGGGCCTGTGCCATACACAGCCTGTGGGACCAGTCTCCGGGTGGGGACTTCTCTTTACAGCTGAGTCATCATCATCCTGGGGTGCAGCAGTGACCCAGATGGTGCAAGATCATGACATATATTTATCTCTGCCATCTTCCAGCGCCTCCTCTTTCCCTTCTTCTTCCTGCCCTCATCCCCTCCTCCAGCCACTGGGTGTGGCACTTCTTCCTTCCTACTCAAATCTCTCCTCTGCTCAGTAAGGTCCTCCGCCTAGGTCCTCTGTCTCCTTTGCTCTAAGCTCAATGACAATAGTCATAGCTGCCACTAATTGAAGGCTGACCGATTACCAGACACTTTGCATATATTACATTTAATCCCTCTATTTGCCAGGCTGATAGTTACTATTATTATCCCCATTTTACAGATGCCAAAAAGAAGGCTCAGGGTTGAGTGGCTTGCCCAAGGTTAGGACTGGGAGTGGGCACACTGGGTGGCACAGATGCCAATGGTCATTATCTCATGATGCCTTGTTCCCTCCCATCCTAACTCCCTAAGGGTCCTCACTGCTCTCAGAGCCCCTGGCCCCAGGAACCTCCACCTGTTTCCTATCGACACTCACTTGTCCCAGATCCCAGCTCATCCCATCCATCAACCAACTAGTTCAGGTTCCCAGGAACTCGTGAAATTGGGCAGAGGACTGGTCCAGAGATCAGGCCTCCAGAGGAGGAGAGAAATCTCCAGTGAGCCCCTCAATCTGCTCCAGGACAGAACGGGGAGCAGGTCTGGAGCTGTGCCCACCACCAGCTGCTCTTCTCTCCAGACAGGGCTGGGGACTCCTGCATGGAGGTAACACACAGGAGTGGGGGAGGGGGATGCCCGGGGCACCCAGCTGGTGAGCAGTGATCCTTCCTTATCCTGCATCAGCGCATCCTTCTGCTTCCCCAGGCTGGAGTTTCATGGCTCGGCTCACTTTCACTTTGGCCTTTGATCACTTCAGGGGGGTCCAGTTGGGCTAGGGAGTCCTGCAGTTGGGAGGGGCTGGGAAGAATGGATTCCAAGGTGACATCTTCTCCTCTGTCTCATGCACACGTTTATCATCAGATGTTCTGAGGATGAGGGCCTAGGCCGAGCATTGCCTCCGTCCCTATTACTGTTTTCCAAATGAAAATAGCTTTGCGGGATTGTTTCCCCATTTATATCTACAGCATGAGATCCAGGCAATACAGGAAAAAAAAAAAATCTCCCAGCCGTTCCTCTCTGTGGCTAACCCAGGAGAGGCAGTAACCGTCTGCGTATATCTATGCAAAGATCTCTTCTAGTAGTGTAGACAGGTGTTCTCTGTCCCTGCTGCCCTGGCTGAGCCTTTTCTTCCAGTGTGTTTTGAATATTTCTCTCTGTCACTACCTTAAAAGCTTCAGGGATCGTGGAAGGTTCCTGACACTTTGGTTAGTTCCCCACTCTGAAGCTGTTCCCAGCTTTGAGGTCAGTAGTTGTCCCTTTTGGACTTTTCCTGCAAGGGACATCTCAGGACCACCTCCCCCATTCTCAGTCCACCAGGCTGCTCTGGTAGCCAGAGAAGTTGCTGGTGTAGAGGAAGCCTGGATGGGAATTCAAGGAGTCGAGGCTCATACAGTGCCCTGCATGTGCCAACCATGTGGACAGACTAGCCTCTTTACCCTGTGAACCCTGATTTTCCAATGATAAAGTAGGAGAAAATTAGACACCTGCTTGGCAGGGCTGCTGTGAGGAAGCAGGGTCTCGGGGAATGAGCCTGCTTAGTACTCATCCTGAGCCTTGGAATGGGATAGATGGCTGAGAGGTTAAGATGAATCAGGTGGGAGAAGGAAGGTGTGTCTGGGTAAAGTGAGGCAGGCAGCCTGAGCCACGGTGGGTGGGACTCAGCAGGATTCCTTCATCCTCACACATAGGTATCTCCCTATCACCTCTTCATGCGGAGTATGGAGCACAGGGCCTCAGGCACGCTAGGAAGTTGCTCCACCACTGAGCCGCACCCCCCGGCTCCATCCGTGTTTGTTTCCCACTTCGAAAAATCACACACTGACTCAGACGGCTCAGTGGAAAGAACAGTTGCTGGAGGAGCATGAGGAGCTGAAGTCAAATCTCTAGAATCTTCGCAAGAAGTCAGGATGGCCACACACCTGTAACCCCGGCCTTGTGGGAGGCTATGGAGACAGGTTGCCGTGTTTGGAGGCTGTCAGCCTGGCTCTGGGCTCAGCACGACACCCTGTCTTCAGGGAATAAAGAGAACGCTAGAAGAGGGTACCCCATGTACTCCTCTGGCTGGCCTCCACAGGACACACACACACACACACACACACACACACACACACACACACACACGGCAGAATGAAAGAACACATCCAAGATCTAAGATGCACACAAAGTTCCCTGATGCTCTGAGCCTGTGAGTTAACTGCTGTGGACATTGGCCATGGGCCTGAAGGAAAGGTTCTGAACCCGGTCTTTAGCAAGTAGAGCTTAAGCTGGATTTGGAAGGGACTGTCCCACCTAGGAGGGTCAGCGTCCCTTCGTCGGGCGATGGAGGAAATCTGAGAAGAGGCTGGGATGGTCTCCAGCTGGTGTCCTCTGAGGCAGTGCCTTGGGGATATGGTCCTGAGGGTGGAAGAGGATGAATAGGAAGTAGGATGGGTCTTCAGGAGGAACGGGGTAAGGAAGGGAGAGAAAGGGGGCAGGAAGGGACCGTGCAGCAGTATGTGGGGTGGGGGTGAGGGCTGGTGGAAGAGAGGCTGGTGGTGGGTCTTGAAAATGTGCGAGTCAGCAGTGGGCCCGGCCAACATTGGGAGCTGGCAGGCAGGCAGGCAGGCACTTTGAGGGCGAGTGGAGGGAGAGGGCCAAAGAGCCGAGTTGAGTTATAAATCTTTGGCAGGACCAACTCCCACCCCAAGAACCGAGTCTCCTCCCACCACTCTCGGGGGACCCTGCATCTAGGGGTTCCGCCATCATTCTTCCTCACCCCCTCACCATCGCCATCTCCCCAGGAATGTCCTTCATCAGGCCCTCGGGGTTCATGTCACCCCACGGAGCGTGGGCTCTGTGCCACTGTACACTTCGGAGAATCATTAGCAGAAGTCATTAGCTAGAATACAGCCTCCTTCATAAATCTCTTCTGCACCTGGATCGTTTGTCCGCGCCTAATTTCCATCTCCGAACTTTATGATTTGTCTCTCATTTGATGAGCGTTTCTCCCATCAATTGTGCCGTAAGTGCTTGCAGGGAGAGACCCCTCGCACTGACCCCATCTCTGACAGACGGGTTTGAGCTTCTTATCCTGTGCGCAGTGAGGGGGGCGCTCCACAGCCCCCTCCCTGGCTTGTCCCTCAAAGGGCAGCTTAAAGACACTGTGTTCCCAGACTCCCCTGGGGATGGGAGGCAGAGCTGGGTCCAGCAGCTTAGATGATCGGGGAGGGAGAGGCATGGGAAGGGCCTGGGGCTGGGTGGGTGACTTGGGTTTCTATCTCTGTCCCAACATGTGACCTCAAGCATGTTGCTGTCTGTCTCTGGGCCTCAGTTTCCTTATCTGACCTCACCCCCCACCCCCCACCCCTGCCTCGTGTTCTGTTGCCTATCTTCCACGGTTATTCTGAGAGCTGAGGTCTGGTTCGGTCATTTACTCGGTTGTGAGTTCGCACCTTCAACAAGGATGTGCTCAGTAAAGCATCCAAGGCTGCTTTTAAGACTGCTCTGTGGGGAAAGACTGAGCAGACGCCCACACACTTGTGTCCCTGGGAGCATCCTTGGTGGTTCACAGCCAGGAACTATGTGTCAGGAAAGATGTGGATTTGGCTGAATCTTGAGTCTATTGTTGAGCAGTATGAGCTTGGGGAGAGCCATTGGACCTTTTGGGGGGTCGGTTGCCTTCGAATAAGTGGGAGTGAAATGGCTACTCCCCTCAGGGCATGTTTTGTCACTGTGAGACTCAGGGAGGGTCAGTTGCATCCCTCCAGCATGTTACCAAGTAGACGGTGAATATTTAGGGACGTACATGAGGGCCAGAACCGAGGCCAAGCTTTGTGCCAGGGAGAGGTGTTCCAAGCCTTGCTCGGCTGAGAGCCTTGGAATGTCAGGTGTACCCCATCTAGGAGGAGGCAAGACAAAGGATTCCCTCCCCTACAAAGGAAGAATGTGGGCCCCCAAGGAGGTGCCTGACTTGAGGTGAGGTTGCTGAGTCCTGGAAACTGGGAGAGCCTCCCAGCTCTCTCCAGTGGTGACATGGGGTCTAGCCTCATCACCTGCAGGAGGCTGCTGGGAGAAACCAGGGCCTCTCCAGGCCCTCTTGAGGTGGTTGAGCTGGAGCGTGGCTGGCAAAGATACCAAGTGTCCCATCAGGACTCGTGGCATGAGGTGGGTGGGAGAGGGTCATCAGCGGAGGAAGTGTGAAACACCTATGTTAATGTTTGGGGACTGGTCCTTTACCTGGAGGGCAGGGGCGGGGCAGGGCCAGCCCCATGATCACCTCCCCTGGCATCTGTAGAGGTGTCCTTAATTTGCATCGTGGGAAGCCGGGGAGCCTGCCAGTTGGGTATATAAGTCATGTGGCTTCAGGCAAGTGACTTAAACTCTCTGAGCCTCAGTTTCCTCTCTTAAAAAAATGGATAATAAATCTCACAGACTTCGTTCACTGGTTGGCAGAATTAATTACACCCCTCTTCCTATGGCGCCTAGCACACACGGGAAGCACTCTGTAAATGACGGTTGTCATTGGCCCAAGATCTGTGCTTGTCATGACATACTTCACTTAATACTACCTACCTACACAGGGCAGGGTACTTATGCTCACTTTTTTCACTAATTAGACAAGTTTCTGTAATCAATTTATACCCATTTTAAAGGTAGGGAAATTGAGGTTCCAAGGCTGCTCAGAACTAAACACAGTTCCCAGGTGTAGCTGGGAAGACAGTCCGGGCCTGCCTCCCATTCTCACCACTCTGCCTGCGGCAGACCCTGAATTCCCAGGAGCTAAAAACAAAAGACCCAGGATTTGGATTCATCAACACACTCCCACGGGGTGACTCACCAGAGCCTGGGATCTGCCCCAGCACATCTCCACCCCCCCAAGCCTGGCAGCAGCTGCCCTGCTGACCCGAGGGCCTGGGACAGGGGTGCAGGCAAGGAGGGCTGGCAGCCCTGGAGAGGGAAATGCTTCAGCAGCTCTGTCCCCCTGGGCAGACCACGGTGGCCCCAGGCAGGCTGGTCCCTCTTGTCCTTGAGCTCCCTGTCTCTGAGGGTTTGGGCCTCTGGGGGCTCCCAGGCAGTAATGCCCTCTTCTGGGACAGGAGCGTGGAACTGGGGGTGGGAGTGGGGTGTGGGGCCCGGCGCCACGGGCTGGAAGCAGCTTGCAGATTTTACAGGTCATATTATCTTTTATGGGCATCCTAAAAAGAATGTCAGGCTCTGGAGGGATCTCCCTCTCTCTCTCTCTCTCTCTCTCTCTCTCTCTCTCTCTCTCTCTCCCACCTCCCCTTCATCTCTGTAGACACCATTGTGAGATCAACGGCCTATACCATCCTACTCAGAGCTGTCATGGTCTCCGATGGTGTGGGGTTCCAAGGGTTGTTGGGTGCTTCTTTGTTGGGTGGTGTGGTGCGTTGGAGCACTACACTCTCTCCTTTAGATGGGAGACCTTGTGTCTTCCCCATGGAGGCAGATCATTGACGTCAAGCTCCATCCTGAAACTGCCTCTCCTTCTCATCCCTCCCCCAGGGAAGTCAACACTAGAGGCCAGCTTAGGGTCAACACTCCTCTATCTACCCAAACTTGGGGTGATGCTGGGTTCCCATGGGGATCCTGACCCTTGCCACCCTCCTCACCCTTCTCCTAAGAGTCCCAAATTCCACCTCTGAAAAGGAGGACCAGCTCCGGGATCCCAATGTACCAGCTTTGGAACCCAGAAGCCTTATCTCAGCAACCTCACCCCGCTGAGATCCTTCAGAACTTGCTCACCTCTAGTGCCTTGTGTTTGGGGCTTGGGTTCCCTACCTGGAGAGAAAACATCATTCAGAAACAAATGGGGAAAGATCTAGAAGACAAGTGTATCCTTGGGTCAAGGACCTTGGGTCAAGTTTAGCTAAGAGAAGACAAAACCACAGTTTATATTCACGAGTGGTGGCTGAAGCCATTTTTTATTCCAGGTCCCAGCTCTAATACTTACCACCCTGAGCCTCAGTTTCCCCAGGCAGACAATGGGGATAATGATAGTCCTAACCTTGTAAGGTTGTTGGGGGAAACTACCGAGTTTTCCCAGCATGGTGCTCAGTAAGTGCTTGAAAAACATCCGTGATCACAGTTAATGTTGGTCGAGTGGGTGCCTGCTGTCTGTCCCCAGGGGACTCCAGGAAGAGAGGCTGTGGCTGACACCGAGGCATGAGGCAGTGGGGTGGTGCAGCAGGAAGAACTGGAGGCAGCGATACTGGGGGTGAGGGGACAGGGGCGTGACAGCTCTGCGATGGCCAAGAAAGCAAGTGACGCCCAGGAAAATTAGGCAGCAGGCCTAATGAAAACCAGGCAGCGGGCCAAGGGAGCAATGTGACCTTCCTCCTGCTTCCTCTTTTTCTTACTTCGGAGCCTGTGGTGGAATGGGGCAGGGTCTTCGTTCACCTGGGACGCAGGCTGGATGTTCGATGAGGACCACACAGGGGAGAGGATGGAGAGGGAGGACGGTAGGCCGAGGCAAGGGATCCGGGGAGGTGGAGTGGGACTGCCTGAAGCCGGACAGCTAGCTCCGGCCACGGTCAGACAGGTTGTAGGGTCTGCTGGTCTTCTGGAGAAGTTCCAATACACATCCGTTGTTTTACCCAAGAGCCAAGAAAGGATCGGAGAGGTGCTGTGGCCCACCTGAGGGTGCCCACCTGAGGGTACCCGCCAGTGCGTCAGAGCCTTCAAGGGCTCCTGTCTCCACTCTGGTTGACGTCCCTTGCTCTGGGATTGTCTAGAGAAGTTTAGTTCCCACTCCTACCTGTGAAGGCTTGGCTTTCTCAGCCGGGGTCAGCTCAGTTGCGGGGGTGCCGGGTCTCAAACTTGGGTCTCGGCTGTGTTGTTAAGGACTCAAGACTCTCACCTCAGTCTTAGGTCTCCCTTACGTGGGTCCACTTTTATGTGGCCAACGAGATGCTCAGTGGGTAAGGTGTTCGCTTGGCAAGCCCAGCGTCCTGAGTCTGATTGATGCCTAGAGTTCACACTCACGGAAAGGTGAAAAGAGAGAACCAACTCCACGAAGTTGTCCTCCGACCTCCACAGGTGTGCTCTGGCATGCACAACCCTACAGACATCACACCTTACAGACATCACACCTTACAGACATCACACACATACAATAATAATAAGTAAAACTTAGGGAAAACACTTTATTTAACATGTTATCCCAGGGCTGGGATCAGTGATAGTGTACACGTTTAACTAGAGGCCCTGGGTTCAATTCCTAGCACCCAAAAATAAAAAATAGAAGTGAGGCATGAAGGTACATGTCTATGATTTCCCCAGCAGGGAGATGGAGAGTTCAAGGCCAGCTTGGGCTATACAGCAAGAATCTGTCTCAAAAAATAAAACCAAGCAAATAAGAAATAACAACAACAACAACAACAAAAGTTTAATCCCATGGGCCGGGGAGATGATGGCTCAGTAGATAACTGAGTTCGAGGGCCTGAGTTTGGATCCCCGTGTAAAACCAAGTATGTGGGGGGTGGGGCGGGCTGGAGAGAGGGCTCCACTGTCAAGAGCACAAGCTGCTCTTGTAGAGGACCCAGGTTCAGGTCTCAGCACCCATGCGGATGGCTCCCAGCCTCCTACAGTCAGCTCCGGAGCGATCAACCGGCTCTGTCTTCCACAGGGATTGTAGTCGTGCACACATGCCCACATACGGATGCATGTACAGACACACATGATTAAAAACAGGCAGAAACTAAGCTTGGTGGGGCACATCTGTGGTCCCAGTCGTGGGCTAGCTAGCCCGGCATTTGCAGCATAAAACAAAGAGATCCTGTCTCACCGTGGAAGGTGAGCACTGAAACCTCAGGATGCTCTCTGACCTCCACGCATGTGCTGTGCTTACACACAAGGATAAAAATAAAATTCCTGACATGCAATCCCATAATAGATTATGTTGCTTAAATAAAAGGCAAATACCTTGGGATGACGTGTCAGCTTTACCTCGTGGTTTCATCTTCCTTCAGGATGTGGCAATATCTTCCCAGGGTGGGAGGGATTCCCTCGGCTAGGGCAGCTCAGAGTCCAGGGGTCCATTCTGGGCTTCAGGCCTTCAAGGTCACTGTTGTGTAACAAGCACCTAGACCGTGAGTGTTAAGGGAGTGGGGGAGGAAGGAAAGGAGGAAGGAGGAAGGAGGGAGGAGGGGGGAAGGAGGGAGGGGAAGAAGGAAGCAAGGGAGAAAGGGAGGAAGGAAGGGAAGGAGGACGGAAGGAAAGGAGGAAGGAAGAAGATCTTTCTAAGGAAGTGGTATCCAGTTGAAGTTGGGAGGAGAGACATTAGATAGACAAAGAGAAGAGACAAGCCATTGAGTCAGAGAGGGCAGCCCACAAGAAGGGTCCTGAGGCAGGAAGAGCCCAGAGTATTGAAAAACTGAAGAAAGTCTAACCCAGCAGCTGGAAGGCTGAAGTTGGAGGAGAGTGAGTTCAGGGTCAACCTGGGCCACAGAGAGAGACTCCGTCCTGGGGAAGAGGAGGAGGAGGGTTGAATTGAGTCCCCTATTCCAGTTCCTCTCCTTTCTAGCTGTGTTAACTAAGACAAGGTGCTGGTTCTCTCTGAGCCATGTTCCCCTGACCTGTCAATAAGAGACCTGCCTCACCGACACTGAGACCTGGGGCCAACGCATAGCACTTGGGCCTTGGATAGTCAGTGGCTCTGAACACAATAACGACATTCACTGTTGTAGTTACTGTCATTTCCAACGATTTCCCAGGAGCTCTGCGCTTTATTTCACACCACACACACATGCTCTGTCCCCAACCGAGGCCAAGCTGCAGTCCAGGGTGTCCCTTTCTGTCACACCCCTCTTGAAGGTCGGACCTCCCCAAGGTTATCTCTGGTTTTCGCTGGATTCTGTGAAGTTGCACAGGTCACAGTCTGGGGCTGGAAGTGTTTCTTTTTATAGCCTTCTCTGATGGCAAAGATGCCTGTGAGGCCTGTCGCAGAGTAGACTTGTTGCAGGGCCAGAGACACCTCTGGGGGCTGAGGGCCCCTGAGTCACACTGGCCTGACAACCCCAGCAATCTAAGGCCCTCTCAGCCAGGCACCTAGCTCTGCTGGAGTGCCAGGGAGGCTGACCACAGAAGGAGCAGTGTGCTGCGTAGGCAGCCAGGACTCCTGGGTTCCCACTTTGGGAGGGGCAAACCATTATCCCACTTCAGACTCCAGTTTCTTAATTTGCAACATGGGACTATTGGTGGGGGTGGGGTGGGGTGGGGGTATTTCAGAGGACAGGGCAGAAGTCAGCAAGTCTGATGGCCAGCAACCCCCATCAGTCACCCAGTGACAGCAAAAGGGACAAAGGAAATGCTAGACAAAACTCGTGTCTTGGGGTCGGGGAGATGGCTCCGCTGTGCAAGTCTAAGGACCCGAGTTCAATCTCCAAGACACATGTTAAAAAATTCACAGCCCTGGGAAGAGAGACAGAATTCCTAGGGCTCGCTGGCCAGCTGGTCCCTCAACTAATCAGTGAGCCTGTGAGAGACCCTGTCTCCAAACAAAATAACAACAAAACCCAAGGCAAATGCCCTCTGAGGAATGCCACTCAGGGTTGACCTCTGGCCTCCACATGCAAGCACACACACACACTTGCATCTTAATATACACATGAACACACACACATTCACAGCTCCTCCCCTCCCTGTATTTATTTGTGGGGATAGGCATGAGGTGAGAGGTCAACTTGCAGGAGTTGGTTCTCTCCCTCCCGGAGATTGAATCCAAGTCATCGGGCTTGCGCAGATGCCTTTACCAGTACCCCGCATTGCTTGTTTTGAAAGACACATAAAAGGGAGGGAGACACCCTGGTGCAGCCTGGAGCACTGCTTTTAGAGGTGGGGAAACTGAGGCCCGAAGAGCTCACTGGACCTGTCAGGTGGCCTAGCTGGGATTCCATCCAGGTCTGCTCCTCGTGTGGATGGGACTTAGCCGGCAGCTCTAATAATGGCAGGCAGCAGAGGCCAGAATGGGTGGACTGTACCCCGGGGAAGAAGCCCTTGATTAGGGGGCCTTGGCCTTCCTTCTACCATCAAACCCTGCCTGTCTCCAGTGCCCCCCACCCACAAAAGATGTCAGCTCTGGGGTCCCTACCAGGCCCCGAGAACAGCTAAGGGCTTGCTCAGCAAACCAGGCTGCACTTTGGTTCTCTCCCTGCCCTCCCCACCCTTGCCTGCACCTCCCCCCTCTCTGTTTAATCTGGTTCTTATCAAGGATGATAACATTCAGCAATAATAAACCCAGGTCCACTTTCTCACAGCTGATTGCCCCCACACCCTGATTCAGCGATCACTGTCCCCTGTCTTGTGCTGGCCCCAGGGAGAGCTCCTTGAAGCCAGATCACCCCAGCTTCTGCTCTGGGGGCTTCAGTCCACATGCCCATCACCCTCACACCTGGCAATCTCCCCAGGGTGCTCTGGGGATCATGATGCTGCCACCCATTGTACCAACTTAGCTCATGGTGGTTTCCTTGCCTCTAGGACTTGCAGAAAGAGCCCAGAAGTGATCTGCACATCTTTCTATCCCAATGACAAGACTAGGTGCCTATTTATTGAGCATCTCCTTTGCCCTGGATCTAAGGTGGTTTTGAACATATTCTCAGTGAGTCATGAACGATAGGCACTATTCTTACCCCTGTTTTTTTTTTTTTTTTTTTCAGAGATGGGAATAGAAAGTCCAGGAGGTCACATTGCCTGCCCAAGGCCACACAGCTCACTCAGATCAAAGATTCATACTCCATGCTGCTGGCCGGAAGCATCCTGTGTCCTACCTGCACCCTGTAGGTAAAGAGCAGCCACCAAGGAGCAGCCATCCTCACGTGACTTGAGTGGCCTTCCACCAAAGAGGCTGGACCCAGACCTACCCCCTGTGTGCTCCAAGGCCTGCCTCAGTTACCAGAGTTGAGAGCAGGGGTTCCTGCTGCAGCCAGGCCTGGGCCAACTGCCAGGCTTAAGCCTGGGGTGCCTGCACCCCATGGGACCTTTGTCCCTTTAATAAGTCCTCCTGGGTACAGGACGTCCCAGGGTGGAGGGCGCAGCTGGTGTGCCAGGCTTGGGCAAGCCCTGCCCAGGGCACTCCCAAGGCTCCATGACTGGGGGAGGGTACCCTTGTCTCTGTCCCAGACTGCAGCCATTGCTTTCCCTGTGGAAAAGACCTACGGCCCCAGCCACCTTAGGCAGAATAGGGTAGAAGGGTCCTGGGTATGGCATGGCCAGGTGGGCAGCTTGGCTCTTTCCTAAATGTTATTTACAGGTACTGCACTGGCCCTGGTGTAGACAAAGTCCCCATCCATTTTTCACTCCCAGTTCCCTGCTCCTCCCATCTCTATCCCATCCCCCAGAGAGCATCTGCCCAGGTCCTTCCCAACTCCTTTGAGCCTCTGCATGCTCCCAGGCCCTGCCCATGGCACCTCCCTCAGGAAGCCCCGCAGCAGTCTCTCTTCCCCACCTGGCACTTGGGAGGCTCCAAGGCACACTCACGCCATCCCAGAGGCCTCCTGGGCCAAGTCAAGCGCTGTGCTCTACAGGGCAGGGGAGGGGAGGAGACAATAACATTAACACATGGTTCTGGTCTTAAAGATGCTATGGGGCCACGAGGGAGAAGGCGCCACACATTCCCAGAGTGCTTTTCAAGATAGTGCCTGTCCCTGCAGCCTCTAGGGCTCCAGGAGTCTAGTGTGCAGGGCTGCAAGCCACTTAGGCTCATCCCGGAAGTGCCGGTAGTAAGTCCTCCATTAACACTTGTTGGAGAAGAATGGGTTGAACTTGATGAGCATGAGCTTGCGGAGAGCAGGTGTGGCCGACACTCAGGAAAAGCCAGAGTCCCTGAAATCTTAGTGGAAGGACAGGGAGTCCAGGGAATGTTTTCTTGTGTAGCAGAGGGAGGCTCAGGCAGAGACAGCATCCTGGCATGGGACACGAAGCCAGCCTGGCCGGAGGAGGGAAAGCTGTCTGCCGGGGTGTCAGAGCAGGGAAAGGGAAGAGGAGAAGGCCAAACTGGAGAAGACGGCAGAGTCACCAAGGACCTTGTGCCTCATGTGAAGGAATTGGGACCGGGTCCTGCCAGGCCTGAGATGGGGGGCTCTGGTCGGCTTTGAGCAGAGCCCTTAGTAGGCAGAAACTGGGCAGGGGCAGTCCAGGACCAGCTTCACAAACAGGAGGCTACTGCGTCCCCAGGGATAGATTATTGGTGAAATGATTAAGGCAACTCCATGGTTTATTTTGTGGGGTAACTTACAAGTGAAGGGATAGGTAACAGGGTCTGGGAAAGGTGTAGTGCAGTCTGCTGTGTTCTCTGGAGAACTCTGCTCGGTCTACCTCCTGCTTCCAGGGTCCTGGAACCAAGAGAGCCCACGCATCTGGATCTCAGGTCTTCAGGGTCCTCTCTTGGCCCCGTCTTGTGGGTGTGACAGTCACCGAAGCCTCAGTGGGGGTTGGAACTTCCAGATCAAAGCTGGAATGGCTACCATAGATTTATTCCTCTGTCCTCAGCCCAGTCCTCCCACTCTCCAGCCTCTCACGTTCCTCGGGCTCCTTCAACCTTGTCTTCGGTAGATGTGTGGGGTCTTTGGGGACCAGGCTGGGGAGAGGCTGGCACCAATTTGAGAGTTATCCAAGATGAGAACCCAGGCCTCGGGCCTCCAACAAGGCCCTATGTCCCACCCTGCCCCACTGAAAAAATAGGGACAGGAATAGGCACGAGAGGAGGGGACATGGATACCTGAGCAGGTGGCTTCTGTTCAGGCCACAGGCACATATGGCCTGAAAGCATCCTGCAAGATCAGGGCATTCAGAGTGGCCAGAGAGGGCACAGGAATAAATGGAGCAGGGTGGGCAGTTGCAGGGAGAGGAGATTCCGATGTCACACAAGGTCCCTAGCCTTCTGAGTGCCTAGCTCGGGGAGGACCCATGATAACCGAGAAGCCGTCACAGACGCTGCCTGGTGTCGCTCTGGTTACAGACGATGGTGGCAACAGCCGCACTGCCAAGTGCTCTTTACTGCCTGGCACCTTACATTAGAAATTCCACTATACCCTCCTGGTCACTGTGAGACGTATTGTTATTGACCCGTGTTATAAACAAAGAAACAAAGACATGGGCCACTGAGGTGATTGATGCCACGGCTGTGAAGGGGGAGAGTTGGGATTTTATGGCCAACGACGGAGTCAGGCTAGGTTGAGTCAAGCTCTGCCATGGACAGCCTATTCATGCCTCAGTTTCCCTCTTCATGCTAGAACAGGGGATGAGGATGAGTAGGCTTAAAGGGCTGCTGTGATTCTCCGGAAGTGGCTGCGTCTGAAGTGCCTGGAGGGCCGGGGTGAGGCTCCCTGGGAGAGTGCTTGTGTAGTGTCTATTTATGCAGGAGGCTATGGGTTTGGTCACCAGCACGGCAAAAAATGAACATATGAATCAAATGTCTGGTACCCAGCGCAGCAAAAGGAACCCGGGTCTTGCTTCTTCTCCGGGACTAGCCTTCCCTGGCCTGTGCTGGTGATCCCTCACATGCTCGACACACTTGATCTCACATTTCAGGCTGCCTGGCCCCCAGTGAGCTGGACACACGGCTGGCCTGTCCCTCCTGTGTATGAAGAGAAGTCTGGGACTGTGAGGGCCCCCCAGAGCTCTTATCTTCTCCCTGCTGGGACAGAGAGATGGGGCACTGGGCACACCGGCCTGAGAGTCTGTGGGGTGGAGGGAGTGGGTGTCGACTCTGAACTCGCTCCTCAGCCCTTGATAAAGGTGTTTAATGAGCAAACAATAGAAAGAGAAAGCCTGTTTCTGGGGTGACTCTGGCTCCCCTGAAATGTCAGCAGCAGTTCTTTTCTCTCTTCCGTGACTAACTCTGGGTTTGTTGTTGTTATTGGTGTGAGTGTGTGTGAGTGTGAGAGCGTGCACGTGTGTGTGTGTGTGTGTGTGTGTGTGTGTGTGTGTGTGTGATTATATACGCCTGCATGTGTGTTCATGTGTTGTTGTGTAGGCACCTGTGGGCATCAGAGGTTGACATCTATGACTTCCTCAATTGTTTTATTCATCTCTTTTTTTGAGACAAGACCTTATCATTGAACTTGTGAACTCTGCGAGAACCCCCTGTCTCTGTCTCCCTGTGTGGGGTGTGTGTGTGTGTGGGTGTGTGTGTGTGTTACAGATGCATGTGGCCATGTTTGACTTTTTTTTTTTTTTTTTTTTTTCCGAGACAGGGTTTCTCTGTGTAGCTTTGCGCCTTTCCTGGGACTCACTTGGTAGTCCAGTCTGGCCTCGAACTCACAGAGATCCGCCTGGCTCTGCCTCCCGAGTGCTGGGATTAAAGGCGTGCGCCACCAACGCCCGGCTACGTTTGACTTTTTACATGGTTGCTAGGGATCTGAACCCATGTCCTCATGCTGTGTAATGGATTCCTTACCCTTTGAACCCATCTCACTGGCTCTCAGGTGAGCGTCCTAACCTTCTATTTCCCCATCTCTACCTCAGGGAAATAAGACTTCAGTAAGAAATGGATGAGTGCTGTTTTGGTTCAGCTAAATGTTCTCCTGTCTTACTCAGTTCTTGGTCTGAAGCCCCCCTTTGGAGCACCTGGAGAAACTGAGGCTGTGCCCCCAAACTCCTGGAGACAGCAGAGGTTAGGAACTAGAACGGAGTGTACCCGTTCTAGCCTGGCCGGTCTTCAAGGCAGAGCCACGGCCTCCCCTCCCCTCCTGAGGACCCAGAGGTATTTGGATAGCAGAGAAAAAAACAAGTTCCAGTCTGATGTTTTTCATTTTTTGTCCTGAACAATGCTGTTTCTAGGCTGATTGTTGAGCAAATATTGAGGGAGGCGGAGCTTGGGGCTGCCACAGGCCAGGAGACGTTATCAAAGCCACAGCTTCAGGGAAGGTGCTGGAGCTCAGTCTCCTACAGGTCTTGCCTAGGACTCTGAGTCCCCCTGGCTTGGCCCTTCCCAACTCTGGCCACCTCTGGGGAGGGTCTTGAAGGGACCAGAGGAAGGAGTCCCGACTCTGAGAGAAAGGTGTGGTGAAAAACCAGTTCTGCCCACTTCCCTCCATCATTCCACTCTGTCCTCACAACAGGGATTCTGACTGGCTGTCCCAAACTGTGCTAGATTTTGAGGGGTTTTCACGACAACGGAATTCTCATTGCTAACTTAAGACAGTCTCAAGTAAACCAGGAGGACTGTTTACCCAACAGTGCTCCGCAGTTATGAGGGTCAAGCCAGGTGTGGTGGTGGCAAGTGCTGATAACCTCAACGCTTGGGAGGCAGAGGCAAAGGAGGAGGATTCCAGACCAGCCTAGGCTGTAGAGCTGGGCTGCACACATACAGTCTGGCTAACTTACACAACTCAGGCTCGCTCACAAACAAACGATGAGGGTCAAGTGGGAGGGCCCCCTGAAGAAGGTGAGGATGGTAGCAACTACTGCTAACTCTTTATTCTGTGATTGCTATGTGGAAGACACTGCACACAGGGCTTTTTGTGTATCATGTGCGTATGTGGTATGCCCCACAACAAGCCTATGGAGAACTGCTAGTCCATTTGACAGCTGGGAAGACTGAGGCTCAGAAACTGACTCACACAGGCCATACAGCTAGAAGGGACTCAAATCTGACTCCAAACCTTTGGATGTTATTAGCATCCGCCCCACCAGGGAAGTGGACCTTGGCTCACCACAGATGGGAACCTAAGGTCAAGATGAGGAGAGAGCACATGCTTCAGCTAGTGTTCCTTCAGCGCAGCTGTCTTTAGGGGATCCCTCCTTTGTCACTGGGAAGCCTGCCTGCCTCTTGGCCCAGCCCCGAAAAACCGCAAACCAGCTGGCCTGGGAGAACAAGAGGCTTCCTTCTGTGGTGGCCTCCCAATTGGCCCTGCTATGGGGTCTTGCTTTCTTTTGAGAGCCTGTGGCAAAGTCACACAGATGGAGGCTTCCTCATTCAGAGAGTGTTACCTTCAGGGCCCTGGCATGCTGGGCAGGTCCCAGAACCCGAGCCTCCACACCTCAACTTCGGAGGGACTTTGAAGGTAGGGGTCAGGGTTAGCCCAGACCCTCTTTTCACCAGAGGCTGGGCTGAGATCATGCAGCCAGCCCCTTCCTCTCTGTCCCCATGCTTGGCTGATCCTGGGACTGCGTGGCTGAAGGACACTGGCACTCTGGAGGTCTGCCTGAGGTTTCCTCCAGTGGCTGATGGCAGCGGGTACCGCTCACTAATTAATTAGCGCTTAAGTACTTAGCATCCTCCTGCATCGTGTCAAACGAGGATTTGAGTCTTAATTCCCTGTATAGGTAATGGTGGGATTGTGTTGGGAGAGCAGTCAGGACTGAGAATAAGCTGGACCCTGTGCTTGCCTGCAGGCCGAGGACACAAGCTGCTGCTGGGGCAGAGGGAGAGCCTGGAGGCAGAGTTCTGAGACCCTAAGATCCCTGGACCCCCAATCCTGATGTACCAGAAGCCCTATCATGGCATGGGGCTGGAATGCCACATCCAGATGCCTGGGTTGAACTGCCAGCCTATTTCCTGCTACCTCTGTGCTCCTGAGTTCCGGCTCCGAATGAGTCACTTTACCTTGGACCTGATTTGCATATATGCAGGTGAGGTTGACAGTACCTGCCCACAGGACAGTTGCAAAGGCCGAACAAGCCACCGTGGAGAAATCCTGTAGATTGCGCTGGCATGTGGTAGGGGCCAGCTCATAGGAGTTGTCATCTTTCATGTACTCACGGTAGGGTGTGTTTTTATTTATTCGACAAACACATCTCAAGTGTGTATTGTGGACCTGCTGGGCGTGGGCTTGGGAGCCAGGCACTGTGCTGGGTCAGTCTCTGGATCTCTGGAAGTCCCAGGCTAAACATCAGGGAGGTATGGATGTTGACAGACTCCATCACAAAGGGTTAGAGCAGCGGTTCTCAATCTGTGGGTCGTGACCCCTTCAGGGTCTCATATCAGATACTCTGCATATCGAATATTTATATTATAATTCACAACAGTAGCAAAATCACAGTTATGAAGTGGTAACAAAGTAATTTTATGACTGGGGGTCACCACAACATGAGCAACTGTATTAAAGAGTGGCAGCGTTAGGAAGGTCGAGAACCACTGGGTTAGAGTGAGGTTTAACAAAAAGCTGGCCACATTCTCACTGGGGTCTCTACACCTGATCCACTGGGAAGAAGGAGGAGGGACAGTGGGTCCCAGCAGGCCTGGACCAGGGGCACTGCAGGCCAGGCAGAGCAGTTCTACCTCTGGTCCACAGTAACACACAGGATCTCTCTGAGAAAGTGACTGTGTGCCTTGGCTGTTGGTACCCTGTCAGCCTCAGGGCAGGGCCGCTGAGACCTCTTAGGAGGACTCCCTACTCAGTATGAGTATTCAAGGACCCTGGTTGGGGTTTGAAATGAGTCCTAAGCAAGGGTCAAGTGGTTGGGGAGAGCCATGAGGCAGGCAAGGCCAAGTCTGACTCCTTTTTCCAAATGCTTTTGGTAGGTTCCGCTGCCTCTGTCAAGGATGTGGCTTTTCTCGAATCTGTGGTGTGGTGCCCTGTGATGCTGGGCCACTGAAGAGGGCAGAGTCTGTGGTGTGTGCCCTGTGTTGTTGGGCCACCGAAGGGTGCATTAAGCCCATCAGGCACCAGCTGACCACTCAAAGCCCCCAGCTACACCCAGGTAAGCCAAGGTTTCAAACCAAGTTCTCATCTAGAGTAGTGGGGGGTAGTAATGTAGGGTGGGGGAATTAAGCCAGTGGTGGAAGGTTAAGGAAGGTTCTAGAAGCCAAACCTGGGGTTTCTAGACTGACTACCTGGCTCTTCTCTGTGACCTGAAGAAAGCTATCTAACTTCTTTTTTTTTTTTGATTAATTAATTTTTTTATTGGTGTTTTGCCTGCATGTATGTCTGTGTGAAGGTGTTGGACTCTGGAGCTACAGACAGTTGTGAGCTGCCATGTGGGTGCCGGGAATTGAACCTGGGTCCTCTGGAAGAGCAGTCAGTGCTCTCAACTGCTGAGCCATCTTTCCAGCCCGCTCCTTAACTTCTTTGAGCTTTGAAAAGTGAACTACAAACCCATGGGAGGTGCATCTTCAGGTGAGTGCTTCGTGAATTGGTAACATGTAGAACTTCAGTAACTGTGTTTTTTAGGGATTTAAACTGGCCAATGGGCCTACAGAAACCTTCACCTGTTGTATTACACACCCTTGATAGTCATCGAATCCAACCCATTACCGATTATAGTTCTTATACTGAGTTTTACACATGACATAATTGTATATCACTAACGCCAGGCCTACTCTCTACTCACTGTGCTGAGTTCTGGCCATGGACCCTCTCATCCCCTCCCCCAGGTGAAGGATAGTGCACAGTTTGGTTGAGGCACTTGCCAAAGTTCTCTTGGGAGAGCCAAGATCCAAACCTGATCCACCCAGCAATCCTTGTTACTTGGTGAGTGGGCACAGCGTGGGTATACCGCAGTGTGGAGAAAGACGACAATATCCGTGCTGCTTGGTGAGGCTGTCAGGGCATCAGCAGGAGGAAATATTCCCCTGGTTTGGGGCAATCTGAAGCTAGTCTATATAACTGCACAGAGTCCCAGAAATTTAAGGGACATGGGGTAGGGAGGGGGTGAGAGAGAGAGAGAGAGAGAGAGAGAGAGAGAGAGAGAGAGAGAGAGAGAGAGAGAGGCGAGTTCACAGAAGAGTGTACTGCCCAGGAAGTATGCAGTTCCATGGGTAATCCGAGCATCTCCTGGTAAAAGTGCTGCCCACATGTGCGCCAGGCACATGGATGGCAGCTGAGGATTCACCCTGCCTGGTCCTTACCCACCCTGCTTTTGTGGGGCTGCTAGTGATGATAAGGGAGCTGAGCTTGAAGCAGGAGGACATCAAGAAGGTTACAAGGATGTCTTGGGCAACAGGTCCCTCTTAACTCCCCTCTATAAAGAGGTGGAGAGTTCTAAGGCCTCATCCCACCCCATCACCTGGCTGGCACACTCAGACCAGAACCTGAGAGAAATGAGATGGAGATTAAATGAACACTGGAGGGTGATGGGCATGTGGCTCAGTGGTTGTCCTGGCTAATTTTGTGTCAACTTGATTCAAGCTAGAGTCATTTGAGAGGAGGGACTCTCAAATGAGAAAAATGCCTCCATAAGATCAGCCTATTGACAAGCCCGTAGAACATTTTCTTACTTAGTGATTGATGGGGGAGGGCCCAGCCCACTGTGGGTGGGGCCATCCCTGGGATGGTGGTCCTGGTTACTATTAGGAAGCAGGCTGAACACACCATGGAGGAGAAAGCCAGTAAGCCACCCCTCCATGGCCTCTGCTTCAGTTCCCATCTCCAGGCTCCTGCCTTGAGCTCTTGCCCTGACTTTGCTCAGTGATGGAGCGTGACCTGGAGCTTTAAGCTGAAATAAACCCCTGCCTCCCCAAGTTGTTTTGGTAATGATGTTTTATCACAGCCATAGAAACCCTAGCTAAGACAGTGGTAGAGCAGTTTCCTAAAACACAAAAGACTCTGGGTTCGAACCCCAGCATTCTCCCCTTCCATATCTGCCTCAAAGAAACAAAACAAAACAGGAGATTGAAGAGTGAAACTCTCAAGCAACCATTTATCCACTCCTTGATAGTTCGAATCCCCTGAGCCCTCACACTGGGCCAGAGGGCGTCAATCTACATGGAGTCATAGACAGGCCTCCCTGTCCAAGGCCAAGCTGCTCACAAACAACAGAGCTGGGACTCAGACCCCAGCATCTTGAGGGTGAAGACCAAACTGTCAGCTCCTCTCTGCTGCCCCGCAGGTCCTTATCCGCGCAGAGCAGTAGCACACGGGACAGGTGGGAGGAGGCTAAGGGACAGTTTCAGGCTGCTGGCTGCCTCAGCATGTGTAGCCCCAGCATCTGGGCAGCTGGAAGGATGATGTGCTGTTGACACCGAGGGATGTGTGAAGTCTACCTGAGCATCTTGGAAAACCTCTCTGCAGGTTCCTGGCAATGTCCTCGTGGGAGCCAGCTCATGTATTTTAAGAAAAAAAAAATCATTAAAGAAGTCCAACCCATAGAGAGGCTGTAAATGTAAAATATTGGTAGTTTGACAGTGTATCCCTAGGAGCTGTGATCGGAGTTCACCACAGAGCCAGAACCCCATGCCAGAAATGAATCATGATGATTTTTCCAGATGGTTCCTGGGACGTCTGCCCTAAAGTTTGCACCTGCCCACCTAACTGGGGACCACAAAGGCTCGTGGATGCCATCAGCCGGGGAAGGAGAATGTATAGACACCGGCAGAGTGATGGACGGAGCCAGGCCTCACTTTTGGAATGGTGCCAAAGATCTAATTCTGTAAACACCCCAAGTTTTCCTCGACTTTGGCTGTTACTGATCACACTGATAGCCAGCCCCTCACTTTGTGGCATTCTAGAGTGGGGAAATCAAGGGTTTGGGCTCCTGTTAGTGGGTGCTTATGGATGATGGAAACAAATGCAGTTTGAGGCAGACACAGCATACACTGGCCCCTAGGCCTGGGAAGTTCTTACCCGCTGTCCTGTGACCAGCGGAGGCGTCCCACCGGGTCCATACTGTATTCTCTTCTTTCATTCAGTAAGCCATTGGAGAAAGGGTTGACAATGCTAGGCATCCTATCCATTTTAAAGTTCTGGGGACCCCTTCCTAAGCTCAAGTCACATTCCAGATGCTGGCAGCCCAGGTCTGGCTCTGGCCCAGGCGAGAGGTCTAAGACTGGAAAGAGGATTCCCACGGCCTCATCCTCTCCCCCAGCCCCGCACATCCAGAGTGATTTCCAGCAAAGCACCTGACCCCTCCCTCCTTCCTCTTCCCAGCCAGGAGACAAGGAGGGTGACATTGAGCGCCAGCTCTGGGGCGTCCTAAGGGTTAACTAATTAATGGTCGGAAAGTGCTTTGAAAAAATAAAGCGCCGGATAATGGGAAGGGCAATTATGTTGGGAGAAACTCCTAATTTGGCTGGAATTGATGTTAATGATAAAGTATCTGAAACATGTAGCAAGCAGGCGTGATTGTATTTTATATGACGGAAAACGACACCCAGGCAGGGGACACTGAGAGTGGTTAATTTGGTTAAATAAAGTGAAAGATAAAAGGAACATAGACACCTTGGGACTATTTATCTGGACTTGGTGTAACACTTTGGAACAGGAGCAGGTCCTTGGACTCTTACTGTTTATTTGTTTGTGATAGAAAGAAATGGGAACGCGAACGCGTCTGCTGGGTGGCTCCCAAAGAGACCAGGAAAGCCAACTTCGATGAGGAAGCTTAGCGTTTCCAAGTAGGCAAGGCTGTGTCCTCAGGAAAGAGTCAATGCTTTTGTGAGAATAAATGTGTGGGGGGGGTACCCTCACTTCAGATCACCAGACTTGGAGGGTCTTAGAGAGCAGGGATGCACGTTTATCTTCTAGAGGGAGAAACTGAGACCGGAGCATGGAGAGGGAGTGGAACAGGGGTCAACGCAGGACCCAACATTTACTGTGTACTTTTGTTTGTCAGACCACCTGATAGGTAGGCTGTTAGGATCCCTTAGCATCCTTGAAGCAAGCCTGTATGTGGGTGCCATCTTTACCCCCATCTTACCGAGGGAGGAACGGAAGCTCAGAGAGAAATGCAGCCTGTTCAAGGTCATACGGCCGGAAAGCAGTGGGCCAGAAAGTTGGGCTCAGGCTGCCTGACGCTGGAAACGAAACTCCACAAAAGTGATTTTGAGACTAATTAAGTGCTCTTGAGATTCATGGCTCTGCATTCCTTCACTCCATTTTGCCTGCTGAAGGGAGGAGTAGAACAAGAATATAGGGGAGTCCTGTTGCTGTCCAGGGGGTGCTATGAGGGGCTACACAAGGTGTTGAGGCCTCCTGACCAGGGACCAGGGCAATGCCAGGACCCTTGGGAGGGTTTGAACTATGGTTTCAGTCTCAAGAGGATAGCATAAAGTTGCCCCAGGAAAGAGAGCAGCCTTGTTTTCTGGAAGGTCTTGAGGTCCCTGCAGGTCCAGATTAGTATTCAGTATTTATAATATTTCCATAATGGTAAAACAAAAGAAAACAAGCAGAGAGAATGCATTTTTAATCACCAATCATTTCTCTTTGTTTGTTGTGAATGAACAGCGAGGTGAAATAGTATTTCATAATCACCCCATTCGAATTTTCCTCCCCACAAAGCACCGAGAAATCTCTAAATAAAATAAATAAACAAGCCAAGACCTTAAAATAAATTCCAGAGGGCAGAGTGCTACGTGTGGGTTATCACAGCTGTGGGCTGCGGGGGCTGGGGGAGGGAGGACAAAGGACCCGGCTCTTGTCACTTACCTGCCATCAGAGACCCCAGGGCTGGAGCCCCACATGGCAGGTGAGACAGCTGAGAAGCCATGTGCAGAACCACAGAACAGGATGCTGTCAGTTCCCCACCCTGTATTTTCTTTTCTTCATTTTTTTCCCCCTCTAGAACCGTCTGGTTCTCATCGTCTCACTGAAACCCAAAGGCATCCCTGGCCCTTGGAGTTTCACAATCTTCCAATCAAATTCCTCATCCAAGAGACTTCTCTGTACAGGGCTGTCTCTCTCAGGGTGGTCCACCTCTCAATGACAGAGAGAGAAAGGGACACAGCCAAGAGCTCCCAGCAAACAGAGATGCTGGGAACTCAGACCGCTTGACAGCCTGTCAGATCAGCCTCCGTCCACCTGCACTTAGCTCAGAGTCCTTGAGAAGCTTCCTAGGCTCCTGAATTTCCTTATACTGTGTTTGTGCATATCGACATTGCCAGGTCCATCGGTCCTAGCAAGGTGCCCAGCAGACGAGGCACTCATCAAATGTCCGTTGGCTAGGCCAGTGAGTCTATGAATAGATAGATGGACAAGTGTCAGATGCATGTATACTTGGATGAATGGATAAGAAAATGGGTGTGTGGATGAATGGATGGATGGATAGATCGATTATTGAATAGATGGGTGGGTGGATAAAAGGTTGCATTGATTAATGGATGGCAGCTTGGATGCATGGATGAACGCTTGGAAGGATGGATGGGCTGGATGGGCAGATGTGTGGATGAGATGTAGAGATGGGTAGACAAGAAGCTAATGCTGATATTTGCTCCCTTCACAGATCTGTGGAAAAGGCTACTTTGAGATGGCAACTGGTTAGCTAGCCAGTTCTAGTCGGAGATAGCCTGGTCAACATGGGGGAAGGAGGTCTGGTGCTCTGAATTTAAATCTTCGACAACAAGCTGTCTTCTAGCAGAGCAAGTCCCTCCAAGAAGAAATCTTGGGGCCTAGAGTGACCGAACAGACTCGACTTTAAGTCAGTCACATGGCAGGACTGGCTGGCTCAGAGTAATGGGCTCCACTCACTTTGCCACCAACTTCCTGCATGGCCATGGTCAGCAGCCTCACCTCCTGGACCTCAGTTTCCAACTCTGAACTGTTCTGTGTGTCTTGGCTCTGGGTCGGGCCTTCTCTGTGGACAGCAGGATCTCTGTAGCTCTGCTTTGTCATCTAGGTGGCCTTGTGCCCCCATTTCCAACTTCTTCATGTCCAGGAGCCGTGCTCAGGGTTGGCCAACACTGCCTGTGCCTTGTTGGGCCAGCGGAATGGAGGCAGCACAAAGCAGCAGGAAGCCAGGCGAGATATTCTCTGCAGCCAGGGCCCACACTCCCTCTGAATCCTATTGAAGAAATAATAAAAAGGTAATTACTTTGTCATTACTGAACACTGGTTTGTCCTTTTTTTTTCCCCTTTCCTTAAGCCCTGGCCGTAAATAACTAAGCCATTACCTCTCATAGTGGACACATGTGTATACAGGACCTGATTCCTTGCACACTCCACTCTCCACCCCCACAGTCCCACCCTATCCTACCCACATATACAGTGTCTGCCACACCTCTACTCTCTCTCTCTCTCTCTCTCTCTCTCTCTCTCTCTCTCTCTCTCTCTCTCTCATGCACCCTCCTGTCTGCGAGGCTACTTGCTCACTTGACATTTTCTAAGCATTCTGCTGGGTGCTGGAAATGATAAAAACAGCCACTGAGTGTGACTCCGGGCCTCGTCTCTGTCTGAATTATTTCACAAAATTCTTCCTACAATGGTGAAAGGCAGATTTGTTGCCATATTACAGATGGTGACACTGAGGCCGAGAAAGGCTCAAGGAAAAAGTGGGGCTGGAGGTTTTGAACCCCTGTGACCAAATTCTGAAATCTATGCTCCAATACACAGATCTTTTTAAACACACACACACACACACACACACACACACACACACACACACACAGAGAGAGAGAGAGAGAGAGAGAGAGAGAGAGAGAGAGAGAGAGAGAGAGAGAGAGAGAATTTAATTCAGGTAGGATTCAAGGAGAAGACCATGATAATATGTCCTGAGATAAAATAAGTAAGCAGGAGCTGTGGGAACACAAGTTGAGACATCTAGCTCAGCCCTGGGTAGGACCACATCTTGGAAGGCTCCCCAGAGGAGACTCCTGTTTTGACCTTGTTAGTTGCTGCTATTTTCCCAGATAGGGTCTCACATAGCCCAGGCTGGCCTTGAACTTGCTCTGTAACTGAGGATGACATTGAACTTCTGAGCCTCTTGTCTCTACCTCCTGAGTGGCAGGGCTACAGGCATGGGTTACCTCGAGTGGCTTTGGGTTTGATATGGTGCTGAGGATGGAAGCCAAGGGCTTTGTGTGCTCTAGGCAAGCAGTGTATCAGCAGAGCTGTGTCTTCAGCCTCTTGGTTTGGTGTTAATGGGTGAGTGTGAGGAAGAAAGGCCTCAGGGCAGAGGGAAGGGTGGCAGCTCACAGGCCCAGAGGTGAGGGCAGGAGAGCAGAGGAAGGATCCAGATAGCCCTGCCTGGCTGGAGCAGAAGGTGGCAAGGGGGTGGGACAAGGTGAGGCTAGAGAGGCGGGCAGAGCCGCTGCATACATCCCGGCCAGCCTGGCAGAGCTGGGAGGTCCTCCCCACCCACACTCAACTACCTGGCACTCCTACCCATGTGACACGAGGCACTTCATCAGCAAAACAGCTCTTTCCTGCCTCCCTGGCCGGCCCCGCCCTCTGTGGGACTTGGTGCCATAGGCAGCTGCCACCTCCACAGGTCCGGTTGGGAAGAAGCATGGCTACTTCTGAAGTGCCAGGGCGAGTTTCCTTTGCCTGTGGCTTAGCCATGCCAACCTCCGGCACGAGTTAACTCTTAGGACTGAAGAGGCAGGACCTGTGCTCGCAGAAGTTGGGGCTGATTTCACATGGGCAGAGAAATGGGAGGAAGCAGAAAGGATGAGGGCTAATGATGGGTACGTGTGTGTGTGTGTGTAGCGCAAGTCAGCCATGGGAAGTGTGGCTTTTCCTAGGAAGACAAGGAGAGAGAGGGAGGCAGGTCCCCCTGACTTTTCAATCTTGAAGTTTATCTTGTTCAACCGGCCCTGGTGCCAGGCCTACCCCGCCCTGGCAGGCGTGGGAGGGGCTAAGGTGTTGGCCCATGGGTCTTTGGGTAAGAGGTGATGTCAGCAGGCAGCCCTGCCCCTTACCTGGCTGTCCCTTTGTGTATTCGGGTATCTGCTGCCAACTCAAGTCTGCCAGGATACACGGCACAGTCATGCCTCCAAACCTTCTCTAAAGGGACACAGGGGCCTGGCCTGGTAGTGCAGACCTGTCTGTACTTTCAGCTATTCAGGAAGCTGAGGCAGGGGGGTCAAATATGCAAGGCCCGCCTGACCGAGAGAGGATGTCCAAGGAGAGCTTGGGTAGCTTTAGTGAGACCCTAGACCAAGGTGAAAATAATAAACCTGAAAATTCACAATAAAAAAAAAGGCCTGGGTGTGGAGCTTACCATGTACAAGGCCCTAAGTTTAATCCCCAGTGAGGAAGATAAGGGGTGCCACAGAAAAACACTTGCCCCATTCAGCTCTTGCCCCTCTGCCTAAGAGACACTCTGCATACACATCCTGAGTCTCCAAGGCAAGCTGCAGAGGCACTCCAGGCGTCCCTGGCCTGTTTCCCTTGTATTTTAAAATCCATTCCACACCCTAATACTTGCCTCTTACTGTGTGAGTATGTGTTCACGGTTTGTATTTTATTTATGTTTATAACACCACCACCCCCGCCGTCAGCACCACCATTGTTTGCTTTGAACTCTTTCCCCAACCCCCTTATTCCTGAAATGTAACACTTTCTTCTTCTTCTGGTAGAGGGCATGGATGATGCTAAAGCTGCAAAGAAACGTGGTAGAGAGTAGAGACAATGGGACCAGGGAATATTTCCTCGTAAGAAAATATTAGTCACCTGGGACTCTTCTCGTGATCAGGCAGGGGTAAACACAAATACAAAAAAATGCCAGTTAATGAGAACAAAGCCAGAAGGAGAAGGTCCTGGCAGCGAGAAAAACAGTCAGCTCCTCTCTTGGAGCTGAGACTCAGGCAGGAAAACTGAAGGCAGGTACCCAGTGGCTCTGGGGCTCAGGAAAACAGGTAGTATTTATGGCATAAAAACCCCTAAGGATTTTCTGCCGAGAGGTTTCTAGATGGTGCAGGTGGATCTGTGGGAGGATGAGGGAGCTCAACTCAGTTGAGGCTGAAAGACTGTCCAGGTCCACCCATCCCTTTTACCCACACGGGCTCAGCACACAGGCCCAGAGCCTAGCTGCTGGCAGCGACTCTGAAGATGAGAACAAGGACCTCACTTTCGGTTCCAGCCCCAAAGTCCTTCCCCTGTCTCTGCCGAGGTTGTGGATCTTAGCAAGGCCACTCGAACCTTGAAACAGCCCCTGCATGTGGCCAGCTTGGTTCTAATAAGGATTCATGATTGGAATCACAGGCTCCTTCACCCATTAAATTAGCAGGGGTTAAAAAGAGAGAGAGAACATTGAAGGTTGGAGAGAGCGAGGTGGCGGTGGGCTGGTAGAGCTGCCTGAGGGAGGCCAGACAGACAACCCCCTCCCAGAGGGGCAGTCTGGCGATGGGTCTCAAAGCTTTGAAATGTGTGCATGCTCTTTAACTCAGCAAATCCACTTTAAAGAATTCATGTGATTATTTATGGACGAGGATATTCATTAGGGTTATTTACAGTAATGAAAAGAATTGGGAACAAGTTCTGGGTTCAAAATTTTCAGTAGTGAAGGATTGCTTGAGTAAATTACCATCCAACTCTGCTTCACAGCCATTAAAAGTCACATTGTAGAAGAATATCTAAGCATGCGGGGGGGGGGGGGGGAATGCATGCATGTCACATACCTGTGGCAAGCTAAGAAAAAAAAAAAGGTCTAATGTGTTCCTTGTGATTTTGTGGGGGAAAGACCAAGAAAAGAAACCTATTTAAAAAAAAAAAAAAAAAAAAAAAAAAACGAGACTAGGAATATTCAAGGTGATTAGTCATGGACAGTGGGATTAAAATGACTTCCGAAGAGGTTAGGGATGTGGGTCACTAGTTAGTGCTCAGTCCCTTACATCACTTAAGTAGGACATGGCACACTCCTGTAATCCCCATATTTGGGAGGTGAAGGCAGGAGATCACAAGTTCAAGGTCATTTTCAGCTACATAAGGAATTCTAAGCCAGCCTAGTATACAAGAAAAGAAAATTACATTTTCTCCCTGTTTATTTGTGTTTTCTGAATTTTCTATAACAAATATATGCTGTGTACATAGTAAGAGGCAAGTAATTGTGTACTTTGCAAAAGGAATGAGGTGTACTTGGGTGGAAGGACTCACAGAGTTTAACAATCTAGATGAGCTCTGAGATCAGAGTTTAGGAAAAGCCCCTCTCCCGGCTTCCCTACCCAGGACACTCCCAAGAGAGACATTCGTAAAGAAAATGAATGAACTCAGCTCTTTTTATTTTTAATTACAACTCGCCCAGTAATCACCATAATCGCTTGTCTCTGGCACTTGTTTATTTAGTCACTAGGCATCTATTGAGTACCTACTGGGGCAGCAGCTCCATGAGAGACACAATGAACCCCCAAAACTAACCCATACCTGAGGGGAACCTCAAGACAAAGAATATAGCCCAGGCAAGATAGGGAACTAGTACACGGTCTGCCATTTTCTTATTGAGTACTTGCTGTGTTCAAAATACTTTTGAATGACTTGGGGGGGGGTTGTTTGTTTGTTATTTAGATTGCAACCAGATGTAATGGAGTGAGATCTGGTGGTGCACACCCTGATCCTAGAACTTGGGAGGCCGAGTCAAAAAGATCTTTAGAGTTTAAGGCCAGCAGAGCACAGAAATGCCAGGCCAATCAGGGTGACGTAGCAAGACACAAAGAGATGACACACACATGGAGAGAATATATGCTCTGGCTCTTCTCCCAGTATGTCTCCTCCTCAGTCTCACAGGCTTCTGAGTACTGACATAAGGTAGGCAAGATTGTTGCACCCTTGCTAAGTCAAGGAGGGACGTTCGCTAACTTGTTGCCCACATAGCTGGTCCTTAGGGACTCAGACTGTCTACCTCAGTTTTGGGCAAGTTGTTCTTTGTGCTTTGGTGTCCTCATCTGTATAATGGGAATCGTATTCATCACTGTAACTACTTCTTACTGTTGTTGTATGGGGCTGCTGAGACAATTCAAGTGTCCCTTGACACATAGTAACCACTTGATAAACATTGGCTACCGATGTACAGTGGGTTTTGCTTTCAATCTTCATAGAGGATTAGATACCAAAAAAACAGTGAGGGAAGCTAAGCTGCCATACCTTCCAAGGCTTTGCTAATCATACCAACAGAGGCTGGCTTAAATTTGTTTGTTTCATAATCAATTATTCAGACCCAGTGTTTGGCTCCCGAGCTCCAGAGATAAAGACACAGTCTTCGTTCAGTGGGGGCAGGGTGTTCAGTGGGGGACGTCTCCCTAGAGACTTAGAAATGGGATAGGCTTTTGATTACAAACATTCCACCCAGAGGCAGGGACTGTCCAGTTTCCTGTGCTATGACACAGGCCTCCAGAGCCACCTCCTCCCAGCCCACTATGGACTTCAGCAAAATACCAAGGTGTAGAAACCCAGGGCAGGTCACTTCATCCACCTGGTGTCTCCTAGGTTGTACTAGATCAACCCTCTTTGCTCTCTCAAGTATTTTTTCTTGGTTCTTTCTAATCGTTCTTCCCCAGAGCAGATAGTTCCAGGCACCTTGATTCCAGTGACAGACTCATCAGTGAGGGCCTATTATATCTCAAGCAGTGTCATGAGTACCAAAGACACCAACAGTCACCAAGTCCCTGTCGGTGGGGCGCTTCCATTCTAGCAAGGGCAGCCAGAAAGGAAACAGGAATCAATGCATAAGCAAACTCAGTGTATATCCAAAAACAGGATAAAGTAACAGAGAGGCCAAGAGCTACCATAGGAAGGAGTAGAGGAGCAGGTGAACATGGTCAGTGGGAGTTCATGGAGATCCTGCACCCCACAAAATGGGCTGTCCAGGCAGGGGGAGCCAGGGCCCTGAGGTAGAGACAACCTGGTGTTTCCTAGGATGAAGGAAGTCAGTGTGACCAAGAGGAAAGGCACAGGGAGACAAAGCCAGAGCAAGCAGGGGTCATATCTTGAAAGGCTTTGTTGTAGGGAAAGGAGGCAGGATTTCATTGTGAGGAATGCTCCAGGAAATGTTTTTTTTGGGGGGTGAAATCAAGAAAATGAGTAAAATGAGCACTTGAGCTCAACCCTCCTTGGGAATCAGGGTGAGTGACAGGTTCAGTAAATGCATACTAAGTGAATGAAGGAGGAAAGGACCACTCCTGGAGAAAAAAAAAACAGAGAGTTGACAAGAAGGGATGGAGAGAAGACAGGAAGGGCTGAGGAACAGAGGAGTACTGGATGTCCCCAGGAGCAATGACAGTTACTGGCACTTACCGATCAATATCTTGGCCCAGGCCCTTTTCCTGCATTAACTTCAGGCTCTCAACACTCCCAGGCAGGACCTACTATTATTATCCCCATTTCATTGTTGAGCCAACTGAGGCACTGAGAGGTCAAATGTCTCATTCAAGGTCACGCAGTTGGTGACTGGCTGTCGTCTGGCTGGCAATGGCTTCTTTGGGCTTCTGTGTTGCTGCAGGAGTGAATGATCGGGGGCCCTCGCCAAAAGTTAGAAGGCCTATTTGTCACCTCTCACATGACAGTGGCTCAGTGTCTCTCTCTGTGCTGGCAGGATTGATCTTGAGATCTCTGGGGGGCATGTGTTCTCCTGAGTTCACCAGGTACAGAGACGTTGAGTGAACAAACCCCCTGGGGACTGAGGAGGCCCTGGGATGGGACAGCAAAGGAGAGGATTAGGCCCAGGGTCTGGGTGTGATTCCAAACGATTTCTGTTAATTCTTGGGATAAGGAATTGTTGTCCGAATCCCTAAATCTGACTTTTGTGGGCTGACAAATCTGGACACATTTTGGGCAGTAGGAGCTGGCATTTTTTTGAGCCAGTTCATTTCCCAGCAAGTGTGATACCAGCTGTCACTTAGCATAGCATCCGAAGAGGGTGAGACACCTCATGGCCCTGATCTAAAGGTTTTATTCGGGGACTCCAACACCTCAGGGCCAGAGAGCCATAGAATCCTCAGACTCTGGCTATTTGCCTCTGGACCAATGAGCTTTCAGCTTGTGGCGGGGCATGGAGCACATCACAGCAGATGTCTGTCCCAGTGATTGCCATGCAAGATGTGGGGTCATGAGACTGAGCAAAAGCTTTACGGAGCGGCCTTCGATCCCCAGCCAGTAGCCATGTCTCACCAGTTTGTGGCATCTTCCTTTATCACAACACACCTTGTACAGCACATCTCAAAGCCTAGGTCATACTTGGCATTTTTATTCGTTTATTCAACTAATCATTTACCTACTTAGTACCACTGTGCTCAGTTTTCCACTTGTCTTGCCTTCTGGGGTCCTCTTCCTTTTCTTTCGTGTCTCACTCTTATTTTTATCCGGAAAAATGGGTACCATCACTGGTTGCTTCCATGCTGGGGTGTGGTGCCTGGCTGGGAAAGGCAGGACCTAGGCTCTAGGACCCTATGACCCATGTCCGTGTTGACAGCTAACTCAAGGCCCTGCCAGCGTGCTAGGATGCAAGGTGTCCTTCAAGGGAGATGAAAGAAACTGTCACCTTCCTCCGGGCCAACGGATTGGCTCTCCCAACACACTCTGCTTTCGTCGTGGACCTTTTCACTTCATAATATTACTGTTTTAATGTACACGATTTGCCCTCCTCCCACGCACACAGTAAGGTCATTCTGTGCGGCCTATCTTGCTCACTTAAGGATTTATCTCTTGCACAAGGGACTAAATGAAAACCCCCCATTGCAGAGAGCAAGTGCAAAGAAAACATCAAACGGGAAGATGTGCAAAAAAGAGCCAGTTTTCATTGAAAAAGTAGGAATCAAACTCGGGGTGTCAAAGGGTTCAGAATAGCTGGAAAGTAACGCACCCTGTCCCTTTCTTCTGTCCCAGTCTCAACTCCATTCATAGGGTGTAGAAACCTTCCGGAACCGCAAAAGGGAGCAGTGCTCTCTGATGCTGCTTCGCAGGCGGATCTCGCCCGCCACGCGCGTACACGGAGCCCAGCCTGGGCGGTGGGTGGGAAGAATGTAAGAGGGGAAGGTCTGGGGGTGTGAGGGTGGAGCGGAGCCCGGCCCCGCGATCCGGCCCGGGTTTTGCATGCTACCCACTCGCCCATTCGGCCGCGGAGAATTCCATAATCACAGCGGGCGAGAGCGGAGACTGGGAGCGAAAAATCCAGGATCCGGCAACTTTGGTCGCGCATGCGCGCCCGCGGCGCTCCATCCCAAACACACACACATTTTTCCCCGGACTTGGAAAGTCACCCAAAGCCGCCCCAAGTGCAGGTAAGAGACTCGGCGCTCCTTCAACCGCGGCCCCCCCCAAGCCCTCCACCTCTGCGGGTCTATCGGGGCGCTTTCCGGCTTCACCCCTGTCCCGGTGCAGCCCACTACCCCACGGGTTGCGGCTTGCTGCAGGGAGCGGGCGAGCGAGAGAACCACCGAGCCAGCCAGCTTGCGAGCAGCGGCTGCCACCCAACTCCGGCCGTACGGGAGGTAGGGGGCACAGAGGGCTGGCACCCCGGCGCGGGGCGGTGCGTCGCCCGCAGTGGCCAGGGGAATGCCCCGAGAGTCGCTCCGGGGGAGGGAGGGCAGCAGCTCCTGGGGGGTCACTTACTCCAGCTGAGGGGTCGGCGGGGTAGGGGAGAAGAGGGGGAGGTGCCAAGTACGAGTACAGGACTTTGCAACTAGGGTGGGGGCGCCTTCCGCGCTGTGGGCTGGGGGGCGCAGGTGCTTGCCAATACTGGGTGATTATTCCTTCTCCCACGCCCCCCTCCACCTGCAAGGGGGGTCGTGAGCTGTCTTGAGACGAGAAGGAGGCAGGGGTGAGGGGTTCCTGGGGTGACTTTGCAAGACTTTGCCCAGGGGAAGGGGTGGGTGGGGATCTCCTCCAGCCGGCTCTTGTGCCCCGACACCGGGGTGTGTGTGCTGCCGACAGAGGTAGGCAGTGTTCACGTAGGCGCAGGGTGCCAAAGGGAGCCCCGGGTGGGAAAACGAAGACAAGAAGGTTATTGGATCGGGGGAGCGGCGCCCCCTTTTCTGTCTGTGCCTGGGAAGTTTATCTCAAGTGCGCGGTTCCAAGCGCGGCAAGTGGCGCTCCTCACTCTCTCCCCCATCCCCAAGTTTCCCCCGGCTCAGGCTCGCAAGGCTAGGTACTGAGAGTCGGAGCACCGGCTCAGACCGTTCCGCGGCCGGCTGGAGCTCGCCTGGGGTTGGGGAAAAGTTCCGGGGAGTTGTGGCGGCTACTGTGTGTGCCGAGAGAGAAGTTGCGCCCAGGGACTTGGGACGCTGAGCAGGCAGGCCCGGTTGCCGGTGGAGCGGTGAGCTCCGGCGCCGGCGGTGGGGGGGCCCTCTCTAGGGGTAGGAGAGGATCGGGCGGGATCTATGACCCTAGGTGGGCTGAGGAATACCTAGGGGCTTGGCGTTTGGAGGGAAGGATCCCTGAATCCAAGGGCACAGGGCTGAAATCCGCTCCTGGTAGAGGACAGAGAGGAGAGTAGCTTATAGGGGAATAGGGGACAGCTAAGGGGAGATGGCTGGGCCACCGGGACACTTGGGTCGAGCTTCACTGTAAAGGAGCGTCAAGTGGTGACTGACGAGTGTCGGGGAGCGGGGCTTCGAGGGGTGCGCGGGAATCGGGGGACGTGGCCAGACAGAACCACAGTCCTGGAGTTCCCGGGACAGGGGGCTGAGTCGTGCGCCCGGGGTGAGCCGGCCGGGCGGAGCGGCGGCCGGTTTATTTTTACTCGGTGGCATTTGTAGAATGTGCAGCTGATGACCGTCGGCCGCCAGGAAGTTTTGCTTTCTGTTCTTTCTCTCTCTTTCCGAAGCCAGAGCGTCCGGGAGCGGGAGAGACGGGGAGCCGGGCCTGGGAGGGGAGGGGGGGCTCCTGGGGTGGAGAAATGAGGGTAGGGGCGCGTTGGGGCTGCGGGCGGGGGTGCCCCGGCGCGGGCAGGCTCAGGGCCGCCGAGGAGCGGTTGAGCGAATGTCTGTCCCCAGCATTTGGACGCTCCTCTGCGAGGGGAACAGGTGTATGTGCTGTCAATCACAGCGGGAGGGACACTTTGGGGGCGTAGATTAAGATCATAATAATAGATTTTTCTCTAGGGGGTGGGCACAGATTCTTCTTCCAAGTCTTCCCCGACCGGGGTCCGGAGTTGGGGGAGGAGAGGAGTGCGGCCAGGGACCGCTTCTCTCTGCTTACAAGTTTCTCTGGATTCAGCCTCTGCTGGCGAAGCGGGCCTGGGTGCGGCGAGGACCTCCAGGCACACTGGGACGGGTGAAGGTGCGGGTGCCTACATGGAAGATGTGACCAGCAGTGAAGCAGGGATAATAATACACCTCCTTCGAGCCTGGAGCTCCCCTAAACATGGCTGAATCTTGGGGAGACTGGGAGTGTACGTCGCTTCTCCAGACCAGTCTGGGGGGGGGGGGCGGTCCTCAGTGTATGTGTAGCTGTCCAGCCAACACTTAGTATGCTCACAGAGATTGTGGGGTGGGATGAGGTAAGAGACTGGAGTAGTCTCTGGACAAAGTTGGTAAATTTAGGCCGTCTCCAAGCTGGTACAGGCGCGCGGTGAGAACGCACAAGGGAACTGGAAAACAGATCGTCTGGTAACGTTGGTGACACCCCCCACCCCGTGCCCAGCCCTCGGCGCGCGCGCATGTACACACACACACACACACACACACACACACACACACACACACACACACACTCGCCGTCCTAAAGGGAGCTGTGACGGTGAGCAGGAGCAGCTGCGCCAGGCGTGGGGCGGGGGGTAGTTGGTCCCCGGGGGCTGCGCCCTGACTGCGCTCCACGTGCCCGGAGGGGGCGCTGAGCAGATCTGCGCCCGAGCGCAAAGCGCCTGGCTTGTGCCCTGCTGGCGGCCAGGCGGAGCGTCCCAGACGGTCCTCGCGCCCCGCACTGTCTCAGGCAATTGGAACCACTTTCCCACTTCCCAAACTTTGGCTTTTTATGTTTTGCCTCTCACTGGAGCGCTCAGACTCTTTCCTGGACAGAGAAGGGGAACTTCTTCCGTCTCTGCAGCGACCAGCGTCTGTCTCCCCGGAACCTGGCGCATTCGAAAGACACCCCCTCACCCTATCTTGTTAGCCACCTCAGAGGCGGTTAACGAGGGTTTATGGGGAATATTGTTGAACTTCAGTAATCAGGTTTCCAGCGATCTTATGCCTCCTGTTTAATTTATTAGACTAGTTATTTATTCTGTTGATGATAATCTGTTGCTGGTTTCTATGGAGATGTTAAACTGATCTCTTTCAGAAATCAAACTCCATATGCACTAAAACGTTTAAAGAGCCAGTGCCTCCCTCTTCCCCCCTTGCCCTTTAGTGTTGTTTTGTTTTTTAGACTTTGCACCTTCGTGTCTTGCTCTGGGTATCAGAGCATTTTATTTCCTTCTGACGAAGGAGAGGAGCCCGGGAGACTCCCGCTTCGTGGCAAGTACAGCTTATTATGGCTAACAGAAAGAGAAGGCTTTGATCCCCAAGTTGCGTCACCATTTAAAGCAGACCATCTCACCACCGATCCCTTCCCCACCTCCCCCCCCCCCCCGCATCATAGAAGAGCAAAATTCTTTTAAGATCAAAGGGGCCAATCTGAAAAAAAAAAAAAAACTATTGTTTAAAAAAATAGGAAAGTCATTTAAATAGACACCTCCCCTTTATATCTGCTCCTTTGTGTTTGAATGATTTTTGGAATAAGGAAAACAAAACTCAACTCATTTTTTATTCTTATTAATAGTTTATCTTGCCCCTCCTCTTAATTTAAAAAGAAAGTTCAAAGTTAGATTTCTGGGGCTGAGGGGGTTGAGGTATATTTACTTTCTTTGAGATCCTGACCATCTGTTTTTGGGAATTTCGCCTCTGGGAAGAAGGGAAGGGTTTTCACTCAAAGTTAATAGAGTGCCTTAATTTTTTTTTTCTTTTTGGGAAGCAGTCACACAAAATTTTAAAGTTCTAATTTTTTTCTTGCTTTTTAAGAGACTATCAGTGGCCTCTGATTGGTGTCTAAAAGTATCTCAACTTTTCCCCTTTTTCTCCTCAGTTCAGATTTTTTCCCTATTTTTATTTTTATTTTTCCTGTAGATTTGTGACTTTGGTGGTCATGGTGGGGGGGGTCAATGAAATAAGAAAGTGAAGCAGAAAAAAAAATAATCTTGATTGGTGACAATCTGAAAAATTACAAACCTACCCTGGCTCCGATATTTATCACGCTGACAGATATGATACAAAGCGATTGCATTTCGTAATGACCCTTGGGGACTAAGTTGTAGGTAAAACCATTTAATGCATTTTTAATATTAAAGTAAGACCTAGGTTCCATTTTCTTGGAGGTAAGAGGAATGGATGTCCCTTTCCAGAGCTGCTGCTCTTTGAGCAGGCTGTTTAGCTTTTTCAACTAGAACCCCCCCTACATTTCCATTTACTTTGTGTGTGTTGGGGGTTGGTGTGTGAGCCACACACAGGGCATTTGGCTTTCATAAATAAATTTATATCTGGCCAGAAGGCCCAATACTAAATAAGAGCTCACTTAAAACACACACACACACACACACACACACACACACACAACACAACAACAACAACAACCCACCAAGACTCCACCCCTGCTATAGGGAATAAAACAAGCAATATTTGCCCCCCTTTTTCATGGTCTTATTTTGGAGAGGGGTGCAGTGGTGTTGCTTTTCAGTTCACAGGAGGGAGGGGGAGCCGATCCTGGTATTTCCCTCTTTGCTATATTTTCAATTTTTGTTTGATCTGGATTGCAAGCAGAGCAGAGGCTTAGGAGTAAAAAGAGCGCTGTGGCTTTAAACTCAGGAGTTTGCATATTCTCCTTGTATCTTTCCCCTTTGCTAATTATTGTGTTGTTTTCAGAGCAAATATGTCATATCCATGGCGACCGGGCAGGTTTATTGTCTTTCTGAAGCAATAGCTCACATAAGTAATTAATGACTTTCTTTTTTTTCCTCTGGCTTAGGTTAAACAGATCATTCAAGGAAAGTCATCTCTCTCTCTCTCTCTCTCTCTCTCTCTCTCTCCTCACTCTCTCTCTCTCTCTTGTTTTTTTCTTTTCTTTCTTTCTTTTTTTTTTTTTTAAAGCTCAGTAACATAAGAACATGAGTTAGAACAAGAAAATACTTTAGTTAAGAAGTCAACAGCTTATTTTGCCCGGATTCTTTTCAAGGCTGAAATGTCAGCTTAGCTTTCAGACCTAGGCACTGGCATCTCCCACCCCTGAGCAGTGCAGTCCATGCGTGGGCTGGCAGCCTCCCGAGAGGTCGTACACAGGGAGGCCTGGAAGTGTTGGCACCGGGGTGGGGGGGACTGAAGGAATTTGCTTTTGAGGCTGGGGGGGGCAGCAGTCCAAAATGAGTATTTCTCCTGTATTTAGCAGAATTTAATTAAATTGTTTACAGGAAAGAATTAATGAGTTGGTAGTAACGTGCTCCCACCTCCCTCCTTTTTCTTGGTCTGGTTAATTGGAAGGACGAAGTTTCTCTCTCCTGTTCACCTTCAGCATCCTCTGGCCTTTGTCATAAGTGCTTTTTCCTGGAAAAAGTAGATTTTGGAATCTCTTCAGGTTAATTGTTGAACAAGATAGAGTTTAGGTTTTTCTTTTCTATTTTCCTGTTAGACTTCCAACTCAAAGCTGATTCCTTCCTCCTCAGGAATCTACAGCTCTGGCCCATCAGAACTTGGATATTGTAACTTCTCTCTCTCTCTCTCTCTCTCTCTCTCTCTCTCTCTCTCTCTCTCTCTCTCTCTCTGTGTGTGTGTGTGTGTGTGTGTGTGTGTGTAAGCGAGGGCCCTTTTAGCATGTACCATTGCATGGATGACTAAGGTCCCTCCAGCCCAGGGTGACAGCAGAAGGAAGACAGAGGCCACCTCTCCCTTCCTTCAGCAGTCACCTTGCACATTCTGACTGTTTTAAATGGACCTTGCTAGTGAGAATCCTTATGATGTCAGCTTTTAACTTTAGAAATACGTTAGGTTTTCTGCATACTAGCTGCTCTTTCGCCTTCCCCAGTAACATTACTCACACTTACACTGTCTTCCTTACCTCTTTTAAATGTTTCAGAGAGAGCCAAGGGTTTGTGTGTGTCCTTCAAGGGGGGGGGGCAGAGAGAGAGGCGCTTGTGTAGTCCTCAGACACAACTGAGAAGAATATTTGCCTCCTTCTGAACCAGTGCAGAAAGGCCGGGAGTCGATGGGGAGAGTCTTCAGGCTTTTGGCACTGACAATAAAAATATAAAGAAGAGAGATTTCTTTGGCATCTGGTTTCTGAAGAGGAGAAGAGAAGGGCCAGGCAAGCCTGACGCCGAGACTCCAGTAGAGCTATAATTGAGCCCGTAACCTCTTGATGTCTATATCAGAGAAACAGGCATGAGAGAGGGAACGGGTTGAGGCAAACAAGCCTGCTGGAGGAGCTGGGGGCAGAGACACAGGGAGAGGGAGATAGATTTAATTTATAGACATTTTAAAAACTGTAATTTCATTAGGATCTGCTCTTCCCTTTCTCTGAAGGGCAGCCCGGCAGACCGATAAGGCCGGTCCCTCTGCCCGGGATGCGTGTGTGGTTTGCTGGGCGCAAGTCTTGATGTCCTTGCCAGCTTTGAGCTCCTCTTGGTTTCTTCTCTGCCTGCTGGCTGCCGCCTCTCCCTTCGTCTACATTAAAACCCCCCAGTAGCTAAAAGTCAGGTGTGGCTCTGGCTGCCCTGGGATCTCCCCTCTGGTGCCACGCTCTTCAGAGAGCGGGTCTGTGTACTGCCTGGGTAGTGGCATTCGGGTGCCTTCCATCTGTCACCCGGCTGCCCGTGGTTCCAGTGGCAAGAGTCCACTGGAGGAGGAGGACAGCCCCTATCATCCCCCATCAAGTTCACCAAGTTAAGTTGCTTTGGTTCTGAGGCCACGGCTTGGAGGGGGGGTTGCTAAAGTCTGTCATAAATTCTGCAAAAATTAATCAACCGTTTAAGAGCTGCATGTTAACGAGGTTTTTTGCAGGCAAGCTGCCCCCACCCCTGTCCAGAGTCCAGCAGAGTGAGGGGTGGCCTGCCCTGTGAGAGGGGAAGGGGAGTTGTCTTTTAAAATCACAGTAATTGAAGATAACTAGAGAGAGGCCGGAGAGAGATGCACTATGGGATATGAATCCTCAAGTGCCCTTGGTCCATGTTATTGGGGACCCCCTGGGGCCCCCTTTCGATCTGGGTTTGTCCCGTGTGTCTTCTGTGGAGGAGACACGTAGGGAAAGAGGGGGGTGGTAGAAGGAGAGAGGGAGAGAGGAGAGAGAGGAGAGAGGCACATAGCTCCTTCAGAACTCATTATCATTCTTAATAAGTCTTAAGGAATACAGAAGAGCATTGAGTGTAAATGCTGGGTAATCCTAACACTTCTCAAGGTGAGAGGAGTCTTGAGGACACACAGGAAAGAGACAGCGTCAAGGGAGGGGATCTGAGAGACAAGGGAGGGGGTCGTGGTGGGGGCCCAGGGACCCTGGCAGAGTAGAGGCCCAGGCTTCAGGAGGTTCCTTACAAGGCCTGGAAATTGAGGTTGGGGCACCCCAAGATGTCTGAGGTGGGAGGGGTGGTCTGAGTGAACACAAAGGGGGTCCTTAAGATGGCTGTTTTCTGGGGAACAGAGCAGGGAGGATGACAACAGCCGACTTGTTTGGAAGGTGTGGGCAGGGGCCACAGGGCCTTTGCTTCCTCTTGGGTTATATCCTTAGCACTGACGCAGGCCTCGGGCTCCTGGAGGAGGTCCAGGCTGGGGGCAGGGGTTCGTAAAGGGGCTTGTTCCGTTCCATACCCCTGCTTCCAATCCCTCAGGATTCCCCAGCTGTAGCTCTTCTAGGAAGCTGGCTGGACAGGGTTGCAGCCAGAGCTTCAGCTCTGGACACTAGGTGGCTTAGGGGATCTGTGAGGCTCACGGAGCAGCCAGCCAGCGAAGAACTGGCTTTTTCTCTCCTCTCAGCTGGTGGGCTCCACTGTGCGTGCGTCCGCTCTGCCTGCTCACTGCCAGGCAGCCCTGATGACAGGCAGGAGGCAGCGGGCACCGGCCCAGGGGCATAGCCCAGCTCAAGGGCTGGCCTTGCTCCGATCGGTTCCCGGGCACAGCAGGGATAGACCAGGGGCAGCTTCCAAAGGAAGCCACCAGTAGGGACACCAGCAGGGAGAACGGGAGTCTAGCCCGTGTTCTCTCCTTATTCCTGCCTTAGCTACAAGGCACTCTGAGCTTGGGATGTGTCTCTGAGATGTACGTGTCCCTTATTGAGAATCCTCTTAATATGAAAAAAATCTCATAATCATAAATATCGCTTATACTTTGAGGGGTCTCACAGATCTTATAAACCCAGCCTAAGAACCCTCCAGGGCCCTTTGCTCTGGTAGGCTGCTCTCCAGTTCTCAGGGACGGGACAGCAGCAGGATGGAGGCAGAATGGTCTTCGCCACCCCTTCTGGCTGCTCACCTCAGCCCCGGGAGAGGCGACCCACGCTTCCAACTGTCACAAGGGGGGCCCTGTAGGTGGAGCCAGGCCAACACACAGGGTATCGTCTGTGGAAGCAAACTGTACTTGGTCAGGCAGGTGCCCAGGTCAGGTCACAGGCAGTTTCCCCTTGCCTTGCTTACATTCTCTAGGCTTCCTAGGCACTCAAGAAGCCAAGGTCATGTGCCAGCCTCAGATGGTTTGCTCTGGGGGAGAAATGGGCCTGGCAGTGAGCACAATTCAGGTTTTACCTCCCATAGTGTGCTGAAAAAAAAAAAAAAAAAACCAAAACCAAAACCAAACTGTCTCCGTCCTTTGGAAAGCTGCTCCCGGGGAGCTTATAGAGTGTGCGTGGGAGTTGGAGGTGAAGGCTGGTGTCTGAGCTGGCGTGAAGTCCACAGGGAGCAGGTTGGGTTAATGGCGGGTAGATTCTGCCTTTCTGTTGTTGAAGAGCAAGTAATGGCCAAACTGCACGCCCTGCGTGTGCCTTGCCGACGAGATTTACTGAAAGGAAAAGCTGTGCCGTGTCTCCGAGGCTGGGTGGGTGAGTTAGTCTCTGTGTGTGTGTGTGTGTGTATATGTGTGATGTGGTGTGTGTATATGTGTGTGTATGGGAGGTATGTATGTGGTATGTGTGTTTGTGTAGTGTGGTGTATGTATGCCTGTGTGTGTGGTGTGGAATGTGTGTTTGTGTAGTGTGGTGTGTGTATGTATGTGGTGTGTGTGTGTGTAATGAGAAGAAGGGGTGGGGAAATGCGTTCTGCCAGGCCTGGCACCCTTCCCCAGCACTAATTGCTGGCAGGGTACCCACAGGGGCTGTGCCAGCATCTCAGCCGCCCCCTCGCCCCAGGGAGCTCAGCTGTGTGGCTTGCTATTCGAGGGCCATTTCCGGGCCCACTAGTCCTGGGGTTTCTTGGGAATTTCAGGGAAATCTGATTCTTGGGGAGATGGCGGGTCGCAAGCCTGCATCTCTGGCTGAGGAGAGAGGAGAGGGAGACACATGGGGTCTGACTGTCTACTCCCCTGTCCTCCTGAGCTCTGAGTCTCTGTGTCACTTAGGTCTCATGAGGCATGGCTGGGTATTTAGGCATTAAGAAATTCTGTTCCAGTCTGGCACTGTACAACACCACTGTGACCTTGGGTAAATCATCTGATCTCTTAGGGCCTCAGTTTCCTGTCTTGTCAAATAGCCTTTGACCTCACTGCCTTTGCAGGGTTGTCTTGACAGTCAGCTGGGTTCCTAGCTGTGAATGTCCTTTGAAAGTAATTAAATGTAATGAAGAATTTATCATGGTCATGTTGTCAAGTGCAGGATGTCCCCAATGTCAGATGAGCTGGTTTTATGTAATCTGGTATGTGTCTCTAAGGGGCCCCCTGTTGAGTTTCTTCCAGAAAGGGCCTGGACACAGACTGTGGTACTGGGGGTTGTGGGTTTCTGTCAGATTCTGAGTTGGTTCTTTTACTAGGACCTCAGGCCAAGTCGCCGGGGGTGGGGTTGGGGTTGCTTTTCTGGCAGTCAAGGGGATTTCATTGAAGATATAGGGTGGTCCTTGTTTCATCCTGTGGTGTCCCTGGTTACCATGAGGAGTTATGTGTATTTTCCAGCTGGTAAGACCAGAGACCAGCGCCATGTGATTTTTACATCAGTGACTTAACTAGCCTGTTCTCATCTGTAAAAGGGGAAGACTTGCTCATTATATGTCTAGGGTCAAGAATCCATTTGCTGTAGGATAATGGGACGCTGGTTGGAAATCTGAACTTTGTTTCATTTCTCTGACTGCCTTGGGGTCTTCCTGCTATTTTGAATGGGGTGAGGAGGCCCACATGTGAAGTCAGTTTTATGCTGTGACCAGCACCATTGGTTTCTCTTTCCCATTGTGGTTGGAATGGGTGCTTGGTGGGGTGTTTGCTGAGTGGGACAGGACATGGGAGATGGAAGGATAGGGGCAGACCCAAAGACTGGCCTGGGGTACCTGTGGACTATGCTTGTGGAGAGAGCTTGACAAAATGGGACTTGGAGACCAGCTGAGCTGAATGTGAATCCTGCTGTTCTCACTTGGGCACATTAACTCTCTGATCTGTTGTTCCCGTCCTGTGTAAAATGGGACTGGAATTCCCTCCGTGCTTCCCGGAGTTGCTGTGATGGTTAGGGCACAGGACAGTGTGTACAGCTAACATATGCTGAGGTTCGCTGGAGGTTTATGCTGCAGCATGGTTCAGCGCAGTTTCCTGTCTGCCCTTGAGTGGGCCTGGCTTGGAGGAGACTGGAAAGGCTGGGAAGAAAGGCTGCGGGCACGGAGACGGTGACCTGAGGAGGTGAGGTGGGGGGGCGCTGGAGGGGCGAGGGGCACTTATGGGAGATGAGGTGTATGAAACTGCATCAGCCTCTCCCATTTCACTGTGCTATGCCAAAACACTCCGGGTCTTGTTTCACTCTCCGAGATCTGGAGCAGGTTAATTTCCATGACGAACTCCAGGCCACAGGCTTGGAGGATTTATCTAATTAAACTGATGCTTTTTTGCTAAGAAAGGAGGAGAGGGAAGGGGAAGGGAGAGGAGGAGGAGAACAGTAGGCGGGAAGGAAGAAAGGAAAGGGGTAATGAAGGAAAGGAGGACGGACAGATGGACAGACCGACGGACAACATGCTGGTGGGGAATCGAGGAGCCTGGCTGGCAGGTCATGCTCTCTTTTCCTTTTTGTCTTCTTTTTCCTTTATTTCTAAAATAGTTTTGAACTGGGAAGGAATAGTGGAGGGTTTGGGGCTTGAGGTTCGACCCGGCAGATCCAGTAGCCACTGCTCTGTGGCCATTTCAATTAGATTGAAAAATCTAGCTCAGGTACTCCCTAGTCACATTGGCTAGTGCTGCTGGATTGGACAAGACACACACACACACACACACACACACACACACACACACACAAATATACACACATAGGCACATACACACATATACACACAAACACACCCACAAACATACACACATACATACAGGCACACACAAACATACAGAAACACATACACAAACAGACACACACTCAGATACATACACAGACACACACACAAACATACAAACATACACAGACACACATCAAACATAGACACACAGACACACACAGAGGCATCTACACACAGAAACACACATACACAAACACACACACTCATATACAACATTTATAGCATCACAGAAAGTTCCATTGGGCAATATCTCTCTGAGCTAGGGCTAAATGCAGGGGCCCCCAGGGGACAGTGGTGGAGGTATTGTGAGGGGATGTTCAGGGACGTTCCTGGATGTCTGAGAGGACTTTGGACCTGGAGTTGTGGTCTCTTTGGTGTGGGCCCACCTTCTCTTATGATCTACCCTAGCACATTCCTCCTCTATCACTGGCTGGTCTGGAGTGAGGTGGAGGCAACCTTAAATTCTCCTCCTGCCTAGGATCTTTTGGCCTCAGACGTGTCTAACTCTGCAGAACTGGAGTGTCAGAGCCCACCTTGTGGGGTTCCTGTGGCCATTAACTGAAGTCACGTAGGAGGCACTTATGGAGCCGGCACACACGCGGTTAGCTCTCAAAAACAAATGGCAGGCATTGGCTGGCAAGAGGCCTTAGCTGGTAAAGACACTTGCTGCCAAGTCTGACGACCTGAGTTCGATCCCCAGGGATACACACGATGGAAGGAGGGAATCAACTCCTGTACATTGTTCTCTCACCTCCACAGGAGAGTTATGGTATGCACATGTCCTTCCACAGAACAATGCAAAAAAAAAAGTCACCATAATCATTATCATTGTCTTCATAATAGGTATTGACTGACAAGTTCATGTAGACACTCTCTTATCAAATGCTGATTTATTCACAAACCCCGTTTTCTAGAATTAATTTAAAGAAGAATGTCCACCAAATTCCTGCTTCCTGAGTACCTAATTTAGGTTCTTTCTTTCCACTACCACCCCCTTTGTTCTTTTGTAGGACAATTTAGAGTTTCCTAGAGTTAACCCAATTCTATTGCTTGAGAGGTGGATTCTCTTCACTCCCAACTTACTAAGCATGCGTGTGTGCGTGCGTGCGTGCGTGCGTGCGTGTGTGTGTGTGTGTGTGTGTGTGTGTGTGCCCACATGTGAGCACACATGAACTCGAGTGTGCGCACACACAACTTTCCACTGGGCAAGACACAGTAAAAGCAAAGCAGAAAAAGAGATCCACCCCAAAGAATTAAAATAGAGGAGTGTAGATGTGACCCTGGCACTGCTGGATGTGTTATTTCAGATGGGGGTGGGGTCAGTGGCCTCAGGAGGGACGTGTGTGTTTATTCCCGGACATTGCCCAGTGCCCTGTGTGCTAATGCGGGCCTGAAAAGTCCTCTGCATTGTGCAGGCTCCTTCCCCCGTGAAAAGGCAATTGACTCAGTGAGTTCCGAATGGATTGAGGCTGACAGTAAACGGGGATTTGGCAGGGGTAGAAAACAAGCTTCCCCTAGCCTCCAAACCCCCCCCCCCCCCCCCCCGCCACTCCGACCTCACCCCGGCTCACTCACCCCTCCCTAAATTCCCAATGCTTGTTTGGTTTTTAGAGGGATTTTGCAAAGAATTGTGATTTCTTTTTGTATGTGTCCATATTTGCCACTGGGGTTGTGTCCAGGCCTGCCTTTCTGCCAGGGATGCCTCCTCCGACTCCCAAGTTGCCATGGCCCAGCCCCTTGCAGCCTCAGTGGCTCCACCAGCGATCCCGAATGAGTTAAGGGCTGAATCCACCCTAGACCTGGCTGTACGTTGTACTCCGGGTTTCTGAATGAAGCGATGTGCTGTGCTCAGCATGATTGGAGACTGTCTGCCCCAGTGACCCATCAGCCCCCGCCCTGCTGGGCTCCACCATCTTTCATGGACCTGCTGCTAAGTCCCAGGACCTCCTCCCAGGCAACTTGGCAAGCTGATAGCCCATGCTGAGGGGGCTTTGTCTGGTTTCCTCCCTACATCCAGCCTCCCATTAGAAGCCTATTTAAATTTTAAAAGAAAGGGCACACCATTTTGAGCTGGCATCATCCCTGGTTTGAAAAGAAGACTTCTAGCTTGAGGGTTAGTGTATGCCAAGGCTCTGGCCCTGCCGTAGCCATTCCCTTCTCCATGATGTCCATACCCATCAATCAGCCGACAGATATTTATACGTCTCAGCCCTCGACAACGGCCTCACATCCCGAGACCTCCCCATTTAAACATTGCCAAGAGCCTCAGAAGGGAACTATTGCTACCCTGCAGATCTCCCCTGGCCACACTCTGCATGGGTACAGTGGCATCGATTAGCTTTATCGTTCAGCCTCCAAAGAAAGGTGGAGAAGCTTCTATCCCTGAGAGACAAGAGATGACAAGATGGACTCACTGGGACAGAGTTACAACCTACTCCTTGGAGGTACATCTGTCCTCCTGTGGCTGGTGATGCCTCTTGGCGCTCCTCTCTGGAAAAGCCAACTGGGATCTCCTTGCTTTAAGAGCTAGACTAGAGAATAATGTTAAGTCTGTGAGTTCAAATCTCTGGCCTTTTGTTTACTGGGCTTGTGGCTTTGACATATCTAACTGTTCTGAGCCTCAGTTTCCCCATGTGTAAGAGAGAACTAGTGATAATACCTGTGGTGTGGGGTCGTTGTACAGGTCACACAAGGACTGGGCACTTGATTACAAGCAGCAGCTATTGTTCCTACCTTTAATGCTCCTATTGAATCCTTTCTACCCGGCACAGGAGGGCAGGAGGGCAGTGGGTTCAGATCTGCCCCTGTTCTTTGGTTCAGGACCTCCAAGACCAGGCTGGAGTCCCAGCGCATATGACCATCAAAAGTCGTCTTAAATACACTTGCCAAACAAGAAAGGCAAACATACTCTTCCAGTCCAGAGCCCTAGAGGGAGGAACAAGGCTTTTGAGGGCCGGGGCTGTGTTCTTGGGTGTCCAGGCAGCAGTCTCTGGGCTGGTGGCCTTGACTATCTGGCAAAGAAGGAGTCTACTCCCAGATGCTTCGCCATCTTGGTTCTTTTCACCTCTCCTTGTAGATGGGAGCCTGGCCCTTGCCCTCCCCCAGCAGCAGGTGGCCTTTGCAGCCTGGCACCTGTTCCTGGAGGGCGGCTGCCAGGAAGGCGCCAACCCCAGTATCACCCACCTGGCCTGAGGGAGGGAGGTGTGTGTGCTGCCTGGAGGGGTACTCCTGGGCCTGTCCTAGTGGAGAGGGTGAGAGTTAGAGGCGGGCCTTGTTCTCTCAAGCCAGAGCCCCCTACTCACCCTCCAGGTGAGTCACAGGAGAGCTGAGATCTGTGCGGGGGCGGGGGGGGGGCGGGGGGGGCGGGGGGACGACGACGGACTAGCGGGGTGGGGGTGGGAGGGGTGGGGGTGAGGGGGAGGGGTGGGAGTGGGGGTGGGGAGGCTGGGAGGGGTGGGGAGTTGATGAGTGGAAGGATGCAGAGGAAGTCATTGAGATGGTGCAGGGGAAGGGTCTTGTTTTGTCCCCTGGGTGCAGCATTAAAGCTGAGTTGCTTTTTCATTTCCATTTTACTAAAAGAGGAAGGAAACAGACATTTACTGAGTGCCGACCGTGTGTCAGATCCTGTCCTGTGACTTTTTGTGGGATTGAAGGGCACTACGCAGGTAGTGGATCGATGGCCACTGTACCTCAGGAAATAAGCCTTGGAGAGATCACGGAACTCCATTAAAGAGGGCCAGTTGATTGGTGGTGTTTGCTTGTTTTTGCTTTTGTTTAGATAGGGTCTCAATTTGTAGCCCAGGCTGGACTTGAACTCTCCACCGATCCTCCTGCCGTAGCCTCCTGCATGTTAGGATTACAGGTGTGTGCCACCCACCATGTCTGGTCATAGTTTGGAACCCAGGTTTATCTGACTGTGAATTGCATGCGTTCCTTCATTCAAGCACTGGGAAATACAGAACCACATCCTAACACAAGTTTTTAAAAGAGGTAAAGGGAAAAAAAAAAAAAAACTTGCCCTGAACTTAATTATTACGACATACTCTTTTTTAACACCTAGTGCATTTCCGTATTTTTTCCTTCCGTCACTGTGCATATTTATATAATGCATATTTTACATAATTGTGATCTTTAGAGGGTATGGCCAGAGTTGAGACCCTTGATGAAGGTCTCCTGAGCTGAGCCAGATGGGAGAGATTGACTCTGTGTAAAATGGGAACCCATGCTTGATGCCCGGCCATCTTATCAGTCACAGTCTCTAGAGAAAGAAGCCAGGCCAATGGGCAGGCAAGCAGGGCTCGGTGTGCTCTCCTGGGTTACTTTTGCCTGCTCGCTTAACTGGTAGAATGCTCCTTTTAACTCACTTCCCTTTCGCTTTTGATAAATGGGCATATTTGTGCCATTTTCCCGAATGACCTTCTCTCCTTGGGGTAATGAGAAAATGAAAGTCTTAGCTAAGTGCTTTGAGATATTCAGATATAAAAACGGAGAGCGGAGTGTTGTCATGGCCCCTTTGCTGCCAGGGTGCTTTATAAAGAGGAAGTGCGGCTTGGGGGGGTGAAGGTCGGCTGGAGGTTGAGGACCATTGCAGGGACCATTGCAGGGACCTGTGTCTCTCTGGGTGCAAGGGTAGGGAGTTTGGGGCCTGGCTCAGGTTGGGTGAGGTTTTGGTGGGGCTCCTGCCCATCTTCCAGGTACACTCCAAGGCCAGGCACCCATGGCCGAGGTGATTTGGGTCACTCAGGTAAAGCCCCCAGCCTGGGTTTAGATCTTGTGGATAAATGATCCGATTTAAGGAGATCCCCCTGTGCCATCCTACCGTGTGCCCGTGGTAACACAGGGAGTGAATCCTGCCTCACTTATACAAATGGCTGTCATGAGAACGATTTTGAAACATGGAAAAATATTTATTTTATTGGAGAAAATACCCCCTGGATGTCCAGTGTTGAGATGGCCACCAGAGAAACTATGAAAGATTGAAAGACTTCCCCTAGATGAAAATTACAGCATTAGGGAGGTGGGACTCCGGCTGATTTGTTTTTTATTTCGTAACATTTTATTTAAATTCCCCCTATGATTAACAGCCAACAAAGCTGAAGTGCCAGCCCAGCGGGAAGCCCTGGCAAGGGTGGGGGGCGGGGCCGCACCCCAAGAGGGCGCCTGCACCCACGGCCCCCGCAGGGCTCTGAGCTCACCGGCTCTGCCAGCCCAGCAGACCTATGAGCTCTGTGGAAGCCGAGGCGGATCGGTGACTCAGAGCTCCGTGTTGTGTTCTTCAACAATAGCTTTTGTCCTTTGCCCAAAACCCTGGGCCAGTGTGTGAAGAAAAAAAAAATTAGAAAATTATGAGATAGTTTGTACTTTCCTTACCAGCTGGTGCCAGCGCTGGGTTCTTTATTTATTCAAGGTGGGGAGGCAGGGAAAGGCAGGGTGGAGGTGAGGGAGAAGGGAAAGGAAAACAAGGTAGAAACTCGGACAAGGCCCAAGAAAGGTCTATACCTTGACAACAAACTTTCTTTGTTTCCCAGGTGGGGAGGGGAAAAGAGAAGGAAAAAATGTAGAAGGCCAGTTGGAATGAATACAGTTCCCCGTGTCGCGTCCACGCATGGGACTGCTGCTGTAACTTCCTCCTGTGGGGCAGAGGAGCTGATTCGTGGTGCTTGACTCTGGGGTGGCTACAGGGGCCCAGCTAGAAAGATTGAGGCAAAGGTGGGGAGCAAGGATGACCCAGTGGTGCCTGATGTTCTGGCCCATAATGCTTAGCAGTCAATAGCGTGGGTCCTCACTTCTGCCTGGGCTCTCTCTTCCTGAGAGCCAGGGAGATGCTTGGTAGGTAAAGCACTTGCCTTGAAAGTATGAGAATCTGAATTCGGATCTCCAGACCCTGTGAAAAGCTGGGCAAGGCAGAACATACCTGTAACCCCAGCACTGGGGAGGCAGAGACCCTAGGGGCTCTGTAGCCAGACAGCCAAATTGGCAAGCTCTGGATTCAGTGAGAGACCTTGTTATACAAATAAGGCAGATGTGTGTCTGTGTGTGTGTCTGCATACAGACACACAGACACACCGAACAGACACACACACACAGACACACACAAACATACAGACACACAGACACAGACACACACAGAGACATACATACATACATACATACATACATACATACATACAGACACACACACACACACACACACACACACACACACACACACACGACTCTTTCTGGAGTCTCTGCTAGTGTCGCATTTGACATCTCAAATACCATGGAGATCAGAGTCAGGTCCAGTGTGGCCTTATTTTATTTATTTTTTGAAATTTTATCTATCTTTATTTTATGTGTATGAGTGTTTCCCGAATGTATGGATATGAATTGTATATATCCTGGTGCCTACGGAGGTCAGAAGAGGACATTGGATCCCCTGAAACTGGAGTTACAGATGGTTGTGAGCCACCGTGTGGGTGCTGGGAGTCAAACCTAGGTCCTCTGGAAGAGCAGTCAGTATTCTTAACCACTGAGCCGTCTCTCTACTTTTTAAGTTTAAGCTAGAACCTTCTACTCAATGTCCTCCAGAAGAGTGAGAGAGTTGGGAACAGAGGTAGGGGGTTAGAGTATTATTGTGTGGGGGGGATTAGGTGTCAGGTGAGGTGTATAAAGTGTTTGTGGTTGTGTGGATGATGGTATGTATGTGGCTGGTTGCCTATGAGTTGTGTGAATGACTGAGTTTATGTGTGTAAAAGAGTGGATGTGGTAGCTATGTGTAACTGGTGCTGGTGGGGTGTTTATGAGCAATTGCATATGGGCTTGTGACTGTGTGTGCAAATGAGATTTGACTGGCTGTGATTGTATGAGGAGGTGTGTGTAAAGGTGTGTGATTGTGTGTGTGCATGACTTTATATAAGTGATTGTGTAGGAGGTTGTGTGTGATTGTGTCATGTGAGTAAATGAATCTCTGCCTGTGGAGATGACTGTGTGGTTGTATGTGTCCCTTTAATTGTAACTTCTCCCTGCCACCGCCCCCCCCTCCACTATAAAAGCCAGGTAGATTAACATTGGGGGAGAGAGGGTTACATCTCTTTTTTTCAAGAATCAGTTTGTCTGCCTTCCCCAGACCTGCTCTCTAAATACTCATAGGAGGCAGCCTGGGGCCTGGGCTGAGTGGCTGTCCTTGCTTCCATTTTAGTGCTGAAGGTAGTGTAGGAACACTTTGGGGCATTTTCCAGAGATTGAAATGGGAAAGAAAGGCTATGGTTCAAGGTAAAGTCACAGAGGCCAAAGGTATCCTGTGTCTGTGGCCCTGATCAGGCCCCAACCCCACACACCTTGCTCTGGGCTCAGGAAGCTGGAGCTGTGAGGCTCACATGACCTTTACTGTGCCCAATTGGTCTTTTGGTCATCATGACCTCCAGAAAGGGAGCTCAGGGATCATTGTCTTTGTAAGATGAAGAAACTGAGGCTGGGGGATGTAAGACTGTGTGCTCTTGGCCCCTTAGCTAGTCCATGACAGTTTTGGAATCCAGATAATGCCTTTGGGGGTTCTCCCCCAGTGGCTTGAAGCAAAGTTGACCAGTTGCACATCAGTAATTATGCACCCTATACTTGTCCCTCTTGGGGATCGGGTTTCATGTGGTAACTGGGAGGAGAGGCTGGTCCTCTGGTTTAGGAAATATGTCTTTTGAAGGAAAGTCTCTAAATGGGGAGACACCTGAGCCGGTTTCTGGTTCACAGTGCCACCAACCAGCAGCCATATCCTAGGACCTGAACTTCATCCACACGGAGTTGAATGAAGGGCGAGACCCAGCGGTTCCTTCATTTCTTCCCACTTAGCATGACTGGAGCTTCCTGCCACCCTCCAGAGTCCCAGCTGTGCCATGTAGCAAGTCTTCTCCCACAACCTGTCAAACCAGAGATGGCAGTTTCCCTGGAGCTCCCAAGAGCTCCCGCCTCTGTTCTGTACTAGGCAGAACCTCTAGCAGACTCTGCGGGCAATGCCCCTGGCCTGTGCCCTGTGCACCTGCTCATTGATAACCACGTGTCTGCCTGTGCCTCAGGTCAGAGCCCTTTGGTTTGAACTTACCTGGTACTGAGAGGCTGAGATGTGAGAAAATTATGAGCAGGGGCGCGGAGTGGGACCTTGTGACAAGTGGCAGCTGTGGAGAAGGGGCAGGCTCCATGCCCAGGGTGAGCGCCATCTGGGAGGGAGGCCTGGCTTCCAGCTGTGGGGGCTCTGGAAGGGCAGAGCCTGGGAGGAATGATTTTGAAGCCACTACTATGGAGATTAAGGGGATGAGAATGTAAATCTCAAGTAAAAAGGTAATTGAATGTAATAGCAAACACTGCTCGCTCTATGTTAATTTTAGCTCTTCCCCTGGATACAAGACGCTGTATTAGTGTTTTATTACCATTTTGTTTGCACTAATAAAATAGTAAAATTTATTTCAAGGAAGTTGAAGGATGGTTTTACAATGCAAATTTGAAGAAATTGGACTTTTCATTTATGCCTCAGCTATTTTAAATCCTGACGGGTGTAAATTAGCTACAGGGACCGAGCAGACCCCACTGATGGGGACTTTGGAGGCGGCAGAAGCCCTGACAGAGGTTCCAGACTAACTGAGGGCAGAAAGTAGAGAGCACTCTTTGGAGAGGCAGAGGCCACTCAGGTGCCTAACTGGGTGGGACAGGGTGGTGGGTGAGGGTGTGCCAGGCATGAATGACTGTGGGCGTAGGCAGACACATCACACACTGAGTAGGTAGGAGATACACGTGACCATGGATCTTAGATCTTTGTCTTTCCTCTCAGTCCTTTGACTTCCTTCCTGTTCTGACATTGGCCTGGATTAGCCTGGTGAACCCCAGGGGAGCTGAGCAACTTCTTATTTTGCCTGGACATGACAGGTAGACCAGTTGTCCAGATTACACTCATTTTCTTGAAAGAGACTATATAGATTTTAGGGAAAGGAATCATTGGAATTTGGACTTTAAAAACAACCAGAGAAAGACACAGGCTAGAAGCCAACCAAACAGAGACTGATAGACAGATCTGTCCTTCCTTGTTCTTTCTTCTAGTCCAGGCCAAAATGAGAAAGTAGAATAGGACTTTCTCAGTGAGCCAACATCCTTTCAAGTGGGGACAAATGACTAGCCAGACCTCGGGTGGTGCTGTCTATAAACCAAAAGGAGTTGATTTTTTTTTTTTAAAGTCAAGTAGCCTGGATTTCATGGAACCAGAGGTAGGTAGAGAGGGAAAGGAAAAGGGTGGTAGGTGAGGTTCATCTTGAATTTTGGGTGAAGAATTCAGGTTGAGTCTTGTTTTATCCAAACCGGTTTGTTTATCTCTGAAAAATTATCAGCAGCTATGGCCCAAAGGGATGCACTGGGGACCCACTTCCAAAGGGTAGGGAACTGAACAAGTGTTCTAATGTCTGGTGGAGTCAGTAGGGTGTATTGCCCAGGTTTTGCCTGGTGCAGGGGAAACAGTGAGTTGGTTTTGCTTATTTCCAGCCCCAACCTAGATCATTCTGTGTGGGGGTGGGGGGTGTATATTCTCTCTCCCTTGATTGGGTGTAGTGTGTGTACATATGCATACTCTCAAAGGTAGGTGCACTTAAGGAGAAGATTTGGTGTTGACATTGGCTAGATCAGAATGGGAGAGACTGGAGGGATCTGTCAAAGACATTGGACTCACTGCAGAAAACTCTTAAGGATTGCCTTGACTGAAGAGTTGGCATTGGAGCCAAGAAGGGCAGAACAGGACAGGCCCCTAGTTTCTCCTGGTGGCTAATCTGGAGGACCACATCTAGATCAGAGAGAGCTCACACTGACCTAGGTGGTGGGATACATCTATAGATCAAGCTTGCTTCCAGAAGCAGGACTGGTATTCCCATGGAGGACAGCAAAGCAGAAAACCTCTCCATCCTGGCCTCTTTGGGGTTCTTTCAGATGAAGGAACTGTGGATGGATTTCTGAGGATCATAGGGTTTAGAATATGCGGGCGGCAAGGCCTATCAGTGGGCCAGGAAGCTCCTCTTCTCCACACCAGCACACTCAGAGGGCCCTGGGCCAACAGCTGAGGAACACAGGAGCAGGGCCTTCACAGCTTGAAGGAGCCAAGACCAGGGCAGGAAGGGTATTGCCTAAAGGAGCAAGAAGTGAGGAGGTTTAAAAGGGAGGGTGTATTGTTTGGCTGTGGAAACTTCTGGAGCTCTTTGAGACAAGGGAGATGCCCTGCTGTGTACCCAAGGATTTAGACAGGGCATCAGGCAGGGGGTTACACTCCAAGGAGATTTCAACCCAAAACTGTAATTACTCAGGGAGCAGACGGAAGAGGAAAGAGGATTAGTGGGGTACCCTGCTGAGCCTGGTGGTGCAGGTGGTACCAGGAGTGCCTGGCCTGGGCACAGGCATCTGCCCAATCTCTTCACTTGGCCTCTGGACTGGGGTCAGCGCCATGGTGGTCTTCCCTAAGAATGCCCAGGACCCTCAGGCACCTCTTTCCTATTTTTATCTTTTATTTTTATTTTTTTTACTTTTCTACCTTTATCTACTCTTGACGGTCCCCAAGCCATCTCTGGAAGGTTGAGGTGCCTGTCATCTGCTTCGGTGCTGTTCTCCCCCATCTCTCTTCCTGTGTTGGCACCCCCCAAAATAGAAGGACACTCTATTCTGATTGATTTGATTTGGGGGCCTAGGGTATGTATGTAGGAGCTGGGGACGGGGGCGCTGAAGGATGTGCTGTTGTTCTGCCTGGCCACAGTAAGCCCTGATCTGTGGGATCTGTGGGATCTGGGTGAGCCTATGGTCTGGTGCCCAGGGCTACCTTAGTTTCTACTTAAACCTGAAAACAAGGAGGTTGGACTCCAAGACTCTCCTTGCTCTCATCCCACTCAGCTACCTCTTCATCCCCAGCTGGAGCACGGTGTGCCCCAGTATTCTAGCCCCCTGACAAACCTCCCCCACTCTCCTGCACCTGTCAGCTGTCTCATGGACTGTCTGGCTTTGCTGTCTCCCATCCCATCCTCCCAGGCCAGCCCCACCCAACCTCCACCCCTCAGTCCCTTCTCCCCCCTTCCCGTCTCTGCCGCCGCCGGCTGTCTCTACCTGCCCATCGTCGCCGACACACCTGAGGAGCCCCGGCTGCCTCGTGGAGGGTAGGCACAGCTCAGGGTGTTTACCAGACAGTCAGGATAAGGTGTTAAATCCTGTTGCTGTCTTCCCAGGACCAGCTTCCTCAGATGGCTTTCCAAATCCCTAATCTTGGGGTACATCCATGCCCAGCCTGTGTTTGATGGGAGCTTTCCTGTACGATTGAAGCTCGACCCAGCAGGATCTGTAGTCGGGTTGGGTCTGTATTCCTAACCAGGGATGTGACATGGGGTCCAGCCCTTCCTCTCTTTGGTTCTTCCTTGCCTTCTTCCTTCCTTTGGGACTCTTAGTGAGCAGGGGTCCGGATGGCCCCCAATCCCCTCACCGCTGTGATCACAAGGCTACCTACCATCACTGGGAATGTGGATGTGTCAGGCAAGAGGGTCTGGTTTAAAGAGAGATGGAAGGCTGGACCTGGATCGCCCCCGTGGGCCTCTGGGAGAGACGTCTGTGCCATTTCTCTGAACTGGCCACAGATGGCTTCCTCTCCCCCGACCCCATGCCCCTTCTCCTCCCCAGGCAGCCAGCAGGCTCTTGGATTCCCCAATAGGACAACCTGCCTCTCTCTAGGTTCCCTTCTCTACCCTCCCAGTCTTACCTCAGCCGTCACGGTTCCTGGCTTTCCTCTCTGTCCCCTTTCGAGGCTTGTGCCCTGAGAGGAATACAGGGGTCCCCTGAGAGCCAGTTGTGAAGAGACACAGCATCCACTTTCATGCTGGGTCCACAGTCAGCTTCTTCAAGGTCAAGGCTAGTAACTTACTGGCCAGGACTCTGTTGGGCTTCCATGGTCCTAGACTTCCCAATTTTATTTGGAGGTTGTTTGTCTCGTGTGGTTGAGCAAAGATCAAGACGTGGAATAGAAGAAAAAGCAGGAACAGAGCAAACCTGGAGAGTGATAGTCGCATTGGTGAGAAGGAGGGGGTGAAATTAATTCATTAGAAAACTTGTTTCCCGGCTTTGCTTAGGCGCCTCCATTTTAAAAGTCTACGTTTACAATAAGTCGCTAATTAAAATACGAAATTAAGCAACAGCTCTGTTTTTTTTTTCCCCCTTACACTTTAATTGCATGATTTTTTGTGATGTAATTTCTGGAAACACCCAGCGTGCCTCACAGGGTTGATTGTTTGATAAGCTAGAAGCACCTGAAACCGGCCCAAAAAATAAATATGTGAATTCAAGGGGAACTTAGGGTAGATTGGAAATGACAGAGAACTGCAGACCGCAGGACCAGAAATACATAACAACAACAACTTCTCAATAAGGACATTTATCCCCCTACACACACACACACTCACACCAATCTGTGCATCTCAGGGAGGGGAAGCCAAAATCAAATCCAGACCAAGTGGGCCTGTCACTTTGTATCCCCCGTCCCCAAGCTGGTGTCCTGAAAAACGAAATCAATATAACTGGGAATTCCCCTGAGTCTGTTTTGACTTTCGGTTCAGTAGTCTGGGTTGTCCACATTCGTCCCTGACTTCAAGAGGGATTTTCTTCATCCCCCTCATTCTGAGCCAAGCCCAAGAGTAGGTGAATAGGAATAGTGGCTGTCCTTCCTGGGAAAAATAAGTCTCCGTGCCCTGCGTCAAACATAGTGTGGTCCCAGCCTGGGCTGGCTGGCCCTGTGTTCCTGATTCCAAGGAGGTGGGGACCTGGGATCCAGTGTGAGAAGTGAATGCAGGCTCTCCTCACAGGGATCTAACTAGTGCTAAGGCCCTGCTCTGAGCTGACCCGGGGTGTGAGAGGGAAGCTGGGTTTCTTCAGCCACCTGGTGCCGGAGGATCTCAGGCCAGCATCACTGAAGGTGCTGGGCCCTCTTGACACAAGATGCGGGGCAGTGGGGACGTGTGGGACACAGGAAGTCTCAAAGTCAGTTTCTTTCTCTACCTACCAGTTGAGTTACTAACCAAGCGCTCCACTAACTTCTTTACATCTTCTGCTATGAGGGGAAGGGAACCGCTTCCTTTTAGGGGCTTTAAAATACACTTTCGACCAAGCGCTGGGGGCGCACACCTTTAATCCCAGCACTCAGGAGGCAGACGCAGGGGGATCTCTGTGAGTTTGAGGCCAGCCTGGTCTACAAAGCAGTTCTAGGACAGCCAGAACAGTTACACAGAGAAACCCTGTCTCAAAAAACACCATAAATAAATAAATAAAATGAAATGAAATAAAAAATTTGGGAGGGGGGGCTGGTCAGGGGTTAATAGCACTGGCTGCTCTTGCAGAGGACTGGGATTTGGTTCCCAGCACCCACATGGCAGCTCACAATGTTCTGTAACTCCAGTTCCAGGGGATCTATCATCCTCTTCTTGGGCATCAGGCATGCATGTGGTTGGTGCACATATATACATACAGGCAAAATACTCATACACATAAAATAAAATAAATCCTTACAAATACATTCTCTCTATTAGTTCAATTTATGCTTATGGGTAAGTTGTTTTTAAATATAAAAAAAAATAATCTAGGGGCTGGAGAGATGGCTCAGAGGTTAAGAGCACTGGCTGCTTTTCCAGAGGACCCAGGTTCAATCCCCAACAACCACATGGCAGCTCACAACTGTCTATAACTCCAAGATCTGACACCTTCACACAGACATACATGCAGGCAAAACACCGATGCACATAAAATAAATAGTTAATTAAAAATAATTTAAAAATACTCAGAGTATACCCGAAAGTATGCTAGGGAAGTGCTAAGACTTCACTGAGCCACAGCAGCGTGATACCAGGAAAGTGACTTGATGTTTCTCAGCCACAGTTTCCTCATCTGTAAACTGGGAATAGTTGTAACAGTGAACTTGGTGAAGATTCCACATGACAACCCATCTAAAATACTTAACACTGAGCCCGGCATGCCGCAGCACATTTAAATATTAACTATTATTATAGTTAATAATGGTTATTCCTGTTGCATTGGGATAAAAGGGTTTTTAATTTTTTATTAAGAAAAGCTATTTTTACATCAATGAGATTATTCCTCTAAACCTGTCTTGTTCAATACAGTTACTCCCTGGTCACATGTGGCTATTTAAATGTAAATTAATTAAAGTTAAACAAAATTAAAAATTTAGTTCCTTAGTCATATTCACCCTATTCCAAGTGCTTGGAAGCCACACATGTCCAGAGATTGCCCTATTGGACAGTTCCAGAAGTTCTGCGAAGCATCAGAACAATGCTGTTCAAAGTTTCCACCACATCTGTTTTACAAGGCTGTCCTTCTGGCTGGGTAGTGCTCCGTCATGAGAGCGGAGACACTCTTCGGCTGCTGCTGCTGCTGCTGTTTTAGTTTGGTTTTTCAAGACAGGGTTTTCTGTGTAGCCTGGGCTGTCCTGGAACTCACTCTGTAGACCAGGCTGGCCTCAAACTCACAGAGATCCCCCTGCCTCTGCCCTGATGCTAGGATTAAAGGCCTCCACTGCCGAGCTAAACCCACTCTTCTTATTGGTTTGATCTCTCTCTCTCTCTCTCTCTCTCTCTCTCTCTCTCTCTCTCTCTCTCTCTCTTTCTCTCTCTCTCTCTCTCTGTCTCCCCCACTCTGGACTCTCTAATTACTTCTGCTGGGGTCACCTCTTCCTAGCACTGTGTTGTTCTCTGGTTGGTGCTAGGCAGTGAGGGATTCTGGGAAGAACATGGCGACTGCTGATTGGCCAGGATAAGAGTCAAGTGCTCTTGTAGGACTGCTCTCCTCGTGTCCCCTGCTTCTGTCCAACTGGCTTGTCCCCTCCTTCACCTCACAGAGTGGGAGACAAAGGAGACAGGAAGGACTTGCTGGAGACAGTAAAAATGAATAATCATGTCCCACCTTCACTGACCAGAAGGTCCAAGACATACTTTAGCGTCCAGGATAAAGAGAGGCAGCCTGCCTCCCTTCTCCCCTCCTTCCCTCTCCCCTCCCTTACCTCCTTCCACTTTCTATGTAGTGTATGTGTTCATATGTGTGTGCACATGTATGTTCATGTATGTGTGTATTAATATGTATGTGAACGTGTGCTTATGTTCATGTGTGTGTGTGTGTGTGTGTGTGTGTACATGTGTGTGGAGACTAGAGGGTGCCTTTCTCTTTTGCTTCCACCTTAATTTTTGAGATGGGGTGCTTCACAGATTCTAGAGCTCACAGATTGTCTAGACTGGCTGACCAGCAAGCCCCAAGGATCTGCGTGTCCCCACCCCCAGCCGCCACCCCGTGCACACAGGTAACACCAGGCTTACACAGCAAGTCCTCTGCCGACTGAGCCATCTCCCCAGTCCTGAAGCAGTCTCTCTTGGTGGGAAATGACACCTGTGAAAATTCTGGGACTTGCAGAAAGACACTGACTAGAGGCCTTGTGAGCTCCCAGGTTTGGGCGCCAGGGCTCCAAGTTGGGGGCCGCTCCAGGAAGACCTGCGACTGTCCTGTGACTGAGCGGGCTGAGTGAGCCAGGGCCGTGGCTGCTCGTGTGAGCTCTGGGTGGAGGGCTGTGGGCAGGACGGGCAGGGCAAGTAGTCCCCGGGGCGGCAGGCAAGACAGATAGGGAAAGCCAAAAACGGACCTGCTGATGTGGCCCTTTCTGCTCGCGGCGGATCATAAAATATGGCTCAGATTTTCATTACGGGCTCTATCGATTATCTTCTGGGATGGATGAATTATAGAGAACATTAAATTTTTTTTAAAAAGCAAGTGAGAGGAAATATCTGAATGAGTTTGGGTGGTCGATGGCGGAAAGGCTGAGCCACCATGCCTGGTCTTCAAGTGGGGTGAGGACAAAACAGGGCCGAGAGCGTGTGCCTCCGACTTGCCTTGCAGGACCCCGAGCCTGGTTTCAGTGGGGGAGGCCTAGGCCCCTCTAGGCTCCCCTTGCCTGTGCCCTGTCCTTCCCAGGGATCTGCCTCGGTTCCAAGGTTGCCACTCAGGTTCTCCATGCATCTCTGACTTGGAAGTGGGACCTTTCCCAGGCGGTTTGGGTCGGTTGCTGGGAGGGAGGTAGCCCATGCTCTTGTTATCCCTCCAGGGATCTCCTGATTCTGGAGATGCCAACTGGGCAGAGAGAGGGTTCAGGGGGTGGCATTGGTCTCCTGGGGTCGGCGTTGATGGAAACTCCAGGGGAATGTGGATACCCAGTCCTATGAACTGGCCCATCTTTTCTGCTACAGCCACTGGCACAGAGCTCTTCATTTTGACACCTAGGAAAGCAATCCAGGGCCACTATGCATCTACCCAAGTTAGGTGGGAGAGAGCCTCCCGCACCTGCCCCCCCCTTACTTGCCCTCCCCTCTCCCCTCTGCCTATCCCTGTCCAAAAGCTCTGAGTTTGAATGCTTCTGCCTATCCCTGTCCAAAAGCTCTGAGTTTGAATGCTTCTGCCTATCCCTGTCCAAAAGCTCTGAGTTTGAATGCTTCGCTTGTGTGTGACCTCGGGTGTCCCAGCCCTGAGTCTTAGCTTCTCAGCTCTTTAGTTGAGATTACCATCTACCTCATTGAGTTCTTGGGACAACTGTGTATAACTATTACGTTCTCCCTTCTTTTGAGCAGAGTCTAGGAGCCCTCTCGCCCACCCCTTCTCTTTGTGACTTATCAACTATTTTGTGTGCTGGATGCTTTTCTTAGAATGTTACCCATAATAAATGAAATAAATGAAGGCCTCAGTGTCTAGATTCAGGAGTGACTATTAGTTTCTCCATCTTATGATGAAGAAACAGAGACTCGGAGAGGTCAAAGTAATTTTTTCCAGGGCCACACAGCTCAAGAGTGCCAGTGCTTACATTTATACCTGGGCAATCTGGTTCCAAAGCTTGGGCCCTTAGCACCCGTGGCCTGTTGCCCAGTGACCTGGCACAGTGGCATAGAAGTGTGTGTGTGTGTGTGTGTGTGTGTGTGTGTGTGTGTGTGTGTATACAAACAGCCCTGCCATTGACATGCTGTCCGGTTGACTTCATTTCCTGACTCTCCACACTATATCTGGCTATATCAGTTTGTCAGCACGTCTTTTCTAAGGCTGTGTTCTGGGAGGAGCAGACCTCTCCACACCCCCACCTGGTCCACCTCACCCAAGCTTCACCCAGGCCTCTGTGAAAGGTGGTGGTTTCCATGGATACCCGTCTCCCTCTGGCGACACGCCCTTTTTTGTATAACTCTGTTCCCTAGAGTTGATTGTTTTTGGCACGATGCTCTGTAAATTCATCCAACAATTAAAAGGGGGAGGGGGGAGGCGAAAGGAGGCGTACAGCAGCGGTGGGGTGAATGATATGTAGGAAAGGACTCTGAGATGTGTGGGCCCCTTCCCCGTCCCCTGTTCTCAGCAGGATAGTCCCTTAAGTGTAGAAAGGGCCATGGAATGGGCTGCTGGGGGTCAGGCTTGGGGAGTTCTGTTCCTTCTATTTGAACTGCGTTCTTGTCTCGTTTATCTCGCCTCCTAACGTCTAAAAGGGCCCCTTCTCGGAGCCAATACAGCCATCGCCAGAGGTCACGTGAAGCCACAAGATGCCGGTTTGGAGTGATTTGAATATTTACTGCCCTTGTTTTGGTTAATTGTGTGTGTTTGCTCTGAGTGTGTACCATCAAATACCGACTGTGCTGGGCGGACCCGTCGTAGGCTGTGTGAGATCACAGAAGAAGAATGCAGTGGAAAACTCTTTCATGCCGCAACACATCATGTAGGATTTTTGTATTTAAGATGTGGATTTTTTTTATTGTGTTTTTTTTTTTTTCTTCTTTTCCACACAACCCTGAGTTGGGCAATGTGCACGTCTGTGTTTTTGTTTTCACTCTGGGTGGCTTATGAAATCTGTTCATTAGTGTTGTGTCCTCTCCCACCCTGGCAGGCCCTCCACCATCTATCTCTCCTGGCATATGGCGATCTCTCCCCGCCATCTCCTCCCCCTGTCTTCTCTCCTTTGAAGAGGTGATGGGTGCCTCCCTCCCTGTAGTGTACACACTCACCAGGAGATGAAAACCAAGGGTGCATTAGCCCTGCTCCTCAAGCCCACGCCTCTGAGGCAGGTGCTTATTATGGTGGGAGGTCCTAATGTGGAGAGTCTCTGCCTCTCTATGGAGGAGAAAGCTCCTCAGTGGCCCCCTACCAGGGGAGGAGCAGAAGTTGTCCCATTCTCACAGGACCTCCTGAAATAGCATGACCCTGGTCGCCCTGTCATACAGAGCAATGGGCAGGTCTGTAGCTGAGAGCCTATTCACCAGGTGGATCCAGGTGTCCCTTCTGCCTGTCTGATATGTTTTCATAGGTCTACCCCTCCTCCCACTTTTAAGCCTGGCCAGAAAACCTGAGCACAGATGTTGCCTTTGGCTGCGAAGTCCAAGCGCTTTCTGGCAGCCCTAGTGTATGGCGGGAGATGATTTCAGCCCAGGAGAGGTGAGAGTCAAGAGGGGAACTCACACTGGGCAAGGGTGAGTGCTGAGATCACAAGGAGGGAGGATTTTTGGTGGGTCACCAGCCCTGACCTGGTTCCATACCCGTGAGCCATGTGACCTTTGGCTGGTCACTTCATATCTCTGTGCAGTTCTCCGTAATCTCTCCGCGGGGCCCATGCTGTCCCTGCTTTTCTATTGTAAAGATTCGGCGTGATCATGTGTGGAGAACACTTGGCACAGTGCTCGTCAAATTAATCTATTAGCTAATACCACCTGTCCTGGCGTGAGCTGGTCGGCAGAGGAGAAAACCACTCATCCACTGTGCCCTCCCTCGCCTCCCTGGCACACAGTAGGTGCTCAATCCTTTTGGGATCAGTTGGAAAAGGCTCAGGTCACGAGAAGTTCCTTTGAACCTGCATGTTGTAAATACAGTGAGTTCATGGGGAAGGCGGGAGACCAGCAGGAAGGTTGGGGCTCAGGGGAGCCAAGCGGGCTGTGAAAGCGGCCAGCGAGGCGTTCTGCTGAAGAGAGGGAGAAGCCATACCAGGCTCGTCGGGTTGTGACATGAGATCAGAGACTAGTTCAGCTCCACCAACACTTACGCCGCCCACCGTGGGCCAGCTGTTGTGCCAAGTGCTGGAGACGCAAAGATAATTAAGACCTGGGCTTTGCCCTTGAGGAGTGGGGACTCCAGTGGCGGAGACAGGCTTGTGAACAAATTACTCCACTTCTGGATGGGCTTTCATGTCATGAGGAAGGATACATGGAGAGCAGAGAAGAATACGAGTCCTCTTGGGAGAGGTTCTAGAAGGTTCTTGATGAGGCTTAAAGAAGAGGAACGTTGTGATCTGGGGCCTTCTGGAACCCTGTTTGCCTCTCTTGCTAACCTGAGCTTCTTGGGTGGGAGGAAAGATGGCCACTGTCATTTTCTCCTCTGTCCTTCCAGTAGACGTGTGAGGAAGTCTTTCGGAGATCAGCTGGCTCCAGGAAGGCCATCGGAGGGTCAAGTGGCAGAACCCGGCCTTAGACCCCTGTTTTTAGATCTTCAGGGTTATGTCTGTTACTGTGTTTGGCTTCTCAACTATTCACCTGGGTCAACTGGTTAGAGACCGATTAGGCTCTGCCCCTAATGACTGAGATCTGTGCCTCAGCCCCGGGGCTGTGGTGTGGGAGGGCCGAAGTGCTTGGAAGGCTTTGGGGCCCATGCCTTGGTTTAGTAAATGGGTCAGGCCACTTGGTTGGGGAGTCTTGGAACAAGGTCATGCTGCCCGAGCAAGGCTGGGCAGGGATGGCAGGAATGGGAAAATTGAGGAGGAGGTGGCCTGGTCTCACCCTCTCTTCAGTTCCAGTTCTCACCTAGGCAAGCCCTTTGGTGGTCTGGATGAGAAAAAAGCCGGCTGGGGTCTGGAATATCCTCTTCCCTCCTAACTGGAACCCTCCTTGACCAGAACATGAGACTCTGAGATACCTCTGGCATGTGGTTGGACTCTCGTCTTCTGGCTCCTTCTAGGAGTCTGGGAGGTGGCTATTTCCCCTGACCCGGGCAAGTGTGAATGTCCCAGTGTGAGACTGGAAGGGGTATGAGTCAGCTCCGAAGTCAGTTGCTGACTTTTAGAGAGGCTCTTTTTGATGGGGTCCTGGGGTAGAGACCCCCACAGAAGAGTGGTCTGGGGTGCAAGCTGTCTATGATACAAGACACCCCTTTCTCTGGCCCACAGCTGTCTTTTTGGCCAAGGCCAAAAGCTGCCTGGGCTTCAGGAGATTCTGGACTAACAGGCAAGGGAGTTTCAGAACCCAAAGGAGTGAGTCTCCCAGTGGCCCTGAAGTTCCCATTAAAGTGTTTTTTCCTCTTTTTTAAAGAAAAAAATATTCCCAAACTGGAAAACAAAGGAAATCCACTTCCCCCAAATCACACGAAACTCACATTAGGGGCCTGGCAGGAATCCATGGAAACCAGGAAACATGCTGTTAACCCTGTGTGATGCTGAAGGGTGGATGGGAGCCAGGCGAATCCACCCCCAGCTTGCAGTCACCTTCCACCTCAGTTTTCCCTGGGGAGCTGGTCCTGAAGCCTTGCCGCAGCAGAGAGAGAGGAGAGTCTGGTGCTGAAACCGGCCTTCGAAGGGCCAGCTCCCTCCTACTCAGCCAGCCTCGGGAGTCAGGAGAGGGAGGGCTCACACACCTGGGGAGACCCCTGGGGGCTTTGATGACTGGGTCAGGCTGCTGCCTGCTCCACGCAGATCATACAGTTGAGGATGGGCCACTTGGGGAACACACAGCCACAATGTATGGGGTGTTGCTAGACCCCCAGAAAGAAGGCGGGGATGACCCAAATTTCAGTGACAGTTCTGTTTGCAGGGTGGGTCTGAGAGTGGACATGACCTCAGGGCTCCACGTCCCACATCACAAGGATGGTCCACAAGGCTGGACCGCCACCTCTGAGAAGTTGTATACTTGTTTGTGTTCTTGTGTTTGCACGCACATAGGCTCTTTTTTTTTTTTTTTCCCTAAAAAGGCTGAAAATATTTACAGGTCTGAAGTTAAAATGCAAACAGGAAAAGCCCTTTAAAAAATGAGCGAAGTGGATATTCAAAACAGGAATTGCCATGGAAACGCCACAATATTTGCTTAAATTGACACAAAGGTTGCCGGTAGTAGGGCTCCAACTTTCTTCAGGCCAGTGTGTTTGGCCCAGCACCTATCACAAAGGAGTCTCTCCCAGCAGCCTCCTCTGAGGGCGTGTCCACACCCTCTTTCCTGTCTGAGATGAAATAGCCCTATAGCAGAGCAGAGGGGGAAATGGAGAAGAAATCAGGTTTCCCATCCTGTTTACCCTGTTGATTCTCTCTTTAAAGACTTCCACGGGCTCCTCGTGGGGTCCTGGGAGCAGACAGGAGCTTACCCAAGGGAAACCTGGAAAGAGCAGGCAGCTAGGATTCCAGGATTGCTTGGTTCTGTGGGATGGGTCTGATCTGTTGACTTGATCCATTCTCAGGCTGACCTTTCACCCCAGGTACCAAGCCTTGGGTGTGATCCCTCTGTTGTTACCCAGGGTGGCACCTGATTGGCCTGGTATTGTTTCCCCGCTCAATTCTTTTATTAGGTATGACACCTCATAGCAATTGGCTAATAATTGTGCAAAGGGCACACTGGCCGAAGAGTCAGGCATGGCATGCACAATGGCAATGCCATCTGCTGATTGGCAAGGCAGGTTCAAGAATCTCCTGCTTCACTGGCTGGTTACCACACAGGGTGCTGGAACTTTTTCATTGTTCTCTGTGTGTAATCGCTTGGTGGGTGCCAGTTGTAACCTAGTCATCTTTAAAATGTTTTAAAATTATATTTATTGTTTGATGTGTATGCATGCGCATGTGCACATACACACACACATATGCACACACTTGTGCACTTATGCCCTGGTACAGGTGTGGAAGTCAGAGGACAACTTGTGGAATCAGCTAGCCTTCTGCCGTGTGCATCCCAGGGACTGAACGCAGGTCATCAGATTTGGTGGCAAGCGCCCTTATCAGCTAGACCTTCTCACCGGCCCAGACCTAACCTGTTCTCCTTGCTCCTCTCTGGCAGGCACACAGACCTAGCAGAGGGAAGGCAGACCCTCTCCATCCCACCTGCCCTCTGACTGCCTCAGCCACTGACTCCTCCTTCACCGGAGGACCGTGCAGCTCCCGGTGCCGTGCATTGGAATGGACTTCGGACCTTGGCCTCTTGGGATGCAAAGGTACCTCTCCTGGTTCCCAAGATGCTCTGGGAAGTGAGGGCTGGCCAGTTGGAGGGTTGCTGCCTCAGGTCCTTAGACTTACTTCTCTCATGGGGTTGTGTCCCAGTAGCTCATATACTGTAGACGGAAAAGGGTCCCATGAAACGGGAGCAGGACACATTTCAGCCTTGGCTTTTCCATCAGGCTTATTTCTTGCACCCCTCTGGGTCTTGGTTTCTTCAAAGAAGTTGGTACAATTGACCTTGAAGAGTCCTTCCAGTGATCCCAGTGATGTGTCCTTAAGGGTACAGCAGTGGGTAGATATCTCAGGTGACAAGTCCTTACTCCATCAGATGCCACTCCAAGATCAAAGTGTTGGGTCATTCTGAATTTCACCCTGGGGACAGGAGGGTGCAGTTTTGTGTGCACACTGGCTGGCATGAGCAAAGGTAATCTCACAGGCTGCTCTGCCCTGAGTTTATTTGTGGGAGGAGCTGGCCTGGGAATGACCTGTCAGGGCTAACTCCAGCCAGGCTATACCTTCCTTAGTGGACAAAGTGTGGGTATCTTTGATTAGGGCATGAAAATAGCCCCTTGCCTATGACAAATCACTTAGCCACAAAGAGTGTCTTTAGCTGTACTCTCAAATATTTGCCTGTGGGTATCAAACTTATCAGTTTCTTGGGGCATATTGGTCATTAGCAGCGTTCTCAAGAGAACCAGCCCAGAGAAGTCTGGGTGTTCACACAATTGATAGACATAGTCTTAGAATGGAGCCTGGGGCACAGGGATCAAGATTGGCTGGGGAGGTCAAGGCTGGGGGCCACTCATCTGTGTGTACCGCACTAGGGTCAGCATCCCTGGCTTCCCCCACCTGTGTTCTCCTTCTCCATGGGCACCCTGGGTAGGACACAGAGTCCTACCCCTCCCTCTGTGGTCGGCTCTGTCACCCTGGACTGTAAACCCGAAGGTTAGGAAGCACGTGGAGGGCTGGGCACCTTGGTGTTCACTGGGGTTCACAAGGTCCCCAAAGCTGCAAGACTCCTTCATTTTAGGCTGTCGTTCCTTGGGGACTAGCAGAAACCCAGGAACTTGCAAATCAGATGCAAATGTAGCGTTTGGTTGCTAAAGTGGCAGAGATTCTTCTTTCTGGTTTAGTGTGGTCATGCCCCAGGAATCAGTCCATCGGTACTCAAGGTGTGTTGCTGCTGTTCTCCTGCGCCCCGAGTAGCGTCGGGACTGTTTAGACTATTGCCCAAGAAAGGCTGTGTGGCAAGATCATTGCTCCAAAGTCTCCTTTGGCTCTGGTGACTTTCTTTATTTAAAAAAAGAAAAGGATTAATTTTCTATTTTATTTTATGTGTTTGGGTGTGTGCCTGCCTGTATGTCTGTGCACCGTGTGCGTACCTGGTGCCCTCTGAAGTCAGAGAGGGTGTCAGATCCCCTGAGACTGGAGTTACAGACGGCTGTGAACTGCCACGTGGGTGCTGGGAATCAAACCCGTGTTGTCCTCTCCAGGAGCAATTAGTGTCTTCAGCTGCTGAGCCATCTCTGCAGCTCTGGCTGTGGACTCCATTGCCTTCCTAGGCTCTCCAGGCCTGACTCTGCTTCCTGGGAGGATTGGAATGCTGGGAAGAGGGCAAAAATCTCGAATGCCCCACCCCAAGGCCTGCTAGTGCCCTGCCCCCCAACAGCGGTTAAGGTGCCCGCAGAGCCCCCGTAAGGGGCTAATGTGTGCCTGCTCTGTTCTTTTTGTTTTCTTCTTTCTCCGGGCAAAACATGCCCATTAATTTTTCCCTTTCCGAAGTTTCCACTCACAGTTGACTCCCAGGGGCCATGCCAGCTGGGATTTGCAACCCAGCAAGGTGTATGGGCCCAGCAGGTCCAGGGGGACTCTCGCATCCTGGCAATCGGCTGTCTCCGGCTTTGATAATGAAGCTTGGGAACTCTGAAGGCTCAGAGAGGGAATGTCAGGGCCGCTCACTGACTTAATCCTTTTCAATGACCATGGACTGCGGTCCACTATGGCAGGGATGCCTCACCAGGGTGTAGACCAGGGGAGAAGTCTGCGCTTGCTGTGGTCCACAGACCTCATCAGGCCCATTGCTGAAGGTTCTGCGGAAGATCTGGTTGAATTCAATAATCACAGAGGGTGTGGTGTCTGCAGGTCACTCCCCGTGGACAATGTAAGCGGGCAGCCCCTGCTGTCAGAAGTGATGCAACAAACACACACAGAAAAACTAACATGGCAGACCTTGGGCTAAATGGAATGAGAAGAGAGCAAGGACATGGTGGTATAGGGTACTCAGGGCCAGACTCTGAGGAGGTGGCAGCAGAGACTGAAGATGTGAGGTGGATGGCTACCTCAAGAGCAGGCAGGAGAATATTCCAGAAAGAGCCCACAGGTGATTTCAAGGTCCTCGGGTGGGAGTAACTAACTACTTTAACTAACTAACTAGACCATGTGGCTGGGTAGATGGGGAGGGGGCCAGGATGTGTGGCATTCTGCGTGCCAGGGGACAGGTGATGGGGTGCCCCTGGGGAGATGACAGCTGAGGGTGTCCTGGGGACAGTTCATCACGGGGTGGGGGCAGCAAGAGAAGACGCCACGTGTCGGGAGCAGTGGCTGCAGCCACGGGAACAGGAAGATGACAGCAGGGATGAGGAGAACGGAGCAGTGTCTGTGTGTGCTCAGAGGCTGGCTTACCCGTGTATCGAACAGGATGAGCGAGAGAGGCCCCTGGATGCCTGGCCCTTCTGAGCTCCCTCATGGACCTGTGCCTCCCCTCTCTCCCATGTCCCGTGGATCTCAGAGGGTTCACCTCTCGTATATTCAAGGAAGTGCCATCTTGGAGTCACACTGGCTGCTGGGAATGTGACAGTCACTGTCCTTTTTCTCTAAGACTGCACAGTGTAGCCGATTTGGACCATTCCACCATGGGTTCTGGCAGAGCTTAAAGGTCCTCTGGGTTTCCCTCCCTGTGGCTTTAAATGTGATCCGTGTCCCCCAGAACTGATCGTATGTTTCCTGGTCGTACTATCCTCAAATGAGCATCTCTAAGGGCTAAAAAATGGGTTAGCTAAGACTGCCGTATACACTGGGCTAGCTTAGCCTCCGCCCAGCTCCCTGACAGGGATCCTAACATCCTTTCCATGTAGAAAGGTGTGAATTGCTGTAGGCATGCTGGAAGACTTGAACCCAGACCCTGTCCCTGTTTCTGGGGCGTCTGACACAAGGCTTTCCTCCCCTGTATCCTGGCATTACCTATGTGGGACAGATTGGCAGCAGCTATCCTGGCTGTGACGTTATGATGATGAAGCCATCTCTGACATCCTGTCAGGCTCTGAGCAGCTCTGGATGCTGCTGTGTAGCCCGGTAGCAAGCTCAAGGTCTGGCTGGCACCAGCGGAAAGCTGTCACTGCTGGCTGCCGGGCCCCAGGAGCACTTAACTGGTGCTGGCAATGTATCCCCAGCCATATGGGCCAGCTCAGCCCTCCAGGAAAGCTCAGGAGGCTTGACCTCCAGGGGGAGTGACAGGAAGGGCAGGCTGGTGACATCTTGCAGGGGGCGTAGGGGGGTGTCCCAAGTGGGAAGCAATATGTGGCACAGCAGCTCAATCCTCCGGGAAGCTCTGGAGGCCTGACCTCCAGGGAGAGTGAGGGATTGAGCAGAAGGGCAGGCTGGTGCTGGCGGGGGCTGCTGGGGATCTCCCAGACCCACAGCTGGGGCTTCGGTGTGATCTGAGGGGGTGTCAGCTAGTCATCCTGGGTGTGTCTGCTTGCCTGAGGGGAGGTGTTTCTGGGTGGACAGGCCTGTGTCTCTGCATGAGTGGGAGGTTTCTCTGCTTTCTGCCTCCGTGGGTCTGCTCTAGATCCGTGACCTGCACTCCTAACTGGACTGGACAGTTCTGATGGCATCCTCCAGGGCTTTGATCTGATGGGAGGCTGGCCGCTCTAGAGCACACAGATGCAGTGCGGGATGCAGAAGGGTGGGGCTGGGAGAGGGAGGCACCAGTGAAGGGAAGTAAGGGAGTCTGTGTCTCCACAACCCCTGGGTGCTAGGGTTCTCTGGGGGACTTAGGGTGAGTGGGTGTGTGGCCGGGACATGGTTCGGGAAGTCACTGGTCTTTCTGTTTCCATTCTGGGTAAGAATGTTCTCTGGTGATGCAGGTACTCACAGTCAGCCCTCTTCCTCAGTTTCTCCTGTGCCTCCTGCCTTCCAGTGGAGACTCTCTGGATGCCATTCGGCACTGGTCCAAGAGAAAATGATAGAAGACTATCAGTGTCTGCCCTGCTTAGAAATACCCCGAGGGTAGTTCTCTTATCGTGACATGGTGCTTGGAAGGGTAGACTGACCCTGTGCCTCACCGTGGTCCTGAGTGTCCCCAGTGAAAGGCTCTGGCCTGAAGCAATGCCCTAAGTGTTACATATGACAGGAGTCTGAGGCCCGTGCTGCACATTCATTCCTCTCCTTTAGACCCTCCAGGTTCTCCTGTTCCACCAGCTTCCTTTCGCTTTGCATTTGTTTATAATTATTTGTGTGTGTGTGTGTGTGTGTGTGTGTGTGTGTGTGTGTGTGTGTGTGCGTGCGCGCGTGCGTGTGCGTGCAGTGTGTGCGTGGAGAATAGAGGACAGTTTGCAGGAGTCAGCTCTCCTTCGCCTGTGTGGGTCCCAGGGATCGAACTCAGGTCATCAGGCTCAGCTTTAAGCACCTTTGCCTGCTGAGTTATCTTGCTAGCCCTGCCTTTTGTCTTTTTGAGATAGGGCCTTGCTGTACAGCCCAGGCTGGCCTCCAACTTGGGATCTTCCTGCCTCAGCTTCCCATGTGCTAGGATCACAGACATGTACATCATGCCTGGCCCCTAGTCCTGTTTTATTCTGGAGTCTATGCAGGTATATCCCTGGCGCAGGTAAAAGTCCTTAAGTATGGAGGTGGGGGTACCAACTGGAGGCTCCGGTGAGACACTTGCAGCCCATCTTCCGGGTCCTTCCTCGGACAGCTGCCTGTTTGCTCCCATCAGGCTTATAGAGGTGTCCACCCAGTATTCTCTTCAGTTGGTTCCTTGGCTTCCCTCAGGAATGGGAGTCTTTTCTGACCCTGAACCTTGCAGCCTAGGGTTGGGAACAAATGATAACCCAAGGTGGGTGAGTGGAGGAGAGTACCATTACCTTCTCCTCCAGAAATGCTAATCGGGAAAAGCAATTAAAAGCAACTTTTTCCCTTAGTAATCTGTGTTAAGAGCTGGTAATGAAGTTTCGGGCCGTTGTGACTCAATATTTCAGCTTCACCGACTCAAGTCAAAACAATCCCAAGCCCGGGAGTTTGCGAGCAGCTGAGCTGGGCCCGGGCGGCAGCTGTGAGTCAGGTTGCTGCCTCTCGTCACTCGCGGCTCACCCTGCACCATTCCCTGGGCAGAGAGGAGCAGTCCCAGCTGGGGAGGGGTCAGTCCTCCAGGACATCGGTCAGAAGACCTGGAGTGCAGGTGAGGAAACGCACCTAGGAGCAGGGTTGTAGTGGAAGCCAAGAAAGGTGGGATTGGAGAAAGTCACAGGGAGAAAGTGGGTGCCGAAGAGACAGCAGGGTGGACCAGGGCTCGGTCCTGACCTCTGACCTCTGCTCATTCTTCTCTTATTTTCACTCATTCATTTATCCTGATTGAACAATAGTTCGGGAAGTGAACATAAGGGTCAAGTATTCTGTCCTCTTGGAACTTCCACTTGGTGGAGAGAAGCAAATGATATGAATGAGATAAGAAAAGCAAATGGTTATCGGCGGAAACCCGCGCTAAAGAGAAAACTAAAGCCGCTTTGGAGACTGGAAGAAAGGGGATGGGGGAGGGGGCTGGTGTGTAATTTTAGGTGTGGCTTCTGGACAAAGGGTCACTGAGATGGAGACGTGCTAATTAATATCTGGGGGAAGAGCCGTTCCATCAGAAGGAATAGTAACCGAGATCGCTGAGAGAAGAGCCTGTCTCCACTCGGCCTGTTGGAGGACAGGCGGGAGGCCTGTGCACCTAGCGTGCATGAAGAGTCCACTTATTTTGTAGGCTGTAGTGAGAATTCTGTTTCATTCTCGGTTTCCCAAGTGAAATTAGACTCTTTTTGAAGAGTTCTGAGGGACATGATCTGATTAGGCACCAGCTCTTTCTTAAGACGCAAGCCTCAACTGTCTGACTGACTCCCCCTCTCATGGTCCCCTGGGTAATGAACCTCTCACCCAGCATGCACTTTCATCTGGGAGCGGACGCAGGTGTGAGTGGGAAGGGGTCTGTCGGTGCCCCCTCCCATCTCCAGCCCCCCAGGAAGCAGTTTACAAACAGGGTCATGTCACTTTAAGCAGCCCCCCAACCGGCTTCCTGGCCTGCTTTATCTGAAGCCCGAGTGCATGTTGTTCTAGGACCGATCCGCTTTAGCTAATTAATAATCTGACAGGAGAGACCCAAGGGATTAGCTGCTGAGCTGAGCTCCACCAAGCCCTGGCAAACGAGCCCTGTGCTCCTTGGGGACATGGAGGTGACTTTGAGGGGTACAGGCAGAGGGGACCCACCACAGGTGAGCAGTGGAACAGGGCAGTGTAGGAATGACCATGGAAGGGGGTGGGGACACTTCGGTAAAGAGTCTCTTGAAGGGAGTCCGCTGTCCCAAGATGAGCAGAGGTGGGTGGAAGCCTCCATTGCCCTTGTGATGCCGCCATCCACCAGAACCCATTGCCACCTGTCAGGTGTCCTTGCTGAATAGCCTGGACTGAATTGCCAGAGTTAGTCCATTAAGATACAGAACCACCTGTGAAATTTGAAGTTCAGATAGACAGCAAATAATTTTTCGCATAAGTATGTTCTATGTGAGGTTTGCGATGTACTTATCCTAAAAGATTGCTCGCTGTGTTAAACATTCATGTTTCCCTGGCGTCCTTTCTTCTGATATCCTGCCTGGAGAGGACCAGAAGCTTTGGGGCTTTTAACCAAGGGAAGCCTGGGGTTCCACCAGAAAGAGTGGCCCTCTGGGAAGTTGTCCGAGGACTTCGCAAGCCTGGGGCTTTGTCCAGGGAGAGGAGATTGGAGGCAAAAGGTCACCACCTGCCCAATTCTCTCATCCTGTGTTTGGGTCCAGGCGCTCCTTGGGTGTGTGGGAGAGCACGCTCCTTGAGGGCATCTATGATCCCTGGGCTGCGGACAGTGTCCAGTAGTCACTTCTCCCCCAGAGAGACTGTTTTTCAGAGGCAGGCTTCAGACATCTCTTGAGGGTAGGCCTGAGGTTCCTGGGGATAATCCATACTGGATGCTATGAGCTCTGTTTTGAGCCCATAGCAAGGTGGGCAGATGTGGTTAAGTATGGAGGAGAGGCTAGACTGTTAGGGACAAAAGCCTGCCCTGTAGGGCTATGCCCCCATGTTCCGAGGCCTCTGAGCACTGATCAGAAATACCCATCTTCAGGCCTCTGGACACCCACTCCCAAGGCCCTAGAGCAGCCCTATGCCAGCTTCAGGAAGGGCAAGCCATCCCGAGAGCTGGGCTGCCTAGAATGTCATTCTGGGTGCCAGAATTGAAAATCTTTATTGGAAAACTCGATGGGATCCTAACTGCTCCCTCTTGTGACCTCTGTCACCCTGGCTCTGTTCCCCGTGGTCAGGGAGCTCAGTGTAGTAAGAAGGGCCTGCCGCCAGCTGGGGGACGTCCAGCTTCCAGCAGCCAAGGGGCCGGATGCCAGGAGGGCAGTGCCCGCGGTGGGAGCTCTCTGGGCTGGGCTCTGTGCTGTAGGAGTTAACACCATCCTCACTCTCAAAGGGTTCCTCTCCCCAGCCCCCTGGGCAGCCTCCTCCCCGCCTTTCCCGGCACCACCAGCTTCAGACTCTTGCGGTGGGAGCAGAAGGGGATGGGGGGTGCCGAGCTGGTGGGAACCTCTTCCGCTTCCCGAGCTCTCAGCCTCTTCCCCAGCGTGCCCAGCGGTTTGGCCCTGGTTCTTGAGCCGTCTGCTGCCCGTGCTGCCTCTGACCGACATCGTTAGCGTGGGTATTTATATTTCATTAACGACATTAAGCCCAAATGGCATTAAAAGCAAAGCTGGTGATAAATAGCTTATTAATAAACAGGGAGTGCTCCATGCTGCCTGGCCTCTGCCAGCCCTAGTGTTAACCCTTGCTGCCCTAGATAAATAGGCTTCACCCCAAAGATCATCCTCCAAAAGATGGGGCCAGGAAGGTCCGATCACGTGACCACCTTCCATCTGGTTATGTTCAGGTCCTTGCGTCTTGGAGCCCATGCGGGCCACCTCTAGGTCACTGGGGTTTGCACAGAATGGCCAAGACACAGTTTCCAATCAAATCTCCCCTGCCCTCCTCACTCATTTTGATTCGAGGGATAAAGAATTTAGAAGAGGTAGCTTTCTAGGCTACGGAAGCAGTCTCCCCTCATTTTCTGGAAACCCAGTCGGAAAGAAAGCCTCTGCAGAATATTTAGGATCGTGATGCCTGTGAGAAGAATAGCAGCTCCAGTGGTGTAACCCGACTAGCATAGTCTGGTGCTGTGAGCAGGCCTGTTACTGGGCATGTGCGGTAGCTCCTGTCATGCCAGGGGGCATCCCACTCAGTGAAGGGAAAAAAAAAAACAACTCATGCTTTGCCAGTCAGGGCTGGCTCAGTTGGGAAAGTGGTTGCCTTGCATGCATGAAGTTCTGGGTTCAGTTCCCAGCAACCTGTAAACAGGTATGGCATATGCCTGTAGTCCCAGCACTTGAGAGGCAAGTTCAAGGCCATCCTCTGCTCCATAGCAAGTTCTAGGCCAGCCTGGGATATCGGAGACCACCGTAAAATAAGAATGACAAACTAAAATGGAATGATGCCCAGGGTAGCAAAGCGGCATCACCAGCTGAGGGTCATGTCACGAAGCTGCTGGGCCCCTCTTTTGGTACACCCTCCCCAGAGACAAGACTTGTCATGGAGGGACCATCCTGGCTCCTGGACCTTAGAAATGCCAGGACTTCTCTTAGCTGAGGGTCCAGTCTTTTCTTAACTCTGCCTTTTCTTAGCTCCCTGCCTTTGGAAGCCTGCTGCTCTCTTAGCGTGACACCCCTGAATAGGGACACATGCCCACAAGAAGGCTCCCGGTGCCTCGAGGGCAGGTCAGCATTCTCCTGTAATTCTGGTGCCATCTCATATCCACGGGAGCCCTCCTGGAGGGAGGACGAGCTAGGCCTCATTGGTTTGGGGTTTGAGTTAGCAAACCTTGGCTGTAGGGTTGTTCTTAAGGTCTCTGAACAGCAGGGGAAGAACCCCCCACCCCCACCCTCCGGGCAAAATCAGCGGAAAGTAAGAAAAGAAATTAGGGCCCTCCTGAGAACCTCACACCCGGACACCAGAAAAAGGTTCTTGTCATGGGCTGGAGTGGGTTTTCTGAAGTCTTTCGGTGTTGGGGGAAAGAAGGAAAGAGTAGAGAGGAATGAAGCTTCCATATGTCCCCACCCAGAGGACAGGAGAGAGGTCACCTCCATCTGCATCCAGTGAACACTCAGGGAAGATGGGCGGTGTGTTAATCAGCCCAACGTCTGCTGTCCGCCAGGGCCCTGACTCTCCCACCTCCTTCTTAAGCAGGGAAGGAAGGACGCGACAGCCATAGGCTTCCAGTCAAAGAAGGGTCTCACTTCCCGCCTCTATCCCCAGGGAGATAAGTAACAAGAGGAGTCGACAGGGACCCCACCACCACCACTTGGGAGGCCTGGCTCACCCATTTCTCCTATTAAGTTACGGCTGTGTAGGTCTTGGCTGTCACAGCACAGCTCGGTGGCTTGGTGAGTGGCACAGCAAAGTCACGATGCTCAGGGCATTCTGTTTCAACTGAGCCAGGCGCGTGCGTTCTAGCCACCAGAACAGGAGCCACTCGTGGTCAGGAAGGACGAGGGGAGGCAGGGCTTTAGGACCGGCCACCCTGTGTTGTAAGGCCGGCTTGCCGTTTGGTGGATGTGTGGCTGTCCCTTCACCTCACCTGACTCTGTGGCCTTCCTCTGTGAAATGCGTGTAGTTGTAGCCTAGTTGCAAGGCTGTGTTCTCTAAACCGCCTGTGGCAGGACTTCACACTCGGAAGATACCGAAAGAGGGGTGGCAGCTGCCCTGACCCCCGTGAGGCCCTCTCCTTATCTGCTTCTGCCTCTTGGACCACCTCACCATCCCTCAACTACTCAACATCCAGGACGGGGCTACGGCTTCGGTCACAGTTTGGCGGACACCAGACTAGCCCATTCAGTCCCCACCTGTGGGGTCGGTCACCCCTCGAGTTGCATCACCTTATATGAGAGATGAGAGCACCCACTCCCCTGCTCCCTCTACAACCCACTGCCTTCCCAAGGGCAGCTTCTGCTTTTCTCCTCAGTCCCACCTTCAGTATAGCCCCCTGTGATTTCCAGGGACAGGGATTGGGCAGGGATTTAAGAATAAGGGGTCTGATGTGAAGTTGCCTTGTTTCAGTGAAGTGGCATAACCTACAGGTGGCTTCCCTGCCATGTCATCCCCTTGAGGATTGTTGGACATTTATATCTGCTTGGGGATGGGGGAGTATTATACAGGAAAAGCCAGGGGTTACCTATTTTGTCTGTGGCTCTCTAGAGCCCTCCAGCCATATGTGACTCAAAAGATCCAGGACAGGCACCAAAATTACACAGAGAAAAACCCTGTCTCGAATAACCAAAATGAGAGAGAGAGAGATAGATAGATAGATAGAGAGAGAGAGAGAGAGAGAGAGAGAGAGAGAGAGAGAGAAGAGAGACCATGAGAATGAAACAATACTATGAATAAATGGCTCCAAAGAGCTGGACCTGTGGCTTTAATACACAGGCCTTCAAGTGAGTCAAGGCCACTCCATATCTTTTTCTCACTCTCACACACCCAAGGATAGTAGAAACATCTCACTTTCTCCTGAGGCCTAAGGTGTCCAACATGAGGGCAGCCTTGGTGGGCTGGGATATAGATAGGCAGGCCCTAGAAGGGATCCCAGGACAGGTCTGGCACTCTCTTGGGGCCTAAGACAATTTTAGCTCCATATCTGCCTCTAACAATGGGCACGGCCAACCTGCTTGTTGAGCATACTTTTCCAGGGTCAGCCACAGGCAAAGCAGCCACCGTGGAAGGCCTTTGGGATGGGGAAGGCAGGAGGGGTCCTGGGTCTTCCCTTCTGGAAGCTTCTCTTACTTTCAGTTTCTTTTTGCGACTGTTTTCTTTTTTCCTTGGGGTCTAATTAAAGACTTGGAGCCATTTACAGCCTGTGGTTGGCTTTTTATTTGAAGCCTTGGCAATTACCTTCTGCCCTAAAATAAGTTTCGATGGAACAGGGATAGGATTTTTCTTATTGGCCAAGTTCTCACTTTAATTTTGTTGTGTGTGCATGTATTAGTGTGTGTGTGTGTGTGTGTGTGTGTGTGTGTGTGTGTGTGTATGTGTTGGTGTGTGTGTGTATTAGTGTGTGTGTGCATGTGTAGTGTGTGTGTATTAGTGTGTGTGTGTGTGTTAGTGTGTGTGTTAGTGTGTGTGTATTAGTGTGTGTGTGTTAGTGTGTGTGTTAGTGTGTGTGTGTTAGTGTGTGTTAGTGTGTGTTAGTGTGTGTGTTTAGTGTGTGTGTTTAGTGTGTGTGTTAGTGTGTGTGTTAGTGTGTAGTGTGTGTGTGTTAGTGTGTTGTGTTATGTGTGTGTGTTGTGTGTGTGTTAGTGTGTGTGTTAGTGTGTGTGTGTAGTGTGTGTTTAGTGTGTGTGTTAGTGTGTGTGTTGTGTGTGTGTGTGTGTGTGTGTGTGTGTGTGTGTGTGTGTGTGTGTATGTGGATGACAGAGGCTTCTGACACCTTCCCCACTGTCCCTGTCCAGTTCCTACGTCCCTTGTCACCATCCCCATCTCATGTCCCTTGGCTAAGGCAGAGGCCTGGACAGTGGGAACAGTATGTCCTCAGCCTTGCTCTGCCTCAAGGGAACTCTGTGACAACAGGTAGGTCATCTGTTGACTCTGCCCCAGTTTCTTCACTTGGGAGCGGGGCAGGGGTGGGCATGCCTGAGGCTTCTCTGCTCTTTGGAAGCATATGTCTTGCCACAGCTCAGCGGGGTGGGAGGGAGCCACCAGCACTGGCCCCTGTACAATCCAGCCTCACTCCTCTTCACCGACGCACCTTGAGTTCTAACAGGAGCACGTGGTCAAGTTCCCAAAGCGTTTTACCCTTTTCCTCCATGATTTGCCTAGCCCTTGTATGAACAGGTGCAGGCACCCCACTTCATAGCCAAGCCCTATAAGCCAGAGATAATTAGTGGCTTTTCTGATGTCACCTCCTTAGAGGGGGCAGAGCCTTGGGATCCAAACCCAGGCCCTGAGGCTTTAGGTCAGTCGGAAACGAGGACATCAGAAATGGGCAAAGAGGATTGGAAAAGAACTCTGTTTTCTTGGGGTGGAGGGACAGTTTTGGGGAGTCAGTTGTCTAGTCCCATCAGGCAGCTATGTGAGGTTCCTTTCTGTTAAGCCCAAGCAAGTGGTGACCTGCCAAAAAGATCCAGGTCATAGTAGGCTTTGAGTGCTGTGCTGCAGGTCGAAGGTAAGGTAGCTCGTTCTGTGAATAGAAACCTCTTAGATGACTTTGGAGAGGTGGAGTATCTGGATCTTATAGAGTGGTGGGTGGATGGATGGATGGATGGATGGATGGATGGATGGATGGGTGGGTGGATGGATGGATGGGGCATGGGGCATGGGGCTGGGGCTGTTCCTGACTCTGATGTGTTATGTCCTAGGAGCAGGGAGGTAGGCAGTGGATAGGTGTACACATCCACCCAGGAGGATATGGCTCTCCTGTGTGCCAGGCAGCTGTTTAAATAAGAACTGTCAGAATGGACGGCTCTTGTTGGCTTCCCTGGACAGAGTGTAAACATGTTCCCTTGTCACTACATACCTGCCCAGAGTGTAAGAAATCTGGGTACCAGAGTCCTGGCCCAGGACCCTGCCTTGACTCTCTCCAATATGCCTGACTCTCGTTCAAAAAAAAAAAAATCCCTTTAAATTCTGAACCTTGGACGTGCGTAGGGATGGAATCTGCTCTAAAAGCCAGAGTAGCTGTTCTTATGAGGTGGGAACAACTCTGTCTTATTCTGGGGACAGGGTGGGAGTGGGAGTCCTCCAGATGTAAGGTCTGAGGCAGTTAGAATACTGGAGGACAACGAGAGTGCCCGAGTTTCCAAGGACTGATTAGATGGTATGCCAAGTGTATTAAATTTTGCAGACATTTTAACAGCAATATGCTAGATAGTTGGGTGTCCCCTGAGGCGGCTGGATTTTTTATATCCTTCACAGAAGGTCAGAACCCTCTTCTCCCTGCCTCTCCCCCCTCCACCCTAAGCTCTCAGCTCCTCTATCACTCACCCCCCCTTTCCTCAACAATTCCTCCTGCTTTAAAACTCTCTGCTTGTGGGGATCTAAAGGGCACCTGGCCCCTGACAGAGAAAACACTGGGTCCCTCCTGCCCTGCTGTTGGGGTTGTTGGGGTCTCCGGGGCTCAGGAGGGACATAGAGGGGACTTGACTTCTATTTGAGTGTCCCCTGCCCCTTCACTCCCCATTTCAGAGACTGTTGTGAGACCTGCTCCCTCCCTCCTCATTTTTATAGAAAAAAGGCAGGAAAAGAATCCATCTGGCATATGAATAATTGAAATGCTCAACTCTCTTCCTGTGGTTGCTGTTTGTTCTCAGCTCCCCCGGCCCCAGCCCATCCCCCTGAGCACGGGTCTCCAAGTGGAGGATGGTGGGCATTCTCTGGAGGGGCTCCGGTGAGGCTTGAGGCTTCTCCTCAACCTGGAGCCCTTTCTCTGAATCGATAAGCTTGAGTGGGCCATTTGGATGTACAGTTTCTTTCTTACCGTCTGTGGGGACAGCCAGCCCCTGGCCAAAGTCTCCCTAAATATCAGTCAAAGTCAAAAGACTCACTTGGCCCCTGAGCTTCAAGGAATAGTTTCCCTTGACCCTGACTGCTCTCAGTGTCCCCTGGGATCCTCTGATTTATACCAGGCTCTTACTGTCCCACTGCCCTGAGGGCTCAGTGCACTCCAGGAGCTTCAGGGACTCCTGTTTGGGGACCTTGGACTCTGTGGTGCTTAACTGTGTGCTCTCTCAGCCCCTCACCCAGGCTGTTGACAGGGCATCTTGCTTAGATGCCCTTGGGGTCACACTGTTCTATGCCTCAGCCACCCCCTCTGTTGCCTAGCCAGGGTTCACCCATTTCTCCACAGCTTTTCTCAGCCTTTGCAATGGAAAGCCCAAAGATGAGAGTTCCAGCTTCATTTTCTACAAGTTGGGAGAAAGTACCTCAAGAGGTGGTGGTGGGAGCCTGGGTCAGGGCTGGGGCACATCATGGACTCAGGCCTGACCAGAGCAGGCTGCCTATTCTGCTGTACGGAATTGGGACCAGAAACAGCCTCAAACCGGGTGTCAGGGTTGAGAAGTCGCTGTCTCTTTAAAACCATTTAGAGAGAAACAAAAGAACTTTGGTGTATTAATTCTAGATGAAGATGGGTCTCCAGATGACAGCTTGAGCCACATAAGTTCCCTGCAAGCCAACTTCCTCCGTCTCCTTCTCCCCTCCTACCTTCCTGCCCCGTTCGCCCAGCTGTGGCTCTCTGTCCTCATCCTGGGTTCTTGTTTTGTGAAAAGCTGACACGGGAGTTGTGTGAAGTGTAATCTCGGGCTCTCTGTTTGAAAAGTCAATACTTTTGTTTGTCTGTTTGGGACGTAGGGTTTGTGTCCTAGATGAAGTATTGACTTGGAGCTGTGGGCCCTGTGGTTGTAAAGGGTTGGTAGGGAGGGGCAGGTGCAGATGGCACCGTAGGACAGTGAGGAGGACCCTTATTCCTGTACCTTCTGGGTTTTAGTACACTGTTTCTCGGAAAATAACCCTCCACCCCAAGAAAGAGGGTACATACAAACAGTGACAGAACATTCTAGTGCTTTTCTGGGTTTGGGGGGAAAAACAAACAAAAAACTGCCCAGTAAGCATAATATAATTCAGATGAAATTTAAATCAAGTTTGTTAATACATAGCTATAAAAGACATATATATATGTTGTTTGTAAAGACTCCTACACCTGTTATAAAAACTGCAAAATGTCTGGTATTCCAGGTCCTGGTACGAATAATTAGATATTTATATGCAATAAAACTGGTTTGATGGGGAAATCGTTTCCCTCTGTATGGATTCTCAGCTAAGGGTGAGTTTCGGTGGTTGGGTTTTGTGTCTTTTTTTTTTTTTTTTCTCCTGACAATAAAACCAAAGGTTTGGCACCAACAGATGTATTTCCCGTAAATATCTCCATCTCTTTTTTTCCCAGCTTGAGCTCTGCTCGACGGGTCCTGTCATGCCAGCCTGCTCTCTTCTCCCACGTTTTCATTTGTACTGGAGAGAGCTGGGCACGGTCTGGCTTCCCCTAGACCTCAGGCCTGAGTGCTGGCGCATAACCAGTGTGTGGGGTCCCAGGCATTTGGTGTCTGTTACCCGTCCCTTCGGACCCAGTCCTGGACAACTCTGGTGGGTTTAATGCTTTGCCGTTGCTCTTTCCCACTCCCCTGATTCTTCAAATAGTTTCCTAGGATGGGATTTCTATTCTTATTGGCCGTAAAATGCACAATCTAAGTATTTTTCTGATTTTTATGAAGTACCTTCACTGGTTTTCAATTTCTCTCCCTCAACCTCCTGTTTGTAGACTTCTCTCTTCCTCCCTTCTCCCCTCCTCCCTTCTCCCCTCCTCCCTTCTCCTCTCCTCCCTTCTCCTCCTCCTCCCTTTTCTCCCCCTCCTTCATTCTTCCTCTCCTCCCTTCCCTCCCTCCTCCCCTCTCCCCCTCTTCCCTCCTTCTCTCCTCCCTTCTCCCCTTCCTCCACTGTTGGACCTCCTGGCTCACAGCCTTCATGTTCTCCACCATGAACAGTGGGGTCAGGGAGGCAGTTTGCATCACTGCCCTGACCTAGGGAGACCTGCCCCTACATTATCTTTTCTCCCATCTGTTCTGCAGTGGTGAACAGATGGAGCCAGATGGTACTATGGATGGCTGGGAATTTTCTCTCCCATTATATGGATGGTGAGCTGAGGCGCTGGGTGGGGCAGATGGCTGGAGTCGGGCCATGTTTAAGCAGCTTCTTCTTCTTCTTCTTCTTCTTCTTCTTCTTCTTCTTCTTCTTCTTCTTCTTCTTCTTCTTCTTCTTTTCTTCTTCTTCTCCTCCTCCTCCTCCTTCTTCTTTTGAGTCAGGTTTTGTTTGTTTGTTTGTTTGTTTTTGTGTTGTGCTGGCTATTCTGGAACTGGCTATGTAGACCAGGCTGGCCTCGAACTCTACAGAGATCCAGCCGCCTCTGACTCCTGAGTGCTAGGATCAAAGGTGTGCGCCACCACCGCCTGGCTTAGGCTCTTAACTGAGATGGGCAGAGCAAGACCTGACTCTTAGCCATCCAGCTGGTTCTGGCCATTGGAGAAGACACAGAACTCACTGTCACTTGATCCACAGTGAGGCTGAGGGCAAGTGGCTCACCTCCAAGGGTCACTTTTCTGGTAGGTGACACAGGATTGGTACTGCTTCTGCTTTAGGGTCACTGAGGGGAGGAGTTATTGAACTTCTTCATGGCAGACCTGGTGCTGGGCAAGTGGGATGATTCCCAGAAGGTGAGGAGTCAGTGTCCACCATAGCCTCAAAGTGAAGACACACTCAGGTAGTTGTAACATAGGCTGGTACCTTGTCCACAGGTCCCCTGTAGAGTGAGACCTGCTTCTTCCTGCACCCCATTCCCTCTCAGGAGAGATCAGAACACTTTGTGGTCCTCAGAGGTCTACAATGGCTTAACTTCACCCAGGAAGGAAAGGCTAGGAACCATGGAGGAGCCAGGGTGGGCAGGGCTCCAGAAGGAATTTGACCCCCAAAAGGACTGCCCAGAGAAACAGAGATGGATTGCTGTGCCTTCCACAATAACCTAGCCCCACTCTGCCAAGGACTTTGGAGCCAAACTGTAACCTGGTCACTGCAAGGGTTGGTGGGTGGCTGTTCTGATGAAGTCCATTTAGATCAAAGATAAGAAGTCATGAGAATGCTGTGTGGCCACTGTGGCCTTTGGAGGAGGCTCTGGAAACGATCTGCTGACCCTAATGGGAGACACTGCACTTAATTACAGAATGCTAGATGGTGAAACTCGCCCTAAGGTACAGTGGGGCTGCTGTGCCATACTGCCACTCCACACCTTTCCTGCCTCTGGCATCCTCCTGTCCTCACCAAAGGTCCCGTATGTTCATGGCCGGCAGCCCTGAGCCCATGGAAGATGTCCCTAGCAGTGGCACACAGAGTGTCACATCCCAGCTTCACCTGTGCCCCTGCTCAAGAGAGAACAGGAGTGACCCAGAGCACCTGGATGATGCAGCTCTTTCTTGCCTGTGAGTTTCATGCATCCAAGAAACTGGACCCCGGCCTGGAAGACCTTCCAAGAGACACCTGAGTGGCTGGTTCGAGGTTGCCTTTCCTCTCCACTTTCCTTCTTTGCCCCACATCCTACGCAAAATAAGAAAGAAAGAAAGAAAGAAAGAAAGAAAGAAAGAAAGAAAGAAAGAAAGAAAGAAAGAAAGAAAGAAAGAAAGAAAGAAAGAAAGAAACTGCACCCAAGCTTCCTGTTACTGGCTCCCTGAGAAGCCAGTCAAATCTCCCCTTGTTGAGAACATTTTGACAGCATAAAATTGCTGCCGGAATGTGACTTTAACGAAAAGTAAAAAAAAAAAAAAAAAGAAAGAAAAAAAAACCTTCCTTCATGCATATGGAGTTTTTTGGAAAAAAAAATGGTATTTTAATGCTTTCTATTAAATTGGGACTAAAAGTGGTGTCTTAATTTGCATGCATTAGCATATTTGCATATAGATCACTGAAATGGTGGAAGAGAGAAGAGCCTTTAAATGAAAATTCTTTTAAAGGCACAGGCCTGCCTCCCTCTCCCTTGGGGATTTACACTTCATCCTTTCCTTGCTCCTACAGCCCTGTGTCTTGATCCAGCTGGTCAAGGCTCTGCCTGTCAGGAGCTGGGTCACTGTGGAGTTAAGGGTCTGGGAAGCCCTGGCTGTTGTCACCACAGCCCTGTAGTTTCTTAGTGTACGCAGGAACCCAAGTTGACCTGTCTCAGCCGCGTCTCTGGGGGAGGGGCTTGTGTCTACCGCCAACGCGCCCGCCCGTGGTCTGGGTCCCTGGGCCTCTGAAAGCCCTTGTCTTCCCCAGTCCCGGGTTTTTCTCCTCGCACCTCCCCAGGCCACTGTAGACACCCATGCTGCCAGCTCCTGTCCTGGGCCCGTAGCTGACTGGCACTGGAGGAGGGAGGGGTAGGTGGAGTGCTTGCCTTTCGTCTCTGGAGTCTCTGCTGTCCCGGCTTCTTCTCTCCACACTCCTGAGCCAGAAGGCCCACGCTGCCCTGTCCTCTTTATCGTTTAGGCCTCTGGTTGTTCAAAAGTCACCTCCTCAAACTGTCTGACGTCTCCCCACATACTCCTCAGTCACTCTTCTTGTCTTGTTGCCCCCCCCCCCCCCCCAAGAACTTGTTACTTGTCAGTTTGGTTATTTGTGCTCTCCTCCACCACTTCCGCCCTTGCCTGGGATAAAGATGGAGATTGGCATCCATCTTGCTTACAGCTGGACCCTCCAGTGCTTAGGACAACGTTGGGCACGTGGTCAGTGTCAAGCAAGTATTTGTCGAGTGAGTGAGAGGGGGTCAGAGCTTGCCGAGGCTGAGCTAGCGTCCTCAGGATCACTACCTGACTGTACACAGTCGCCTCTGTGCTTTCCTATGGCCCTCTAGAAATGTCCCCAGCTTGATCCGCAACCGAGTCTAGGACTCAGTCAGAGACCTCCAGGCTGCTCAGAGACACTCAGGACGGCAGGCAGGAAGCAGGGCCTTGGCCTCGGGAGGAGACGGGGAGGTGACTTGTGGGCAATGTACAGCTGAGGGGAACAGTTTTGACTAATGGAGCCGAGAGTCCTCTTGTGGCAGCCCAAGGAACCCCAATCTTTGCATCCAGGTAACTCTCCCATAGGCACCTTTCTTCCAAGTACAGAGTTCACACAGAAATTTCAGGGTGTGCAGTCGAGAGCCCCAGCATTCTGCGCCTGGCCTATGCTACTGGCCAGCCCTTGTGTGGCAGCCCGGCACCCTCTCTGCACACAGGAAGTGAGGTCTCTGCACACAGGAAGTGAAGTCTGGCCATTAAGCTCAACACCACCCCTTGCTTCCCTACTCTGGTGGGCGGGGATTTCTGCTAGGCCCCTCCAAGCTGACAGCAGCCTTGGGCTCCATGCCCCAGAGCAGGGGAGGGGGACACCCAGGATTGGAGAGGGGCTGTGCCTCTACCGCTAATGAAAACCGGAAACCAATTGAGCAGGACAAGGTGCCCAGCCAGCAGGTTGTGGGAACGAGGAGCCTAATGGATGTGGCTGGTGCAGGGGAGCGGATGCCTCATTGATCGTCCAGTGGCTATATTTATCCACCTTGGGTCCCTGGCCCCAGCAGCTGGATGGTACAGGGATAAATAAATGGCCGCTGAAATATTCATGAGCTGCACGTGCGCATCCGTGGTCAGGGGGCTGCCAAGGGCCTTTGCTTCCTCCCTCCACCCTGTCTCTGTGGAAGCCTCAGGAAATTCCTCGCACCTGGGCCAGGTGAAGCGTGGCCCAGCCTCACTGGGCACTCAGCCCAGCTTCCCGCCTTGGGGACACCTGTGAGGCCTAGGCACCTCCTCCTGGGGGCCAGGCTGATGCCTGCCTTGGCCCCTCTGTTACTCCCTGTCCCATGGTGATGGATTGGACATGTGGGGCCGTGGCTGCTTGCTTGACCCTGTGTGCCCTGCTGGAACTCTGCAAGGACAGACTTGTAACTCATTTGTTCCCGTGTTCCCCACGTGGCCTGGCATGGTGCTGATGCGACCTTGAGAGAGGGCCATTGTATGTTCCGAGTAAGACTCAGAGGTGGGCTGAGTCTCTGCTTTGTCTGCCCTTTCTTAGCAAGTGACTTCGCCTCCCCAGGACTCAGTTTCCCCATCAGCAAAATAGGGCTAAGAGCAATGTGGAATATCTGAGTGTGGACCTGAGCCTGCTAGAATTGGAACCCTGATGCTGTAGGCTAAGGGCAGACGGAATTCTGGACCCGTCTAGGCTGCTGAACCTGACTTTCCCAAGGAAAGCCTGAGAACTGCAGGGATTTACCCAGTTTCTCAGTGGCTCGCTGCTCACTTGAGTTTAGAAGTTCTAGTTCATGTCCTTGATACCTCTGTCCAGGTAGGACTTGGCCACCAAGAGCTCAGAGACCGCTTTTGTGTTATCCAACCCCTGAGACATTGGACCAGGAGTGTAAGAGAGAGAGAGAATCACTCTACATCAGTTGTTCTCAACCTGTGGGTCACGACCCACCTGGGGCTAGCTATCCCATATATCAGATATTTACATTACGATTCATAACAGCAGCAAAATTACAGCACCAAAAACAATGTTATGGTTGTGGGGGTCACCACAACCTGAGGAACTGTATTAAAGGATCGAAGTGTTAGGAAGGTTGAAGACCACTGCTCTATAGCATTTGGCAATCAGATATTCTGGTGAATCGGCCCTGGCATGGGGCAGGGTACCACCCAGCTGTGCTCAGTGCAGGGCTGGATATACTGCCTGTCTGCAACAGGTTAGGACCTAGATATGGGCATCAAGGACATCATCCATATCCATGCCAGGCTTAGTGCCCAGGACGGCCTGGCCTCAGTGCTCCTTGGTGTCTGCTTTTGAGTTCTTCCCCACTGAAGGAAGGTCTTGGTGGCATAGAGGGTGTCGTTGATACAGTTGCTTGATGAGAGCTGGCCCAACAGCACATTTCCAACAAATGTGCCCCTAACTGCCCATAGCCACGAGGCCTCTGCCTCTAGGTGCCTAGAGCTCACACTGTCCCCTTGGTGGCACAGAGCCACGTACTGCTTGCCTGTGGGTTGCCCAGGACCTGTCCTTTGGTGGGTAGATGCCCATGACTTGAAAACTATTTGACCCCATTTAGCGGAGAGGACTGCGGTTTACACCGGCCATCTGCGGTGAGTCTCTGAGGGCTCAGGATATAGAAAGCAGGAGCCGTCGAGGCTGGGTGAAGGCAGAGCTACTGTCCCTGGCACTCAGCCCACCCCCCTCCCCCAGCCAAAGTTTGATCCAAACAGAAGCAAACTTTGGGGACAGCCTTGGCGCTGCGTGGAGCCGGGCTGGGCCTGCGAGTGGCAGCCAGAGCAGAGGGAGGGAGCTCAGGCAGCCCTGGCGCCTGACTCCACGGTCCCAAGTCCCCTCCCTGAGCTCCCGGTCCGTGCCCGCGTTTACAGGCGCCTCTCTAGTCAGCTCAGAATGCAGCTTGGGGCCCGTGGCGGCTCAACCTTTCCCTCTCCCAGAGCCCCGGTCTAATCAACCCCTATAATTTATGCAGAAAATATGATTTATATTTAATTTCACCACACTTGCATTGTTAATTTGAGATGTAATTAACCCGTCGCCATGACAACTAATTTTGTGATGCCGTAAATTACCGCCGTCTTTTCATCAAAATTCAGTTACTTTGGCTCCTGTGTGCAATGTACTGATGCAATTAGGTTGCTAAGGGCAACTCAAAAGTGTTCAATTTCTTTTGTGCAACTGCGATGGGATAGAAGCTCCCTTGCGTCCTCCCAGGGTCCGGTTGGCCATGGGCAGGGAGCCGGGGGCATGTGGCCGCCCTAGAGGAATGCTGTTGGAAAAGGCGGGCTGGGTGGGCGCCTGCTGCCTCTGCTTCTCTGCCTCGAATCCTCTTCTCTCCAGTAATTGTTTTTAAACAGTGGCCCCTGGACATACGCCCCCGTCGCCCCCACAGGATCGCAGGGCTGCGGAAGGGTTCTCACCACTTCTAACTCTGCCTCAGACTTTCCTGTCCCAGGAATCTTGCTGTTCCACACAGGAGCCAAAGCCACCTCCCCTTTCTTCTCGCGCGTCTAACTTGTTTATATAGATCTTTCCCTCTCCCTCTTTCTCGCTCTCTCTTTTTTTTCTTTATTTAAAACAAAAACCCTCTCTGTTGCCTTTGTCACGTTAATTCCCATTTTGCCAACACCAGGGGCCCAGGCAGACGAGTTACCAAGGAACACAAAATTTTAATTAGTGTATTTTAATCATTCAGGCTTTCCGAGCTAATCCACACGCCCTAGAGAATTCCCGAGATGCAGCTCTGCCCTGCTTTACCATTTATTGTTGAGTCTATTATAATTACTGTTAGCAGGTGGGGACTGGGAGATGTTTATTATGAGTTTTTCATCTTTAGTATAATTACCGAAAAAAACAAAATAAAAAGATGTCGTTGTATTTTGTTTCCTAGAATTTTTTTTTTTTGCCAGGGGAGGGCATGGCCGTGGGATTTCTTTTCTTTTCCTTTTTTTTCCTGCTTCTTCCCAGGCAGGTAGGTGACTTACAGCTGTAGTGACGAAGACTCACTCTTCAGGTCCCAAGGCCCAGGAAGGTGGAGTGGCTGCCCCCGCTGGTGGTCACCCACTCTGCTGGGTCTGAGGGGTTGTCCTCTGAGAGTGAGGACTGAGGCCTTGGCTGAGGGTGCCAGTATTCCTGCTTTGGACTGGGAGTTCTCTCTGCTTCTGGTCAGTCTGGAGAGCTAGCCAAAGTGCACCTGTTGGAGGTGAACCGAGCCAGCCGCACGGTTTAAACTGGTAGCTGACATTTATTGAGTGTGTGGCTTGTACCAAGCCCCATGTTGTCCTCTTTGGCTGCATAATTTTGCTAAATCCCTCACCCTCTGAAGCAGGTACCCATGTCGAACCCTGTTTTATTTGGGGAGGCCAAACTGCACATCCCAAGCTAAGAAGCCAACGCAAAGAATTCAAACCCAAATGTGTCCTTGGAGGCCCGGCTCCCTCTGACTACACCACAAGCAGATCTTCCAGGTCTCGTCAGAGAAGCTACCTCCTCCCAAAAGCCTTTCTGGATTTCCTGAGGCTGAGGACTGTGTGCCTCCACAGCCTCACGGTCTTGGTGACTTCTCTCTGAGCTGTAGTTGCCTAGTGTCTTCTCTTAGGGCCTGACCACCAGTGAGGGTGGAGAGTGCCTGCCACTGTCCCTGGTGGAGCCCAGCATCGGAAGCCTCTAGTACAAGGGCATCTTTTAGGAAGTCTGTGGGGTGTGCTGCACTTGACCCCAGCACTGCCAGGCTCTTCGCCTGTAGACATCCCTCAGGGATGTCACTCTGAGCAGAAGCCGGGGCCCTGGGGAGCTATGTGTGTGATGCAAAGCCTTAGCTTTGGCTTCTATGTCCAGGGCCAGGATCCTCCTCCCAGCCCCAACCACCACCTTGGTGACATCTGAGAACCGAGAGCTTCTTTTTTTTCTTTCTTCCTTTCTCTTTCTTCAGGATCAGTTTTCAAATGTTTTCCCCTCTGAGTGATGATTTTGAAGTTTTTCTGGAAAATTCCACATCTCTACACTAGCTCCCAGGTTGGGGCTGAGGGTCATTAAACTTTGCCAGGCAGTGTGGAGCAAAATGCGTTGGAGTCCACCTCTCTTCCTTTCTAGTCTGCTCCCCCAGGGATGGAGGGGTAGATCATTAGCACATCTCTGGGAAAGGGCCCAGGGCATGCTGTGAGTTACACACTGGTGGCAGGACTCCCTGTTGAGCTCTAAATTCTTGGGGACACCCCCCAGCTCCTTTTCAGTCCTGTTGGGGTAGATGGGTTTACCCAGCACTACCCACCCTCAGCTGCTGCTGCCCTCCCCTGGGAGACTAGAACTGATTAAGCCAAGAGTGGACACGGCCCACTCTCCCAAGGTGATGCTTTTAATACTAGCCAGTAGCATGTAGCATCAGGTCTGCCTAAGTCTTTGCACTCCCCAAGGTCACCCACCACCCTGCCAGGTGGTATAGATCATGTATCTCAAGTCCAAAAATACAAAACTGAAAATACTCTAAAATCTGAAACTTGAGTGCCTCCATGATGCCCAAAGAGGAAAACTACCCCCCTGACTTTGTGCAGCTTGTCAGAGTCCAAGGTAGAGCATTTAAAAATATATTCTGAACAACAACAAAGGAGCCGGGTGGTGGTGGTGGTGGTGGTGGTGGTGGTGGTGGTGGTGGTGGTGGTGGCGCACACCTTTAACCCCAGCACTTGGGAGGCAGAGACAGGCAGATCTCTGAGTTTAAGGCCAGCCTGGTCTGCAAAGAAAGTTCCAGGACAGCCAGGGCTACAAGAGAAATCCTGTCTCTAAAAAACAAAAGCAAAACAAAAAATAAAATAAAATAATATTATGGGCAAAATTTATAAGCAAAATAAAGTTATTGCTAGTGATGTAGCCCAGTTGGTAAAGTGCTCACTCTGTATCCATGACACCCTGGTCCTCTGCCCAGCACTGCATGAGCTGGCTGTGGTGGTGGTGGTGAAGACTTGTAATCCTGGTAGAGATAGGTGGGTCAGAGTTCAAGGTCATCCTCTACTACACAATGAGTTTGAGACTAGCCTGGGATACATGAGAACTTGTCAAAAAAAAGAAAAAGAAAAAAGTTTGGTGAGATTGTTCAGCTGGCAAAGATGCTTGCTGCCAAACCCAAACCTAAATTAAATCCCCAAGACCCACATAGGAGAAGGGAAGAACTTCCTCCTGAGAGGCTGGAGGTTGTCTGCTCACCGCCAGATGCCCACCGTGGCATGGCCTGGAACTTTCTATGTAGACCAGGCTGGTCTAGAGTTCACAGAGAACTGCTTGACTCTGCCTCTCGACTCCTGGGATTAAAAGTGCATGTATTAAAAGTAAATATGCATTAAAAGTATATGTATTAAAAGTAAATAAACTTTTTTTAAAAGAAAAATGCCAGGAAGGAAGGGGAGGAAGGAAAAAGAGAGGGCCTGTGTGTGTAAGTTATGTATGAACACAATGAATTTCACTTTAGTCTTCAGTAACTGCCTCAAGATATCTCATGATATGTGTAAATATTCAAAGTCCAAAACCATCTAAAATCCAGAGACACTTTTGGTCCCCCCAACACACAACCCCATGGCATATACCGATAGTGGTTCACAAATGTGCTGAATCCCTTTGAATTCTTTCTCTTTTCTCTCTCTCTCTCTCTCTCTCTCTGTTTATTTTATTTATTTTTGTTTGTTTGTTGTTGTTGTTTGAGACAAGGTTTCTTTTTGTAGCCCCTGGATGTCCTGGAACTTGCTCTGTAGATCAGGTTGGCCTCGAACTCAGAGACCCAACTGCCTCTCGAGTGCTGGGAATAAAGGTGTGCACCACCACTACCCAACTTATTTATTTATTTATTTTTGTAGAGGAGGTTGAGATAGGGTCTTGTCATGTAGCCCAGGCTGGCCTTAAACTCAAGCTCCTTTCTAGCTCAGGTTCCTGAGTGCTCCTATAACAGCTGTGTACAACCATACCCCCTTTATAGTCTTGAAAAGTATTGTGCACAAAGTTTTAATTTGTATAAAATTTATCTATTAATACTTACTATATTCAAAATTAAAACTGAGAATTAAAAACATTTACTTAATATCTTAAAAAGTAATCATTAAAAGTCTATTACATTGCCAGGCGGTGGTAGCACACTCCTTTAATCCCAACACTCAGGAGGCAGAGGCAGGGGAATCTCTGAGTTCAAAGCCAGCCTCGTCTACAGAGTTCCAGGACAGGCAAGGCTCCACGGAGAAACCCTGTCTCAAACCAAAACAAACAAAAAACCAAGCAAATAAACAAAAAAGGTGCTGCTTTGCACGCACACACATGGCTGGGAAGGGAGACACACTCGCATCCTTGCAGACAACTGCATCTCCTTTGCTGTTTCCCAAAACGCAGCAAGTCCTCCTTTCCCGAAGGTTCTCTGCCAGCGCGAAATCTGAGACCGCTTCAGTGAGCTTGGGTGCCCATGGCGGTAAAACCCATTGGTCTATCTCACACTTGGAAGACTCATTTCCCAGATCTGAGATTTTGTAACTTTACACATGGGTCACTGAAGGATGCAGGTCTCAACGTTGACACATTTCATTGTGTGATATTTAAAAAAAAAAAAATCACAGCTGTTAATACCATCTCTGATCTCATCAGAAAAGCTATTAAGTATCAGGACACTGTCAAAGTCACCAGTGGATACAGGTTCCTGTTTTTCACTGGAAGGCTCAGAGTTTGACACTGGTGATAGTTACTGTTCGTCCCCCTCCCCCGCCACCTTGAAGTGGCGATCACTTTAGAGAATAGAGCTGCTCCAGTGCTCCAGTCTGACCAATCCCAGTGTCTTTCAGGTGAAAATGGTGCCCGTCTCTAATTCTGGCCCTGGGGAGGTAGAGACAGGAGGATCCCGAGTTCACGATCATCAGCTGCATAGGGAGTTCGAGACCTACCTGGGCTTTGTGACACCCTGTCTCAAAAAAGAACGAAAGGGTCAAGGCCTCCTAAAGATTAGCACTGTCTCTGGCTCCGGCTGGGACATTTACGTGGTTGTGGCATTGTTTTGTGAGATGAAAGGGAACAGGGTTGGGGAGTCGTGACTGGGACTGCCTGGTTCTTACTGGGAGTTCTCATCCTACCACCGCCCTGAAAAAGACACGTGGTGGCTTCCAGTTATTATGAAAGCCGTCTTTTTTTTTTTTTTTTTTTTTTTTTTTGGAGGAAAGGGTTTCTTTAGCTTACACTTGAGCGTTGCTGTTCATGTTGAAGGAAGTCAGGACAGGAACTCAAACCAGGGCAGGGTCCTGGAGGCAGGAGCTGATGCAGAGGTCATGGAGGGCTGCTGCTTATTGGCTTGCTCCCCATGGCTTGCTCAGCCTGCTATGAAAGCAGTCTTGACTCCACAGGGCCTCTGAGAACACTCCCGTGTCCAGGCACTAGCTCCACATCTGTTTCCTGCCCCTGAATCGTCCATCTGCGGTGGGGAAAAGCATGGCAGGAAGAGAGCCTTTCGCGGGGCTCAGGTGGGGGAGGATGCCTGCAACCCTGGCTGCTCTGCAGCCAAGCCAGGGGACCCTAGCAGCAGAGGAGGCATTCTCCTGGTTTAGAACCGTCTCTGTGGTGGTTCTGCCTCTCCTTAGGGCCCAGACCCATCTTGAACTTGGCTCCCACTACCTCCTGCTGCACAGTGGTCCGTTTCCCCGTCAGACACCTGCCTCTCGCTCAGGGTCCTGGAGCCAAAGGCAGTCTCCCCTCCTCCTCCTCCCCCCCCCCCGCCCCCACAGCTGTGGTCGGCCTCCGCCTCCCTCTCCGTCCACTCCCCTCCCCCAACCCCCTCCCCCAGCACGGCAGCCTGTCCAAGACACCGAGTTTTGTCCCTTCCATCAGGGCACCCTGAGAGTGAGAGAAAAGAGCTGTCCGGTGAGGGGGGGTGGGGAAGCCTCTTGTTTTCACCTCTCAGGACTGGTTTTCCCAACTTTCCCATCCCAGCTCCTGCGGAACAAAAGGCCTCCGGCCCTGTGTGCTGGGCCGGGCCCAGCAAGGGGACTCACCAGCGCCTCTTTATTGAGTCTTCAAGCGCAGGCCGGGCACTCCATTAAAAAGCCATTCCCCTTTGTGCTGCCCGGCCCCCAGCTGTCCCCCCTCTCATGTGACAGTCGGTCACAGTTGTAAAACAACAACACACAGAGTTGGCAACTAACGAGGCTTTTTTTCAAGCCAGGGTCTCCATGGCAACCTCTGTCAATCACCCCTCAGGAGCACTTTAACCTGACCAAGAGAGGAAATAAAAAAATAAAATAAAATAATAATAATAGAAGAAGAAGGAGAAGCCAAGAAAGAAAAAGTAGGAAAGAGAGGCCAGTAGACAACCGGGGAGGGAGTTCAGGAAGTTTCTAGAACACACATGAAAATTTAATCAGTTGGGCAGGTGAGTGACAGGGAGGGGAAGAGCAGTCATGTTAATTTTCTACATTCCTCCTAATCTTATGAAGACTCCTAACGTTGTTCTGTGGGCCACACGATGATGGACCATGGTTGTCTGTGGGGGAAGACAGTCCCATGGGCTGTTACAGGAAATAGATGGCACCATGGCCCAAACCCAGAGGTGCCCGGCTGATGGTCTTAAGCCGATGGGGACAGCCAAACCCAGAGGTGCCCGGCTGATGGTCTTAAGCCGATGGGGACAGCCATTTGGCACTTGGGCTGAAGCCCACCAGGGTGCCCGTGCCCTTCTGTGTGCAGCCCAGTGTCAACGGGGACAGCCCACAGTGTGTGGTTGGCATAGTGCCCAAGGGACACTTGAGGGCCCCCGTCCTTCGTGCCATGGCGGGGAAGGATCAGACCGACCACTGTAATATGTTGAAAGGGATGCCCAGTGTGGTGGACAACGGTAGCCTCCTCGTTCTTCACATGCTGCTGTGCCAGCAGATGCCCGGTTCCTGGGCACGTGGCATCATGCCCAGGGTGAGTTCAACCTTCTGAATGTTGGCATGATGCCGGGGCATGGAAAGCCTGAGTTCTCCCCCACCCCCCACCTTGCCCCCTGACACTCATACATGCTGTCTGGCAGCTAGCCAGGGACTCCACAGGTTCCCAGGTCTGCGCAGTCTGGGCACGGGCTGTGGGCAGCCTTGGCAGCTGCTGCCTGGTCCTTTCTGCTGCCTATGAATGGGAAGAAGGCAAAGGCTGGCTTCGTGGGCCAGCCTTCATGGCTCAGGCTCCAGAAATCTAGTATGTGGACACCTTGTCTGCTTGGAAGTGGTGAGAGGCTAGACGTTCCTATGGCTGCCGCACCTTGGAGAGGGCTTTTCTCATTCTTGGAGCCTAGAAGCTCAATCTGAGGCGTGAGTAGAGCAAGGAAAGTGGTCCTGGGGCACAGAAACTTCCAGAAATGAGAAATAGGGGTATTGGCTCAGAGCACTGTGGGGCAGTGCTGGGTTCCCAGAACCCCAAGAGAGTAAGATGCTTAAAGCTAAGTGTTGGGAGGCTGGACTTTTTTTTCTCAGACTTAAACTCTGGTACTCAAAATAGCAGCCACAGTTAGGAAGGAGTAGGCAGCTGCTGACCCCAACTCTAACTCTGGGTTTCAGAGCAGTTTCCCTTACGTAAAGGCTGTGAGTGAGGCTCCCATGACAGGTGATTGTCTCACGGCCCTGCAGCCTGCTCGCCACCGTACCCTCGTCACTAAGCTTCCCCGCCCCTGTCTGGACCGTGTAGTAGACTGTTCCCCGCCTCTGCCCAGCTCACCCACATGTCTCCTTCTGCCTCTCTGTCCACTCTTTCCATGCCTGGACCCAGGCTCCCACGACTCCCCTCTCTATCTGCACTTGGTCCTTTATCCTCCTCACTCCAGGGCGCTGCTCACTTCCAAAGAAGAAGCAAAACCTCTCTGGTTGATTCTTCTCAGAGTCCCCCCCTTTGTCCCAGCTTTCACAGAGGGGAAGCTGGCCAGGGGCGTGACACAGTGCCACTTAGATGACACCTTAGTGGGTTTACAGCAGAACCCACTTCTCTCACACAAGACACAGATCAAGGAAGATGCCCGGAAGCCTAGGCACCTGTTACCTCCCTCCATCCTTTCATGAGCGCCCCATGTGCCCGTTTCGGGAGCACCCTCCGGGGACTACAGTGGCCTTGGCGGGGGTGCCCCCCATCTGTTTCTCTCCTTTCCTGGGTGCCCTGGGAAGCTCCTGCAAGAAAGGAATGCTAGCAATCTGCTGGTGTAGAGAGCTGGCACAGCACCCAGGCAGGGCTGTGCTGTGCCAGAGCCTAGTAAAGACATTGGCGAGGGCTGCCTTCCCCATGCCTGGAGTTTCCTCCGGCCGGGTTGGCATGTGGCCTTCAGCTCGGCCTGAGGCAGAACAAGGACAAGGTGGCCTCCTCCTCAGGCCCTGGAGGGCTGTGTCTCGTCCTGCAGCTACAGAGAAGGGGAACGTGATGGCGGCAGCGGAGACTCGGCGACAGTTTGTAGAGGAGATATAGAGCGGGTGGGAAGGACAGTGTCCGGGACGCTTGCTACCAATCCGTGGCTCCAAAACCTGGAGACCAGACTTCACTTCTCCCAGCCTCCTGTTCTCCTCCGCACACTGGGGTGTGAACTGTCTCCTCTGCCATTTAATGAGTCAAGATCTGAAAAGGCTTCATTCTGCCTGGGACATGGTCAGCCTTTGCTAGGCATGAACTTTTTCTTTCTTTCTTTCAGTACTGCTGACCCCAGGGCTTCTGTATGCTAGACAAGTACTCTACCACTGAGCTAGACTCCTGGGTTTGTTCTGTGTTTTCAGATGTGTGTGTGCGTGAGTGTGAGTGTGTGTGTGGGTGTGTGTGCGCGCAGAGATGCTTCCTTGTGCATTGCTTCCTTGTGCATGTGTTTGTGGGGAACAGAGGTGACTTTGGTATCAGCCCCTGTCACTCCCTCCTTGTTTAATGTGTTTGGGTATTTTGCCAGCATGTATGTCTGTGCACCACATGTGTGCCTGGTGCATGCAGAGGCCAGGAAAGGCCATTAGATTCCCTGGAACTAGAATTACAGACAGTGGTGAGTCACCATATGGGTGCTGGGAATTGAACCCAGGTCCTCTGGAAGAATAGCCAGTGCTCTTAACCACTGAGCCATCTCTCCAGCCCCTTCATCTTATTTTTTAAAACAAAATCTCTCACTGAACTTGGAGCTTGTCATTTTGGCTAGACTGGATGGCCCGCAAGTCCCAGGCATCTGCCTGTTTCCACCTTACCAGCCCAGGCTGCAGGTGCGTACTACCACACCAGGCTTTTATCTGGGTACTGGGGAACCGAACTCAGGTCCCCATGTTTATACAGCAGGTACTTTACTCCCCAGCCCCTAAGTTCCACTTTTCATTATTTATTTATTTGTTCTTTTTGTTTGGAAACATGGTCCCATTCCAGTTGCCCGGATGACCTTAAGGTCGCTCTTTAGCCTCGGTCGCTATGATCCTTCTGCCTCGGTTTCTTGAGTAGCCTGGAATACAGCCGTACGCTGGGCTAAACAGGAGCAATGCAGGTGGTTGTGAGGGCAAGAATGTGACCATCAGAAGGGTGGTTTGAGGTGTGCGTGAGTTAGCACATGTCAAGTGCTTGACTCCAGCTATCATCAGTGTGATTACTGTTATTCTTGCTATTTCCCAGTACTCTGAGGTGGAACTTCACACTAATCTTGCTTCTGAGTGACTTGAAGAATACAGCTCCCTCCTGAGGTTGCCTGTCCTTCTAGAACATTCCGCAGTCCCCCTGGTCCATGCAATTATGCATCAACACCTACCCTGCTATCTGAAGACCCCTTCCCCTCCCCACCCACAACACTGTCCCTGGCCATCACTGACCTGTCCAAGATTCCCTGGGCACTGTCCTCTCAGGAGTTTCCTAGCAAAAAGGGCTTCCCAGGCAGGCTTCTGTCCCTCCCCCCAAGTCCCCCCAGGCCTGGAGTCTAACTGTATATTGTAACATAGTAGCTGAATGAACTTCAGTTTCAAAGGTTAATATCAAAATCTGGAGTGGATTACCTAAAAATTACTTACAACACCATTAAAATTCTGAACTCTTTTTGTTGTGGCTGTAAATTAATTTAAAATGTCAGGTTTTTTGAGAAATCCAATAAGAAATTGAGCCAACAGAGCAATCTGCAAACTGTCTGGCAGAGAGGGAAGTGTGTCTCTTCAATCGACAAGGAAAAATATGGAGCTTAACTGGAACCATATGGCTGAGTACTTGAGAGAAGTCTGCGGAAAAGGGAGGGTGGAGGGGGGAGGGGGCAGGAGCTCAGCTGACAGCCACACGCACACAGCAGGCTGGCTGTGGCCTTGGCATTGGCGCAGGAGAGGGGCCTGGCGGACGCCTGGCACGCCGCCTGCTTGGCTGCCCAGTGTCCACAGTCACCAGGCAGCCCTAGGCCGCAACTTAGTCAGGCCCATGAGCTTAACACTTTCTATGTCCATTCAGGGTCCTCTGGCCATCTGGGGGCCCTACCCCCGCCCCTAAGGGGTCCAAACCCCCTCTCTAGGGGGTGAGTCTAGGCATCCAGCTTCCCTGCCCTGGACAGCCACCTGCATGTCTCTGAGGGCCACCTCCCTTCAGTTCTCCATGGGCTCCCTCCAGGCCAACATGTGGTCCCCATTACTCCTGAATTCCCCCAGATTTACAACACATTAAGTAATTTGTAGGTTATTTCAACTTCAATCTGCTAAAGTTGAGAAAATCAAAATTAAATTCAAACCACAAGGAAACTTCAAAGAAAGAAGAGGAAGAGAAAACTTGAGTGCCTTCTCTCCCCAGGTCCCCGTATGTCCCCCTTCCGTCCCCCCTCCCAGGATCCCAGCCAGCCTCCACCCTCGCCTGCCTCCCTTTCTCTGGGCCTCCCCTTTCCTGGGCTGTCTGTTGCCAGGGCCCTTCCCCACACATAGCCTGTGGTAGGCAGTGTCCAGGTGGCTCTTCAGGTGAATGTGTTGCCCAGGGGCAGCTCTAGAACTCATGCCGGCCATAAGGGGTGCTCCTGGTTTGGCATCGGCAGGAAGACACCCTGTAGGGTCCTGCACTTTCTGCTCTCTTCCCAGGAGCCCTAGCTGCTCCTGGTGGGTCCTTCCTGGCCTCCAAAGCCTGTCACTTTCCTGACCCATTTAGGGGGTAATCTTCACCATGCGGTTGTAGCTCCCACAGTGCCTGGGACAGCTGGCAGCTGGTGGGCACCACCTGGCCCCTCCATTTAATAGCTCAGGTTGCTTTACTTTGTCTCCTACCCTTTAAAACAGCCTTGTAAATAAGCAAACACTCGGTGCCAAGCACCTTCGGCATTTCGCCAGGCTGGTAAATATTTTAGTAGTGACTTGGTAACAGTTGTGTTCACTTGGATTCCCTCGGAAAGGTTCTTGGTGCTGGGGAAGGGCCGAGGCTCTGGGAAACAATTTGCTGGTTATTTATACTCGACTCTGACCACGTGGCCTTTGCTCTGTCCCATGAATTAGATGCTGGGGTATTTTTAAAGCTCGAGAGGGCATTTGCCTCACACCTTTCGGCAAAGATGTGGCGAACCCCTCCGCTTTCTCTAGAAGTGCCCCGTGGCGAAAGTGCCCCGTGGGGTCGCGATTTGGGAAAGTAGACTTATCCCCACCCACAAGCCAAAGGGATCTGGGAGACACAGCAGGTGTTAGAGTTTGGCTGTGTAGTTGGTGTTGATCTCCTGCTGGTGTGGTTTGGGAAGAACCCTAAGGAACAAGGGAAGGAGGGGGCTCTGGGGTTGGGGACCTGGGAAGCCCAGGAAGTATCAAATTAGAGTGGTCACCTGAGATGACCCCAGAAAACAGCTGTGACCCCAGCCAGGGGTGTGTAAGAAAAGTGCAATAAATGGGTGAATTTTCTAGGCATCTGGCTTCAAAGGACTTGTTCTTACCCTGGGAAGGGGAAGGAGAAGGTCGAGGAAGAGTCCCAGCAGTGGGCAGGAACGAGCCTCTAGCCAGAGCTGCTACCTTGATGCCCCGCTGTCCAGGCCTTCCCCCTAGGCCTGGGCAGGAGCACCTGCAAAGCACAGGGCCTCCCTGCCCATTGCCAGGAAGCTGGTCTATCCAGACCCAACTTTGCTGTGTCCAGTGAGGCCTAGACTGCCCGAGGCTGGGTACCCGGGAAGGGTGGGTGAGGCAGTGGGGTGGGCGGGGGCGTCTGGCTTTAATGCTCAGAACCACAGCCGCTCACTCCTTTGTTTTATGAGTGGTTTTAATGTACAGATGTGTTCGTTTTAAAGGGGCTCTAAATCATGGCATGGTGAGAGTGAAGTATTGTGTCCCACACCCCAAGGCCCCGCTGGCTATGTGGAGAGCCTCCGTGAGGTGGGCACGATCAAGCAGGAATAAAGCCAGGCTTCCTTCTCTTGGCTAATGTAGACGGGCCAGTGAAAGCGGGGGGCATCTGCGTTGGTAAGATGGGCCCAATGGTGTCTAGAGGAGCCTTTCTCTCTTGCCATCTACAAGGAAGGGTGGGGCCTTCCCATTCCAGCTTACAGCTAGGGCGCCATTCAGCTGACCAGCTAGCCTGATGCCACTCCCAGCCGCCTGCCCTTCCTCCCTGGGCTCCTGGCGCCATGATGTGCGCCACCCGTCTGCACCCACGCACACCCTATTGGTGCTCAGCCTCCGTGGGCGCGAGTCAGGTGAGCAGCAGACGTTGTAGCAGACCCAGCTCACCTCCTTCCCGGCGGGACCGATGCCAGGGCTGCGCTCTTCCCGGAAGGCTTCCAAGCTCCCCCGCTCGGCATCCTGCTGAGCCTGTTCTCAGGGTGCGGGGGCAGATCTTTTGGGGGGGAGAGTGTCTGCCCCATGCTGCCCTGGCGCCAGCTCTCCCTCAAGGCCCCGGTGGAGTCGCCTGAGGGAAGCAGCTGGGCTGGAGGAGCTGCTGAAGCACTTCTGAGATGGGAATCAAGAGGGAAGCCGCCATCTTCCTCCAGCACGCTATACTTCTTTAGGAGCAGACACAGAGCCTTGGACCAATCTCTGTTGGTGCTCACTGAATGTTTCTTGCTTGGTGGCTTCTCAAGTTTTGATTTTTGTTTTTATATCTTCCAGCAAGATACAGAGCCCAACGCTCAGGCCAGATCTCAAGGATCTCCATGACTGCCCAACCTTGTGCGTTCTAGTTCTCTAAGTTTTCAACCCATCTGGAAAGTTGGAAGAGTTCTATGGGGGCACGGGAAGGTAGAAGAGGCCTTCTTTTTGGTTTTCAGAGACATGACATGCTTTGTATGTAGTCCAAACTAACCTCAAACGTGCTTTGTAGCCTAGGCTAGCCTTGACATGTGCTGACATTACGAATGCTAGGGTTATAGGTTGTACCACTATGCCCAGAAGAGGCCTCTGATCACCTAAAACGTTTGAGCTCCACAGGAAGAGACCAGTCTAGGTACCTAGACCAAGGTACTAGGCCCCAAGTTTGGTACCCTATGGTGTCCCTTGGTCCTGGCCCCTGTGTGGAAGAAAGCTTCTCTAGAGAATCTTCTGCTGTCTCTTAGCCTTGTGTTTGGAACTACATGGCACCCAGAATGCTCTTGTCCATTACCAAGCCTCTTGAGCAAGATATGCTTTTTCCCCTTTAGTTCCTCTTGGCCTTTGGGAATAGGAGTCTCTTCTGTCCCCTCCCTGATGTCCCTAGAGCAAGGAGGAAGCAGAAGCCATTGGTCCTTTGGAAAATGGTATCATGAGACTTCTCAAGGAAGCTGAGGGCCAAGACCGCTGACCCTCCCACTTTGTTGACCACATGGGCAAGGCCAGGGCACAGGTGTCTGCCCATCCTCAGCAGGTGCTTAGAAGACTTGAGGGGTAGCCATAAAGTCTCTGTGACTTCTGAAGGAGAGGATGCCATACCGCATGAAAACCTTGGTTTCCCCAGGCGGTGGAACTCAGTAGAGTCTATGATGACCTTGAGGTAGAAAAAGCAACATGAATGACAAGAAAGAGAAACAGAGGTTGGTGACTGAGAGGACCCAGAGAGGCCTCCGAGGACACCTCTTTCCCATGGTAGAGGCCTGCCTCTACTTCCTTCCACCGAGACCCAAGATTGGACTGAGGCCATGTGGCCCTTCTGCTTGCCAGACCCATAGATGCTGGAATCTGCCCTTCCCACTTTCCCAGTGAGCACCTAAGGCGGAAGGCACAGCCTAGCCAGAGGGATAACCAGTCAAGAGAGGCAGAAGGTCCGAGACAGACAAAGGGGGACCAGGGCCACATGCCTCCACCTCCTCCAGCCCAGCACGGGGTCTCAGGATGAGGGGGACGCTCTGGCCGCTTGCCAGTTGCCCTGTTTCTCCTTGATGCCCGTGTGGAGTGAGTCCTGGTTTCAAGCTCCCTGCGAGCCGGGAATGGAGGCGATCCTATGAAAATGATGATATGTGACAATCAGTCACAGCAATTAGTGTTTTGGTTAACAGGCCTTTTTTGTTTTCTCTCACCCAGACAGAATGTCACAAATAAATCCTCTCCTGCATTTGCATATTAATTGGATCGGAGACGTCAAGCATCTTTCATTAAAGAAAATGATCTGCATATTTGGAGACATAAAATAGTTATTTTGATGGGTTTTTTTCCTAAGATCAGGGGGTGGGGGAGGTAGGTGATTCCAGAATGGAGGTAGAGTGGAGGCAAAGCCAGGCAGCCCCTCTGTCTAGTTAACCCTCTGTCGTCTGGACTCGGTGGGCCAAGGCTGAGCAGAAAGATAATTAGTCCGTAAATAAATAAAGGCTCCAAGGGGCCCCTGGGCCAGCTTGGCTGTCAGGCAGAAGGGCCCCTCACTAGAGTTATGAGTGAGGGGACAGGCTGGCGCTCTTGTTCTAAAATACCTCCCTTGTGAGCTAGTCCTGCCCAGAGCTGTCCGGAGGCAGTGGGTGTTAGGGCGTGGCCAAGTGTCCACTTGTGTCCTGCCTAGCTGTGTCCCTCCTGGCTTTTGCTCACTGGTCGACCCCTTTCTTCTTTCCCCATAGCTCACCCATCTGTGCCCACTCTCTCCATGCGCGGTGACCTTGTGCTTCCCGAGATCGTCTCGTTCTTTGCCAACCATTCTCCCACCCTGTCCCCAGATGGGAAGCTTTCTGGGAACAGCAGAAACAAAGCTTAGAGTCATTATCACATGCACTCGAAATAACCCAGAAAGCTACAGGGCCCATATTAGGGCATGAGTCCCGGGGGAAGCAGTGAATGTACAGTTTTTGATAGGCGACTGTGACTGTCTATGGCATCCTTGTGTCCCTTCCTGCCTTCAGGAGCCATTTGTTCAGGTAGACAGCAGGGACACCTCACTGAGAAAGCTCTGAGCTCTTCAGGTGACATGCCGCTTGCTCTCCCTCCGGTCTGCCGCTCCCTGGTACCAGATCCCAGGCAGGGAAAGGTTTAGGTAACATTGATGACAGTGGTGCCCATCATCACTTCTTTCTGCGTACATAATATACGTAGAAACTTTGCTTAGGACGCTACTCCCCATGTCTCCCATTTCCACAGCCCTCTGAGACAGGCACTCTCATCATGTACACTTTACAGATAAGGAAACTCGACCTCGGAGAGGACAGATAACATGCCTAGAGGTGCCCATCAGAGCTCAGAACTTGCGCCAGAGTGGGGCTCTCTGTAGCCAGGTTGTGATAGAGTGGAGACGGACAGTGGCCACGGAGCTCCTGCTCTGACCCCAGCCTGTTACTTGGGCATGAAGATACTCTGTGATGTACTAGAGTGGGTTACAAATGTCTTTCTGCATGGGTGGCCTCTTCACCCCATTGAGAAGATAAGGAGACCTGCCGTCCCCCTGGAGATTAGAAACGGATGGGGGTGTCTTCTGTGGCTTTTTAATATACAATTTTGCTTAGAATTTGAAAGTGCCCACAGCTATTTTCACACTCCTCAGTCTTCCCCCTGTGTGCCTGATTCCTAGCTCAGTGTATTCGCAAACACATACTCACACACACATTCTCACACAGACACACACACACACACATTCTCACACAGACACTCACACACGCACACACACACTCACAGAAACTCTCTCTCTCTCTCTCTCTCTCTCTCTCTCACACACACACACACACACACATGCACACGCACACGCACACGCACATGTGCTGTCGACCGGCCTCTCCTTGTGTCTTGGGTAGTTGGACCTGGATGTCCCATGGAAACCTGTGGTTTGGTATTGCTCCCCCAGTATCCGGACTCTAAGGCCCTCCAAATGCTGCCAACTAAAGGGGTCTGTACTTGAACCAGGCACAACTGACCCCACCACAGGGTCGGGGCTCTAGAAGGGTCTTCTGAGCCAGGAGATGAATGCATGCATCCCCAAACACCTGACGACTGGACCCTAGCCTGCTCCTTGGCCACCCTCTGGCCCTCTGTGACTTCCAGCTATACCTTCTCCTGGTAGGTGAGGAACAGAAGCAGGGGTCTAGTGTCCCTCAAACTTGGGGATTTTGGATTAGGGGCCTGGGGTGCCTCTAGGGAAGCAAGTGGCTAGGCGGGGTGTTTTCTGGAGTCTGGGGGAGCCCTGGAGCAGCTATTTCTGTTAATGCCAAGCAGCCGAGTTGGTTTAATATGGTTGTAGCTGCTGCTTTGATAAATCAAAATAATTAAAAATAATAAATTTGATTCTTCAACCAGCAAGCTATGTGTGGGCGCAAGGCCTGGGCTCTTGAGTTAGGACTAGGGAGGTGGGAGAGGACCCTGGAGCACAGGAATCATGGAATCATAACTGAGGAAATGGACGGAGCCTGACCTAGGGGTCAGGTCTCAGAATTGATTAAGGGAGAAGTGGCTTTCATGGTAAGAGAATCAGCCAAACAGGCCAGAGCCGCTGCTGGCTTTGCCCCTGGCTGTGTGGAGTTGGGCCAACCTTGGTTTCCTCATCTGTCAAATGGCGTGATGCTGCTGTCGTCCTGTGGGGCTGTGTCAGAAGTCAGGGCTCCTGAGCATGTGCTGAGAGCAGTCAGGCCCCATGGGAACACAGCCTTCATCCTCCCCAAGGTAAGGGGCCTCAGTATCCCCTCTTGTCCCCTCTTTGTACCAGCTTTGGCTACAAGCACAAAATCCCAGTTCCCGGTACCTGGGCTGCCAAACAAGCCCCCAACTTCCGGGGACTTCTCCTCTCTCCTGTCTGCTGTTGTCCTAACACAGGACTGTTCTGTTTATGAGGACATCCCCTGGTTCAGGGCAATTTCCAATGGCAGTATTCCCCTGGCTCCAGAGTGGGGTCAGGAAGCAGTGTGCCACACCCTGGGGCCAGCCCTGGGTTGGGGGTTCCAGCAACTCTGACTGGGAAAAGCAGGATCTAGAAAGGCTTTGCCTCTGTCCCCCTTCCTGCCCCCACCTCCATCCTCAGGAGCCGTATTTGGTGTCAGAGTAGCTGGAAATCTGAACTGAGTGGGAGGGGGTGAGGCCAGGGAGGGGCAGGGTGTCTGTCTCTTTAAATGCACTTTGTGTCAGTGTGATAAGGAATTTGATGGCTTTATCAGAAATACCAAAGCTTTATTTAGCAGGGTGAGGCTCACACCACTCAGCTCCACACAATCCGCTGATAAATAGCAAAAAAAAAAAAAAAAAAAAAAAAAAAAAGAGGGGAAAAAAACCAATAACTCACCAACACCCCAGCTTAGCAACCAAGAGGAAAGATGAGGCAGAGAGGAAGACACAAAAGCAAAATTGGAAGTTTGGGGGAGTCAGGGCTCTCACTAAGCAGGGGAGAGGAGCAGAGGAATCTGTGGTGGAGTTATGGAAAGTGCTGACAGGCAGACATTGATCTGTTCTCCAGGGGAGGCCTTCATGGTCTTTTCTGTTACTAGATAAAACTACTATGATGATTGTCGTTCTCCAGAAAAGGGATTTATTAAAGGGCCACGCCCTCCCCGACTGCTGTTCCCATTGGCCATTTTTCTTTTCTTTTCTTTTCTTTTTTTTTTTTTTTTTTTTTTTTTGGCTTTTCAAAACAGGATTTCTCTGTGTAACTACCCCGGTTGCCCTGGAACTCACTCTGTAGATCAGGCTGGCCTCGAACTCATAGAGATCTGGCTGCCTTTGCCTCTGGAGTGCTGGAATTAAAGGCGTGCGCCACCACCGCCTGGCCCAAATGGCCACTTTTCTCTCCTGCCCATTTCCCTACCAGCCCAGCCTGTTGTCCAAGGGAAGTGGAAACCCTCGGCCTGCAATGCAGGTCTGCCCTTAGGACCTGATGGCTGGGCTGGTGAAGGCCAGAGCAGCCTTGGGGTGATAGGAGAGGTTCACTGGTACAGAAGAGACTTCTGGGAAGCTGCCCCCTCACCGCAACACTGGGAAAGAAGGCCCTAATCCTTTCACAGAAGCCAGGGAGCCAGAGTGGGAGGGCTTCAGAAGCCCATGGAGGGACAGGCTCTGTGCTCAGGGCCAGTCTCAGCCTGGGTCACACGGGGAAGCAGGGAGGCTATGGCATGACCTGCCTACATGTGGCATTCTAGAACATTCTCTTCTTCCTTTTTTCTTCTTCTTTTGAGACAGGGTCTCCCTATGTAGCCTTGACTGTCCTGGAACTCAATAGATAGACCAGGCTGGCCTTGAACTTAGAGACCTGTTTGCCCCCTGAGTGCTGGGATTAAAGGTGTGTGCCACCACTGCCAGACTCAGAACATTCTTTGATACTTGTCAACTGGGCAGCTCTTGAGCACTCCCTCCCATATCCTGGCCATTCTAGATTTTTCCTGCCTTCAGTGGCTTCTCTATTTCTTCTTCCTCAAACCCTCTCGCTTTCCCTCTCTTGCTTGGGAACCCTTGCCCCTGGCCAGCTCTATGGCCAGTGTGAGACTCAGATACTACACTCCTGGATGCCCTCTTGGCTGTCTACACTCTTGGATGTCCTCTTGGCTGTCTACGCTCCTAGATGCCATCTTGGGTGTCTACACATTCCTGGATGCCATCTTGGGTGTCTACACTCCTGGATGCCATCTTGGGTGTCTGCACTCCTGGATGCCATCTTGGGTGTCTGCACACTCCTGGATGCCATCTTGGGTGTCTAGACTGCTCCTTCTGCCCCCATGAAGATTTTGATGGGTGTAAAGCAAGTTTAATTTGTGGGCCCCACCTACATCTCTCTCTCTGTCTCCCAAAGCTTTTGCCTCTTCTGTTTGTAAAGTTTCCGGTGGGCACAGAGGCAGGTTTGAACACTCCATGCCCAGCCATCAGCCACATGGATAAGGAGTAGAGAGTGGAGGAGGCAGTGTCTAACCCTTTCTCACGACATCCTGGTCCAAGAGAACCCAAGAATTGAGTCCTGGCCACAGGCCCTGCCTCCTCTCCCGTCAAAGCTGCTTCTGCTGTCATAGACGGCAGGTCACCTCTCAGTGACCAGCAGAGTTGGTTGAAGGGGCCTCCAAATGTGACAGAGGAACCAAGGCATTCTAGACCTTTCCAATAGGAGGGACAAGGGCAAAGGGTAGTTACAGGAACCCGGGCTAGGGCTGGCTGAAGACCACAGTGGGCCAACTCTGAGGCCCTCTCCCCAGAGCCACAGCGTAGTCTAGTGAGGCCCGAGGGCCCTTCTAGTAAGCTGACCAACAGGGAGCCTGAGCAAGGCTGGGCCAACAGGCTGAGGGCCAGGCAGGTCACCTTACAGGCATCCCTGGCCTTTGGATGGTGGGGCAACGGGATTAGCTGGGCTGCTGGGTTGTGGAAGTTCTGGGCGGAGAAACAGGGGAGCTGGGGGAGGGGGATGCTGGCCAGGGCAGAGGCTGGAGGAAGCTGCAGAAAAGGCCGAGGCCCAGACAGACAGGAGGCATAAATGGAAGTGACAGGGTCAGGCCAGACCTTTGTCCTGCAGCCTGATTAGAAAGCCTGCCCTGGATTTCTGAAACTTTGGGATGTTGTCGGACAAACTGGAGCTTAATTCTGTCAGAGCGCTGGGGAGATTAGAATTGACATCCTGGGAGCACATTCCTGGCTGGGCAGAAATCCAGCCCCCGCTGGGAAAAACCTGTGAAAGCATGGCCAGCCTATGGTGGCGGCGGGGGTGCTGTCAGCACCGGTGGTCACTCCAGCTTTGGGGACCGGAGCCAGGAGCCTCTGGAAGGCTGGTCTATTTAAACAGGATGTGTGGAAAGAATGGAGGCCTGGCCGAGCCGTTCCTGACGCCTAGCCTTCTTCCCTGGTGGCACTGCCTGGAGCAGAGATCTGAAGTTGACATCTATAAAATGGGCCCAGTCTGTCTTCCAGACCCCTGGAGCTTTTCTTTCCTGCAGAGTAACCTTGGGAAGGGATGCTTTCCGCTGAGCTGTAACAGCAGCCATGGCCTGGTGGATGGCAGCGTCGGTTGTCTGGTTGAGTTCCCCTGGGGAAGGGGGCAGGCAGTACCCATCAGCAGGTGGGTGAACAGAGTGTGTGGAAGACCTCTGCCACTGTACCAAGAGGATCTCTTCCACCACCAGCCCAGTTAGCCTCCCCAAACCAGGATGTGTCTTTCAAGATACATCCAACCTCTCTCCAAGCTCCCAGGAAACCTCCATCCGGACTAATCAAGCAGAGTGTGACAGGCAAGACCTCTACCAGGAGTCACTAGGCGGTATGGCCACCCTCCCGCCAAGAGATGGGTCTGGAGGGCAAGATTAATAAGCACCATGGCCCTGAATCAGGCTGCTCCCAGTACCCTCCCCACTTCCTTCCTGACTCTAATGACTTTTAAATATTGGTAAATATTTTGGCTAAAGCAGGCTCTCATGGCAGAGAGCAAGGCTGTGTGCAGTTCAGGACCTACAAATTATTTATTAAAGATCTGAGATGCGGCGCAATTATGTGGAAAGAACCCAAAAAATTAAATAAATAAGTAACAAAATAAATAAATAACAGCCCCACTGGCCTCTTGAAGGCTTGGGGAGCCTGCACACATGATTGCCGGCTTGATGAAATCCCCCCGGATGTAATGAGCTGATTTTTCTGCTGTTAATATTGCATCTGCTGATGAAGGATTCGTTAGGATAATGGAACGAAGCTAAAATATAAATGACTCCCTGTCAAGAAGGAGCTTTTGTTTGTTGATCTCCTGACAGTTCCCGGGCCAAGGCAGGGGTTTCTGTGAGCACACGCATTCAGGAACAGGCAGAAGGGATGGGGGACGAGAGCTCAGGGGACCCCAGAGTACTTGGCTTTCCCCTACACCGCCGGTATCCTAGGCTTTCCCTTCGGGTTGGACTGCCTGACCTTGGGAAGCCCCAGAACCCTGGGGGGTGGGGAAGTCATCAACTTGGAGCTCTGTGGAGGGAGCTTGTTGCACAGGGATCCTGGGTGGGAGCAGAAGTTTCTGCCTAGCTGGGCAGAGATCTACAGAGGCGGGGCTGGGGGTATGGGGATTTGTGGCACTGTCTGCTGCCTGTGCATGCAGGGAAGCGGTGTGTGTGGGAGATGGAGTCACTTGAGGGAGGGTATCCTAAGGGGAGGTCCATGGGGGAGCAGCCTAGCCTTTCCTCCGCCATTCTAATGTGCCTCCCCTCTTCCCTCTCTTTCCTCTCTTTCCCTTTCTTTCTTCCTTTCTGACAGAGTCTAGCCCAGGATGTCCATGTAGCCAGTGATAACCTGGACCTTCTGATCTTCCTGTCTCTATCTCCCAAGTGCTAGGCTTACACACGTACACCCCACACCCGGTTTACAGGGTGCTAGAGGCCACATGCACACTAGACAAACATTCTACCAATTTAGGTGGTACGGGGTACCCCAGAGGGTGACTCAGTTCCTTTCCAGGGCTGGAAGGAAACGGGACTCATTTGAAATTACCATGTCACCCTCCAACCCCAGCTCATCTACCGCCTCGGCTGAGTTCTCATGTTTGGTACTTTCTCTTCCGAGCACCGGGTGAATCGTGTATTTTATTATGGTAAATACACATTGAATCGTGTATTTTATTATGATAAATACACATTCTCTAAAGTTTACCAATGTGACCGTTTTAAGTGCACGTTCAGTGGCATTAGGTACACTCACAAGCTGTACAGCCATCAGCGATATCTAGTTCCAGGATGTATTTATTTATTTATTTTGGTTTTTCAAGACAGGGTTTCTCTGTGTAGTCCAAGATGTCCTGGAACTCTCTTTGTAGACCAGAGTGGCCCCGAACTCACAGAGATCTGCCTGTCTCTGCCTCCTGATTGCTGGGATTAAAGGCCTGCAACCCTGCCCTACAAGTTCCAGAATTTTGTAATCACCCCATACAGAAACCAGTAATAGGTCATCCCCCGACTCTTCCCTACCCTAGCTCCTGACAATCACTGGCTATTCTCCCTAGTCACTATAGTCTAGATGTTTGCTTTTTTCTTTTTCATGTAACTGGAATCATAGAATTTATAACCTCCCCCGTCTGGTATAACTTCATTCAGATGTATGAATGTTGTAGCATGTGTCAAGTCTTTGTTACTTTGTACAGCTGTATAATAGTCCAGAGTGCACATAGACCACCATTGTTTATTCTTTGCTCAGCTGAGGGGAGCTCAGATTGTGTCTGCCTTTTGATCGTCCTGAAGGGTGCTACTAGGAACAGTTGTGTCCAAGTGTTAAGAAGTCTACACCTTGGAGTGAACTGCAATCTCTCCCACAAAGGACCTCAGAAGCTAATGTCAAGGGACAGTTTCTTCATGTGTCAGAACTGTGCTAAACATTATTATGCTGGGCCTTCACAGCAGCTGGGAATACCAGGCGGGGTAGGATTCAAACCCGACTTCCTGACACTGTTTTCCTGGCTGCCTGTTCTGTCTTCCTCGTGCCTGGCATCTCTACGCTCTCTGGGAAACAACTGCAGAGACTGGATGGTTTATGGCAAGGCCAGGGACAGTGTCATCTCTCTGAGCGTCTGTCTGCTGAACGTTTCATCTCAGCAGGGGCACTGTGTCACACACACACACACACTCAGTCCTGAGTGGAGACTGAGTTGATACCTCTGAGCTCTTCCTAGCACATGGGACAACCTTCTTGCTGACTCCTTGGCCAGACCACCTGTCACCTTGACCCTTGAGGCCCTTAGAAAAAACGGGATTGTACCAGGCCACCAACTCAGACCCTTCTTCCTAGAGAGAGGAGAGGTCTGGTCCAGGGATAGAGTTGAGGCGTTGCTGTGGTAGTCAGGCAGGGACACTGGGAAATAGTGACGTTTCTTTCTCCAGAGGGAGTCCCAGGGACAGAGAGGGATGGCTCTTCTCCTTGAGAAACCAAGGCAGGACCTCCACCCCCATCATCTTTAAAGCCCCTGGCTGGGCAAAAGAACTGCTTGAGAAAGCATCCACATAGGACAAGAAGTGAGAGGAACCAACGCCAGCCAGCACTGAGCACGGAGGCGGTACCAACTGCAGGATGGACGGGCTGAGCTGGGCACGTCCTGCTCTTCGGGTATATTATTACTATTATTAAAAAACACTCCTTGAGGGGGTGGGGGAGATGGCTCAGTTGGTAAGATGGCCGCTGTGCAGGCATGGGGACCTGAGTTCAGATCTTCAGCATCCAAGTGAACAGCCGGCTGCAGTGGCGCACGCCTGTAATTCCAGCACTGAGGAGGAGGACACAACAGGATCCCTGGGCATGGCTGGCCTGCCAGTCTAGCCAAGTAGTGAATTCAGTGAGCTCCAGGTTCACCGAGAAATGGTCTCAAAACGATAAGGTGAGGGGCTGGAGACTTGGCACAGTGGTTAAGAGCACTTGTTCAGCTGCAGAGCGGTGGTGGCTCATGTCTTGAGTTCGAGGCCAGCCTGGTCTACAGAGCGAGTTCCAGGACAGCTGGCGCTACACAGTGAGACCCTGTCTCAAAGAAAGGAGGGGGGTGTTTGTTGTTTTGCTGTTCTTGCCAAGAACTCAGATTCAATTCCCAGCACCCACATGTAGGTTCATCATCTCCTTGGGCAACAGGCACACATATGGTTCACAGACGTATATGCAGGCAAAACACTCATATACAAATAATAATAATAATAATAATAATAATAATAATAATATGGAAAGCAATGGGGTCACCCGGTGTCAACCTGCTCTGGTTTCCGCTTGGCTGCGTACATCTGAAAAGAAAGTGTTGGGCAGTCCCTTCCCTGACTCTAATGGCTAGGCCCTCCCTCTTGACCATGTTTGATTTCTCAGGATTCTGGCCACATTCCAATCAAGAATTTGTGGGAGAAACCACAGAGCCCATCTAGAGCCCATTCTAACTTGATGCTGGCCAGCAGAGCCACCTGCCCCTCTGGCCTGGAGGCCTTGGTCTCCTCTCCCTGTGCAGGGACAGGCAGCCTGCTCCGGCTTCTGCTTCTGCTGTCCAGATCCAGCCCCTGGCCCACGGTACCGTACAGGGCCGGCAGTCCCTTCACTGCCCTGCTAAACACTGTGTAAAAGTTCCAGGCTTCCTTTGGACTGTTTCGCCTGGCTGTGCCGTGATGCTGATACACACCCTGGCAGCCTTGCGGGGTGCGGGGACGGCTGGCCCCTGGATGTCGCCTTTCTCTTTCAGCCCCCCCCTTCCCTGTATCACTTTATATTCTTTCTTTCCCCTTCTATTCCTCCCTCCCTCTCTCTCTTTTTTTTTCCACTCTTTCAACATGGTTTTCCTAAAAAGTTTTTTAATCAATCAAATTTGAGGCAGAAAATGGGTTTTGTCACGCCTGGTCCCGGGATAGTGTGGCTCTCACTCAGGCTCCTGACAGCTCCTCAATGCCAGAAGGAGGCCGAACAGAATATTTCTCCGGGAAAGTGCCCGTTTCCATGACACTGCCCCTCGTTGTCTGTGCTGCCCCTCCTCAAGCTGCCGGGCTGACATGGCCCCAGCCCTTGTGAAAGGCCCAGCCGGGGGAGGGTGGATGAGGATGGGGAGGTGGGCTGGGGTAGCAGGGGGTGGGTAGCCAGGCAGCCCAACAGCTGTCCTGAATCCCCATGGCCTGAGAAGGCTGGGGAGCAGGCTGGAACCTCAGACAGGAGCCTGGCCTGAGGGAGGCCATACATATGGAGCCAGGCGGCCCGTGGGAGAGACTGTGGGGCCAGGTCGTAGAGAGGTTTCAGCTCTAGACAGAGGGGGCCTCACGGGAGTGGGGCTCCTTCAGGCCGTGGTATGATGCTGTTCCTAGCACATCTTCCCCCTTCCCTTTTTCTTCTACTCTCCTGCCCTCAAAGTTCCTCCCATCACCCTTGGCTTCTTCCTGGTTCCTCCATTCTAGAATCTTTGGCCCCTGCCACCACCCCCTCCCCGGGTCCCGAGTCCCCACATCAGAGCTCCCTGGAATTCCTGAGTCTTGCCTCTAGCCCAGTTAGTTCCCTCTTCCTTCTTCCGGCCCCCATCTTTCACCCTCTCCTCTTCTCCTTCTCTTTTATAATTAATGATTAGTTTTAATTGGTTTGCTTAGGCAGCCTGACAGCAAATTAACAGACGCCAGCCCAGGGCCGCAAGGCTGGGGTGGAGACCACTGTACTTCAGACCTGGACAGGGAAAAGGAGGACTGTGGCTGCCCGACTCCATCATTTCCTGGCCGGTGGGCCATGTGTACTCAGGCGTCCCGTGGACGAGTGCAGCAGCCACCAACAGGAGGAAGGCAGCAGACGTTCAGCAAGATGGAGGGCCCCCCTTGTCAACGCTCTGTGTGCTTTTGTGCTCACTCTCCTTATACCCGCTCTGTACCCCAGCAGAGAGTAGGGTCAGGCTGATGATGCCAGGGCTGGACAGGGTTCGCTTTGGGTCCCGTTGTCCTTGCCTGTGCTGTAGCGGATGGGGTTGGCACTTTGACATCTCTGGGGCCGAGAGCCTACTCTTTCCCATGGACAGGAAGGGAGAGGCCACTGCCACTATGAGAGCAGCTGCTTAGGGACAGGCAGCCACCACGGCCTACAAGCTCCGGAGCCCAGCTCTGCTTTCTTCTGATTGCTGTGTTCCTCTACACAGAGCCCTCAACCTTTCCATCCTCAGGGTGGTGAGGGTCTACCCTGGACAGACTGACAGAAGATGGATAGAAAATAGATGAATGGATTGATGAATGAATGATGGATAGATGGGATTGATAAATGGAGGATGGATGGATAGAAAACTGGCAGAGGTAGTGGCGCACCCCTTTAATCCCAGCACTCGGGAGGCAGAGGCAGGCAGATCTCTGTGAGTTCGAGTCCAACCTGGTCTACAGAGTGAGCTCTGGGATAGCCAGGACTACACAGAGAAACCCTGTCTGGAAAAACAAACACACAAAAAAGAGGATCCTCCGACTCCTTTTCTCCTTTAGCCTTGAGGTGTTTCCCTTAACCTTAGCCTCCTTGAGGGTAAGGGTCCCACCCCCCGCACCCCTGCAGAACCCTTCCTTAACTATGCCAGCTTTCTCATTCACTACCATTATCTGGTTGTGCCAACCTCTCATTCCTGTAGGCCAGAATAAGGCATCAGCCCTGGGAGGAGCAGAGGCAGAACGTACAGGAATGAAGAAATGGAAATGGCCTACTGGATACTGCTTGGGTCCTCACTGGGAGCCTCGAGTATTCCTAGTGTCCCAGACCCAGCTGAGAGATCATGAGTGTCCCTGCTGCTTTCTGCCAGGCTGCCTGTCCTGGACAGGCAAGGATGGGACTGGAGGGCGCATCTTGGTGCCCGCAGAGATGCGTCCTGGCCCCTCCCCCTCGCGCCTGCAGCCCCATCCAACTCCTGGAAAGTTTCCTCCCGATTGTTCTGTGTGATCAGATCTGCGAGTTGCTCTCTAAGCTCCTTGTCACATTTTGACTTAATGAAGTGCAACTGCTGAGGGATTTGGGTTCAGCGCTCCGGTCTCCCGCTCTCCCTTGTTGTCAGAAAACAGGGGTGGTTGGGGACGGCAACACTGTGCTGTAAGTCGTTATCATTCCGGTCAGTCTGTTTAACACAAAATTAAACAAAGAACTAATTAGTGCCTCATGAATTAATAAATGCACAGTTGCCGGGGAGGAGGGGAGGGGAGAAAAAGGTGGTGGAAGGGAGATACTGGAGTTGTAGAGTTGGGGGGCTTTGGGGGTTCAAGGGAGGCTGGCTGGGGCGTCTTGACAGATCTCAAGAAGGAGAGCTTGGGATGGACAGGACGGTGATGGTGCCCCTGCCAGGGCCTAAGGCTCATTGGCCGGAATGTGCGCTCTGCCAGCCAAGCCCACGTGGCTCCTCCCAGCCGTGGCTTTGGGGTCTCCACGCCTCTTCCCCTGGCCTCGCCCGTACTCCCTCCCCTTAACCTAGCTCACCTCTCCAACTCTGTCCCTTCTTCACTCGGAGGCTTCTGCCAGCCTCTTCCACCTCTGCCTGGCACCCAACTTCTCTCCATTGCCCCCCACCTTTGTACACTGACTTCTCTGCACACCCCTCAGCTCCCACTTTCTAGACAGACGAGTGTGCTAGGCCCACAGAGAAACCTTCCCAGACCACCTGATGGTCACCAGGCTCTCAGCCTTTTGATGCAGCGGAGTAGACTCTGCCCCACTGGGCACCCTCTGTCCCAGCAGCCCAGCATAGGCCGTAACACTGGCCTAGCAGAGCCCTCCTTAAGAGGACATGTCAAGTACAATTAGCTTTATCTGTCTAAATATATGTCCTGGGAATGAGAGAGCGGGTGGTGGGACTGGGTGGCATTCTGGGAGCCCTGGACAAGGTCACCTTTTCTCCTGCAATCCCCCAATCTGATTTGGGGATTACATAGCCTAAGGAAATTGGTGTTATTCCTCTTGCATCATTGATAAGCCACGAATGAGGAGGGATAGGGGAGGAAAAGGGTAACAAATAGCAAACGGCTTGTCCAGCAGAGCAGGCGCGAAGCCTGGAGTATAGGGAGGGCCCAGGAAAGGGCAGGTGGGGCCAGTGGGTAGGCGCACGGTCCCTGGGTCTTCTCTCCGCAAATGGAGTCTGTCCTGTTTGAACCTGGATCCCCACACTCCTGCTCTAGGCTGCAGAGGACCTGAGCCTGCAAGCTGAGCTACGTTAACGATGGGCTAAAGACCCTCCAGTGTTGTTACTCGCCCCTATCTGAACCCCTGTGGGGTAGTCCTGGTCCATCAGGGTGGAAGGTACTGCCCACAGTCTGTTCCTATGGGGTTGTAGCTCCCTGAGGCCTCACCTTGGCCCCCAAACCCGAGCACTCATGCAGTCACTTGGGAACAGTTTGCCATTTGTCACTTTAGTTTTCAGGGCCCAGGAGAAAAGAGTCAAGGAGCGGTTGGTGTTGCGTTCATTGACTGTCTCCAGGAATACCTACTTAGCCACTAAAGGTTCAGGGGAGCCCGAAGGCCAAAACCAGCATACACATGTGTGCACGTTTATACATAGGCACACATGTGTGCATGCATGCATGCATGCATGCGCGCACACACTCTCTTTCACACACGCACGCACGCACGCACGCACGCACGCACGCACGCGCACACACACGCACCCCTCTCTGCCTCCACTGGGCAATGTGTGGAGCAGCCTGACTTTCTTTGTATAGCAGTATCCTAGGAGCTGTATTTCCCATGTAGCAGCTACCAATGCTCCTGAATTTTCAGTCTTTGGTTGGCATACACTTAAAACGGGCCCAAAGCAGAGCCCACTGAGCGAGTCTAAACCACTGGCCCTTCTGGTAACCCTGGAGCATCAGCCTTTCAGCCCATAGTTGACAGAGAACCCTTGGGCACATATAGGGTCGTGACAGCTTGTCTGAAGGGAAAAAGTCATAGGTCTCCTCCTGGAAAGACTAACAGGCTCTTCTTTGTCGCCAGGATGAAGTGACGTCCCAACCTTGTTTGAGGAATCTCTAGGACCCGGTGAGGTAAGGCCCGAACTCGCCTCCCCCTACCCCCAACTTCTGTGTGTCGTGTGACTGCTGGTGTGAGATACATCACCTTGGCCTGAGTTCAGTTCTTCAGGCATCCACGAGGGGATGGGGAGTTGGAGACAGGTCTCTGGAGCCACATGGCTACTGGAACCTGTCAGGAACAATGGGGGCCCAGAAAGGGCTGTTTGGCTTTTATACTGGAAACAGGCTGGAGATGGATGGATTGCAGATTTAGAGCAAGGAATGAACTCCGGACAGCCCGGGTAGTAGGGACATTGGGGCCATGCTTGGGCTGCGTAGGACTGGTGTCCCATTCTGGCCCTACTGTTTGTCCACAGTGGTAGCTGCCTCTGGCTCTCCAGGGAAGTTTTGCTTCTAGCCATGCCTGAAGCTCCTAATGAGTTTAATGTCCTCGTCGTCGTCGTCGTTCCCCCCTCCCCGCCACCCGCCACTCCTGGCTCCCCCCAGCTCTGCCTCGTCTTTGAGATTGAGCCACCTCCGTATCTGCTAAGAACTGGCTGGGAGGAGGCTGCCATGCCCTGCCCTATCCCAAGCCGGGGCTTCCTAGAAGCCAGGCACTCAGCACTGCCCTGGTCTTCACAAGCTGTCACAGTTCCCTGGTGGCTCGAGGAACAACGGGGCCACCGGGCCTTAGCCCCGGGCAGTGCAGTGTCAGAGGTGACCGGTGGAACGCCAGTGTTATGTAAATAGCGGGGCCTGCCCGGCGGGCGAGCAGGCTGGCTGCAGCCATCCATCATCCTGGCTCGGCGGGGCGGGGGACAGACACAGCACCGTGCGCTTGGCTCCAAACCTGTTTGTTTTCCCTTTGTCTCTCGCATTTCGGGGGCCAGGCTGCGACCCGCTCCAGTTTTGTCCCGCTGGCCTCCTCCCCATAGGGAGCACAGGGGAAAGGAGGAGAGTCCCTCGGCTCCCACCGCGGCATCCCTTTCGGACTTCAAAGGCTCCCCCAGCATTGTCTGCGCCTGCGGGCAGTGGCCCTGAAAACGTGATCAGAGGCGGCCCGGTGTAGGGCAGGCCCGGCCCGCGCCCTGCGCTCTCGCTGGGGCTCGTGGATTCCTCCCTTTGCCGCCAGCACCACCCTGGTTACAGCGCAGCTCCGGGGCGCTCTCTGGCCTTTCTCTCCCGGCGCCCCTTCTGGCTCCCTCTGGTCGCTCCTTCCTGCTCTCTAGCCTCGGCCTCACTGCTATCTCAGTGCATTGACACTCTCGAAATGACCAGAGCTGCATGCAGCCTTCCTCTCTTTCCTCGCCTCCTTAAGAATCTCAAAACCTTCAAAGGGTTTCCCAGGATGCTGTGAGGCATAAATAGACTTCCCATGCCAGATCTGATTCTCTGCCCCCCACCCCCCGCCCGCCCCACTCTGCACCGCAAAGGAGAGCCTCGCTTCCTCTGGGGACCTCTGCCAGATTAGACAAACTGTCCCCAGGAATCATCCAAATCCTGAAAGGCAGGATGCTTCCATTTTCTGGACAAATCCCAGGCAAACTACAGTTCCTAGGTGACATTTGGCCCACAGCCTGTTTTTTGTAAATAAAGTTTTATTGGGAAGTGATGCCCATTCATTTTCATATTGTCTGTGGCTGCTTTCACTCTACAATGGCAGAGTTGAGTGACTACAGCAGAAACTGTTTGGCCTGTGAAGCGTAAGATATTTATTACCTGGCCCTTTTACAGAGAAGGGTTTGCTGGCCCAGCTTCTGGTTCCTGATTTCTGTTCCCTCTCTGGTAAAATATACATTGCATGAGATTTGCCATTGTAACCTGCCTAAGTGTGTAAATCCTTGGTGTTAAGTGCATTTTCAGTGTTGTGTGGTCACCATAGTGAGGCTGGGATTACATAGGAACCCCGTGCTGGGGGTTGATTTCAGGCTATTTAAAGTCCTGCTCTGTCGGAGAGCCTCTGTCCCTTGTCTGCCTAGTGCCTCCTGCTCTCTTCAGCTGTCCCTCTTACCCTGAAGTCCCAGCCCTTCTCTCCTCACCAGCCCCAGCTCCCTCGGAGCTCCTGCATCCAGTGCTCCTGTAGCCTTTAGCAATCATTTTAACCTCAGATCTGTAGTCGTGGTGATGCCCCACCCCCACCCCGGCCCACTTTGCAAGGTGAGAAGGTATACTTTGCAGGGCTGTTGGGATAAGGGAATGAGTAGTGGCTAAAAGCGGCTGAGCCCAGAATCCAACAGGAAGGTTTCCCCAGGAGGCACAAGATGCAGCATCCAGCCCTGGGAAGGTACCATGGAGATTTCCCTGACCCTGTTGGGGAAACCTGGGTCTGAGCCCTTGGAGATGGCACAGCTTCCGAGTCCAGTGCACCTTAGGAAAAAGAATGTCCCCTGGGGGGGGGGTGCACTGGATGGTCCAAGCCCCCTCACACTTGTTGCTGGGCCCTGGAATGTGGCCCATCCTCTCAGACCCTCAGCTTCTATAACACAGGGGTCCTGCCCACCAGGACCTGAGCCAACTGCTGGGAGGAAGCAAGACAAGAAAAGGGTCTGAGTCCATGCTTCAGCCTGTGAGGGTAAGGGTGAAAGCCAGGATGCCACTCTGCTGAGAAGTCCCCCCGGGGTCACTAAGTGGGTGCTTGCTCTGTCCAAGGTCAGCGATTAAAGCTGCCCTGGTGTGACACCGCGGCTGTGGATAAACCTGGGTGCGAGGCTTCAAGTCGGAGGGGGACGGTTGGAGGTCTGGGACCCAGTTATCTGGGTGTCTCTTTTGTTGCCTGTGCCGCAGTCCCTTCCTGGTGTCCACACCTCTCCTCCCCTCCAGGCCTTCTCTGTGTGCTCCGTAAGTTTCTCTCTCTTCTTGCCTTCCCACACTCATGCTGCCCCCCCCCCACTCATGGCTCGCTCTCCCTCTCTCCTTTTCATCTACTCGGAAGGCTTTACTTTACTTCCTTGTCACCCTAATTGATTGCATTAACCTTTCAGCGTATTGGATTTCCCCGGCATCGTGCAGAGAGCCCTGCGCAATATGCTTATAATCTGAGCCATAATGGACAGTTTGCAGTCAACAAGCCCCTTCTCCATCGGCCCGTTGACATCTCTCTCTCTTGCCCAGGCCACCATGGCCGCTGCTCTGGCTGGCAGGGGTGGAGCTTGAGAATGGGGCTCAGGAGGAAGTGGACACACACTTGGGGCTGCCAATGCATTTCTCTGCCCTTCTTGTGCCCCTGGCTGACCTTGCTCTCCTTTTCCACCCTCTAGCTTCTAGTCTTTGCAAGCCCTCTCGGCTTGCCTTTCTGCTTTCTGAGACTCTGCCTGATGATGAGTGGCTGCTCTTAGATTTGGTCAATGAGAGAATCCCTGGTTGTACCCAGCCAGCCACCTCGTCTCCCACCAATCTCCCACATTGGTCTCAGGCTTGTGTGATTTGGGTGGGTGGCAGGAGATGTCTCGAGGTCTCAATTTCCAGCCTGTTTTTGTCAAGGGTAGAGAAGTGGCCCACGCACCAGGGCAGTAAGCCTGGAAAAGCCTCCAGGCTGGGCTGGTGTGACCGGATAGGAGACTGGTGGAGGAGGTGGGGAGGAGATGTTTGTCGGATGGGCTCTCTCAAATTGCTTTTTTGAGGGACACCTGCTAATCTAGCAGCAGGTAGAGGAGCCAGCCTCATGCCAGCTGCCTGGTCTTAGAAGCCCAGCCCCAGACTGAGTCCCCATCCCCCGTGGGTTCCAGCCAGGCCTTCAGCTCAGCAGCCTGATGGGTGAGTCACTCACGACAGGATGGATGTCAGGTTGAATACATTAGTGTCAGCTGGAGGAGCCGGACAGAGGCTCCCATTAGCCCGGGTGGTACTTCCTTCTCTCCCAGACCTTCTCTCTCCGGCCCTTTGCCCAGCATCTTCTCCTACGGACCATCCCCACCTCCTGCCATCACTCTATCATTCCAAAGGGCAAGCTTTGGCAAGAGAGGGCTGGACCTCAGTCCTTCCCATCCTCTCCCAAGGATTTTAGGGGTGGGCAGAGGGCACAGCAGGAAGAAACCAAGCAGCGAATTAAAGTTTGTGATTGTCAGTGTCAGGAGAAGCTAAATAACCCTGTAACTAGTATGAAGGTGAATTCACGGTCTGCTGCACATGGAGAATATGAGTGTCTGCAAGACAGCGAGTGTAGCTCGGGAGTCTGCCCGCCACGGTGGGCAGCCCTCTCTCCAGGGACCCCGGGAGGCGGCGGGAGGAGGCCACGCACTTCCCACCCCTGGCAGGGAGCAGCTGCCCAGGATCCCCCACCAGACATGGGGGTGGGGGGCAGCTCAGGCGCTTGACAACATGCTGGCCAGCAACCCAGGGAGGCATTTGTAAGCACCAGCAGTATACATTCACAGACACCAAGCCCCATATTAACAGTGGATACTTGCAGATCACTAATCCATGCCAGGATGAATGTTGTCTTTGAACCTCTGTCCAAACCAGGAGAGCATAGGACTGCCGTCTCTTCTCCCTACACTAGTTTGTGGCCACTTTGTTGAAATATAATCCACATACCATAAACTCTATCCATTTTTAAACGTACAATCCAGTGACTTTTTTTTTTTTTTTTGAAGTGTATTCACAAGGGTGTACAACCATCACCACTATTGACTGTAGAACTTGTTCATCTCTCAGGAAGAAGCCCCCACACTCCTTGGCAGCCACGCTCCTCCCCTCCCCCACCCACAGACCCAACCAACTGATAATAGTTCCCTTTAGATATGAGGAAATGAACGCACAGAGAGGGCCAGTGCCTTGGTTAGGCTTACACAGCCAGTGGCTGACGGAGCTGGCATTTGAATCCAGGCAGATGAATCCCAAAGCCAGCGTTCCATGTCCTGGTAGCTGCCCCCACCCCATGCCCTGCCTTGAGTTTCTGACAGTTTAGACTCAGGCATGTACATGCACCATCTGAACATGTAGGCCCAGGCAGCAACATGAAACTCTCTTCTCCCCAGGTAATGCTCATGACTCCATGCAGAAAAGCCTCACCCCCACCCCCACCCCAAGACAGCCAACATTCCCTCCTCCCCTTGCTCTTCTCCCAGGCTTCTCTTTCCCAGCCCCACTCCTGGGAGGGAGGCTTGGCACCGAGACCATGCAGCAGCAGGGCAGCTAGAGCGGCCGGGGAGACCTCGGTGGCTTTGGGATTTTAACGTGAGAAACCCCAGAGCCTCCTGCCAGTCACTGGAGCAAAGTGCCCACGTAACGTCGTAGAGCAGGGCCCCGCCAGGGTGCCAGCAGGGCTGTGGCTACAGGGCACCCCTCAGCTGGGTACCTGCCTCATGTCCCACGCCCCCTCACATCTTTCTCTGGTTTCTTTTCTGCTGCGTCTCACCCATTTTCTTTCCACCTGCCTCTCTTCTCTCATGCCCCGCTTTCCCATCCCAAAAACTTAATTAAAAAAAAAAAAAAAGACTACAACAACAAAACACTTTTGTAGCCAGTCTCTTGGTATTTGCGAAAACTGGAAATTTAGGTGAAACCATCACTGCTTCCGATAAGTGACAGATCAAGGACCAGAGGCAAAGGGAAAATCAGACACACAGAAAGAATGAGTCTGTTGGATTGAGTTTGGGTTTTTTTTTTTTTTTCCTCCTTCTTTCTCCCTCCAAAGTGGAGGATCCGGCCGGGCCAGTTTGGATATTTATTAAGAAAAAGCCAAAGATAATTAACTTTTTTGTTTTTGTTTTGTTTGCGGGTGCCTCCCCTGCTGGCACTCCAGGCTGCCTGGCAGATCAGACCTGCTCCCTGTTCCTGGGTGCTGGGCTGTTGGTAGGACTCCGCTGACTCCCCTAAGTCTGGTGGGGCCACTAGCTGCCTACCCAGCCGCCTAGCTTGGGTTTTAGACAGGGCAGACCTTATACTGCCACCAATGCCCACTCTCTGGGCTCTCCCGAAGCGCCAAGCACCCTTTGGAGGCCGGTAAGTGGTGTGGAGGAGGGCCTACTGCTAGGTGTCATGGTCAGTACGTCCCTTAAAGAGGGTGGGGGCAGGAGAGAGTCTCTCTGTGAGGCAAGGTGTTCCTTTGGCCAGTTCAAGGCTGCTGACTTCTCCGGGGAGGGAAAAGAGAGCAGAATGTGCTGGAAGTTCAGGGAGAGGCCAGATTTTGGCCACATTGATCTCTCTCTTGTCCCAGGAAATTGGTACCCTGCCAGGACCCATAGCCTCTGGAAACACCTGTTAAGAAGTCCCTGGGACACAGAGCCTTGCTATCTGTCACTCTGTTCCCATCTCTGACCCAGTCTCAGCTATCAGGGGGCCACCGGTGCCTGTCCCTGAACCCCACTAGCTGTGGCCCAGATCACCAACCAAGAAGGTAGCTCTGAGAGTTAGAGGCCTCACTGTGAGAGACAGAGCTGAGGACGCCTCAGGAGCCAAGATTGCCAGGACAGTGAAGATGGCTACCGTCCTAGCCAGGCTTAGGGGCGTGGCTTGCTCCTCTGTTAGTGGGTATGTCGGGCCCTCCCTGCAGAGGTGCTCCCCTCTGCCCCCCTGGATGCATCCCTGCCAAGTCAAGAGGCAGCAGCCACCGTGAGGTCGCTCCAGGTTGGGAAACTGTTCTGGAGTTGGACGGAAGGGACCATTTTTGAAGGATTTTGCTGGCCCTTTTTTTTTTCTCTGAAATATAAGGATGTGCAATTTTTTTGGTTTCAATTTAGCATTGGAGAATTTTATAATTTAGTAATTAAAATCTCTGATAGGCTTTAGAAATTGCGGCTAATTGAATTTAATGGGAAGATGATTTTCAATTTTATTTGATTACCGGGACCCCTGGCATCGGTATTTATGGGAAAAAAATGGGAAATGTGCTGTGTGGGCTAAGATGGCATAATTGAATTAGGGATAATCGGATTTCTCCGTCATGAATTTCACTATAATTTTCCTATAATTTTCCATTAGATATCTAGTTTACAAATATTCACAAAGAAATGAAGCTCTTTCGGAATGGAGATTGCTGGCTAACAGGATTACGGGCCGAGCGTGCGGCTGTGCCAGCTCTAGCCTGCCCTAATGTGATCCCTGTGTCTGCCTTACACTTAGCGTGGCCTCAGTGTCTTGCTTCGCCACCCACCCACTACACCGCTCCATCCGGCCCTTTGTTTCTTCTTCATCTGCGCTCGTCCCCTGGGCCAACACCCACCTGTCCCGAGCCCACACCCTCTGCTACCTGCCAGTTGAGCCTGGCTCCAACTGAGGCCCAGGCCTTACTGAAGCGTCTCCGCCCTTCTGTGTCCCCTCATGCTTCCTGTCCACACTGTTCTTCCTGACACTCTCCCTCCATCCCTGCGGAGCACGCTCAGATACACGGACGCCCTCGCAGGTGCGAACATGCTTGTTCACATGCACACACAGTCCTCTGGCTAAGGCTTCTGTGCCCTGGCCCAGTCGCCTCAGAGGGAACCAGTTTATTGGGATCCTGGGGTGGGGTGCAGGAACAAAAGGAGCCTTGTTCAAGTTTATGTGAAAGTTACAAATTCAAAATGAGAACAGATAAAGCATGAGATACCTGATGTGTAAACAGGTTGGTGAGTGAGAAGGCCCCGGGCTGGGGAGGGAGAATGAGTGGGCACACGGGTGCGAGAGGATGCGAGCCAGCGTGGCAACCGGACTGGGGAGAGTGGGGGCTGGTGGGGGCCACTCGGCTGGATGAAGTTACTAAAGAAGTTTCGGTTCTGCTTGGGGTGGGGTGTCCTGGAAAGACCTGGAGGCTCTGAGCCCAGGTCCTGGAGACCAGTAGGAACTGTGGGATGTTCTCATGATGGCTAGTCTCGGGGTCTCAGAGGCGTTCCCACATCAGAGTAAGGAAGGCGTAGATGGGCCACAGCTCTAAGAGATGCCACATGGCTAGGCTTCTCCCACTGATGTGGGCACGTGCTTAGAAACAGAGCAGACCAGGTCTGGAGGCTCTTAACACACAGCCTTTGACTCGTGGCCCACACCCTCGATGCTCCGGCCTTTGGCTCTGTCCTGATATCCTAACATGCCAAGTTGGCCTCGGTTTCTTACTTCCCTAATCTGTCCTCCCCTGTACATGGCTCCTTGCTTCGGAGTCCAGCCTACTCCACCCGCGGTGGCAGACTGTGACCCACTGCCTCTGAAGAAAAGATGCTTTCCAGGTGGCCCATCCCAGGACTCTCCCCACCATGGGTCATGTGTGGCAGCCCCCTCTGGCTGGCCCTGATCTGACTCCTCCTGGCTCTCTGGGTCCTGCCCTGTCAGCCAGTCCTAGTCAGCCTTTGACCTTCAGAGGCTACACAGTTACTGTTCTTACCTAGGTTACTGCAAGGGAGAGGTGTTTTCCTGCCCTTCCTGAGGGTCAGCCTCGATTAGCATCAGCTGAAACCTAGACATTCAGAACCAATCAGAGGCTGTGCGGGTCCCTGTGCAGGGAGCTCCCTGTGTGCGCAGACATCTTCACCACCACACATGGTGCCAGGCTCCCTTCTTCACCTGGTTGCCCACACCAGGCTGGGGGGTGGGACTAATTGCCTGTTGTTACAAGCCAAAGCTACAAGGGGACAGACTCCTTGTTGGGGTTTTGGGGGTGGGGGTTTGGACAGCAGTAGCCGCAGAGGTTTCCCAGGGCAGTCCTGGACACAGAGATCCCCTAGGGAAGCTGGGCTCATGGTTCTCTCTGCCTGGCTTCCCTAGGCCAGCTGTTTCGGAGCACGTGGCTTGGTTTAAGGAGCCCTGTTTCCTTATTCGGGGTTTTAGGGCCAGTGGACACCCAGTAAAGTTAGGCCTTTGCACACAGGGATGGGATGGCCCCGAAGCAGAGGGTGTGTGACCACCTGGACTGAGGTTGCCAGGAAGGCACTAGGAAGGGGTGGCAGAGCAGAAAGGGATGCTGTGTTCTTTGCGGGGCCATTTAGAACTAAAGAGCAGTCAGAAGAAAAGCAGAAAAATAAGGAGAAAGTAGGAGAAAGAGTAGATTGTTAACTCCCTTGACGTCTTTGCCTCAAGGCCTCCTTGGGCCCCTCCCTTTGCAAAACAGAAATATTGCAAAAATAGGCCAGCGCCATTTTGCTGAATGCTGCCCAGACCAGGGAGAGCCTAAGCCCATTCTCCTCCCCTCGTCGGAAGGCAGTGTGGCCCATCCCGCAACAGGAAAAAGGACAATAGGAAGAGGTAGACAGCACTGGGCCACCAAGGGACAGGAAGCTGGGCACGGTAGGCACAGGTATCGGGTTGGCAAACCTGCTGAGGTCCTGGGCTCTGCAGGACGCTTTCCTTGAGCCCCTCCGAGCTCAATGTGAGGTATGAATACCAGTAGCTGCAGCATGGACCATCTAGGGTTGTATGGGGCAGGGGCGCATGAGACCTACAAACCCAGGGAGAGTCAAGAAAGACAAGTGCTTGGTCCAGCCCTAAGGGACATCCGAGTGAGCAGGGCGTGGTCCCCAGGGAACAGGTGTCAGGACGCTGGCCAACTTGGTTGAGGGGCGCCTGTGTTCAGGGATGGGAAGGAAGCCCAAGGGATGACGTGGATCAACGGAGGAGACTGCCTAGAAACTGTGAGGGAAGAAGAGAGGGAGGAGGAATGAGAAAGGCCTGGGGACTGGAACATGCGTGGCCTGATGTGGTGGGACTCGGGCCATTTTAAGGGCAAAAGCAAAGCGAAGCGATGGAAACTTCTGACTGTGCGGCCTGCGCGAGCGCGGTGGCCGGCGAGCGGGCGTGCGCACGGGGGAGCGCAAGGCCGACGTGCGAGTTTCCCCGACACACCCAGCCGCGCCGCCCGCGACTCCTTTCTTCTTCGAACTCCAATAGCCACAACAAAATGAGGGAAGTGGGGTGAGCCAGGGAAACAAAACCCCTTCCACATCGGCCCCACCCGCAGCCCAAGGGCAGCTCCGGAGGGAGCGGCAGGAGCGCGCGCGTGTGCCGCAAAAGCCTCGCACCTGCGCTCGCTCCCGCGCGGAAAAAGTTTACGCGGGCGCGCACAGGGTGGCCGACGGGGCGAGCGGCCGAGGAGAGCGAGCGAGTGCGCACGCTCCCGCGGCGAGAGTAAGCGCGTGTGCGCGAGTGCCATCTCCCCGCTCCGCTCGGGCGCACGACTCCTCCACACAACCACACACACCGCCCGGACGCACCAGTCTCACCCCCCCTCCCTCGCACGCGACCCCACGAGCGCCGGCCCCGCCTCCCGCCCGCCTCCCGGAGCTTTGGAGAGTCACAACCCGCCCTCAGCCCGCCCGAGCCTGTGCGCTGAGAGCGCGGGCGCGCGTGTCGGAGGCGCGGGCGCGCGCGCCCATTCACCTTCGCGCCGCGGCGAGGCGTGCGCGCGCCCCCCCCCCGCGCGCGGGTCTGATCTTTCACCTGCCGGAGCCGCGCGCGCGCCCGGCGAGGGGCGGTGCCACGGCCGCCCTGCCAATCACCTCGGCGCCTGGCAGCGCCCGGCCGCTCCCGCCCGCCCCGCTCCCTCCTGCCAAACTGTTACCCTGAGTGTTACCGTCAGGAGCAATGACATCAGGATTTTAAAACAACTTGTTATTCGGGGAGTAATCAGTTGCAATTAGGCATTAATTAAGTATTATGAAAGTTGATTATTTAAGTGAATTCGGCTTTCGACTCTCCGACTATGGTGAGTACCGGGAGCGGGCGGGGGAGGGCCGGGCCGGGCCGGAGCGGCGACCCCTGAGCGCTCGGGACGGGGCGGGGAGGGGGGAGGCCCTCGTCCTGGCGGGCCCGATCCCCAGCCCGGCCACGGCCACCGGCAATCTCTGCGTTAGTTGAAGGAACTCGGAGCTGCCGGGAGCGTGCGGGCCGGAGCGTGAGAGCGAGCGGGAGGCGCGGAGCAAACTTTCCCCGCCGCCGCCCTCCCGACCCGGGCCGGCCCGGCGCGCGCCCCCCAGCCCGGGATGCGCTCGGCCCGGCGGGGAGGGACAGCGGGCGGGCGGGGACAGGGGGCCCGCGAGACACTAAACACATTCTTTTCTCTCTTCTTCTTTTCATGGCGTTTCTCGAAGAGTTTGGGACCAAGGAGCGGAGAATGGATCTTGGAACAGGTACGGGCGGTGGGAACCCACGGGGAGGCTCTTTCACTTTTCTTTCGGTTCTTTGACGGAAGTTAGTATTTTTAGCCCAATGAGCTAGCAGCTGAGCCGAGGGTACCGGACAGGCGCCAAGGGTCTGTGCCATGGTCCCTGCTAGCCCTGCTTTCTGGATGGTGATATTGTTATTTGTTACTTGCCTAGTGACTGTGACTAATTTGATGCTTGTCATTATGAAAGAGCCGAGGGGACAGGGAGCTGGGGGGCACCCAGAGAGAGAGAGGATTTAGGGGTTTTTTGTGGGGGTTTTTGTTCTCCGTGTTTTTTCTCTTGTGTTTTTTAGACACACACTTTTCCCTTTGCAAAGATCTCTGTGTGTGTGGCTTATGGGGTGTGTGTTTTTATTTTTTTAGTGGGGGGTGGTTTAGTTTTTGAAAGCAGCGTCCTGTTGGGAAAGGTGGTTAGTCTGGTTTCGGGGCGACTGTCTCAAGGTAAAGGAATTTAATTTATTTGGGACAAGGCTGTGTCGGATGATCAAGCTGCTTATTATGGCTAATGAGTGTTTTTCACCTGAGAATCTGTGGGCTGAGGTGGCTGTTATCAGTTCAAAGTAAGGGGCCCAGGACTCTCTTTCCCTCAGCTCCCCTTCTAGCCCCCACCCTGGGAGGTGATGGTAGGCCAGACGGAAGACTACATTTAGATATCCGGGTCTGGGGAGCCTGGCATGGGGCGGGGGCTGACTCTAGCTGGTGCCCCTGGCCTGGGGCAGAGTTTAACCCGTGAGTTTGGTGTCTTTCTAGTTTTGATTTAATGGTATCCAGTACTTTTCTGAACTTCCAGCCTCAGTCTAGTGAAGTTCATCTTAGTCCTCTGGCCTTCTACCAGCCTCCTCTGTGGAAACCAACTTTGGGCCAGGACCCTCACAGCCGCGGCTGTCAAAAGCCCCACTCTTCCTTAGTGTCTTAGAGAAAAGCGGACTAGAAATTCACCCCTGCTGTTTCACTTGGGGGGAGGGAAGGTGGTATTAGTTAGAGTTGGCATTGGATCTGTCCACGTTCAAGGCGTAGTCCCATAGGACCCAAACAGCGACAGCTGCCTCTCTGAGGTCAAAGGCGAGTGAGGCAGAGAGGGCAGTCGGGGATGTGTGTTGTGGGGGCAGGGGACCTTCACCGAGCTCTTACACGGTAGAAACAGGTGTGTTCTTGGCTGATGGGCTGTGGAGGTCCTCTGGACACCCGTGCCCTGGAAAGGCACGACGCCCCCTGCTGGGCAAATTGAGGAAGGTGTGTGGAAGCCCTTGCCACCCTGCCTCTCCCTGTCCTCCACCCCAGGAGAACCAGCCCGCCCCCACCTCTCATCAGGTGTCTCATCACCACCCTTTCAGGACCCGCCCCCTTTTCTTCAGAAATGGGGCCCCCACCCATGCCAGCCAAGAAGCAGACCTCAGAGACAGGCCCAGCGTTTGGCACCACCCCCTACCTGGCACAGGGGAGCCTGCTTATGGGCCAGCACAAGGGACTCAGGCATTACTCAGCTGGAAGGCGGGCCCTACCCTCTTCCTTTTGACCTGAGTGCCAACTGGAGCTGGCTCCCATCCTGCCATGCCAGTCTCCGAGGCTGCCGTGGAGGCATGATTCCATATCCCTTCTGGGGAGTGTCAGCATGGCAGGGCCTCCTGTGGCACCTTCGGGGCTCTGGAGAGACTTACTGTTCTCCACACTCCAGGGACAGGCTCTGGAAACTTTTCCTAGAAGCTAAAATGGCCAGGAAGTCATCGAGCAGAGCAGGGCACTCCCTGTGGGACCCGAGTCTGGACTCTGGCCACACAGAGAGGGAAGGTCCGTGGTGTCAAAGTTCTGTTTCCTGGAGGAGTTATCTGGTGATACCTCCCCTCTCTTCTCTGATCTCGGCAGTTTCACTGAATCTCAGAACTTCAGAAGAAAAGCACGTTCCCCTCACTTCACAAAAAAGGGGAAGCAGACTATAGGACTCGGTCAGATCTCCCTTCCCTGAGTCCATCTCTAGGGCAACTCCATTCTCATCTTCAGGAGCTGAGAGCATCTCCCTTGATCTCCGCGACGCACAGGGACATGCCAAGGCGTATTGCTGGTGCAGTGCAGTACAGGGCTGCCTTCCTTTGGGAGCAGCCGGGGGAGCTCCAGCTAAGGGCCTCAGCACGGTGGAAGGAGGGAAAAGCAGGAAGAGTTGTCCGTACCAAAGATCTCCAACAAGTACTAGAGGGCGGGTTAACTATCCCCTCCAGCCTTGGACACATCGAGGTCCTGAAACACTCCGACCAGGAGTAATTCAGTGGCGTGGGAGAATTGAGGTTTCTCAGGAGGGGACAGGAGGATCTCAAGACCCTCAAGGTCCATGTGGACCCCTTTTCCCCCACCATAGTTCAGCCAAGGGCTGGATCAATCTGGACGTCTTTAGCAATAAAAAATGCCGATGTCGTCCTAATTCACCAGGCCCCGAGATGACAGCAAATTTACATTTTTTAATTAAACTAGCAGCCAGTTTTTATGAGAGGGGGTTGGGTTATGCAAATCAAATGGTTGTGTACGGAAGATTAGGAGAGTTTGGGAATAAATTCCACAAATGCTAATAAAAAAAAAAAAGGAGAGAGAGAGAGAGAGAGAGAAAGGGAGGGAGGAGAGAGGAAGAGAGGAGGACATGGTTCCATTAGGCCCTTTTAGAGTGATTTCCCTGGGGGAGGGCATGGAGAGGGGGAGGGGAGCAGGGAGGAAGCTTTCAAACACAGGTAGAGCCATCCTGTAGTTGGGAAGCTCCCAGGATTGGTCCCCACCCCCATCCCAGGCTGATTCCTGGGTAAGAGCAGTAGAGCTGTGACAAAGAACTTGTCCTTGATTATCTGGGATCTGTTTGTAATGCCCCTCTTGAGAAGGGAAAAGCTGTCCTGTAGAGGATCCAAGTAGGCTGTTCTGGGTAAAGGGCCAAACAGGCAAGAGACCAAGTTCACAGGGATGGCCACTGAACACAGAGGAGCTGGTGAGGCCACCCACTGACGGTGGCACTGTGGTGGCAGATCTGTCATCCCGGCAGTCGTGGGGAGGGCTCACTGAGCCAGGCCCTGTCCCCTTGTCCTGCTGGTACTACAGGCCGAGACCTTTTCTCTTAGGCAGACTCTCTGCTCCCATGTCACACAGGGACACAGGCTTCAGTGGTAGGGAGGCCAGGAGAGATGAACAGCCTAAGTCACGAGGACGGCAACAGACTGACTCCCACTAGTTGTGTCTTACCCCAAGGAGCAAAGAACTTGACTTTCCACACTCAGCCTTTGCAGCCAGAGCATCAGCACACAGAACTTCTGTGAGCCAAAGGTTCAAAGCCTGGTATTGCCAGAAGTGGAAGCTTCTCTGCACCCTCATTGCTCTGGGTGCACTTACCTCAGCAGGCACCAGGGAATGGGGACGGCCTTGTGCTGCTTCTGGGAGGATTTCTTGCTGGGTTGGGTAAACTAGATCACCCTCAGTTTTCCTTCCTGCAGACTGTACTTGGCCAGATACACCCACTCAACCAGTCTAAGCTGGGGCCAGGCTGGGCACCGGTTTTGCTAGTCTGCAGGGGGCGGGTGATCTGGTGCCATCTTGGCAGGAAGGAGCCATCAGAGCCAAGGACAGCCTGGGCTGTCTTGGAAGTGGTGTGTTTCCTGGTACCATTCAGACCGGCTGGCTGTGTACCCAGCAGAGACACTGGGAGGGGCTTGAGCATCAGATGACCTTTAAGGTCGTTGACTACCAACTTGATTTTGCTCAGTGAGGCAGGCATCCAGGGAAGAGTCACATGGGTGACGTGAGAAGCGTATCATTGGTCCCTTCCTAGTGGAAAGCATTTGCGACACCAAGTAGCTCAGGGCTGTGAAGTGGCTGTGGAGCAGCCCTGATACCAGTTACAGTGCAGTAAAATGCAGGTAACAGGCCTGGCGTGGTCCTTCTCCTACGGAGGCAGAGGCAGCAGGAGAGGTCTGCAAGGGTCCCCCCGAGATCCCACCTCAAACCCTCTTCCCTGGTAGGGACCTGTGAAGGGAACCCACAGACGCTTAAGGGAGGCACAAGGAGGTGGGAGGACGCGACATCGGTTAGGCATCTCTCCCTGCTTCCCTGGCACTGCCGATCCTCCCCACCCCCACAGCCAGGGAATCTGGCTGAGTTGCAGTTTGAGTTTTTATGATGGAAAGTAAAATAAACGGAGGCACCTTTGCGGGGCTGAGTCACTGTAGCAGCATCTCCTCATTAAAGCTGCTGCCCCTGGCTCGAGGCCCTGCCCACTTCACCAGGCAGGGATGAGGTGGGGCTCTTGACGTCTCTCTCTGGACCCTGATGGGTCGTGGCAGCATCCCTACCCCTCCATCAGCTACCTTAGCCTAGCCCGCCCTTATTACAGAATCAGGTCCTCAGCTCTCCACCAACTCCAGGCCCCAAGGTTCAACCCTCCTGAGCTTGTTTTTAAATCTCCATCAACCACTGCAGCCACTGATTTCTTCCTCCCCTCATACCGATCTTCCCCACTTTCCCTTCTCCCAGTCCTCATGTTTAGAGAGGGAAGGAAGTTGCTCCAAAGTAATTACTAGAAACGGGTCCCCAAGGCAAGCAGCAGCTGTTGGGGTGGCCGGGCCAGGGTCTAGCAAGTCAGAAGGTGCTGGGAGCCAGTGGGCCTGAGGTGTGGAGGAGAATTGGTTGGGCAGTTTGCCTTACTGGGTGGCCTATGAAAGGCGGCAGGCTGGTGGTCTGGTGTGTCCCTGTCTGGCTGTCTATACCTTACACCTCAGGCTCTCGTGTGAGGGAAGAGCCCCCAGCTGGGCGGTGAGGCTGCAGTTCAGTGAGGTCCTAAGGAACCTGCAGAATCAAGGTGCCTAGTCCCCCAATTTGCAGGCATGCACAGTGTAAGAGAGAGCTGGTAGCGTCTCATACCAAGAAGAGTGGCTTGAAATGACGACCAGGATGTTCATGAAAGAGTGGCCTTAGGGGCATGCTCCCACCGCCCGAGTCTTTTAGCCTTTTCCCAGGCCTCTCCCCTCAACTCCGAGAGCAGTTGCTTTCCATTGTGCAACCACAGTTTGCTGCCTTTCTGCCAGGCCACCCAGCTCCGGCAGGCAGGCCCTTCCTACTCACCTCGCTCCCCCACGCCCCTTGCCAGCCTCATACCCAGTTGGCCCTAGAAAGAGATAAGAGATAAGAGGCTGGCTGGGGCCTGCTGCTCTGAGGAGCTGGTTATAACCATGGCATTGGTGTGCTAGGACAGCATTCATGTTCATGTGCCTCGGCCCCCTGGAGGCTAAGGCCAGGGCCCTTGTTTTCCTCTACCGATACAGCTCTTAATGCTGACCATTAGACGTGACCATTAGCTGCTGTGTTGACATCTCTTCCCAGTGCTTGGTATGGGGCTGGGGCTCATGCCTTCCCACCGTAAGTGCTGGTGCAATTGATTGATGGAGATTCCTCTTCCCCAAGTGCCTGCCCAGCTCCTGAGTCGGGCAGAAGGAGGGAGGCAGGAAATGTTGTCTGAGTCCCTCAGGACCTGGGCTCTAGCTTTTCAAGAGCTTCTCGGGCCTGTTTTTACAGGAAGGAATGGGTTGGAATCATGGATGACATGAGGGGGCAAGGCGACATTAAGAGATCGGTTCTAGCCATGACTATGGTATGTAAGAGAGCGGGCGCAGAGCGTGAGGTCAAATTGCTGTGGCCCATCTCTCCTGTTTCCCCTCCTGCCAAGCAGACTTCACTCCGGGATTTCTCTTCTAGGCTAGGATCTCTCCAGTGTCTGACCAGTAGAGACAGGAAGGCTAGAGTGAGGGGCCAGCCCAGACTGCCAAAGCTTTGGAGCTCTGCCTTATGGTAGAATGCTTGGACCATACCAGAAGAACCATGGTTCTTAAAATCATCTCCTAGGCCTGCCTTCTGGGGTGTCCTCTGGGCCCACAGCCCTACTAGAGGCCCAAGTGCTTGGCTGTTGAGACCACTTCCTAAAGCCGGTCTCGTGGCCTGGGCTGAGGCTAGGGCAGTCCTTGGCTGTGGAGGAAATCGTGGGCAGGAGGCACATACTTTTTGTCACTCTAGATACCAGGTGTTCCCATGGATACACTCCAGAGTTGAGCTTTTCTTATAGGGCTCCGTTCTTGAGTTCAGGGGACCCCTGGGAGGGAATTTGCCTACACGAGGAGATTGGGGGAGCCAGGCCGAGCCGCCTTAGGGGATCCCCACCCTAGTTGGAGGCCTGCAGAAAGACTGCCGGAACTTGTGTCGCTAGACCCAGAAAGATGTCTTCTCCATGGTCTCAGCTTCCATGTCCTTCTGATCAGCGCCTTTCTCCCTCCTGCCTGAGAGCCCAAAGCTACAGCAAGCCACAAGGCCTGGCCAACCGAGGATTGACTGGGTATTTTGCTGACCAGCAGGGGGCGCCCTACTGTATCTGCCCCAGTCCTTTCAGGGACCTGGGCATGTGGGCAGCCCTGGTCCAGGCCTTCTGGCTCTGGATGGGGGAGGGGTAGCCTCCCCTCCCCACCCCCAGAGGTTCCTTAGCTGAGTTTGTTTTGCCAGGGTGACCTGTTTAATCATCTCATTTTCTGGTGGCCGTTTATTCCTCGTTTCCACGGTTACGGCCCCATTAAGGGGAGAAGCAATAAGGCAGCGAGTCAAACAGGTAATAAAAACATTAAAGCCCTTGTGCACAGAGAGAGGACGGGGTGGGGGGAGGGGGGCTCAGTGAGGTGAGACGGTTCAGGGAGCAGCCAAGGTAGAGGCTGCCTGGCCTGGCCCTGGCCTCTGGAGGCTGTGGGAAGACGACTCCCCAAGACCCAGTTGAGCTTAGTCCTCAATGCCCTGGCAACAGGCTGTATGTTGGAGGTAGAGCAGGAAGCAGCTGAGAGGGAGGGTAACAAAAGCTCCCAGGACTGTCCCCAGAGAGCTGCATGACCTGTTCCAGGCCCCACCTCACCCTCGCTGGCCGGGGGTGGGGGCTCATGTCTGACATTGTTTTGAGCTCTAGAATTTTTTCTGCCAACTTTATCAGAAAGCATATTTGTGGTGAGTGCTGCTAACAGGGCCAGTCTGGTGAGTAAATATTCCTGGTGTGGACGGCCCCGTGACCTTGAGAGGGACAAGCACAGCAGTGTGGGCCAAGGGCATATGGAGGGAGGAAGGCCAAGGGTCCAGGAGAGCTTGGTCTAGGTGGGAGACCTTCCCTAAGAAGGGGCCGGGAAAGCTGGGGGAAGGCCAGGTTTGTACTCAGCGGGCTCTGTCAGCAGTGGTCTATCCCACGCTCAAGTGCCACCCCATTCAGCTGGTTAATGTGACTTGCCCCTGGTAGATGGGCCTGTCCTTGTGGTGACCACAGAAGAGTTGCTGGCCGATCCTCCTAAGGGCTCCCTTCCTCTAAGTGGATGCCCAAAAGCTGCAACAAAAAACCAGCCTTTGGCCCAGCTGCTCTGGACCCAGGGCAAAGAGCTGTGCGGGCCAGGGAGAAATGCCAGGAAACGTGAGGGTGGCATCAGAGCGGCCGTGCCCGTGTGTGCTGGAGCAGCCACTGTTGCCTGGAGCCCAGGGTCGACTCTCGGGAAGCACAGGAGGCCAGGACCAGCTCTAAGGTGTCTGTGGGTAATGGAAGAGGCTGCCTTCTTCTTCTTTTTTTAAACCTTCTATACTCTGATCTCTTGCAAATTCACAGAGGCCTGTGTGTCTCTGATTATTAATTTCAACGTTGATTCTGACTAGCGAGGGGAGAAAGAAGGTGTGGGAAACAGGGGAAACCCTTTGGCTGGGAACTGTGCCTTGGGAGCAGGCCTAGATGAGTTAATATTCCGATCAAACAATTAAAAATAGAAAATGCTCCCGCGGCACCAGCTGCTCAAGCTCTCGGCAACTGTCACCAGCGGGTTCAGGGGGCAGGTGGTACTGGAGGAAGCCTCTCCACAAACAGCCGAGTTCAGGGATAGAGTGTGTCCACTGCTCTCTCAGGATCTGGAGCAGAGGTTAGGGCTCTGAGTCCTTTCAGCTCCCCTTAGGGGCCAGAGCAGGGCCTGTGCAGCCTCAGGGCTGCCTTTCTCCCCTGCAGGGCCCGGTAGTGTGGTGAAGTCATCGCCAGATGCCCTGGTAATTGTTTTAAGAATCCAACTTAAAATAAGATGAAAACTTATATTCCTGGGTGAGGAGTAATTTCCCATCTAATAGTAAATTAATGAAAGGCTTATAGCAGGCGGCCTGGCCAGGAGGCATGTGCATCTGATAAATCTGAGATCTCAGGCCCACTAGCCCTAGACCTGGAAGTGCCCACAGTCCAGGCCAGGCCCTACGTCTGATGTCCTCTTGGGATACACCATGGTCTGCTCAGGTAGAAGACATGCTCCTCATGTGTTTATGGTACCTGCCAATGATAAGGACCAGCTTTCAAAAACTCCAGTGGGAGAGGCTGGGGTCTCATTCTTCGGGGTATCCGTTCCCCCGAGAAGAAAGGACTTCAGGAACAGCTACCACACAGAGTCTGGGCAGAGTGTCCACCCTGCAGAACAGTGTGGTGACAGAGGTAAGGGCATCTGCCACTCCACTTTACCTAGGACTAGAAAGATCAACATCCTAGAATCCTGGGGTCCACATCAGCTAGGGCAGTTGATCAGCCTTGATTGGACGCCAGAGTGGAGGCTACTCAATACAGTCCCCCCTCAGGGGCCTGGAGAGGCTAGGGACCTCCAGAGCTAACTAGGTCCTATGCAGGAGGGGGGACTCACACCTGACTTCCCTGGATACCACTCTGCCCTGACCCAGAGTGCTGTGTGGTCTGCTGCATTCAGCTAGGTGGGAGCGTGTCCTCAAATGGGTACATACATGCCACCCAGGCAGGACAAGACATTACCTAGAGGCCTGGGGGGCTAGAAGCGGGCTTGTAGCAGTAACTCTACACACCTTTTCCACGGAGCCCTCTCTTTCTGTGGATCACAGATGGATTAGGGCAGAGTGGTATGACATGAGCCACATGACCTCACACGTCACACATGCTCAGCCCCTTCCTTCTGAGAGACCCAGAGAATGAGTGTCACACCTAACACTTACTTCTCTTAGAAAAAGACGAGGTCCGGTGTGTTTGGCCTGTTTCACAGGTGCAAGGGGATGTAGCCTAGTGGTAGAGCCACTCTCTTAGAACATGTAAAGCCCAGGGTCCCATCTCTCGCACTGGAGGGAGAAAAAAAACCCCAGAAAACCCAGGTGGGAAACAGGAGGCCCATAGTCACTGCCAGACTTGTTCCTAAAAGCCAGGAGACAGACACAGTGTGGAGCTTCCTTGCCAGAGGGGAAGCAGGCTTCCCTGAGGTGCTGTTCCACATGGCAGTGTCAGGGGGAATTACAAAGCTTGCGTGTCCCTGGGTATTGGCTGTGTTATTCAGCCTGTGTCCCTGAAGGCCTCAGATCCCATTACAGTCCACTCGTCCCCTTGGACTCCTCCTGGGCCCACCTATATGATGCAAATGCTGCTGAGACTTTACAGGAAAGCTTATTTTGCCGAGAGCCTCATCCCTCACAGCTCCTGAGAAAAGGGACTCTCCCTTGTCTTCAGGGAGGGCCGCCAGTGTGGGTCACTTTGGCTGGTCCCTGGTGAAATGGACGTGAGCAGAGCAGACCAGCCCAAAGCACTTGTGGAAGCAATCTAGACAAGCGCTGTTCTCCTAGGAGACAGGTCTTCGGGTCTGTGTCTGCCCAGAGTGCTTCTGTGAAGGCGGAGACGGGTGCAGCCCCTGGCCCGCTCAGAGACCTCTAGTTGCTGCAACTCAGTGTTTCCTTGGGAACGGTAGAGAGCTAAGTGGCTGCTTTGCAGACAGCTGTCCAATGGAGTGGGGCTCAGCCTGATCCCTGGACTGGGGTTGCCCCTCTTTGCTTTATGGGTTTGAGAGGACCTGAGTTCTTTGCCAGATTTGACCATATTATGGTTTAGGAGGTGGGGAGCATCCCAGTATCTTTAGGGCAACTTGGGGGGTACTTGGGGCATATCTACCCTGGCATCCTGCATCTATTCCACCCCAGAGGAGAAAGTTATGAAGCAGTTGGGCTGAGAATTCCTTGTCTGACAACCCAGGAGAGCGTGCTCCAAGAGGGAGCCAGAACCACAGATGGTGTGACTGGACCAGAGTGGAGTCCACGGAGAGGAGGGGGAAGAGTAGGTGCCCTGTGGCCATTGATGTTCAAACTGACACCAGGGAATCCCAGGCCCTCCTCGGCTAACTTGCCCTTAGCTCCAGGCTGAGGCAGCAGGTGGGCTAAGCTGGAGGACAGAAGCGCCTGCCTCTTCCACACCAAGCTCACCATCTCAGGCAGTGGGGTCATGACCCTCTTGATAAGAAGGGTCATGCTGGGGCTCCTTGGGAGTCTGCAGATGGTAACAGAAGGTAGCTCCTCCTTCCGGAAGCTGAGACAGGACTAAGAGCCCCTGAGCAGGAGCCTGGATGTTTTCAGTTTCCAGGTCCCTTGGGGGCCCAGGGGCAGATTGAGACAGGCTCCTTGCAGGGGAGGTGTTAACAAACAGCAGGTGATTAAACATGACAAGCGGTGACATTTCTGTTCAGGGTTCTCAGTCCCGGCAAAGCCAAGAATGAAGCTATAAACCCTGACATTTTGTGTTATGCACTGAGAGGATTTTAATAGACCTCGCTCCCTCTTCTCCAGTCTTCTCTCCCTCTTCACCACCCCCATGACATCCACTATCCCACCAAGTGAGCGGGAGTGAGCAGGCCGCCTGCCATTCCCTTTGGCCTGGCCTCCGGGAGCCTCCTAGGCCTCCCAACCCTCTGTACCCGCCGTTCCTGGCCAGACACTGCCCTCCACCTTCTTTGGCTTTGGTCTTTCCTGCTGTCCCTCTGTACCCCCCCCTTGCCTCTCTCCATCCTTCCCTTTCTCACCTCCTTTTTTTGGGTCCTGATCTCACAGCCTGTCCCTTGGCTGCGGCTGCCCCAGTTGTCAGGGACAGCAGGTGGCTGTCCCTGTGTCCTCTGTGCCTCCTAACATTTCCAGACAGACTTGAGAGCGGGTGAAGGGAGACTGTGGGGCTTGGTATGGGCTCTTCCCCCATCTTTTTTTTTTTTTTTTAAATCTCTTTTTCTCCTTTTTGGGACAAGGACAGAAGGCAGAGGAGAAAATTGCCCCACACTGCAAACAGTTGCTGGGTTTCTTCAGAAAGGACTGGCCGGCAACAGTTGTTCCTCATACAGGGAAATACCAGAACAACTGGGGCCTTCTTTGTTCTCTGCAGGGTCCTGGGAAGGGCGTTTGGAGGTGAGCCTGGGGCTGAAGAGGGCAAGATACAGTGTCAGTTCAGTTCCATCCAGGGAGTCCCCACCCTGGCAAGCAGAGAAGGTTCCTAGAGCTCGGCAGGATCTGCTTCAGAAGTCAGGCCACACCCTGGGTCCCCGGCTCTGCCCTAGTGAACCTAAGGAGCACTTAGCTCTCTCTCCTCATTTCAGTAAATATTTATTGGGCCAGACGCTGTGCCGGACGGTCCTTCTGTCCCATGGATCTCTTGGTCTAGTGAGGTGGATGGATGAGTTGTTACTTTAGAAGTAAGAGCTACAAACAAGAGCAGGACTTGGAGATGAGCAGAGGGGAGGGATGAGCTGGAGAGCTTCTCAGAAGGAATGTTCACTAGGACCCCTGAGGGATGCCCAGAGCTGAAGGAGGTACCTCCGCCCAGGGGTCAGGGGTCAGTGTACTGAAGGTCTGGGATAGAAGAGTAGCTGCCTCGCAGGTACCACCTGGCGTGGAGGAGAATTTGGGCTGTGTCGTTCCTTTGATCCCTGGGACCCCGAACTTGCTTTTCTGTCTACCCTTCCACCTCTGCCCACCTGGGCCCGGCATGGTGGTCTGGGTGAAGCAGGAATGAGGCTCACCCCAGTGCAGCAGACAGAGAACAAAAAAGTAGGCAAGTGTCCACAGACTGGGGCCACTGCGGCCCCCACTCCCTGTGGTGAGTCACAGGAAAAGAGGCAAGGGGGGTGCGTGTGACTGGCACTGGTGCAGGAGCAAAGGAACCAGGAGATGCCAGGTCTCCTTGCCCCTTGCTGACAGCAGGGCTCAGCAAGGCCAGGTAAACTCCAGGAGACTCCGGAACTCATGGCTGCTTCCGCTCCGCTCTCGTGGGAGTTGTGGAGTACTTGATGGGTCCTTGTTAGCCTCCAAGCTTCCTGAGACTTCAGACTATGCTCTAGGGTCCTGAGGGCCAGGGTAGGCAGTGCCAGTACGAATTCAAGATGCAGCTGAGAAGCTCTGCAAATCAGTAGGAGAAGGGTCGTAGAGAGCCGGAGCAGAGGGGAGCAAATGTGTGTACGGGCTACTGGGGTCCAAGTTCAGCTCCTCGTCCACCAGTAGCTGGCCTCACACCCCGTGCTAGATAGCCGCAGCCACGGGCAGCTGTAGGACCTGTTGCCTGGAAGGATCTCATACAACCAATGGACACTTTTTCTTTACAGAGTTGCCTTGGCCCAGGTGCCATGCTGAACGCTCCGCTCCCTACCAACACATTGGTTCCCTAGGAGAGATCAGGCCGGCTTCCCTCCCCAAGAAGAGCATAGAGGGGACAAGGCAGACTTCGGATAGTGCCCCTCCCCACTCCGCCCTGCCTTTCTGGACAAGCTTGGTCCAGGTCCCTGGATGCCACCTCTGTGGCTCACTGCCAGAGTATAGGTGGAACTGTCTGGACCCTCGAAGGGACTTCACTTGACTGCTGGGCTGGGGGTCAGAGTGGAGAGAGGAGGGGAGAAGAGTCCTAGAACCCAGACTTGGCCTACTGCCCCTGAAGGTCCAGAGCCAGGTTTTATTATAATCCCTACATCCTGTTGCAGATCCTTAATCAGCTGGATCCCAGGTTGGGCTGGACCCTGTGGTGACACTCAGGGCTGTAGCATAGAAAACCTGAAGTGGAGTCTCCGGAGCTGGGCTTGGGCTATGAGGATAAGGCAGGTGGAGAGAGGAGAAGGGAGCCAGCCCAGCACAGGATGTGGACAGAGCCCAGACCCACCACCCACCAACCAGGCTGGGGGTGGAGGAGCAGCTGTTGCAGACTGGGAACCATGGCTATGGGGGGGGGGGCACACTAGTCTGTGGGGGCTGCTGTGTCGCCTTGTGCCACTGAGACGGCAGCGGTTCTTCCGCGGCCCTGACAGAGTCAGGAGGGAACCCTGGGTGATGTTGGTTCCAGGCTCTAAACAGACTTGCTAAACTCCAAGACTTGCAATGTTCCTGCTCTGCTAAGCTCCTCGGTAGGGTAGGGAGGCCCTGGCTTCTGTCAGCTTGGGTAGCCAGGGCCTGAAGCTCTGTTGAGAGGCAGCTGGGAAGGGGAAGACCCCAGAAGCAGAAACAGATTTGCGGTGCAGAGCACTGTGTCAGCCTGGCTCCTTAGTTCAGGCTAGCCCTGATGCCGCTGTGTGGTGTCTGGGGGAAGACCCAGGGGGTAGTAGGAAGGACACCCCACCTGAACCCTCAGTCTAAGGTGCCATGGTAGAGAAGATGCAGGGACATGAAGAAGGCAGAGATAGCCAGAGAAGGGAAGCCAGAGTGGGCGGGCTGGCAGCGGGTGGGCAGACTGGTGTCTGTCCTGCCAGGGGCCCAGGCTGGCTCTGTAGACAGCCTCTTTTCTATATGGAAATGAAGAATTTAGGCTAATGGAGCTCAACCATCTCTAATTTTGCGATGGCAGGAGGATTTTGATTGAAAGTAATTAAGCAAGCTAGCTGTAAAATTAATTAAAGCAAAAGGGGGGGATTTTTTATTGGATTGGATAGCGATATAGCGTCTGTCAGGCGGGGGACGGATGGGGGTGACCTGAATCCTCTGCCCTCCCCCCTCCCACTCGGGACGTTTATGTCACTTTAATCTCCTTACAGCGGCTGCTGTGCATTTGTTTGAAATAATCAAGGAAATATGGTCAGAAATTGTCAGCTTTCAGATCTAATTTACCTGACGGCCCCTGCGCAAGCCGGCGAGGCCTGGGGAGCGAGCGAGCGTGAGCAGTGGGGGAGCTGAGTGGGCTCCATGCACGCTGGGCTCCGCTGCCCACACCCTAGGCCCCGGCACCCCCCGAGGGGAGGGGAGCTGCTGCTAGGTCCACGGACACCTCTTTGGGCTTTGCCCCTTTCTGGAACAGACACTCCTCCCCCCACCCACCTGCTGCCTCATCCCTCCACTAACCAGCTTTAGGGTTTAGGGAATACAGGATTAGGGAGGTGATTGTAATTCTTTATTCCAGATGGCTGACAACTGCTAAACCCCTCCCCCAGGGCCACAGTTTTAAAAATACTCCTAAATTAGTCCCCTCATGTCCTCCTCACTATTGGCCTCAGTAAAGGATTGGAGGCAGTAGGCTTCAGAGATGGTGATGGACGGGCGGGCGTCACAAGCTGCCCTCAGACCCCTCTGGGCCGTTGCTCACTACCCAGGGCCTGTCTACCCCAGGCCCCTTCTCCAATTCCAGGGTAGTTCTCGCCCTCCTTCCCTTCCACAGCGCAGCCCAAAGGACTGTGGGAGCTCAGTCCCTGCTGCAGGAAGGCCCCTCTCTCCACCACAGCCTCAGTTTCCAGTGGATAAACCAGAACTAGCTAGCCTCTGCTCATGCTGCTCTTGTAGAACTGGGGTGCTGGGCTTCCAGCCCTGTACCCTGTGCCCCAGAAGCTCTGCTTAAAGCCGTTGGGGTTCTTGGAGGGGTGGAGCAGTATGTGGCCTGAATCCTTCCTTCCCAGCAGGGATCCCCTGTGGGGACCAAGGAAAGACTTTGCAACAGTCAGTTTCCAAGGTTGTGGAAGGTTCCCCTTTAAACAGAAAAGGGTCTGGTGGTCTTCAGGGCAGGAGAGAGCTCAGAGTAGGAACCGGGTCCTCTGCTCTGTCTGGTCCTGGGCAGTGAGTGACCCTGGCTTTCACCAAGTCCTCCTAGGCCTCGACCCTTTGTAGTTCTGAAGTCTGGCGCGGGTCTAAGACAGCCTCCATCTTGGTAGCTGTTCTCTAGGTTGGGAGGGCACATGGGGCCGGGGTGTAGGCTTTCTCCACTCCCCCAGAACTCCGTCTACAGCCTCAAATCCTTGCCTGTGCCCCCGGGGCAGACAGCAGCTTCAGGGCTCTAGGAACAGTTCCATCAGGAGGGTCTGCCCCACCTGCCCTCTCTGATGCCACCCGACACCTCTGCCTTGTCCTCCCTCCCCCCCTACCCCGGGGCATGCCTCCCACCTCCAGCACAGCTCTGGGGCAGGGTGACTCAGGCTGCCTCCTCGGCAGTCAGGGAGTGTGAGGTCTTCCCAGCTCAACTGCCAATGGGGCACGGCAGCTGGAGGCTGGGGAAACATCACCTGCCCCCTTGGGGCTCTCTCGGCTCCAGCCTCCACTCTCCCCCATTATGAGTCCCTGGAGGGGGGCAGTGAAGCCCAGTGAGCTCTACACAGAACGAGGGGAAGAAAAGCTGTTGGTTTAGGACCCTGCAGGTCCTAGGGCACAGTTGTACATGCCTGACTTGGGAATGGCACTGAGGTCTTTGGAGCCCCACAGTCCCCTTCTGCCTGTGCCCACAAGATCTAGCCAGAGACAGAGCCCTTGCCTTTTGTGTCCATCTGCTTCCCAGGACCCGGATCTCATGAGATAGAAGGTTAGAATGAGTCTGGCCTCCGCCAACTTCTTACCTGAACCCATGGCTCATAGCTACCTGTCCTTTTGATGTGGAGGGACCAGCCCAGGGACCTGCAGGGGAGGCTGGGAGGGCCTCTGGCCTTAGGCTAGGGCTCATTTCTGAGCTGGATGTTGGTCTGGGCAATGACAGGCTCCCAAGTAGAGGAAGGCACTGGGGAAGGCCTAGTCAGGCTGGTGCTCTGAGGCAATGGCAGACAGAGAAGCACAGAGGAGGGAGGCGAGGCCTCCTTACGGTCTCCTGGTGTCCTGGAGACCACTCTGCGCCTGCGTGGGAATGAGGATGCTGTACTGAAAATCCACTTTTAAAGTAAATTCTGTATGGCGAGGAGAGAACTTGGATTCTGCAGTGGCCCTCCTTGAAGAGGAAGGGCGGTGATGGGCAGTGGCAGACAGGCAGCAAGATGGGCTGTGGGCACTGAGATGGGAAGATCGAGGATAGCCTGGGATGAGCACACGCTTTCCCTCAACAGGACCTATGGCAGTGAGGGTGCAGGAAGTCTGAGCGAGGGAGAAGTGGGAGGGGGCTCCGTTTAGAGGCCGAGGACCAGCTCAGCAGTACTTCGACGCCTGTCACCTGGCCACCCTGCATTCCAGCTCTCTCCTCTGGCCCCCAAGGCTTCGAGGGAAAAGCACAGAGGCACTGGCCCCATCTCCCTAGTACCTTTCCCTGTCTGGGCTCACTGTGACTCTGCCTTCCCCTGCAGCTGTAGATCTGAGCTTGTATGGAGCTTGTGGCAGGAGAAAAGGTGAGGAAAAGGATGAGGGCCCCAGTAGCTCCAGGATGCTCTGGTTTTCTCAAGGTCCCTGCAGATCTTGGGCTTGAAGACTTTGCATTGGGGGTCTGCCTGACCTAGCTTTCTGGGTACTTTCTTGCTTTAGGTGGGGCTTGGTCCAAGTTATGGTAGCTGGTCTCTTTCCCCCAGAGCAGATGGAGGAAGGCTTTCCCCACAGTCCTTACTGATGCCTTTAGGAGAGTTCTCAGGGTGCCCTGACACAGGGGGTGGGGGGGTCGGGGGAGAGTAAGAAAGGGGCCTGCTTGACTGGGAGAAAAGCCCAGAGTGGCAGGGGTCCAGTCCCAGGGATCGTTAACTTTAGGATCTCCTAGTACCAGGGACCTCAAGCCTCCCCCAGCTAGGTCCCTGCTGGAGTTGGCTAGATGTGACCAGGCATTGGGATCCCGGAAGTACCAAGGGCCAGGCAGGGCTGGGCCGTCAACCCCTGACCTTACAAAAGCCCCTCCCTCTAAGTTCTCTGCTGTGTCCATGTGCCCATCCTATTACACTAGACCATCATGCCTTCCAGTCTGGCCTCAGTGTCTCACCCGTCAGGCCTCGATCCTCGCTGGCCCGCTCTGGCCCGTCCTCCGTCCCCCCGGCCTCACAGTCACATTTTGCTTGCCAGCGCAGGGCACGGAAAACTGCTGGCACCGCCAAAAACCCTGTGTGCGCTACGACTCCCCAAACATCCCTTTATTTTTATTGTTCTGTTAATTACTGTTTAAACTTTAATAAGTCACTTCGTCAGGAGGGGGGACCTGCCGTGAGCTTTTCTGTGCAAACACGGGCTGGGAGTGACTCGGGTGTAATATAACCCTTTATGCGATGTGGGAATGTTTAGATTGTAACAGAAACTTGTTATTTTAATGACAGTTGGGGGGATCTGAGCTCAGAAAAGGAGAGAGGTGGGCGCTCCCCTCCATTCCCACTAAGGGCTTGGAGTGTCCAGGCCTCTCTGGGCCAGCTCACTCGCTGTCCCAGAAGAGGGTCCAGAGACCCATGAGGCCCTGGTGGGCTACCCACTGGGCAGTTACTGACGGAGCTGGGCAGGCAGACTCACTCAGGGGGTGCCTTCAGAAGGAGCCTGGCACTTTGGGGTGGGAGGGCCTGGGCAGGTGAGTCACAAAGAGGAAGTCCAGCTTGGGCAGATGGGGTGGAGGAGGTCCTGCCAGTCACTGGGTCTCTGGGCAGAGGCTGGCAGGGCCATGCGAGGTTGAACTCTGTGCTCAGCTTCCTCGGAGGCTGCAGAGAAGGAGACTCTCTATGGTCAGCCTTGAGTGTACCATGAAGTGGCAGGCACCATGTGCTCATCACCTGTATCCCAGACAGTCATTCCTTAAACACACTCTATTACAGATGTGGACACAGGGGCCCAGGACAGGAGATAGGAGTAAGTGGCAACCACTTGAGAGGAGTGAAGTATCTGCTTGGGTTGTTTTCTTTGGAAACTGACGAAGCCCTAGTGCTGCTTCTCATCTCAGGAGGCGCATGTTCCAGGAGGGCGGGGCTGGAGGCACCAAGGCCCTCTTCTGGGGTCAGAGATGGTCCCCACCAACTAGTGGGAAAACTTGAGCAGGACTCACCCCCAGGCCCCTCCTCCCATCATGGGCAACTAGGAGGTGAGGCCAGGGTCCCCCTGAATTCTGGTGATGGGGACCACCCGCCATCTTCCTCACAAGCCTTGCTTCCCTCAACTTTGAGGCCTAGAGTGAGGAGGAGGGCAGCTGCTGCTGGGTCCCCTGGAGGCACTTCCGCTACACACCTGCTTCCAAGGTAGAGACACCTAAGCCTATGGCGTTCCTGAGAAGACCCCAGGACGCCTCGGGACAGATTTCCCTGCTCGCTTTCTTTGATCCATCTGTCTGTCCATCTCTGCATGCTGCCAAGCCACGTCCATCTGTCTGTCCATCTCTGCATGCTGCCAAGCCACGGCTGCATTACTGTCTTTAGAGCAGTAGGAATGATCTGGAGCTCACCGTCAAGGACCTGCTCTTGACTGGTGTTGATGAAGGGGTTTCAGGGAAGGGTAAATTAAGGGGGCAGCTGCTGTCCAAGGCAAGACTAGCAGGGTCCAGTCCAGCTGAGGAGGTAGACCTTTGCATACTGCCTCATTGGTCTAGCTCTGACTGCCTCTCATGGAAGGCACGTAGGGTGTGAGGGGTGGGGGGCCGGCTCTGCCCTGCTCCCCACCTCCTGCTGGGCAGGGCAGAGCCGGAGGTTCAGGTCCCGGGTGCCCTCAGGCTAAATGGACAGCCCCCAGATGGTGGCCACGGCATGGACCACGAATCGCTGAGGTTTTCCTTTTCCGAGCAGTGCGTTTCCCTAAATTGTCTTTGACTTCGTGCATGGGTAATGAAAGTTTATGCCCTTGTTAGAAGGACAGGCGGCCGGTTCCAGTTAGAACTGGGGCTGTCTCGCTGCCAGCCTCCTCAGCCCCCTCCCCAGCAGGAGAGCTCTGTGTGTGTGTGTGTGTGTGTGTGTGTGTGTGTGTGTGTGTGTGTTTGCACATACACACTCACACGAAAAGCCCCTCCCTCCCTGGTGAATAAGAAGGCTGTTAGGGAAGGGAGAGGGGACGGAGAAAAAAAAAAAGAAAAGAAAAAAATTTCCATATTTGTGTAAGTTGCTTTAAAAGCATTTTATCATGTCATAAAAAAGGGAAAGTACTCTCAGAAATTGATCCTCTCTGCCAGCCCATTGGACAGAAGGACGTTGGGATGTTAATGGCCATCCTGCTCCAGGGTGGCTTATTAAAAAATTTATACATAAATGCTTAAAATTGCATAAATTATTTAAAAAAAACCAACAAAGTAAGCAATTTGAATTCCCTCTTTTCCACCCCTTCTCTTGGTCCCCGCTTCCCCGGCCCCTCCTCAGGGCCCTCCTGGTCCCCAGGCTCCTGTTCCCTCCTCGGGGTGTTCCCCCTGTTCGCTCCACTTCCCGCCACACCCCAGACACAGTCTGCCCTACCTTCCTTAGGGGTTTCCCTGCCTCACCCACAAATTAATGAAACATCCAGCCCACCACCAAACACTCACATGCACGCGCGCTAATAAAAACACCACTAATAATGCCCCAAATCGCGAAATTAAATATTAAGGCCAAAGGAGGCGGGCGAGGAGCGGGGCCGCCGCCACCACCGTCGCTGAAGTTGGAGCTGATGAGTGTGTCTCTCGCAGGCGTGGAATGTCACCCACACATCCTGGAGACTGGAGTGGGGAGTTTTATGATGGTTTTTCATTGATTTGTTTCCCCAGCGCAGCTGCCGACCTCTATTGAGGGACAAACATAATCAGCACTGACGCAAATTAGATGGTTATTCGTTTTGAAAATTGACAGAAAAACAATAAAAAAGATGAAATGCTCCCAAATCAATAGATATAATGAAATTCAAATAATCCGAGAGATGAGGTCTCCATGGCAACTGATAATGTGGAAAAGAAAACAATTTAATAAAGGACAGACACACTTTGAAAACAGATTGGGCCCGGGGAGGGGGGCGGGCTGGCGGGCGGAGGACTGGAGCGCGGGCTGGCGAGTGAAGGATCACTGTCCGTCCCAAGGACACCCGCCATAATTAAGCGAGGCTTTCGGCCCCAGAAAGTGCAGATTCAGGTTTTAATACACAAAATTATTTCAGGAGCAGTGAATCGGAAAGTCGTTTGTAATGACCTTCCTGAGAGGCCCGGGCGCGGGGCATGTTGGAGGCTGGGCGGCCAGGCCGGCTGAGTTATGGCATATTTGTGTTTTTATAGTGCAGAGGGGAGGGGGTGGTGGTAGGGAGGGGGGGGAGAAGGTTAAACAGTATTTACAGCTCAGTTGTTTTCAGAGAGAAAGAGAAATAGAGTTCATGGAGAGATGCAGCGGGCAGGCAGGCGGGTGAGCCAGGGAGGCCTCGGGCTGCAGGGAGGGGAGATGGGCCCGGTGGGTCTCCCCCTTAGACTGCCTGGCCTGTGTCTGCTGCCCAACCATAGAGGATACTCAGAGCTGCCACCCTGCTCCAGTGCCTGGTATGGCTCAGCTAGTAGTGTCTTCTAGGTGGGGTCTCACGGAGGATGCATAGCAGCCTAGGTGCAGGCTACATGGATGCCCAGCTGTACCTCCTCAGTAAAAGGGTGGGGCATTGCTGCTGCTGCTACCAGAAGGTCACCCTGCTGGGTCTCACAGTCTTCCTTTCTTTGCATGGTACCATGCTCATTCATTTAGACGATTCTTTCCTCCGAAGCCCAGTGCTGGGGCTCAGTGCGTAAGAACCCAGATGAGCATGTGAGAACCACACAGCCTTCTCTCTGACTTTGCCAAGTGCCTGCTCTGAGCTCAGGCTCATGGCATTTGCAGAGCTCAGGGCCACAGAAGGGAAAGGGACCAAGCTGATCCTTGCCTGCCGCAGGAATTAAGAAGTCACCCCTGGGGGGCCTGGTGTCCCCTCACATCGTCTGCCCTCTGGCATCTGGAACTGTGTCTGTGTCCTATTACCACAACCACAGAGCACTTCCAGAACCTGGGCCATTCTCTGGGCCCACGTGTGTACACAATGTGAATACACAACCATAGAGACTTGCACACATATAAGTGTAAACGTGTGTGTGTGTGTGTGTGTGTGTGTGTTGTGTGTGTGTGTGTGTGAGCACGCGCGTGCTTGCGTGTGGTTGCACACACACAAGCAGGCAGGCACAAGTCAATGTGTATTTGCTCAGTTTGTGTTTTAAATCTCCCCTGGGTGGCAACTCTCTCTTTTCTCCCCTTCCTGTTTGGCTGTGACCTGGGGGAGATTGATAGCCAGCCTGTGCGGTGGATGCTAACAGTTCCCCTGATTTATAGAGTTACTTACGCTAAGTGAGGCCACTTAGACGCGTCTGGATAGTAAACCTTTTAACTGAACTAAAAAAAAAAAAATCATAATAAATAAATAAACAAAGGGGGGCAAGCTAGGGCCCAGTGGCCAAGCCCCGCCCACTCCCCAGCCTGGAGGGCCAAGAACCCCAGGGTAGCAGCAACCCTTCCCTCCTCCCACAAATACTCAGAAGCCCTTGTGTTCCCAGCCAAGGTTGGGATCAGGCCCAAGAAGGGACATCCCTCTCCTAGGGGACAGTTGTTGGCCAGGAGAGCTAGGGGATGGAACTGTTCGTATGGAGACAGGCAGAGCAGTGGCAGAGGGGGAAGTGAGGGCCGGTGTCCAGCTCCTTCCCTTGCTCACAGGCTCTCGTGTCACGCCTTGTGCTTTGCCACAGTCGTGGCTCTTGTAATCACTCTTGAAATTTGTTCCCGCATCTGTGCTGAACAAGCCGGGGTGGTACAGGAAGTGAACTGCCTGCCTGTCTTGTTGTCACAACATAGCCTCCCATTTCAGTCCAGGCGTGGCCTGCAGACAGTGCTCTGGTGTTGAGGCAAAGGCACAACACTATCAGATTGGGGCTTGTGGTCTGTGGAGTCTGAGCTCTTCCTGGGTAGCCGGGGCAGAAACTCCAACAGTACACCACCTCTGAGACTCTGGACAGCTCTTCAGAAGGCTGTGGGAGGCCTGTGCAGGGCTTAAGCCTGTGGCCTTGGACATCTGAGCCTGGGGGGAGCCGTGCTCTCGTGCTGACCGGGTGACAGAAAGCAGTTAGCAGCCTCTTTGCGTCTGCTGCCTCATCTGGAAATGGGGACACCACAACCAACATGGTGGGATATGAGGGGATCACCAAGACCTGCGCCAGAGCGTATTCCCCAGCGTAGACAAGGTGTCTGAGGATGTCACCTGCGACAGGACTCTAGATACTGCGGGCTAGGACAGTCACCAGAGTGGCCCAGCAGTGCCCATGGCCCCTGAGCTGCTTCTGGCCAAAGGCAGGCAGGGCCCCATACACCCCCACCCCAGGGGACTGGCTGCTGGCCCCTGCCTCCCCACCTTCTGATATACAGCGGGCATTAGGCCGCCCAAAGGGGATACTGCATCCTTAGGAAGAAATATGTCCTCATTTTTCTTAAACACCGTTTCCACTGAGTGAAATGTTTAGAAGGGACGCGCAGGGAGAACTTTATTTCCTACCAGGGAGTTCAGAGCCACCAAGCAGAGCCCATAAAGCACCGGAGCCCGGTGGCTGACAGGCAGCCTGGCCACGAAATACATTACTCATGGGGGGGTGGAGGCAGGGGGCTGCCAGGCCTGCCCAGCCCCATGGGACTGCCCCCACCCCAGCAGGATCGGCAACTCCAAGACCCAGGGCCATAAGGCAGTGGGCATCAAGCCTTTCCTACTGTGCTCAGGCTGCCTCTGAGAGACAGTCTGGCTGGACCAGATGAGGAGGGAGCAGATCTTCTAGCTACCTTTGGTTTTCACTTCATGGTCAGGGAGGCTGGGGCACATGGGGCCCAGGTGCAGCCCTCTGAGCCCCCCTTTCTCACCAAAGCTGGCAGGAGCCCTGGCCTTCCCAGCCTTCGGAGGGAATGATGAGATTCATGCCATATCGGGCCCTTCTCCCGGGGCCCTCCCTTCATTCGATTTCTGAAGCTGGCTGATTTGAATATTTATAAATATCAGTAAATTATTTATTGTAGCAATCTGCTGCACCATTTTATCCATCGCAGTTAACACTTTAGGGGGCTCCAAGTTATGGGAACAGGAAGTGAGGTTGAAGAGGAGCCGGCATAGGAGACGGAAGAAACTCCTGTAGGGAAGCCTGGGCCGTTTCAAGCCCCAGCCTCAGTGGCTCTTGGGAGCATGTGCTCATGTTCTGGGGTGTCTACAGCTCCAGGATCAGCTTCCTTCTCTGACAAATGAGATCATCATGGTGCCTGCTCACCATCCTTAAGGGCTTCAGTGAGTCTCCACTTGAGTGGTAGACAACTGTGTCTCTCTTTACCCAGCCCTGGCGGGTTCTCCTTTTCTCTTGGATGCCTGCTGAGGGGGAGGGGCTTGTTGACTTTCAAGCCCTCATAAGGAGAATTGGAACCCAGGGAGCTTAGAGATGGCAACCCCAAGCCTCCTGTCTGTCCTTTCCTTCTACTTTGCTGAGCCAAATGGGCTTTCCCTGCCTTAGTATCTTGATTGAGATGCGACATCACACCTGCCTGTTGCCCCTGTTGGGCTCGACATCTTTTCCCAGTCCATGCTTGCCAGGTCCTGTGCACTTCTACTGTGCCTCTCCAGCGAGAAATCTGGCCCAGGCTTGGAGCTCACCACAGGCAGAGCCAGGCTGTGCACTCAGGACTCTGGCCCCACGGCCAGGCTGTAACCTATACTATGCACTTCCTAGTGATTACCCTGCTGGTGCAGAGCTGCTGGGGTCAGCAACAGGCTGCCGGAGTTGGGTGGACTCTTGCAGGTCCTCCTCGTCTGCACTCTCCGCTACCCACCTTCGCTGCCGCTCCCAAGTCTGCCCGCCTCTGGACAAGCAGAACAGGAGCCCCCTGCGCTTCCCACCCTCCGGCCCAAGCCTGCCTCCTGGGCAGTATTGTTCCCAGAGGAAGTGTCCAGTGTAAATAGAACAGCGGGCAGGCTAGTGGCGGGAAGGAGATGAAAGGGGCAGTGACAGGACCGGGGACGGATGGCTTCCTTCCATTGAGGCTCGGCCATGGCGTTTATATTTTAGGGAAGAAAGTCAGAGGAATGTTTACATGGGCAGGAGTCTGGGGTCAGACCAGTGGAGGGGGCAGTATTAATCTGTAGGTTCCAAGGCCTTGATGGAGGGGCTGGTTGAAGGTTCATGGGGACCGGAAGGCAGGCAGGCAGCTCATTTCTCAGCCTCGTACAGAAGCCCCTTCCTGCAGCCGCAATCTCGCACGCGCGCGCGGGCACTCATGACTGCAAGCCTTGCCTTTGCCCGGGCCTCTCTGTCCCTGTGTCCTGGGCCCAGATCTTCTGCTTCTCCACTTCCACCCTTGGGACCATCAGTAGAGTCAGGGGGAGGGCAACATCTGGAAGGCAGGTGGTCTGGGGCAGAGCAGCAGCTGGAGGGCAGGTGTAGAGGGAGTTGGCTAGAGCAAAGGGGCCTGGGGCTGGGGGTGGGCCCTGAGTGCGCAGCTGCATCGCAGCTGGTGGGGGCCCAGGCAGAGACTCGGCATGGAGCCGAGATAGAGAGAGGGTGGGTGTGCTGGGTGGGCCGAAGTTCAGGGAGGCTCCAGGATGGGTGGAGACCCGAGGAGGGGGTGTTGCCAGCAGCAAGTGCAGCCCCGAGAGCCTGTGCTTCCCTCTTCCTTGGGATAAATATTTATAGATTCATTTGCCGTCTGCCATACACACTTGGCTGCTTACCTCCTGGTAAAAATAGTGCAGGCCCCTCCACTCCGCCTGCTTCTTCCCATCCAAGACAGGGGACAAAGGGGCCCAGGTGAGGCTGCTACCCTGCTGACAGTAACGTGTTATCCTAGAGCCTGACGGTCTGCACACAGGCTAAGTGGGATGGGGTGTGACCATGAGCCCTGTCACTGAGTTTCAAAGAGGATCCACGCGTGGGTGCTCTGGGTTTGGGTTGGACAGCACAGACCTGGTGCTGTGGACAAACATGAATAGAATGGGCATTGGCTTGGGCAGGGGCCAAAGGCCCCGAAACCATGACCCCTGAACTAGGAATATGGGGACAAAGCTGAGTAGGCCTTTCTGTAGCAGTGGAATAGGTTGGCATAACCCTGTCCCTTCTGGGACAAGAGCATACATATCAGCAGCTTGTGACAAGGCAAGGATCCTGGTTCACTGAGAACTGTATATTTGAAGGGCGGTTAATCTGCAGGTACAAGTCCAAGCACTTACCTTTGTGTGGTGGGAGGTCTCTAGGCAGACAGGGATATAGCCACCGGTGGGCTCTCGGGGTACAGCTTTTCATGGTATTTGATCATCATCCGTCACAGCCCTGAGCAGAGCCCCGCACCCTGACCCATACGGGACATGCCAGTTTCCCTGGAAAGAGCTATGGAAAGTAGATGGAATCCCTAGATGCAGAGGTATTGTGAGTAGAGACCTTCCATGTGGCCGCTGGCCTGTGTCTGGCCACACCCCACGGTCTGACACAGAGTAGGACCTCACCAAATGCATGGTGGACAGCTGACAGGTTGATATATGGGGTGGCGATGTGTATGTGTGTCTGCCCTTGCTAGTCTTCCTGGCCATTGTGCCCGAGACCCTGGGAGGCCTGACGAGGGCAGAGGACAGGCTCAGCAGTGCGAGGGGATGGCCGCTACTCTAGCAGCTTCTCTAGCCTTTCCGGCTGCTCAGTGGCTGCCGTCAGAGATTAAGCACAGGACCTGTGGCTTCAGCTGGTCCCTCACTGAAGTCCCAACACATCCTCTGGGTCTGGAAGTAGACTTCCAGGGCTACGAGAACTAAAGGGAAGAAGGAGGTCCTAAGACCAGAATAGTGGCCATAGCAGGGCTCCGAGGAGCTGGGTTTGGGTAGCCCTCACTGAGGTCTGTGGGAAGGAAGCAACCATAGGAAATGGCCAGACTTCATGTGGGGTGGGGATGCGAAAAGCAGAGGAGACTGATGGGGGCGGCCTGTGAAGGCTCCCGAGCGGCCAAGGAGAAGAACCCCGACACTCAGTGGGCAGAAGCGGGAACTAGAGACGGGGGCAGAGCCAGAGACCTGATCTGGCAGAGGAGCTGCCAGAGAACGAGGTGCTCAGGGAGGGAAGGTGCCAGCCGAGAGCTGCTGGGTCGGTGAGGCGGGAGGTTGGCACAGGTTGGAAGCTGGCTGCGGCCAACTCTTCCCCAGGGACCCGTGGTGAGGTGGAAGATTCAGAAGTAGAGCCAAGCGGCCAGCAGCTCACATTGCCACTGCCAGCCTTACCGCATGCCAGCCCTTCACCTGCCCATGCCTTCACTTCCTGTGTCAAAGGACATGCCCCCTCACAGAGGGGCTACTTCGGGCAGGCAAGCCTAGGAAGTTCTTTCGGGAACCGGGCAGGGGAATTCTTGTGTTCGAAAAGCCATTCCTTCCTTCCTTTGTCTTGAACCACCTCGCTCATGTCGGACACTGTGTGCAGTTGTGAGGGCAGAGCACTCGTGAGTCCAGCCCTGGAGCACCCGCCCAGGCTCATACAGGAGATGGGCGCAGGCCCGGTGGTCTCGGGCAGTTTGACAGAACTGTGGTCCGTCCGTCGGGGGATGGAGAACTGCTTTGGGGGTGGCTGTGTTTGGTGTGCAGGCCTCTCACCTCCGTGCCCTCCATCCCTGCAGCTGAAGGCACCCGGTGCACCGACCCACCTGCGGGCAAGCCTCCCATGGCAGCCAAGCGCAAAGGCGGCCTGAAGCTCAATGCCATCTGTGCCAAGCTGAGCCGACAGGTGGTCGTGGAGAAGGGAGCCGAGGCTGGCTCCCAAGCTGAAGGTAGCCCACTACGTCCCCGGGACAAAGAACGCAGTGGCCCTGAGTCTGGAGTGACCCGGGCTCCCCGAAGTGAAGAAGACAAGAGACGGGCCGTGATCGAGAAATGGGTCAATGGGGAATACAGCGAAGAGCCTGCACCCCCACCGGTGTTGGGGCGCATTGCCCGTGAGGGCCTGGAGCTGCCCCCCGAGGGCGTCTACATGGTCCAGCCACAGGGCTGCAGCGATGAAGAAGACCATGCAGAAGAGCCCTCCAAGGATAGCAGTTTACTGGAGGAGAAGGACTCGGATGGTACGGCTTCGAAAGAGGACAGCGGCCCCAGTGCCAAGCAGGCTTCAGGTGTGTGTCTGGCCGTGGGGGAGGGCGGGGGAGGCTGGAAGAGGGCCCAGTTCCCTGGAGAGGCCCAGCAGGCAAAGGTGGTGTATCCAGGGAATTCTGCCTCATTCCTCCAAACAGGGGTACCTTATCCAACCTAGCAAGAATAGGAGAGATGGGGTGGGGGAGAGACGGAACTGGAGAGATGGGGGGGGAGACGGAACTGGAGAGACGGGGTGGGAGAGAGACGGACGGAACTGGCAGCTTCCTGAATATGAGCAGGCCTTGGGAGCTGCTAGCAGTGGGGCTTTGAGAGGATGGGGCAGGTGGACATGTGCACAGACAGACTGGATAGATGAATGAGCAGATGGTGGGTACCCCGGTAACTGTACAAACCTGCAGAGGGATGAGCCTGCTTGGGGCCGTGCTACCTGGCCATGGCATGCGGCTTGTGTCAGCGGTAGCATGGACGGCATGAGTTCTCGGCTCTAAGTGCTCTCTTGGTAGCTTAATGAGATGTCTAGAAAGGGCTTTGTGCCCCCACCCCACCCTGTCTCTTTCCCTGTGTCCCATCTTGCCCTCTGAAGCAGGGTGTCTCAGAGCCAGGAGCCTGGCTCAGCCCAGCAACGGATCCCCTCAACATGCAGCTGCCCTGGACATGCTCCTCTGGCCGACCTGTTTCCCACAAGAAGGCAGAGGCCTGGTTTCATCAGTGTCTCCTTGTTGTTAGGACACAGCCGCCTTCCCTGTTTCTGCTCCAGGGGAGGGCTGGCCTGGCATTTCAGACAGGAGAGGGGTCTCCTCTTGGATTGGAGCCCTGGGACCTGGGGCCTTGGCTCTAGTCCCCAGACCCTTCCTAGGCTTATTCCTGGAGCCTGCACCTCCCCTGCCTGCTCCCCTGTCCCCTTCCCCCTGCAGCGAGGGGCGCATCTCCTCCCTGTGCGGGGAGCCCTGCGCAGCCACATAATTATGCATATAAGATATAAACAGAGCTGTTTAATTATCCTTCGCCACATCAGTGACAGAGTAATTAACAAACATTGCAAGATCAATGAGGAAAAGTGTGACCTTCAGTTTCCTCTGATAGGAAAAGCCCTTGCTGGTGCCAGACACAAGGTGATTGTGCTGGGTCTGAGGAGAGGAGAGGGATGCACAAGGGCTGCTGTCCCTCCACACCCTCGTCCCACACCCAGCTCCACCCATGGCCAGGGCCACCAGGTAGTCTCCTCCGGCCTTCTTCCCCTCCTCCCAGGAGCAGGGTGTGGACTGTTGTGACTGCCGCCCCAGGCCTCGAGCCTGGACCCCTCTCAGCCCTGGGCACTGCGTCTTTAGCCCAAGCCTCATCTGCCCACCAGGGGCTTGGCTCCCGAGGACTTTGGCTGTCTGTGGGACCCCTGCTGCCCCCTCCCTGTTCAATGCTGCCTGCCCTTCAGAGCCTTCTGTTTCTCTGCCATATATAGTGAGGCCTCAGCTGCCTCTAGCTATTTTTAGCCCCTTTCCCTGGTCCCTGAACCACTTCATCCAGCAATCAGAGCCCACTCCCAGGCCAGCCCCCAACCTGTGTGTCTGGAGCTCAGGCTTGTGCTGACCCATCAGCTTGCCAAGGCAATTGTCTCTAAGCTCCTTGAGTTACTCTGGGTGTCCGAGGAATGTCTGACTGTCCTCTCCTGTCCCTAGTGGGGTCCCACTGCCCCCCATGATGGTTCAGAGCCCCTTCTTCCACTGGGCTTTGTCTCCTGCTAGGGTACACTGCTCCATATCAGCTCCCCTTCTGATATGACCTCTGACTCCTAGAGCTGGCAGCATTGGAGGGAGTCCGGAGGCCCCTCTGGTCACGCCTTCCCTTGGCTGTGTTCTTAGGAATTCTGGCCTGGAACCTGGTTGCTTTGAGTGTGCTCAGGTGGGGAGAACAGGAGAGAGGGTAAAGCAGGAAAGTCTCCGGGCTGTTCTAGTTCACTTGCCTGCATGTACCTGACCTGGATGCTGGGAGTGGCCCACCATAGGTGTAGAGCAGGAGTTTGGGGGAGACATGAATGAGCTTGTGTATGCGGGGGACTGTCCATCTGCTGTGGTGACAGACTGTATGTGGAAGAGACAATGTGAGGGGCTCACTTCCTCCAGCACTGCTGAGGCTTGTCCTGGGTCCCTGGGTGCGGGGCTTGGGGATTGTGTATGTGTGTATCTGTAGAACAGGAATATGAATTTAGTGTGTATATAACTATTCAGTGTGTGTATAAATGTGGGCACATTATTATGGGTATGTGTGTAAGTGTAGTATATGAGATTATGTCTTTGAGTGTGTATATGAGAGTATGTGTGTTGTACATATGTATATGTGTCCTTATGTGAGGGAGAGAGAGAGAGTGAGAGAGAGAGGAATTCTCAGAGTGTTGGATATAAATGGTGGGGACCGTGGACACACTTCCCTCAGTCCTGTTGCCCTGGATCCAGCAAGGCTCTGATCTTCACTCTCCCAGGTGACCCACCCTTATATGTGAGCAGAGGATCTGCAAGGTGACCAGGAGATTTGAAGGACTTGTCCTTGATACAAATTCTGGCGTGGTGGTGGCAGGCACTGATTAAGTCTGAGCAGACACAGAGGCATAGTCCCTGCCTCTACTCCGCTCTGTTATTGGGGGAAAGTTTGAGGAGGTTGGTCAAGAGGTCAGATTCTGAGGCATCTTAGGCCACATCCCTCATCTGCCCAGGGGATCCGTGAGGCACTAGGCATGATCCTCCAGCCAGGCAGAACTCAGCCGCCCACTCACAGTGACTCCCTCTACTTTGGGGTCCCTCCTGTCTAGTTAGCGGTCCCCAACCCTACCTGTTCTGTTCCTTGTGACCGCTGCCCCCACCTCAGGAGGCAGGTTGGGATCTTGCCTTACTTCCAGTAAAATGGCTTCTCTTTCATATTAGGCCAAGGCGAGAGAGCGGAGACATTTATGAAACTTTGTTTAATGTACTGAAAAGCCATCGGCCAGAACATTTAGGAAATTGATTTTCCTGGCATTGATGAACTCGTTTTATTTTACCCCAGTATTAATTACTTTTTTTTAAAACAAATTAATTTAAGAGTCGTAAAACCTAACAAGTGAGCCAAATGTCCATAGATCATGTCCTGCTCCGCCCCACCCCACACTAGTCCCCTCCCTCCATGGGTGGGGGCTCAAGGTAGAGGGGCTCCTTGTCTCTTTCTCCCCGGCTCCCTCCCAGAAATGACACACCCCTCATTCCCCTGTAGGAGAAGCCTCCTCTCTGAGGGACTACGCGGCTTCCACCATGACGGAGTTCCTCGGCATGTTTGGCTATGACGACCAGAACACTAGGGATGAGCTGGCCAGGAAGCTCAGTTTTGAGAAGCCGCATGCAGGCTCCACCCCTGAGGCGTCTGCCTCTTCCATGTTGCCCACGTCAGAGGATACCCTCAGCAAACGGGCACGTTTCTCCAAATATGAGGAATACATCCGTAAACTCAAGGCTGGCGAGCAACTTCCCTGGCCCGCCCATGGCAGCAAGGCTGAGGACCGGGCAGGCAAGGAGGTGGTGGGCCCCTTGCCCAGCCTCCGGCTACCCAGCAACACAGCCCACCTGGAGACCAAGGCCACCATCTTGCCGTTACCGTCCCACAGCAGTGTGCAGATGCAGAACCTGGTGGCCCGCGCTTCCAAGTATGACTTCTTCATCCACAAACTGAAGACGGGCGAGAACCTGAGGCCTCAGAACGGAAGCACATACAAGAAGCCATCCAAGTATGACCTGGAAAACGTCAAGTACCTGCACCTCTTTAAACCAGGGGAGGGCAGCCCTGACATGGGCGGGGCCATCGCCTTCAAGACAGGCAAGGTGGGGCGCCCGTCCAAGTACGACGTTCGGGGCATCCAGAAGCCAGGCCCTACCAAGGTTCCGCCCACCCCCAGCTTGGTTTCTACACCCCTCGCCAGTGTGCCCAGCGCTCCCAGCGCCCCCGGGCCGGGGCCTGAGCCGTCTGCCTCCCTGACCTTCAACACTCCCGAGTACCTGAAGTCAACCTTTTCCAAAACAGACTCTATCACCACGGGAACTGTCTCCACTGTCAAGTAAGGAGCACCCCCCCCCAGCCCACTGCCCGCATGAACCCTGGGGCCAGACTGGATAGGGAGGTCGACCTCCTTGCCTGTGGTGGACACTTGTGTAACCCAGATCGCCACGCATGTGCACACATGTACACGCACACACACATACATAGTTGCTCTTGTGCCCTCATCCAGTGCTCTTGCACTGATCTCACACCTGCATATGACACATCTCCTGCCTACCCTTACACTGTCACACACCTGTGCATTCCTTATTTACTAACCTCCGTTGCCATGACCTGTTCCCTCTGCCCTCTGCCCTCTGCCACAAGGGCTGACTGCAGGCTGTGGCTGGTAGAAACAGCTTACTCGGGGGTGGGGTTGGGGCTGGGGTCCAGGCGGCGGCCTTGGCGGCTGGTTCAGAGCCTGGTCCATGGAAAAGGCAGGAAGTTAGGTGTAGGTGGGAACTGTCACCCAGGGATAGAAGATTGGCCTGGATGACAAGACAGTGGGTCTTGTAAGGCCAAATGACACCCGTCCCTCAAGTCATTTCCTCTGCTCAGCAGTGTGGGCCTCCAGGTCCTGGAAGCTGTGAACCGGGCAGATCCGGTCTGTACCCTTTGGTTTGAGGGTGTGGAAATGAGTATGGCTACCCTGCGCGTGTGTCTGGCAACTGTCCTCCTCCTCTGCCCCCCTCCGTTGCCCGGTGTTTCTCCTCAGCCTTTACCACACTCATTCTCATTGCTTGTTGGGGGCCTTGGGTCCTGGCTTCCACCCAGGCTCACTGTAGGCCTGGCCGGGCCCTCCAGCCCCACCTGCTCAGGGTAGCTCACTCCTGTCAGAGGTGGACTAACCGAGCCCCCTGGGCTTCTGCTAACACATGTTTTCCACACCACCCTGAGTGCCCCAGAATGATACAGGGCCCAGGAGAGAGGACCCAGGGCCCAGGGCAGGGAGCTACCCATCAGACACTCCTGGGGTCTGAAGCCACCCCTGTCCGCTAATCGGCTGTGCCCTCCCTGTGTGTCTTACCAGGAACGGATTGCCCACAGATAAACCAGCTGTCACCGAAGATGTAAACATTTACCAGAAATATATTGCCAGGTAGGCCCCTGGGGAGGAGCCTGTGGATAGAGGTCGGGGGGAAAGCCAGGAATGCCCAAGGACTCTGGGACCACCTATGTATTAGCTCGTCCCTAAGGCCGAGAGGCTGCCTTCTCCACGTCTCCTTTCTCTCTGCCTAGCCTCCCCAGAGAGGCTGCTCCTGTGTCCACCTTAGATCCTCCCTTCTGTGACAGGGCAGGCCACACAGTCCTTGGGCAACTTATAACCCAAGTAGGGCTGTGGGAAAAGGCTTGGTACCAGGTCTGCCACAGGTGAGGATGGGGGCCCTCTGCCGCTGCCGCCGACCTGGGTCCTGCCTTCATGTGGGGCCTTGGATAGAGTGCAGACCACAGCAGAGATGTTGGGGTTGAGGGAAATAGTCATTCTCCTGCCATGGCCTGCTGGGATCCCGGGGTTGGGGGGGATGGGGATCGGGAGTGGGGGAGGGGGACTCTGATGAAGCCCAGCCTTGAGAGCCATCCTGAAGGAGGTAGGATTGGCAGATGAAGATCCATCTCCACACATTCCCCAAATCGAGCCTCTCAAGGCACAGGTGGCAGGGGACACGCCCTGGCGGCATCTGTCTTCCCGTGGTCTTCCGTGTTCTTCTCCACCCTCTGTCTTCTCTTTATTGTTATCACCGTCATTACTCTGAGAGCCTCCCTCAGCAGATGGCCCCTCTGGCAGGCTCCCATTGAAATGCCGGTTGCCGGTGGCTTTCCCTGTGCGGTGGGGTTTCTTCCCCCAACCCCCATGCAGTGCATCACCCACGGAAGGGAACAGGCTGCCTGAATGAGGTGCCTTCCCCCCGGCTCTTGTGGCTGGCTTTCCCCAGAGTGGCTGGCCCCGTCTGGCCATCACCAAGGCTGTGAGAACCACGCCCTGGCTCATCCAGGCCCAGAGAACGGCCATCCAGTGGCCAGCGGTCCAGGGCTCCTGGCCGTGTACTTGACTGGGAAGTCAGCCCCCTGCCTCGGAAAGTCAGACAGATGCCGTGCTTTAAAAATTCATAACTCTGAGCCGGGCGGTGGTGGCGCACGCCTTTAATCCCAGCACTCGGGAGGCAGAGCCAGGCGGATCTCTGTGAGTTCGAGGCCAGCCTGGGCTACCAAGTGAGCTCCAGGAAAGGCGCAAAGCTACACAGAGAAACCCTGTCTCAAAAAACAAAAAAAAAAAAAAAAAAAAAATTCATAACTCTGGACTGTTTCAAGTGTCAGGAGAAGCCCAGAACAGAGAGAGAGACTTCAGCACCTCTCATAACATCCCAGGGTTGGCCCAGCCGGGGGCCCCTCCCTGGTCAGAGCTGGCGGGATGTGGGGAATGGGGGGGGGGTCGAGCCACTACTTGCCAAAGCATGGGCTCTAGGTCTCCCCTCTGCGCTGTCTCTTTCTCCAACTTGATGCTGTCCCCACCTGAGTCCCGACCTCTGCTCCAGCTGGCGCTGCCTTCCAGGCCGGTGCTAGCAGTCAGGCAGCTTGGTAGGCCTGGGATTCCTGACAGGGTCCACTTCCTGGCCCTGGCTTTCCCAGTCTCTGCCATTTTACCCTTGTCCCCTCTGTCTTGCCACCCAGGCCCTCTAAACCCCAGAAGAACGTCCTCAGGGCCCAGGCAGAAATAGCTGTTCAGACCTGGGTTCCTGAAGAGTCCTTCCAGGGACTGGCATCCCAAGATGGGTCTGACCCTCTCACTCCTCTTCAGGTTCTCAGGGAGTCAACACTGTGGCCACATCCATTGCGCCTACCAGTACCGAGAGCACTATCACTGCCTGGACCCAGAATGCAACTACCAGGTATGGCCACGCTCTGCTCCCCCGCCAGGCCAGCGTAGTTTCTTGCTGGAAGTGGGTGGGACAGGAGCGTCCTCCACTAGCTATCTGAATTTCACGTGGGTATACAGGCAAAGAGCACAGAGCAGCAGTCTGCATTCCCGGGCTCCTGCTAAGCAAGCAACCAGTAGGGTGTCTGCAGCAGCCATTGATGTCTTAGTGGTGCAAATCCCTCTCCCTGGGAGTGTAGCAAGGACGGGGCTATGCCCATTGGTTTGCACCCTCAGTTAACGGGTCTTTCCGGCACTTGCAAGGGTTGGTCTCACTGCTTCCCTTTCAAGATGAAACACTGAGATCCCATGTTCAGTGAGTGCTACTGGCAAGTACAGAGCTGGCGAAGAGGTAGTGCCGGACCATCTGCAGCCTGCTCCCTCTGTCTGGCCTGCTCAGCCTGTGCACTGAGCACTAGGGAGAATGTGTCATCAGCCACCAGAGCCCTGGCCCGATGGGCTAGCCCAGTGCATCTTTATGCTCCTGGGTGTGGCCATGGGGAGCCTCGGGAGAGGCCAGGGAAGGAACTGTGGTTCCTGAGTCTTTGGAATCATTCCCACCAAGGGCCAGTGTGCCGGGAACTGGCTGGGCAGTCTGGGCTGCCTTGACCCCAAGCAGGGTTATTTATAGGGTGACCCGAGGGCCTTAGGGCCAGCCCTGGTCCAAGCACTCTTGGCACATGGACTGGGGGCACGGGCTTCTGCCAACTTGGTGCTCTCTCCTGGCAGAGGTTCACAAGCAAGCAGGACGTGATCCGACATTACAACATGCACAAGAAGCGCGACAACTCCCTGCAGCACGGCTTCATGCGCTTCAGCCCGCTGGACGACTGCAGCGTCTACTACCACGGCTGCCACCTCAACGGGAAGAGCACCCACTACCACTGCATGCAGGTGCCTGCCGGGCCTGCAACCCGCCTCCCGGCCCTCTGCCCCAGGAGTCAGGGGCCCGACTGGCCAGGACCCTCCTTTTCTCCCCATCCAGGATAGGGGTGGCTGGCGAGTAGAGTCCCAGAAGCTCAGATGTTGGCAGTGTCTGGTGGCCAGGGTGGGGCCGTCCCTGTTGCCATACTTGGTGTGGGGGAAATTCAGTGAGCTGTTTATATAGACCGACATTTTTTGGGCTTTAACACCAAGAGCAGCATTGCAAATGATTCCCGCAGAGGTTTTTGTTTAATTCTTTGTTTTAATGCCACACCGAGTCTGGGCTTTTTCAAGGTGTCAAGCCCAGGAGGAGCAACTTTGGGTTGCAAATAGCAGCCCGCACCCTCCCTCCCGGTATTTGTCAGGAGTTGTTATGGCCTCTCTGAAACAACCTGGTGTGAGGGGAGGGGGGCCACCCTCCGGGCCTGAGACGGTGCAGACACTGGCACGGCACGGGCCAGCCTTCGAGGGTGCTCAGAGACAATGCTTTTTACTCAATATGGCAACGTTGTCTGCCTGGCCCAGCGGCAGTGGGTGGGAGGGCCCGTGCCCAGGAGCCATCCGCTAAGGAAGTCCCAGAGCTAAAGGTGACCTCCAGGGTCCAGCCCTTGTCCAATCCCAAGGCTTTAGAGAGATGGAGCCACCAACTAGGCCCCCAAACCTAATTTCTCGAGAAGATGGGACCCTCATCTGGGCCTGAAAGTGTATTGGGTCCAAAGAAAGCCTGACACTCTGCAAACAGATCCCAGTCACTCCTGGGGAAGGCTGGAAGGTCACTGGAGGTTGTCTTTGCTTCAGAGCCTTGGTCAACCTGAGGAGTGTGAGGTTTGGAGGTGCTGGGCTCCCCTGAGCCCTGGCTCCAGCCACAACACTGAGTTGGTTGGCCTGGGAGGATCAGGCTTGCGCCCCTGACCACATTCTGGCCCGTGCAGGTGGGATGTAACAAGGTGTACACGAGCACCTCGGACGTGATGACCCACGAGAACTTCCATAAGAAGAACACCCAGCTCATCAACGATGGCTTCCAGCGCTTCCGAGCCACTGAGGACTGTGGCACAGCCGACTGCCAGTTCTATGGACAGAAGACCACACACTTCCACTGCAGGTGAGTGAGCGGCCCGCTGAAGGCCGGAAGAGGCACCGCGGGGAAGCCGGCCCGTGGACCACCAGGGCCCTGCTCCTCCCGGGAGCAGAGGCAGGAGTCAGGGCTGCTTGATGGCGCTGCCTGGGGGTCCAGCCGAGTCCTCCCCTCCCGAGGGTCCGTCCGTCCCGTCCCGTCCCCCGCCCCCGAGCAGGGGCCCATCAGGGCGGGGCCTCCCCTGGGTTCCATGCGCCCCGCATCAGTGCCCCCCCATGTCCCATGCAGGCGCCCGGGCTGCACGTTCACCTTCAAGAACAAGTGTGACATCGAGAAGCACAAGAGCTACCACGTCAAGGACGACGCGTACGCCAAGGACGGCTTCAAGAAGTTCTACAAATACGAAGAGTGCAAGTATGAGGGCTGCGTGTACAGCAAGGCCACCAACCACTTCCACTGCATCCGCGCGGGCTGCGGCTTCACCTTCACCTCCACCAGCCAGATGACCTCACACAAGCGCAAGCACGAGCGCAGGCACATCCGCTCCTCGGGCGCCCTGGGGCTGCCGGCCTCGCTGCTGGGCGCCAAGGACACGGAGCACGAGGAATCCAGCAACGACGACCTCGTGGACTTCTCTGCCCTGAGCAGCAAGAACTCCAGCCTGAGCGCCTCCCCCACCAGCCAGCAATCTTCCGCGTCCCTGGCCGCCGCCGCCGCCGCCGCCTCGGCCTCTGCCCCCACGGCTGAGGCCGTACCCAGCGCCACCAAGCCCCCCAGTAGCAAGATGGCGGGCCTGCTGCCCCAGGGCCTGCCTGGGTCCATCCCCCTAGCCCTGGCCCTCTCCAACTCAGGCCTACCCACAACCGCACCCTACTTCCCTCTCCTTCCTGGCCGTGGGAGCACCTCACTGCCCGTGGGATCTCCGGGGCTCCTGGGCGCCATGTCCTCTGTGGCCACAACTTCAGCAACCCCTGACATGCCCTCTCTGGTGGCTTCTGGAGCTGGAGACTCAGCCCCCACGGCCGCCACCTCTCTCCCGGTGCCCCCTGCCTCCATCATGGAAAGGATCTCTGCGAGCAAAGGCCTCATCTCGCCCATGATGGCTAGACTGGCTGCGGCCGCCCTCAAACCCTCTGCCACCTTTGACCCAGGTGAGCAGGCCGGGCCCTGCCCGGTCAACAAGCACACTTGGAAACTGGCAACTCCCAGTACACAGACTGAAGAGCCCAGGGCAGGCTGGGAAGAGTGTCTGCCTTGTCCACTCAGCAGCTCTTTCTCTTGGCCTGTTCTCTGTCCCCATCTTGTTGATTTTCTCTTTTGGGGAGGGGTCCCTCATTTTGGCCACACACCCAGGGACTTTGTGCCTCTGCTTTTCTGTATGGGGAGCAGGTCAATAGTCCCTGTCTCTGAGCGCTTGGGTGTCCTAATGGCATTTGCAGCCCAGGCCTGGACAGCACCCCCGGGACCAAGAGATGACTCAGGCTCTCTCCCTCTGCCCCTTTCTTATTCCTCCCTCCTTCTCTTCCTTTTCTTTGGGATGCTGTTTTTATTTTGTTTGTTTGTTTGTTGTTTGCTTTCCCTGCCCCTCAGAGGGTGATCAGTGCTATTTGGATTCCTGGAAAGAGTTCAGCTCACACCTGGAAATGGCTCCTTCCCCTCATTCAACAACCACTGCGCTTGCCCAGAGTGGCGCCCTGGCTACTTGCTGAGCTGGATGCTGGGGACAGACATAAGCCCCACCCTGTGGAGCTCTTGGGGCAGGGACAGACCTGCCGCTCAGGCACAGCCTCGGCAGCCTGGTTGTCCAGCCTTCATGCTCTGCTCCCATCCAAAACCATCTCAAAAGTCAGCCAAGGCTGAGGGTCCCTCCCGCCCACGTGGGGCTCCGATCTCACCTCTTGAGGATGCTGGTTGGGGGAGGGACCTGCGCTTTTTCTCTGGAGCCCAGGGTAGGCGACTCTAGGAGCTGCTGTAGTGTGAACTCCCGAGGACTGGAAGTCCTCTCCGTTCCCAGCCAGAGGCCCACGGCCCAGTCTGGAACCCTCCCTGTCTCCCACTCCAAGTCTGGGAGGAGTCTTGTTGTAGCTCCATTCCTCCAGCCAGGGGCCTGCAGGTAGAGCCACAGAAGGCTGCTACCAGACTGCCGGGGTATTTCTTTTCCCTAGAAATATTTCTCCCCTTCATCCCCCAAAACAGAAAGGTCAGGTAAAGGGGAGGGAGGGGAGCTGTTTCCCTTTATTTTTAATAAAATGTCACTCCCTGTCCGTGGAGCGGCTCTCTGTAAGCTGTAGTGCCTTGGGGCAAATTAATATTTCAGTCACTTGGGGATTGTGGAGCAAGGCTCACTGGACACTGTCCTGTCAGCAACTTTCTTTGCCCCTGCCCCGCCAGCCTCCTGTGGCCTCTTCCCACCAAGCTCTCCCTCATACCCAGCCAGGCATCCAGGGCAGGCCTGGAGTCTTTGCCCCGGACAGCTTGACAGACGGAGAGGTCACATAGATTGAACCACCCTGATTGGCCGTCAGCCTTGATAGCCCTGACACAGCAGATGCCCTCCTCAGGCATGCTCAGTGCGGCCAGAGTTGTCGCCTCGGCAACAGTGGGCAGGGACGACGGAGGGGCCGCTCCCAGTCCAGATCTGCCACTTTGCCTCAGCATTAACGGAGTCTTTAATAAAAGCTTAAGCGGCAGCCCCACAAATCGACTGTGACAGTTGGTGGAGGAAATGAAGGGCCCCTGTCCCCGCCCAGGCCCCCTCCCCAGCCGCCCACCCTCCTCCTCCAGGAGGCCCTAAGTCAGGACAACTTTGACATAATTTTGCAATAATTATCACTTGAAGAATTGCCACACAGGGGTACACGTCGCAAGTGATCACGTCAGCGGGAAGAATCGCTGACCAGCAGCTAGTCCTCCTGGGGTCCCCCGCCTCTCCAGCCCGCTGCCCTTCCTTCGGGTGGTGGGGGTGGGGGCATCAGAGTTTGTGCCTCTGTGAAACCTGAACCCCTCTGATCCCATCTCCCCTCCCCTCCCCTGCAGGAAGTGCGCAGCAGCCCACCCCCAGCAAGTTCCCCCAGGCCCAGGTGAAGCAGGAGCCTGGTGACAGTGTTGGCACCCCCGGCCCCCACGAGGCCTCCCAAGACCGTAGTCTAGACCTGACTGTGAAGGAGCCCAGGTGAGGCAAGGCCAGAGAAGGCCCTGCGGGAGCTGGCCTGGGCCCCAGAGAGGTGGCCTGGGCCTGTGTTCTCAGCCAGCCCCGGGGACCTGAGCCCACCCTCCCGTCCAGGGTTCACTCTCCCGGTGTTTAGTTACAGCAGAATATCAAAGCCCCAGAGCCTGGGCTGGCTGGCTGGGAGGGAAGGGCCTCTGGATCTGGCCTCGTGGATGTCTGAGTTGAAGCCCCCTGGTTTGTGTGTTCTAGTAATGAATCAAATGGCCACGCAGTCCCGGCAAATTCATCTCTTTTATCCTCGCTTATGAATAAGGTAAGAACCATCCATCACACGCCTCCCATTCCCCCACCCAGAGAAATTAAAGCTGTGCTGGGGGGTTGGGGGGATGTGTTTGTTTTTTAATGTTTTCCCTCTAATAAGATGAGTTTGTACCATTTAAATTTTGAGGCCATTTTTCATCGAATATAATTTCAGAGCCACTGCTTACAAATTAATTTAATGAACTGGCTGAAGAAATATATTTCAGCCCCTGACACCTTTTTTCCCTTCGGATGGAGGGCTCCAAAAGCTTTTCCGGAACCCTCTAACTTCTCTGGCCCTCAGTTATTAATGTTATTTATTTATTTTATATATTTTTGTTTGTTTAAAAAGGGGTGGGGGAGGGGCACTAAATTGGGAGCAAAGCATCAATTCCCACTTTTCGGCTTGAGTAATGGTCTCGGACGCCTTCCGGAGAGGTCGCTCCAGAACATTTATTTTAAATAATGCAGGGTCTTTGTAAATTATACATCATCTCAAATATATTTTCCCCTTCACATGATAAATTTGACTGCAGCAAGATTAATTTGGTTACTGTACACAAGTGACTGGGTTGAAGAGGCAGCGGGGTCTGGGCTGGACCTCGTGTGGTGGGTGGGCTCCGGCTGGGCGCCATCGCTGCAGCAGCCCCCCAGCGTCGATGGCCGGCTGCCTGCCCTCTCCTGGTTGCTCTCCTGCTGTCCTCTGCCCCTCTGGTCACTGCCCCTGCTCCCTCACAGGCCTTCTTCCTCAGAAGCCTGCCAGCTCCTCTCCCACGTTAGCAGCAGCAGCGAACCTGTTTGCTGTCACCCCATGAGTCCGCCTTACCCTCCTTTGGGTGGCTTTTGTTCTGAAGAAATTCATAGTCCGCCCCCCCCATCCCTCCGCCTGCATTTCTTTGGAATACCTTCTGGAAGGGGAATGACCAGGGAGTGGCCAGGCGAGGGGAAAATGGGCTGCAGTGTGCACCCTGAGCAGAGCCTCAGCTTGAATGGTGGCTCCAGCAGCAGGCTAGTCCGCTACCTGAGGCCCTGCCTCCAGGGGACCAGAGCCACAGTCTTTCAGGTGGGCCTCCTCTCTAGCCAAGGCCAAAGGGGTACCTGTGTTCTCTGCTCCCAGCACCCACAGGGCTCCAGCAGTCAGGAGGACAGGCGCTGTCTGTCCTGAAGTTCCCCCAGCTCCAAGCTCACCTTTGTCCTTACAGATGTCTCAGGGCAACCCCGGCCTCGGCAACTTGCTGAACATCAAGACAGAAGTGGAGGGGAGCCCCGCTGCGGAGTCCTCACCTTTCGTGGGCAAGGCTGTGAAGGCGCTTGTTCAAGAGAAGCTGTCAGAGCCTTGGAAGGTTTATCTCCGCAGGTGAGGGCTCTACAGGGGACGGTGTGGGGGCGCAGAGGGTCTCACCCACCCTGGTGGCCAGAGCCCCACCTCTGACAGAGGCCCCCTAACTGCTGAGCTCCTTTGACTAGGTTTGGTACCAAGGACTTCTGCGATGCCCAGTGCGACTTCCTCCACAAAGCCCATTTCCACTGTGTGGTGGAGGAGTGCGGCGCGCTTTTCAGCACCCTGGACGGGGCCATCAAGCATGCAAAGTGAGTGAGGGGCTGGGGGGGGGCGGTAAGGGTGACCCTTCACACAGCCCAGTCCATCCGTGCTGGGCCCTGGGCCCGGTTGGGATGGAAGTGGGGCAGGCCTCTAGCCACCCTCCAAGCAGTATCCCAGGGCAGTTATTACCAGGCCACAGACCTGGCTTCTTCATAGGCCCTACCCAAGGCAGGGGGCAGGCTTCCCTCCCTCCAGCACACCGACCCAGAGCACCAGCTGCTACCTGCCAGACCTAGTGGGGCCAGCAACCCTGCACGGGTGCCCCTCGAGAATACTTAGAAAGGCCAGGGCCCGGCTAGAAAGACTTGGTTTGGATCCAGGGCGCAGCTCCTGGGTGAAGGCCTTTCTAGCAGCATGTGAGACCGTTCTATTCCCTTTGACCTAATGAACTGCAGTGACTTTGTGATTTCCATGGAGATAAAAAGCAATGCCGGCCAGCGCTGCTTGTGACAGGACTCCGTACGTCTCTAGGCCCCATGTCAGGCTTTCCTCCCGGCTGCTGCACCAGAGTCTACCAAACCCTGAGAGTCCTCGTCCCTGTGACTCTCAGAGCACTCCTTAAGGGGAGGGGCTGATGAGACAGGCCTGTTCTGCTAGCTCAGGACACAAGGCAGCAGTAGAAAGATGGAGTTAGGGTCCAGCCCAGGTTCAGAATGACAGTGGGATCCACAGTTGGTTCGCAAGTTCCTCTGCTTAGGTAAGGTCATGGGAGACCTCCCGAGTCCAGGGTGGGAATGAGGCAGAGCTCCTAGGCCTCTGAGTTGTGATAGGGTCACATGAGGTGACAAGCGTGCTTAGGGAAGAGGTGACCTGGCGGTGGGTCCTCTTGACCGATGTCCTGAGACACCTCTTCTGCCTCTCATAGCTTCCACTTCCGGACAGAGGGAGGAGCAGCGAAGGGAACGACAGAGGCTTCCTTCCCAGCCTCTGCTGCCGAGACCAAACCTCCCTTGGCGCCCTCGTCCCCACCGGCACCTCCTGGCACCATGGTCCCTGGATCTTCCCTGGAGGGGCCCGCTCCCAGCCCCGTCTCCGTGCCCTCCACCCCCACCCTGCTCGCCTGGAAGCAGCTGGCTTCCACCATACCCCAGATGCCTCAGATTCCCTCGTCAGTGCCTCACCTGCCCACTTCGCCCCTGGCGACGACGTCTCTAGAGAGCGCCAAGCCTCAGGTCAAACCCGGGTTCCTCCAGTTCCAGGACAAGTGAGTCCCTCCATGAGCCAGCACCTGTCCCCATGTCTTGGGAGTGGGTGTAGCCAGGGCAGCAAGGAGGCCCTGCCCCTCGCCCTGCAGAGTTACACTGCTGTCCCCAGCCTCTGGGACTTAGCTGTCCAGCTGCACACTTGTACCGGGTAGCCAGTGGGCGGGGGACGAGCGTGCCAGTGGCCTTGGCTCCAGTGGTCCAGGAGGATCCTGCAAGAACTGGCTGGGGTGAGCTAGGGACAGAGGTTCCTCAGGGAATTTTCCGGGCCTATGAAAAGGCTGTGTTCCCTCTGGGCCACCTTGCTGGCCAGCTCTGAGGTGTGTACCCAGGCTGAGTGAATAGGGAGCAGGGCCTGGTCCCTTGAGACCTTCACAGTGGTCAGGGGTGGAAGGGACCTTCTTCACTTAATGGTGGTGGCTTCTTGCGGCGAGAACGGTGACTTTGTATCATTAAGTGTGTGGCTTCCTGTTCTCAATAAAAAGTAATAAATTGGATTATTTATACCACCTGAGTAACAGCTGTCCTCCCTCTCTGAGCACCTGGGGCTGGGCCCATGGCATGGCAGGGTCAGCGCTCTTTGGTCCCTCTCCGGTCCCTGCGCTCCCTCCCTCCCTTCCCTGATATGGTTAGTGTCCTTAGCTTCCTGGACTTGGCCAGAGCTCCCACTGTGGGTCCAGTGTCTGGAGACCACACCTCCCCACAGCCCTCTGTAGACTGGGGGCTTCCCAGCCACTGCTGCAGCTCCCTGGCACCCAACCCTCACAGACACTAGAGAGTGGTCCAGCTCTTCCCCACCCATCAGCACCTCCGCCGGCCCCCATCCCGTCCCAGGTTCCTAGGTTCTTTGGGTAAGGGGGGCACTGTAGGCCCCAGTTGACCCTGGGATGTCCCGGCAGCTGTGAGCCTTAGCAGGCACTGGCACCAGGCACATGTTACCACTTGCTCACACCCCACAGTAGTGGCGCTTCCTGGTAGGGCTGCCCACCCATCTGCAATCTGTCAGTCAGCCACATCCACGGCAGTGCCATGTCTTACCAGCCAAGCTCTTTCTGGCATCCAGCCAGGAATGGCAGCACTATCCATTATTTTTATGCCCAAGAAGTTATTGCAGTCGACTTATCTCTAATCCTGAGGTGTGGCCTTGGAAACTACATGTCCCAGCATGCACTGCTCCGAGCACCCTACATATGGCAATCCCCATGTACCAGGCAAGAGTTCCCAAAAGGAGACAGGGATGCATGCTGGGATCTGTAGTCTCCAGCTGACTCATTCGGTTGAGCAGGAGGGTGGCCCCCTGCATTCCCCTTGATTACACCCCTGGTGACTGAGAAGGGAACCCTAACACAAACCAAGTGAGGATGTGAGCGGGAGGGCTTGAGATGCCAATGACCTTCTGGGCTGTGGTTTCCTTCTAGCGATCCATGCCTGGCGACGGACTGCAAATATGCCAGCAAGTTCCACTTCCACTGTCTCTTCGGGAACTGCAAGTACGTCTGCAAGACCTCGGGCAAGGCCGAGTCCCACTGCTTGGACCACATAAACCCCAGCAACAGCCTGGTGAACGTGCGAGACCAGTTTGCCTACTATTCTCTCCAGTGTCTGTGTCCTAACCAGGTCAGTGAGGCGGGGTGGGGGTGGGGGCCCAAGGCCCAGGGCAAGCTCCTCCTGGCAGAGACTCTACTTTTCACACCATTTTTAAGTTGGCCTGCAGCAGACCCTGGAAAGGACACTCACTGCCTGTCCCCGGAGCCCCTAGAGGCTCCTGGGCAGGGGTCCAGACTGATGATGCTCAGTTGGTGAGCGTTGTCATTTCAGGCCTGACTCCCAGTGGTGACTAAATGCTATCTCAGCCACTGTGTGTTTGACATCATTCATGTTCATCCTGGAAATAGCTATGTCCCCTTTCCCCAGAGGCCTAGAATTTTAAAATAGGCTCATTGGATAAAGAAATAGAACAGTCCATGCCTAGACAAAAAGGACAGCTCAGGTTTACTTTAAAGGCCTAATCCTAAGACTGCTACGGAGGGCTGCCTGAGAAGTCACAGGTAAGGTCTAAGTATGCAGAAAAGACTGCCAGGATAGATTAGTGATGTCTGCCTAGGTCTGGTCATACAGGAATGAACTTGAAAATAGATTAGTGATGTCTGCTCTGGGTGTGGCATGAGCAAAGAATGACAAGATTACCAGATAGGATGTTTTAATAGAGTGACAAAGGAGACATTTGTGCAACTACATTTAATAACTCTGAGCGGGGAAGAACACAGGTGCTAAGAACCTTCCATGGCCCAGAGACAAGCAGGAGCCCACAGATGTTACTGACTGAGCTGACACACGTACGCCTTGCCTCCCTGTAGCACTGTGAGTTCCGGATGCGGGGACACTACCACTGCCTCCGGCCGGCTGCTACTTTGTCACCAACATCACCACCAAGCTGCCGTGGCATATAAAGAAGCACGAGAAAGCAGAGCGGCGGGCGGCCAATGGGTTCAAATACTTCACCAAGCGCGAGGAGTGCGGAAGACCAGGTACCTGAGGCCAGGGCTGGGTAGGGACTTCCAGTAGGGAGCACTGTGGCCCTGATCCCTGGGGTCCTGGTAGCCTGGGCCATCTCTCCAGGTACTCATTTCTGCCGCCACCCGCCCCAACCCCATGATCTACGAGAGATATCACCGATGTCGTAGGTCAGGTGTCGTCCGACTGCTCGTAAAGCATCAGAGCCCAGAAATCCCAGGAAGAGGGCAAGGGTGGCTGCAAGGACCGGCCCCTCCCAGCACCCTGGGCCACACCCCTGCATCCAGGCGTGGCTGGTCGCCTTTTCCTTGAACAGGGTGAACAGGGAAGACTTGAGCAGTCCCGAGAGCTCTCTTGTTTTGGGCTCGTTTGGTCCAAAATGAGCTCAGTTTGTGAGTTTGTTCATCCATTTCAAGCTGTCTGTCCTCTTTTAAAGCACTTAACATATGCTTGCAATTGCTCTTAGTGCCAGCAGTCAGGTAGATTCTGAGCTCTGCTACCCGGACCCCAGGGATCAGGGCCACATGGTGAGCAGGGGAGCCAGAGGCTGCCAGTGACAGGTGTCCGGGTTTGGTGACAGGTGTCTCTGGGGCAGGTTTTCAACTGGCCCATGGTACGGGGCGGAGGTGCCTGTAGGGAAGAGCTCTAGGTGTGCAGGTAGAGAGCATCTATGGACCTGTAGACGGAGGGCAGAATCTCCTAGGAATAGTCTGGAAGCTGGAAGATGAGTGGCAGGTCGGCAGAGGCGATGTCTACAGGCCAGGCCTCTTCTGGTCCCGTGGTCATGGTAGCAGGGACTTGGGGGGTCCATGGAGGCTGCTGCCAGGTGCACTCTAACCCCTCTGTAGGCGAAGGGTGAGACACTCCAAGTTAACTGCCAGAGGGAAGGAAAACAAACCTTTCCTCAAGTATGAGTCCTGAGAGGACCCGTGGCCTGCAGGGGGCTGGTGACCCAGTGGCAGGTGTCCCGCTTGGCCTCTGCTGGACCAGGCTCAGCTTACAGCCGTCAAGGCTTCTGGACTGCCCTTATTTACTCAACTTGTGGTGTTTTTAGTAGTAGCTGAGGCCAAACAAAGCTGAGAGATGACATAAGACACCTGGCCAGCCCGGTCCCCTGGCAATGGGCAGGCCCTCACCTGCCCTTCGCTGATGATGCCTCAGGTCCTCCCGGTTCTCTATTTGTTCTCAGCCTAGAGCAGAGCGGAAGTGGGGGTTGGAGGCAGGGTGGAGGCCAGCTGATCTAAACAAGGTCTGCCCCGGAGAAGGTGAGGACAGGTGGCTTGCTGAGTGGTAGTTTCCCGAAGGTTCCTGGCCCTGGAGCTGTGGCCTCTCCGTGAACGGGGTAAGGGATTAGGCCAAGCCTGCCCTGTGTCCCCATGCAAGCCAGAGGGGAGGCCAGGGGTTAGCTTGCCCGGCAGACTTGGGCTTCCCGGGATGAGCTGGCTGCAGGTATTCCCTTAGAGAAAGTATGTTTTCCCCAGATGGCATCTGCCTCCAAACCACACCACCCTGTCCCTAGCACACCCTCTGGGGAGGCTCATGCTGTGTGGCTCCATCCGCAGGCTGCAAGTACAACCAGGTGAATAGCCACTTCCACTGTATCCGGGAAGCCTGCCAGTTCTCCTTTCTCCTCAAGCACCAGATGACCTCGCACGCCCGGAAACACATGCGAAGGATGCTGGGGAAGAATTTCGACCGTGTGCCCACCTCCCAGGTGAGAGCCCAGGCCATGTGGCGCAACTGTCCTGGCTACCAGGGGGCAAGGTCGTGTTGCCCGAAGTGCCCACAGAACCCGTGGGCTGCTTTCTTAGGGCCCCTCCACTTCCTTTCAGGGTCCCCCGAGCCTGATGGATGCCGAAACAGATGAGGGCATGGATTATACCGGCTGTAGCCCCGGTGCCGCCTCCTCCGAGTCGTCCACCATGGATCGCAGCTGCTCCAGCACCCCCGTGGGCAATGAGAGTACTGCCGCAGGTGAGTGGCAGGCCTGGCCTTGCCGGCTGGGCCCCTGCTTCCCAGGCCCAGCTCTGCCGAGTCTTTCTTGGGACAGAAGGTTGATAGTCAAATGGCCTCCGAGGACGAGATGGTGTTCAGGAGAACAGCTGGCCTGTACAGCACTGGTCACTGAGGCCCCTCCCGCCGCTCTGCCGCCCACCTCCAGGTCACTTCAGTTCCCCTAGAGAGGGACCAGGGCTCGTCCCATTAGCCGCAGAGAAAGCAGCATAGACCCTGTGCCAGCCTTCCTCCTGGCCTCCGTCCAGGACCCAGGGCCCCTGAGAGGCCCCCCCTGGACACCCGGTGCCTACCGTGACCTCGGCCCTCACAGCACCCACCGGCCTCTCTCCTCTGCCCCCCATCTTTGTCGTACCTCACCGCTCATCTGTCCACACATTTCCATAGTGCACTTGCTGTAGCCATTGGGTTTCTCATTTGGGTTCTTTTTGTTTGTTCTTTGTTTTGTTTCGTTTTTCTGCTTTTCTCCACCCTCTCCAGGCTGCCCGGTTCCTCCTCCTCCTCCTCTTCCTCCTCCTGCTGCGTCTGGTGACGAGGCTGCTCGTGGGGCTGCACCGCCCCCCCTGACTCCATCCTTCCCACCGGCTGTGCTCCGGCCCCCCCTCCCCCCCCTCCCATGCCTCTTCTCTCCGTCCTGTCTGTCATACTCTCTGCTCAGTGCCACTCTCGGAGCCAGCCGGGGCCTGGCCCACCCCATCAGCAGCCCACCCAGCTTCCCGCCCATCACTGCCACTCCAACTCCAGTAAAAAGTGCCGCCCCCCTAGTTCAGGACGCTGCAGGTAACTCATACATGCCTTCTTGCCAGTATCTGCCACCCCGACTGATCCTCAAGGCTATGATCCAGGACTGGACCCTTTTCTGTGGCTAGCAGAGCCAAGGGCAGGCCCCCCCCCCCCCCCCCCCAACAGCCAAATACTGCAGAGAACAGATTGCCAATGCCAGGGTCCTTCTGGGTGATCTGTGAGATCCTTGTCCTCCTGGGCCCTGTGAGGGGCGGAGCTCACTGCTGTTCTCAGATCACTTGGGAGCTCCCTGGGTCCAGAGGGTTCTGATGCTGGCTTGAGCCCTCCTCCCTCTGCCGAAGCTGAACAGGGAGAAGAAATCTGTGGCGCCTCCAGGCTCACTCAGTGCTCGGTGCCAGATAACTCTTGCCATCCCAGCCCCACACCAGTGCCCTCTTGGGAATGGTGCTGCCCTGTTCCTTGGGTGGACAAGGTCACCCCAGGTCTCTATCCATGCGCTCCTGCTTCACTTCTTGAGCCCAGGTGTTGTACCATCCCCAGGGGTGGTGGCCCTGAGCGGGCAGAGTGAATTCACCCACTGAAAGCCCTGTTGCCAGCAGAGCCAGCAAAGCCCCATGACTTCAAGCTGCAGGGCTCTGTCCCCACAGATTTCTAGACCTTACCCCCTGCCTGGATGTCCCCACACCATCCCAGCCCTTGGTTTCTCTTCATTTGCCAAAGCTGGGTGATTGGGTCTTCTTCCCAATATGCTATGGCAGAATTTTGAAAAAGGGTGGTAGGGAGCCAGGCATCCTGGGAAGGCTCAGGAAAGAAGATGCCTCATCAACCCTGGGCAGGGCCAGGCCTGGGGTCTTTTGTTCTTGGGGAAGGAGGGATGGAATGCCAGGGCTGGAGGCCTCTTCCCCAGTGTGATAGAGCCAGTAGGAGGCAGTTGCGGATGTTGTCAGGTGCCTTCCAGGAAGGCAGAGAGAAGCCTGTGGTCACAGTCTTCCTGAGCCCTGAGAAGCAGCCTAGGACCAGGGTGGTTCTCAGGGGATCCTCACTGAGCCCCTGAGTTCAGGTCTCAGGCCAGGCAGAAAACTCTGAAACCCTAGAGAAACTTCTGGTATAGAGAGATGTTCCTAGGGGCAAGGAGTCACAGGCCCACAAGGCCCTGGGGCACTCAGCATCCCTGCTTCCAGGAGGCAAGCCCTCCAGCACAGACAGTTAGGCAGCCGAGACTGGTGAGCTGGCAGGAAGGGAGCCGGCCTGTCCCTCATTAGAGGCAGGCGTGTGATGGCGTCCTGGCCTGGGTCCAACTTGGGTAATTACACTCTGCCGACCTAGATTCCCAGCTTCCCCTTCAGCTTCAATTAGCACTGGGATGTGTCCTCACTTCCCACCCAAACTGGCCAGGAAGCAGCCACCACATCCCGGGATGCCTGTGTGGTCATCCTGCAGACCTAGAAGGCAGGGGAAGCCTGGGACTCCCTGCTGTTCCCCAGGGGGCTGTGGGAGAGGCTCCCGGCCAGGGGAGAGCCAGGGTGTTGCTCCTGAGCGGTGTCCGCTGGCCACCATGCCAGGATCAGGGGCCCTGTGTGGGTGTGACCCTGGAAATGGTGCCCACGTGGGCCCTGCTGCCAAAAGGGCACCCCTTCCACGCTGACCTCTCTCTGCCCCTCCCTAGGGAACACCATCTCCATGCCGACAGCCTCAGGGGCCAAAAAGCGCTTTTGGATCATCGAGGACATGTCTCCCTTTGGCAAGCGGAGGAAGACAGCCTCCTCTCGCAAGATGCTGGACGAGGGCATGATGCTGGAGGGCTTCCGGCGCTTCGACCTCTACGAGGACTGCAAGGACACGGCCTGCCAGTTCTCGCTCAAGGTCACCCACTACCACTGCACGCGGGAGAACTGCGGCTACAAGTTCTGCGGGCGCACGCACATGTACAAGCACGCCCAGCACCACGACCGCGTGGACAACCTGGTGTTGGACGACTTCAAGCGCTTTAAGGCCACGCTCAGCTGCCACTTCGCCGACTGCCCGTTCTCGGGCACCAGCACGCACTTCCACTGCCTGCGCTGCCGCTTCCGCTGCACGGACAGCACCAAGGTCACGGCGCACCGCAAGCACCACGGCAAGCAGGACGTGATCAGCGCCGCCGGCTTCTGCCAGTTCAGCTCGAGCGCCGACTGCGCCGTGCCCGACTGCAAGTACAAGCTCAAGTGCTCGCATTTCCACTGCACCTACCCGGGCTGCCGCCACACGGTGGTGGGCATGTCGCAGATGGACTCGCACAAGCGCAAGCACGAGAAGCAGGAGCGAGGGGAGCCGCCCGCGGCCTCGCCGGGCGCGCCCGTCAACCTGGACGGCTCGCTCACGCTGGCCGCCGAGCCCGGCTCGCTGCTCTTCCTGCAGACGGCGGCTGCGGGCCTGGGCCTACTCGGGGACACGGGGGACCCCGGCCCGCCTGCCACCATCCCCGGGCCTCGCGACGGTCCTGCCGCGCCCGCCCCTGCCGCCTCCGCCACCGCCACCGCTGGGGAGTCCTCCCAGGAGGACGATGAGGAGGAGCTGGAGCTGCCCGAGGAGGAGGCCGAGGACGACGATGAGGATGACGATGAAGAGGACGACGACGAGGAGGAGGAAGATGATGATGACGACGACGAGGACCTGCGCACCGACTCGGAGGAGTCGCTGCCCGAGGCTGCGGGCGAGGCGGGCGCGCGGACCCCACTGGCGGCCCTGGGTGGCCCCGGCCCGGCGCCCACCGCCACGTCACCCTAGCTGCCGCGCCACTCCAGTCCCCTCTGGAACTGCTCTCTATGTGAACCCCTGTGTACAGACCCCGCTGGGCCGCCCCAGGGAGGGAGGCGCCCTGGCCCCGCCGGTGCTTCCGGACCCCGAGTCCGTCTCAGGGCAGAGGCGGGGACCCCTCTGGTGCTCCGGGCCGCCCGCGCCCCCCTCCCGGCCTGCCCGAGCGGGTGTTCAGGGAATAGCAGGTGCTGTGTCCGGGTGGCAGCGCTCCCCTGCGCTCCCCTGCGCTGGCCTGCGCTCCTCCCCGTGCCCACACGCGAGGTCCTTGTTTGCTCAGGGCTCCCCGCGGGGGTCACCGGGATGCGGGGCGGCAGGCACCTGTAGCATCTGGCGGGCCCCCCCTAATGCAGCTAAGACCTCCCCCTGACTCGGGGGAGGGCGGGCCGAAGATGGTCAGCATCAGCACGGGTGACAGACACTACAGGGACATGGAGGGAATCTCATGCAATCAGCAGCGAGTCAAGTCGGCATCCCCGCCCCAGAGCGAGCTGTGGTCCGGGTCTGGTGCCGCTCAGGCCCCGGCCCATCCTCCAGCGAATCGAGGCTGTGGTCCAAAGCAGGCACAGCTGGGGGGGGGGGCGCTGGAGGCGAGGGTCTCGGTCACTCTGGTGCAAACAGGAAGGATGCGACTGGTTTTGGCTTTAATAATCAAAATGAAAAAAAAAAAAAACCAAGAAAGTTGTACAGTATTTTTCCTGTAAAGGTTATTATTCTCCATAGAACAAAAAGAGAAGAAGAAAATAAATAAATAAATAAATAAATAAAGCGGGTGGGTGCGAGGGAGCTGAGCCCCGCCTCCAAACCAGCCCTGGATTGGGGACCTGAGTGCAATTTCTCCAATGGAATTGTTTAGCATTTATTTTAGAGGCCTCAGTTTGAGGTTTTGTCTTCACACTAGCACTGATGGGGGCTGCGTGATTCCAACTTTTAACTTGAATTTTGTAGAGACAAGGAAAAAAACGACTATTCTCTTGATACAAGTTTGTAGCTAATTTAACATTTGAGGGGTTTTCTGTTGGTTATGCGTGTGGCTTCATAGGGCTTTTTTTTTTTCCTTCTTGTTTCAGTTTTGTTTATTATTTTGTTTGGGATGCTTTTGTGCTGGTACAGCCCACCAAGATTTGGTTCCTTTTCCAAAATACCCCTTCCTGGAGGCAATAAGGCCACCTGGGCTCAGCTCGGGGCTCACCTGCAGGCACATGGCCAGCCGCTGCTCCAGAAGGAGCAGGCTGCCTGAGGCCAGGCTTGTGGTGTGAACCTGTGCACTCCAGATCCTGGCCAGTGGCAGGCTGGAAGACAGCGGGCCAACCCAGCAGAGGGGTGACGCTGCCACCGCAAGCCCCTCCCACACATCTTCACCGGGACAGTGGTTTTCTTTATCTGTCTCCTAGTGTGTGTGTGTGTGTGTGTGTGTGTGTGTGTGTGTGTGTATACACGTGCGTGTGCGCGCGCGCGCGCGCGTCCCCTCTTGGCTGCCCATAGCCAGAAAGCCAGGACCACCTGAACTGGAGATGGAGAGGGTGCAGGGAGGGCACGGTGGAGAGTACCTAATCCAACAGGAAACACGTTGATTTCTAAACAGCCCCTGCCAGAGCCTCCATGCTGCTGCTGCGAGTTCGCCCAGAGTCTGACCTACCACAGCACCTGCCTCTGTGGAATGAGTTTTGTAAAGGAAAAAACAAAATTAAAAAAAAATTTTTTCAATGTAGCAAAATCAAACAAAAAAAAAAAAAAAAAAGAAAGAAAAAAAAAGAAAAGAAGACGCGGAGAGTGCGAAGTCTAGCCTTTTGTAAGCTTCATATTGCACATTAGGACTATAAGCCATTGCTAGCTCATTTTGAATTTTAATGTGTAATTTTTGTTTTATTTTCTTTCTGTGAGGAAAATGATGCCTGATCCACCAATGCTCTTTTTAATGTTTTATAACTATGTATGTGTATATATATAAATATAAAAGTAATATGTATGCACATATGTGTGTATATATCTATATGTATATACATATATAGATATATAGAGATATATAGAGAGGTTTTGAGACAAAAATGCAGACCGTGAAAGCGAACTGAACAGCGCGTGCCCTGATTACTTGAATCTGGTCTCCTCGGCACCTGGTTATTAAGAACTGAATATTTTTCCACTTGAATTTAGTGCTATTAGAAATTTAATATATGTGTTTTATTTATTTGATTTTTTTGCATGACTGATGCAAGGTTTGACATTTTCACTCAATAAAAACTGGAAAAAAAATCCGTCACATTATCTTTATTTTTAAAATTATCCTGGAGTAGCTGGCCGTGACCCAAATGTGTGGGGTGGCCCAAACACAGCCAGTCTCCAAGTGCCCAGGGACAGGAGGAGGGACTTGGCCACTTTGACGCCAGCAGGGCAGGGGTTTCGGATAGACTAGTTTTGCCTCCGAGCATAAGGCTAGATTCTCCCACTATTTGCTAGAGAGAGATGACTGGGGAGGGCTGGGGGGGGGCTCAAACCTTGCTCAACTGAAAAAGGAGGGCCCTCCCCTCAGCCCCACCCGAACCCCACTCGAGGCTCAGGAATCACTCCTTAGCAGGACCACCTGGCAGTGAAGCCTGACGCCTCAAGCCTCCCCAGGCCTTACACTCTGGCCAGCTCTCCTGTGTATTCTCAGGGGCTCCAGGGCTGCCACTTGGCAAGGCAATCCTTCAGCGCCTTCCTTCTTCCTGCAGGGACCTGCCCAGTCTGGGAACAGCACGTACCCGGATCCAGTCCGGATGCTGGCGAAGCTCCTGCTTGGAGCACATGGTGGCAGATTCAGAGGAATAGGGTCATGGGTCTGCAGCCTTCAAGCCAAGGCCTAAGCTGCTGGCCCTGGTGGCACTATGGCTGAGGACACCTTTGGAAGCGAAGTCAAGCACAGGTCACATGGCCTCTGTTTACCCCATCATTTCCAGCGGGTGACCTGACTCAATCTTGTCATCATCCGCACCATGCCAGCCTCACTCAGAGCTGGTCTCCAAGTGGCCAGAGCTGCCCAAGGCCTCAGGGAAGAGACATGTAGAGCCCACCCTGGTCTTCCCCACTGAGCACCATCACACTGACTCCTGCCGCGGGGGACACCATGTCACTTTCCCAAGGGTCTCAAAAAGCCGAGTTCTTGTAGTACACTCTTCGTCGCCGAGCCCGGCACACTCAAGCTTGGCCCACTGGTGCCAGGCTGGGTGTGTTTCTCACACACAGCCTCTCCAGGCAAGCATCGAGTGCTCTTCCTTCCCTTTCTGCTGGGCTCCTGGAACAAGGCCCACAGGCTATTTACATAAATATGTTTGTAACAGACATGAAAATAGAGACTTTTTTTGGTCTTATTAAAATGTTCAAGTTGGAACTCGCCTGTTGTTTGTGGATATCTCGATTCTGTTAAATAAAACAGTGACTAATTTATGGGATAAAACACAAGTTCAACAAATTAAAACCATTATTGGAGCTTCACAGGCCCTGGTGGGCTGCGCTGCCTCCCGTGGGGCCTGAGGAGAGGCAGGGAGCCAAGCCCCAAGCTCAGCTGGCAATAGGCTGGTGGGTGGTGTGGCCACGGGGCTTTCTGGGCACAGCACAGTGGAGGCAGATTTTGAGGCAGACTCATGGGGCCCAGGGGAGGGGCACACTAATTAGGCAGTTCACTAATCTTGACTGCACCCCCCCCCCCAAAAAAAAAAAACCCATCCCTTCATCTCCTGTCCCTGGACTTTCTGGACAGACCTTGGCAGACCATACCAAAGGATGATGGAAGCAGCCTGCTAGCCACCTTCAGGCAGTGCCCAGGGAAAGGCACCAGGTGGCCCTTCAGAGAATGAGTTGCTGGCCCTGAAGGGCCAAGAAGGGCACACAAGCCTGTATCAGGTACATGAGCCCACTTAGATGGGGTTCTAGCCCTAGCCCTAGAGCCAGGCGGGGAGCTAGTTGCTGTGGGTAGCACTCCACCCCAGGGCCCAGGGCCCAGGAGGTTCCCTGTGGCCTGCTGGATTTGGTACAAAATGCTGTAAAACATGTTTTGCTCTGGGGTTTAATTAGCTGTGGTAGTGTGTGATGCTTCAACACCCAAACTGGGGCAAATTCAAGAGTTTTGTAACCTCGAGGAATGAGTTAGAAACAGCTGTGCATGCTTGCAGCTGGTCTCAGTGGACAGCCTCCTTCCCAGACAGGGCTGGCCAGGGTGCCCAGGCAATGGGGCCAGTTGCTAGTGTGGGCCTTGCCCCCGGCTCTGGGGGATACACAGCACTAAGACAGTGTCCTCCCTGGGCAGTGTTTCCAGGCCATTGGGCAACACAGGTGTCCCTTCTCTGTCATGAGAGGTGATCCCAGCTCTGCAGGTGGCTTTGGCTCAGAGCCAGGACACAGGGATGAACATTTTGCTGCCTAAGGACAGGTCAGGTCTCCAAGAAGCAAGACCCCCCCCCCCCCAGAGTACTGGGGACCTTGCAGAAACAAAGAAGGCCACTTGTGCCACCCTTTCTGGCAAGAGCTATCCCAACTTGGGGGCAAGATGACAAAAAGTGACTTCCAGGATGTGGAGAGCTGCTTCTTGGCCTTTGGGATCATGTCACTAAGGGAGACCCTGCCCATTCCCCACCAAGGAACGTTATCCGGCCCTGCCTGCCTCAAAACGTCCAACCCTTAGCTTCGCCTAAGCCTCTGGAGGCCAACTGCTGTGCCCTGTGTCTATACAGGTCCCTTGCAATGGCAGTGCCCTGGAGATGATGCCAGAGTTGGGGTGATGGGCTAGCCAGACATCAAACTGCACACACACATCCAAGTTACCATAGCTTTATTTAGAGTCCATGGAAACCACAGTGGGGGTGGGGCTGGGGCTGGGGGGACGGCTCGGTTGGTAAAGCACTTGCCCTGCAAGTACAAAGACCCAAGTTCGATTCCTAAAGCCCTTGTAAAAAACGCTAGCATGGTGGCACACACCTACAGTGTCTGTGCTGGGATGGAGAGACTGGCGGATCCCTAGGGCTCATGGCCAGTCAAGCCTGACCAAGTGAGCTGCAGGCTAATGAGAGGTGTCTCAAAGGAGGTGGACAGTATTCCTAAGGAAGACACCCCTGGCCAGATGGCCTCTATGCGCACATTCATTCACGTGTGTGTGCACACACACACACACACCAAAGCAGGCTAGCCAGACACAGCCGCAGCTCACAATCCACCGGCCACGGCAAAGGGAGTGGCCACGTGCCAGCGTGCCGTGCTGCCGTGCGGGGGTCTGGACACTGGTGTGTTATGGGACTTTCCCACTCAACTTTTCAACTTAGGGTGGGCTTGTTGACTGTACCGTGAGGAGGAGTTGTCTCTCCAGCCACGACCCTACTGCTTGTTCACTTACTTGGGTCTCCTTTATTCTTGGAGGATCTCTCCAGAGCCTGGAACTCCTGGGCTCCTCACTGCTGCAGCCTCCCGGGTAGCTGGGACTGGACACAACATCCCTGTTCCTTTAAAGTCTTCCCAGGCCTCGCTGTGGAGCAAGGGAAGAGTCCAGGCGTCTCCTTATAAAGTTCCACAAACCCGCCCTCTTCTGGGAGAACACAGCCTTCAAAGCCCTCGGGGAAAGTGAACTGGAAGACTTGTTCATCTTTCAGGTAGTTCCCAAAAGGCAGGCTGAACTCTCAGACTGGTTTGGATGAGGAGCCATGGGGTTATGACCTGAGATGGGACTGTGCAGGCTGGGGTGTGGAAACGGCAGGCCCCCGTGGCCATATGCAATGTGTGCCATGGCATGGGCATGCCACTTGTGTAGAGACCCTGAGGTATCAGCTAAAGTACTTCCCTTAGCCACTTGGCCAGACAGGGTGGGTCTGGATGAGAAAGACCTGTGCCAGGCCAGGAGCAGGTTGAGAAAAGGAGCCAGGCTCCACCTGCCAAAAGTCCAGTGAGGCCTGGGCTTCCTGCCCGGGGAGGACTCCTCCTCTGCTGTCCCACGGAAGTGTTTAGACCAGGAGAAAGCAGCCCTGAATTCAGTGTGCTCCTGAGGATGACCACGGCAAGCCCCCTCCTTCCCTGGACGGTCCTCAGAGGAGAGGCCTGGCCAAGACCCCCGAGGGCCAGTGTCTTCTCAAGCCTGGATGGGTCCCAGAGTAAGTAGTGGGTATGAGAGCCCCAAAGGACAATCACAGACCATTTTCCTATCAATGGCCAAGTCACTCAGAACGAGGAGGAGGGTTGTATTATTAAAAAATAGTGAGTGAGTGATAGAGAATCCTGTAAACACACGCCACAACTCAGTCGCCCAGGTAGAGGGTCCGTCTGTTCCCTTCCAAGTGACAAGCTTTCCTAACTTAGGTATTTATACACATATACTTCAGAGAAGCCCAATGTTTTGGGGTACAGACTTGGTAGTCCCTGGTGCTCCTTTCCCCACAACAGTGCCTGGGGTGCCTGAGGCAGGCCCTCCCTACCCCCAGCCCCCTTCCTCCCTGGGTGGCTCCCCCCACCCGTCAGTCCTTTCTATCCTGCCCAAGGTAGTTCCAGTGAGTCACCCAGCACTGGGGGAGGCCAGAGTCTGAGGGGAGCTCATGCAGGGGGGTCAAGACAGCTGGGCACGGCCTCCAAGCACTGGGGTTCGTCCTCTCCCAAACGACACTTTATAAAAAGACGTCGTAATTGAGTTTAATAATGTACTGCCTTCCAGAGCGGGCCTGACGGGCGCTGCCTGCTGCTCACTTCTGCCCCATTCCAAATAGTTTTACCTTATTTGGATGAAATGCATTATTTTTCTAATGAAAGGCTTTTTTTCCGAAGGGCTGTCTCCCCCGTCCAGCAGCCGCCTTTATTAGGCAGCCCTCACGCAGTTTTGGGGAGGGGCTTTTCTCTCCCTGAAGTCACGCCAGACTCTCTGTCCTCAAAAGCTGAAGCCAGGTTTCTCTCCCTTCTCTTCTGAGCTTGAGCCCAGGCCCCTCGGACCTGGTACCGCCCCCAGGTGGGGAAAACTGGGGGCGGCGAGGCACAGAGGACGCTCAGGGCCAGCTCTCACATTCAAAGCAAGCAGAGCACTGCTGGGCGAGAGAGGCTGCGGTGGCCAGCACTTTGCACTCGCCGCCCCAGACCCCACTCCGGCTTCATTTCTGTCCCAGGGCATCTGCCTTCTGGTCTTTTCTGGGGGGACCTCAGAAGTTACAAACAGTAACAAATGGACCAAAAGGGGTTGTGACCACCCAGCAACCATGTCCCCAGGATCCAGGTGTCCCACCCACCAGATGGCCCAAGTCTACCCACCTGCCTCCTGACACTGGGACTCTTTAGGGTTCCTGGGAGAGAGAGCAAGGCCCCCAGCCATGTAGGCTAGTTGTCCCCAGGAATGAAGAGTCATGGCTCCCTCAAGGACATGAGGAAAAGAATGTGGGCACGGGAGCTCTCTCCAGGGCTCTGCTTCTATCTGGGGACCAGGTGGCTAGAGATCCAAACCAGAGGGTTCATGTGAGCCGATAAAGGGGAGACCTGAGACAGAGACAGAGCGTGGGAGGTAGGCATCTTCTGGGACAAAACAGCCCAAAGCCACACCCCTCAGCCATACTGATATGTCCCCCACTCCTTGCCCAGACGATGGGGAGCAGTGGCCTGCAAGGCCATCGGAAGGACATGTACCTTGCTGAGTGACTTCACCTAGGCACGATCCACTTCTCAGGCCCATACCCACACAAGACACAAGATAAGAAGGACACTCTCCGTGAGTCCAGGCTTGGCCAGACCCCAGTGGAAAGGGTAGAGTGTCCTTTGGAGGGCGCTGCTCCTGCCCAGCTTTCTGGTCACAGCTCAGCACACTGTGAAGGTTAAAAGGAGTCAGGGAGAGCTCGAGCGAGCAGGCGAGGGACCAGCCGAGCACAGACAGGCTCCTGGGGAATGTGCATCCATTTAAGGAAGGCAGCTCATCCCGCAGCAGCAGGTCTATATACAGTAACGAGTCCCTTCCTTCCTGCTCTCAGGGGAGTGTCGCCCTCCACAGACACCAGCGCAAGGAAGGAGCCCCTCCAGTTCTGGGTGAGCGACTCTGACAGGTCCCCGGGAGCCCTCATCCCTCAGGGCCCTACTCCGGTGGTCACCTGGTGGAGCTGTAGCTGAGACCCACCTCGGAGGAGGAGCAGGTGCTAGCAGATGAGGCCAGAGTCAGGAGTTAAATATGGCAACTCATATTTATTACAATTATGTACAGTCATATCTTATATTCTGAAATCTATACATGATCACATAAATGAACATGTGTTTCTCAGTGGGAAGGACAGACGTGGCTGTTGGTCAGGAAGGCCCTGCTGCCTGGCTCCACTGTAGAGGGAGAAGTACGCCTGACCCCCGAGTAGCCAGACCACGACACAGCAAGCGAGGATGGTCTTGTGTGGCATACAGGACAACACGTCAGGTGGGCTGGGGACAGGTGCCCAAGGGCAGCGTGTGTCAGTCAGCCAGGACCTGGCTGTGGGGAGGCTGGGTCCCGGCAGGCCCACAAAACGAGGAGCAGGTCCAGGGCTCCGGCTTTTGGAACAGGCAAAGAAGAAGCCACAGGCCAGGCCAGGGCACAGTGGGAGAGAGCAAGACCAAGGGGGCCATAGTCCCCCTGCACTGAGGTGACAGGGGGCACGAGATGACATGAGCTCTGGCCATGCATGGTGTCAGGTAGTCAAGATACTGAAGGGCACACCTGGACAAGACACCTGTCCAGGAGGGGCTCGGCAGGGGCTTGAGCACAGGGCTCCCGAGTCCTCGGCCTGGCTACGAACAGCCAGGGTCACCAGGGCTGGGGCTGGGGAGGGGGCTGGGAGGCTGGTGAACAGAAACGCAACCCCACACTGCTGCATCCGGGGACAGCCCCACCCCTACCCGGGTTGCTGGCCCCCTCGTGGGGGCAGAGCCCACGCGTGCCCACCTGCCGCTGATGTCCTGGAAAGGTGGGCACGCCAGGTGCCAGCCCTAGTCCCGCTCACTCTCATTGCTGGCGCCTTCCGGCCGCCGCAGCTTCTCGACCTGCTCATTGATCTGCCCGTCCCCGCCCCGCCGGTCCTCCCTCTGTACCCCAAGGACATCCTCCTCATCCTCTTCGTCCTCCTTGTCCTCCCTCTTCTCCTCCTCACCCTGCACCTCCATCCTCACCTGACCCTTGACATCTACCACCCCCTCACCCTCTTCCTGGGGGCCCAGCAGGTGGTAGGTGGCTGTGGAGCCCTCGGGGCTGTGGCTCTCCTTCCCAGGAGAGGAGGACGTGGATTCGTTGCTGACAGGGGAGATGTCACTGCTGCTGTGGTGGTTCACGGCCGCGGGGCTGGAGGGTGATGGAGACTTCACTGGGATCTGCCAGGAGGGGATCTTCGGGGCTGATGGGGAGGGAGGGAACTGCCTCCTGGCAGTGGAAGAAGAAAAAAAGTAGGTAGAGGTTGGTGACAGCATCTGGCTCCAGTGTCACGCACTCCCTGATCCCTGATCCCTAAAGGCTCAGGGATAGGAGCAGCTTCTCCGGGGCCACAAGGCAGGGGACTGGAGGTCTCATTAGTCAAGCTGGACACCGGAAGTGCCCTGTGCTGCCCCACTCGGTCCTGATGCAGCCTCACCCCGTCCCAGTTCAGGACCAACCTGCCTTGGCAGCTGCTGCTCTGCCAGCTGGGGGCCCAGCACACTCTGGGGCCTGCCCCACCCCCAGTCAACACTGTCCCCGCCCCACTCCTGTGGCTACACAGGGAGAAGACAGGAGGCCAAAGGGGCCCAGGCTGGGAACCCAGGAGCCCTGGCTAGTGCGTCCATCACTTCAGCCCCAGGCAGCAGTGGGGAATCCTGGCTACTGGTCAGGGGAGCAGAGGCAGTGAAGAGCAAACGGTGATGTTGGAACCCTTTGCTGGAAACCTATGAGCCCAAGCTTTGACCAAGGAAAAGCCAGCCCAGACGGATGCCCATTCCAGGACAGACCTGAGAAGTTAGGTCAGCATGGTCATGGTTCAGAAAGAGGACAGGCCCTGCTCCTGTCCAGGACTGCGCCACCTCCCAGCACCAGTCACAGACTCAGCCTTCGAACCCAGAGTCCACGTGGTGGTACAAGTACCAGACCCTGCACCACCCGTCAGCTACACAAATGCGCCACCAAACTGTTGTCCTTCTCTGGGCTTCAGTGTCACCCATGGCCGCATGTGTCCCCTGGCCACAGAGGCAACTATCTTCTAGGAAAGCCAAAGACTTCTAAGAACAATCTGCCTGCCCTCCCTGGATTGCCCACATCTGTTATAGAGACCCATGTCTGTCCGTCCATCTGAAAATCGTGATGTGGGAGGCTTTAGGAAGCATGCTCCTCTAGCCTGGGGTTATCACAGCACCCCTTACCCCTCCTTGCCACCCCCATAAGGCCCACCTTGGGTGTCATGGTCTTGCCCCTGGCCAAGCAGACACACACATGTCCAGACACAGCCTGCCAGGCAGGGCACACTCAGGCCGACTGACTGCTCATTCCAGCTTCCTGGACACTACACTTCCAGCTTTTTTGGCCTGGTCACTCCCCAGTCAGGGCTACACTGAGAACAATGTGCTGCTCCTACAGGGGCACCAGGAAGCTTCACAGGGACAGGCTGATTCTGTTGAGGCAAGCTCTCACACCCTGTAGCCCTCAGTGGGATGCTGTCTGAGACAAGGCTGCCCAGAGAGGTGCCATGCTCAGGAAGGAGCAGCCACCTCCAGGGGTCCCGTGTCAGTAAGTGCCGTGTGCCTGAGAGTTCTCTGCTTGCAGCCCCTGCTCTCTGCCAACGCCGTTTTTAAGGCGACTCTTAGGGACACTGTCCCCCTGGTGTGGGCCCCTTAGGAGGAGAGGCAGGAGTGGCTGAGGTCAGGTTCGAGATCTTGAAGCCCCAGCTCAGTGAGGGTCCTGTCCCACCTGTGACGCTGCTGTTGAACAAGGTTGAGTTGAACAAGCCCACAAGCCACACTCCCTCCCCCAGGTTGACCCTGGACAAGACAGAGCCCCGAGCTCCCTCTCCTACCGATTCAAAAGAAGCCCTTTCAAGGAGTTGATTTCCGACTTGAGCTCATTGATATTCTGGGACTCCAGGATGCAGTTGGTTGACGTCGTGGCCTGAAAGTCAGAGCACAGGTAACATGGGTCACAGTGGTGCCTGCACAGCCTGGGCCAGGGCTGGGCAGACTCAGGAGGGTCCTGGGCGGGGCAGCAGCTGCAAGCCATTCTGTGTCCTACTCGGCCACTGTCACACCAAGCAGCGACAACACCCTCCAACGAATAACCCCCAAACCCTGTCCAGGTTTACAATGATGCTAAGAAGTCACTGTGTGTTTATAGGTGGCCTCACAGTGTCCTGTGTAAATAACAAACAAGCCCTACCTCTCCCACAGACACTGACATGGTCCTAGGTGTAGCCATGAGGATCTTCCACTTTGGTTGACTATTGGATACTTCCATAACCACCACCAATAAACACAAGCTATCTCAACACAATGCCTCCCTGCAATCAGCGTTAACCAGTCAGCACTAACTAGTCAGACAGAGCAGACAGAGCGAGGCTGGAGAGAGGCCTGAGCGCCTGTGCTGTCTGTCTGTCCATAGCTCTGCCTTTAAGCAGGCCAAGATGGCGGCCTCACCCTAATGCAGCCTGTTCCTAGCTGAGACTTCAGATCTCCAGAGGTTTCCAAGGGTCAAGGAGGATGTCCCATCCCACTCAATCTTATTCATTCTTTGTGACAAATCAAGGCTGAGTGGACAGAAGAACTCAACCTTGTCCCCAAAGGGCACCTTCCTACCACAGAACCTTGAAGAATCACACCTTACTGTGTCAAGAGGAAAGGCTGGGCAGCTGTCCACAGGTTGGGGCTGTGGGTGGCCATGTGGTCTGTAATGCCAGTGTATCCAGGCCTGAGAGGCAGGAGGCTCTCAATTGCCCAGGCTCTCCCCAGGCTGCCGAGGGGACACCCCTGGATCTCCCTTGTGGGCCATGGTTCCTGACATAAGGTGGGGCACTGTAGGCTTGCCTAGACAGCACACTGGGCACACCCTTTCGGGAAGAAACCTCAGCTGCCAGTCTCAGGAAGAGAGGCTGGGGCAGTCTGGAGGGAGCAGGGAGTGGTCAATGTCCTCACGTCCATTCCCCGGGGGTCCCTACCCCAGACCACCAGACGGGAAGGCCCGGGAGCCACTGTTCTGGCTTCCTCGAGACCTTGAAAGCTACAGCAGCCCATTAACAAGGGAGCAATTTCCACTCACCGGCCACAAAGGACTCGGATTTCCAAACGCACATGGTGCCAGATGCCAGGATTTAGAAATAAAACCTGACATCTGGGGCTTTTTAGCCAGTCTCTTTAAAAACTGTTGTAGCAAACTCACAGGCTTCAGTTTTATGTAGGTTTTTAATTACTTAAAGCTCCTCTTTTCATTTTTTACAGTGCTCCAGTAGGAGTTTGGAAGGCAGATATAAAAACTTACATTACAGCTGAGAAAACATAGCTTGAATCTTTGGTTTATGGGGTAAGAGGAGTCCTCACACATCACAGGCCTGGGTGCCAGGCCAGAGCCCGCTTCAGCAGGGAGAGCAGGGGAAGGCTCTGTGGGCAGAAGCTGTGACAACTGTGGACCCCTGTAGACCACAGCAGCCCCCACCAGCCAGCCTCCCCTCCTTAAAGGGCAACACGTGGTCTTCATCTCATGCTTAGGGCCTGAAAACAGTTTTCCAATTTCCGGAATGGCTGCTGGCCACTGGCAGGCCACAGATCTGAATGATAACAGTCAAGTTGGGGGCCACGCTGCCTTCCTGCCTGCTTTACAGCGGCCTGGAGGGGACACAGCCCAGCAGTGTAGCACCCGCCACCTGAGCAGGAAGTGAGACAGCCTATGTGTAAAATGGAATGGACACTGGGGGAGAGCTTTTGGGGACCTTCCTCACAACAAGGACTCCGGCCTCCACCACAAGTGCAAAGATGTTCAGTTTCCTGGATCTGCAGTCCAGCTGTGCAGAGTCTGGTCAACACTCCTGGGAGCAGCACAGGTGGGCCCAACCCTTCAGAGGACCCCAGGGACCCCAGATGCTGCCTCTCAGAGCCCTGCTATCTGAGATGGTGCTGTCACACCCAAAGCTGGGGAGCTGAATCCTGGGCTCGGGCTGGTACCAGGCACCACTCTTAAGCACATAAGCAGTGCAACAAAGTAGATTGGACTGTCACAGCTCCATTTACAGACAAAGACTCAGACTGTGTAAGTAACTTCCTGTGGCCTAACAGTTAGCAAATGGAAGAGCAAGGATTTTATCCCAGATAGACTGATCTTTCAGCCTGCTGCTGAGCAGACTGTTTCAGATCTAGGCAGCAAGGCAGAGAAAGCACTTTAGTCAACCCTAGGTGACTCTAATTCCGTTCAGATCATCTGACCCCAGGATTTCTGGGTCTAGAGACTGCCCATTGCAAGGTGAGCACAGAACGTTAGGTAGAGTGGGAACGAGTCAACTACCCATGGTGCACTTCTCTGTGGCCTCAACTCTTCCTCGGCCAGGCTGTGACCTACACCCTGCCTGCAGGGGCATGCCTGCCATCAAAAGTCCAGCAGCAGCAGGTGGCTTTCCACCCCCACTGTCAGGAGGTGGCATAGAAACAGGAACATCGGCCCTGATGGCTACAGACTGCACCAATGCAGTGCATGCAGTGGTGCCCGCGTCTCTAATGAGATGGATGGCGTCGGCCTCGGAGGTGTCACCCCATGACAGAAGATGGCAAGTGGTGGACAGCAGGCCCACAGAAGACAGTGCACAGGCAGAGGACCAGGGCTTAGAGCTAAATGGAACAGGGCCCACAGATAGGTACCTTGGCCGAGGCCAGCTCATGGGCCAGCTCTTGGACCTTCTGCTGCTGCTGTCTCAGTAGCTCTTGGACAGAGGCCAGTGTTGTCTGTACCTGAGTCACTAGGGAAGAAAGCGTTATGTCTGGTAAGTCAGTGCCCAAGGTCCCTCCTCGCCCACATACCTGCAAGCTGCCCGCCTCCCTGCCACGTGTAATTTATCTGTAAGCCCCTGCCCCCACACCCAGATAATTTATCTGTGCCTGGGGTGATCCACCCGCACTATGTGTAACCTCTGGGGTTTCTACTTCATCTTTCCATTGTGTGCTTGTCCGTGGTCAACAGTGTATCCGTCCAAAACCTCTCCCCTCTAATTACGCCTGGCTGTGATGTGCCTGGCTCTCTAGCTCCCACCATGCTCCAATCATTCATCTCACTGGCCTCACAGTGTCCTTAGGCGCTCTAGGACTGCTTCAGTCCCAGGAAAGCTGAGGCTCAGGTCTCCGCCAAATCCAGGAATTCGAAAGTACAAGCCCCATCTGTGGTGGGTTTCCCACTCGGTCCTGCCCCACCGAGGATCTGCCAAGGCCCCACTACCTGTTGAGACCTGTGACTACTATGGCCCTGCCTCCTAGGAGCAATGGCCCATGGGACAGATGAGTTAGGGGATTCCAAACAGCTCTGCACAGGTGCCAGTGAGGGACAGAGACTCCTGCCTGGGACAGGTGGCTCTCTCCCCTGCCCAAGGTTTAGATTCGCAGCTTCCACTTCGTAAACAAGTTCATAAAGGGAAGAAGCACCTCTGCCACAACAGGTCCCAGCTAATCTGGGCCATCACTGGGGCAGCAGGTACTGAGAGCCGTCCGTGTGGAGTCGATAACAGAGGAGGTAGCAGGGGTCCCGAGAGCCACAGTAATTACAGACTCTCTTGACCCTGCATTGGATTCTTCGAGGGAAGGGGGAAAATCACTGAAAACCCCCCTGAAAACCTCATAGAAGCAGAAATTAAAAATGAACTTTACAGCCCTTAGAAAGGCTGTCATTTTATTCCCCTTATTAATATTCTGAGGTTGGGAGCCTTTCCGTAAAAACATAATTAATTGAGGCCGCGCCGACAGTAAACAAGCAATTTCAAATTAAACCGAGATGACGGCGGCTTCATTTGCAAATGTGAACAGATTCTCAGAGCAGATAAATGAAGTCACCACAGAGTGGAGACGGAGGGAGAGGGAGGGGCCGAAAGGGGCTGCGTGAGGGGCTTGGAGGGGTGACTTGATGGAGTCATTAATCTTTACCTGTCTGGGCCACGCTGCCACTCAGTTCGGAGAGACTCGCCGCCATCCTCTCCAGCTGCTTCCTGTCCTCTTGGCCTCCCAGGATGAGGGGCAGCAGGTACTTCTGCAAGAAGGGGCCAGGTGAGGAGGTGGCCACTCAGGTCTCTCAAATCCTACCACCCAACTTGCCCTGATCTTCTGCAGGTCACTCCAGTCCCAACACACTCCCCACTAGAAAAAGGGTGCTTGAAAAAGTTACCAGGCTGCAGTTCCGGCCTTGTAAGAACTTCTACAGGAAAAATGACAAAGACCAAGAGAAGGTGAGGAGGAGTTAGGGGTGGCTAGCACGGACCAGGCCAGGTCTCTGAGTTGTCCCCAAGCTCGGGAAGGTCTCTCTGTGAGGGAGACCTCGCCCCTTTCATTCACTTTTCTAAAGATATATATTCAATTCTACTTGAAAAGTTCTAAGGAGAGTCTGCAGAGGGTGTGCCAGCACTGCCCCGCAGGCTGGCTTCTGGGGAGGAGAGGGAAGCGGCTTTCACTGTCCCCTTTCTGAATCTAACACTGGAACTCTGTGAATGAGGCAAACTGCCCCACCCACCCAGAAGCAGTATTAGATCTGCAAAAACACAACACGACTGGAGAAACGAGAGGAAAACCAAGACTTCTGGGATGGCTGATCTTCCGTGGTAGGGATAAGGCACGCACGTCGGAAGCCTACTAAAGAGGGCACCTTGGACTCTTCTAAACATCAGAAGGGGCTTTCTTGTGAAGAAAGCCAAAACAGCCTAGGTCCTCCCAGAACTGAAAACAGGGCAGAGGAGAAACAGCCCCAGGGACCGAGAAAGCCAAGGCTGCTGACTGAAGGGCCACCAGACAAGAGCACCATGGACCAGCCCCTCCCCAGGGGCACAGCTGGGGATCTGTAGGGCTTGGAACAAGGATGCACAGGGGTTGGAGGGATCAGGTGTTAGGAGAACAGAGAGAGCGCCTGTGCTTTGCCACCAAGCACTCTGGGACCTGGAGACCTCCTCACTCCCCAGTCTAAGGTCCACCAAGCTGCAGGGCAGTGCTTCAGCTGAGCACACGAGCCTGGCAGGCGCTACCCAGAGAGACCTTGGGTTTTCAGTCTATTTGGGTTCCAGACAGGAAAAAAAGAGGGACCGTTCTCCATTATGGGTTCTATACTAGTGAAGAAAAGCAGGTCTCACAGGGGTTTGTGGGAGAACTCATTTCAGGAGAGACTCGGAGTGAAGCTCGTCATTTAGCATATGCACAGAAGCCGTTTCTATTCTGCAAAGTGCTTTGCAGCCACAGTGTGAGTTATTGCCCACAGCCGAGCGGAACTCATCAACTGCAGCCTGACGTTTTCTAAGTCTAAAAGTCAAGAAATTCTCAGCTGCATCACCAACTACCCCCCGTTCCTGAGGCCAGAGCCCAGGAGTGGGGAGTGCTGCCTCCACTGTGGCTAAATCTCTGTGCCTGTACAAAGCAAGACAGCCCCCCCCCCGCCACTTTTTTAAAACTTAAAGAATACTACCAGCAGATGTGGAAGACATTTTTGTGTCCCCATTGTGACCAACATTTCAATGTTTCCTTTCTTTTTAAAGCAGACTGGTGGCCAGAGCTCCACAGAAACAGATGACAATCTCTGTGTCACATCTGAACCAAGGTGCCACACCTCCAGTTCTCTTGGAGGGTGGGGGGCAGGCGATGGGACAATCACGTGCTCTTCACGGGCTCTTGGTACTTGCGAACTCTGTGTTGGTGTCTGTCTGCAGCCAGCGACCTGAGAGAGCCTGCCCCATCCAAGGCACTGCACCAGCCGAGAGGGGAAGTCCCAAGTCTGTCCCCAACACTTGGCATCTGAATTTCTGCACAGGAATTTCTTATTCTGGCAACAGACACTGCGCTGAAAAGTCATATTCCACCACAACTCTGTCATTAGCTACTGTACGAGGTCAGAAACTTAGACTCCAAGAATGCACGGTTTAAACACACTTTATGTGCTGAAAGTCACACTGCAAGCCTGGGGAGTCAGTAGGGTCCCTAAAACAAAGTCACCAAACCAGGCTGGGTTAATGGGAGACCTCAGAAGAGAGCACGGCTTCTCTCCGGGGTAAGCAGGCCTGGCTGTGGGGCCATCCTGGCTGTGCATCTTGTAGACTATTTTCTCCAGATCAAGGCTGAGCCTTCCCACTGCCATCATGAGAGAAAATGTTTGTTCAACACCTTCAGCTCTGCTCTGAGCATCGCCTCTGCTTGTGAGGGCTGACTCACAAGCCCAGGGAAAATCCCACGTTTATACAGATGCTACCACAATCCACAGAAAACAAGAAGTGGGCTCCCTGAGCTAGTTGTAAATACCAGGGTGGAACAAGGGCATCTAAGGGGCTTCCCGAGAGCTGGCGGGGGGGGGGGGGGGGGAGCCAGCAGCACTCCAGCACTGTCCTAAGGATGGACTCCTGCCTTCACTGCAACCCCGAGACATCTACAGATGCTGTGAGTCGTCACTCCCAGAAGATTCATGGATACACCTGACCTACTGAGCAACACAGTGCTCCCATCCACCTTCAGTGTGCTCAGAACACTTGCTGGAGCAGCTGGGCAAAACTGCCCAGACTGAAGCCTCTCTCAGTGTTCCCTATCTCGGCTCCTTCACTGAGGATTGTACTCAAAGTGAGAATATCGACATGGGTAGGCATACTTTCACACCACTGCAAAGTCAGACAGTCTGCTCTAGTCTGTCTTACAGACAGACTCTGGGACAGAGTCAGGTTCAACACATACACCTATGCTCCAGAGTCCAAGCTCTTTTTCTTTTTTCTTTTTGGTTTTTTGAGACAAGGTTTCTCTGTGTAGCTTTGGAGCCTGTCCTGGAACTCATTCTGTAGACCAGGTTGGCCTCGAACTCACAGAGATCCACCTGGCTCTGCCTCCTGAGTGCTGGGATTAAAGGCGTGCGTCACCGCCACCCAGCGAGTCCAAGCTCTTAGCAGGCTGTTCTGTCTCTCAAATTTACATACTTCTCACTGGTACTAGGCACTGCTCTAAATACCTGACTTGGCCTTTTGGGTCATGCTGCAGGTGGGGTGGGGGTGGGGCGGTCCAGGGCAGAAAGCTGAAGCAGCAGTGCCTATGTCTTCATGCTTCTCCTGCTCGGCTGCCTACTTCCACCACAGTCACTGTGCTCTAGGGCTGAGCATCCACTGAGTACAGTGCCTCTCTAAGTAAGCCAGGGGCCAGGAGAGGTGGCTGAATGCCACAACACTCTGCAGCCCCTGAGAGGCAACTTACCTTGTACAGCTGGTGAAAGCCAAATGCAATTCCCGCCATGATGATGGCCAAGGCACCGTAATCTCGCCATCGGGAACCGCCAGGGCCTAGTGGTAGGAAAAAAAAAAAAAGAAAGCTAGGACAAGTCTCCAAGACCCCTCCCTAGGAGTGGGCGTGTCTCAGTTGACAAGTCTCCAAGACCCCTCCCTAGGAGTGGGAGTGTCTCAGTTGACAAGTCTCCAAGACCCCTCCCTAGGAGTGGGAGTGTCTCAGCTGGCAGGCAAGGTGAGACACACAGCTGTCCAAAGTAGCATGTGACCCTAGGAAGGGCTGATCAGCTCTGCCTTCTCTTCTTCCCAGGCTCCCAGAACCATCTGCGTCACTTGAGATGGGAGTGACCTGACCATGAGGTGCTGGGTAGAGGTATCCAGCTGTGAGCTGTGTCCAGCCTTGGGGGTCAGATGGCAGAAGTGATGTGAAGACCTTTGGCCTGGCCTATGAGGTCAGAGAACAAAGGATCCTTCCAGGGGCTAGTGTGTGCACACCACACAGAGGGATAAACCAGGGCCCACCAGTGACCTGGGCCTCTCTGCTCTGCTCACTCCTCAGGCTCTGAAGACACAAGTCTGCAAAAGACTAAGCAAGGTACTTTCTGAGGTGCTAAGGGGCAGGGCCAAGGCCTGTGTCCTGGAGGCCAGAGTGGGTGGGGTGAGGAAGACAGGTCAGCCCCCGCCCCCCAAGCACTAGCCCACAGCAGTGGGGTGGCAGTGAAGGTTTTGGAAGAGGAAGTGCCACAATCAGAACTCTGTATTTTAGGAGAACACCGGGCTAGCTCTAGGGCCAGCTAGAAACGGGAAACACTTTTGCGAGGCCACGAAGGTGAAAACAGCCAGTCTAGATCAAAGGCCAAGGAAGTTTGAGAAGGAGAATTTGCCATTTTGTTGAGGAAGTGGACTGAGCATCCAGTCCTCACCTCAGGGCAGGCTCCTGACCAAGTTCAACCTTTATTGTGTTTTTCCTTTCTGCAACTGTGATCTGAAAACAGTAAATGGAAAATTCCAGAAAGAAATGACCCATAGGCTTTAAACTGTACACCATTCTAAGTAGCATGATGGAATCTGAGCCATCCTGCTCTGACCTCCCCAGGACTCCACTTAGCTGTCCAGTGTATCCACACTGTATATGCTACTTGCCTGTCACACACTGATTACCATCTTGACTCTCAGATTCACTGTCTCAGCATCTCAGCAGAGTCTGCATGAGCCTTCCTTAACAATAGCCTCAAAGCATAAGGGCAGAGATGCTAGAGATGCTGATAATTTGAACCTGCCTAAGAAAAGCCTAAGCATTTCCCTTAAGAGAAAAAAAAGTGAAAGTTCTCAATAAAGAAAAACAAAAAACCAATGCTGGGCTATCAAGATCAATGATACAGCAGGATGGGAGCATGCCTTGTATCATAGCCTACTGCCATAGTTACATTCTATTATTGCTCCTCTCACGATGCCTAATCTGTAAGGTAAACTCTATCCAGTCTCAGGCTTCCACTGGGGTCTTGGGATGTGTCTTCTGGGGCGAAGTCCCCACAGTTCCAGGTAAGAATCCCCTTGCATATGAGAGGTGGGTTCTCTACCATCCCAAGAAGGGTTCAGGAGGGGCCTGGGTATGTAACCTGGCCTGCCTTCTCCAGGCCCCTGGAACAGAGGTCAGTGGGCCTCCTCTCAGGGTCTCTGTCAAGAGGAAGGACAGAGACCACAGTGGGCACACTTGGCAGTCATGGATGAATCAAGGTACTGTGCCCAACAGGTGAGAGAAAAGCTGCCTTCCTCCAAAGGTAAGTGTGGGAGCAAGGAGGGTCAGGGGCACTGTGGGTCCCCTCAGGAGGGCTGTAACCAGCTTTGGTGCTTCAGAGAGCTCTCCTGCCTCGACCTCCCCTCTCCGCCTATGCCTGCAAGCTCACTGAGATACCCGCCACCATCTGCTGTCTCGGGACCAATGGAGAGGAGCGGGGCCTCATGCAGACTTAGTGATGGGCTCTGGGCATGTGACCCAGCCAGGAAAGCCAAGTACCCCATGACCTCCAAGAAGGTGAGGGCCACACCCCTCCTGTCTGGACTATTAAACAGTGCTCTCAAGAGGCAATAGGGGATTGAAAGAATGTCTCCTTTACTACAAGGGATTCCCCAACATGGCCCAGCTCGTCTTGGCCATAAAACTGCAATTAACATAATGGGCTTCTCCTAGCCTTCAACTCCCATTTCTGTTTTACATGTTCTGACAAGACTTGTAGTTTAAGAATCAAGCAGCAGCCAGGCGGTGGTGGCCCACACCTTTAATCCCAGCACTCGGGAGGCAGAGGCAGGCGGATCTCTGTGAGTTCGAGGTCAGCCTGGTCTCCAAAGCGAGTTCCAGGATAGGCATCAAAACTACACAGAGAAACCCTGTCTCGAAAAACCAAAAAAAGAAAAAAGGAAAAAAAAAAAAAAAAAGAATCAAGCAGCAGAAGTCAGTGTACAGAGGCATTCCCTGTCACCAACTCTGTCCATAGCTCTATGCTACTCTTGCAGAGAATGTTTATACATATGTAAATCACGAGGCACATGTCTGAGTCCCTCTTCCCTCCCATTTCTCAGCGTCTTTCCTACAGCAGTCTGGTACCCCATGGAACCTCCCTGCTGACACACAGATCCCTCTCCGATCTGTAACTACACCACACACACTGTAGACCTGTGTCAGCTACCACACAGGCCATCAGAAAACCTGAGACTTCACAGGGACACAGGTCAGAAGGAATGTGTGGTCGTGACTCCCTCCATAGGGCTCTGCAAATCCATCCACCAGCCACGTATTCAGCGCCTGTTCCGGAGCATCCATCAGATGTAGATTCTGCCAGTCTGGCAGCAGCAGAGGATGGTGCTTCGCTCTGTTTCTGATGGGCACCCATCTTATTTTGTGTGTGTTTCCTTTTGGCACAGTGTATGCTTTCCATCTTCCTACTTCATTTCTTCCCCTCCTCACTGTTGAGAGACTTTGTTACGTAGCATGGATACTAGTCCTTTGTGACAAGAACCATAAATACTTCATTTCTTTCCTTTTGGTTCTGCTTATGGTCTTGAGTGGCATGCAAATGTTTTTTTTTTTGTGTGTGTGTGTGTGTTTACAGACATTTGTCAGTGTGCTCTGGGGTTTGTGTTAGGGTTAACAAGGATGTCCCCACTCTCTGTCTGGACTACGCTGTGATGTCCAGTGAGGTGTTCACATCTGAAAAGGCCACCCCATGAAGGCAAGGGCTGCGCTGCCTGTCGTGGCCATCCCTGTGTGTTGTGAGTCCCCTCTAGTCCCACAGGCGGCTCCGCCAGCCCACAGTTGGCCCCTGGGATGCAGTCTCTGAGTCCGGCACGGGTCTTTCCATTGCTCCTTCTTTCTCTTCTAGTCAGCTTGGCTCTTCATGCCAGATGTAAAATCCAACCTCTAGTGAGGGAGAAGTCCATTTTTAGGAGAAAAATGTGTTGAAAGAGTGATCTTGCCACTCTTTGAAAGGGTCCCTTGTTCCAGAGGGACATCTGTCCATGCAACCCAAATCCCCAGAGAATACCTCCCCATGGTGCTGCAATCAGCAAAGCACATTCACCATTAACTCTCAAACTGCCACTGGCCACTGAGGATCCTACAAGAAGGCAACTGTACTGGCTGGCAAGCCGAGCAGACCTGCAGTCTGCTGAGTCAGCTGCTTCCCTACAGGCTCACCTCCCACGCTGGGACAAGCACAACCTCTTTCTGCTGACATCGAGACCGAGGCCAAGCAGCCTCCAGAGCTTGTGATCTGGGAGCTCAGACCCTGCACAGCTGTCCACCATGCAGAAGCTCTGCCCTCCCCAGGCCCGAGAAACACCTGTAGTTCCCTGCCAGCTCACCCTTCACCCTCACTGCTGTGGCGTTCCTGCCAGGCTCGCGTTAAGAACATTTTATTGCCCCCTGGTTTTCATTATTAATGAAAAGGGACCAGAATGATCTTTCCTAAAGTTCAGAGAGTCTATAAAGACTAGAAGCTGAAATGCCATTTTACTCGTTTTAGAGATGTGTGATACAATTCTGTCTGTGGCAAAATGAAGAGAGAAAAACTCAGATGCAAAAGCCTCTTTTGCATAGCATGGCTTCAAGGGTAAGAGACTCCACCAAAGCAGTGCACACTGCCTCCCACCTCCAGCCCTCAGCATCTGTCTCCTGCCCACTCTGCGTCCAGGAGACTCTTCTATCACTGCACGCCCCAGTGTCCGAGGGCAGAATACAAGGCCAGCAACTTGATGGCTCCAGGTGGGAAGGAAGATGGAAAAAGCTTTTTGAAAAATTACTGCATTTATTTACCTACTTATATGTGAATAAGGGCATGAATGCACACATGTGTGGAGGTCAGAGGACAACTTTCCTGAGTCTGTTCTCTCCTTCACTACATGGGTCTCAGGGATCAAACTCAGGTCATCAGGTTTAGTGGCAAGTGCCTGTACCCACTGAGCCAGCTTCTCGACCTGAGTAAGCTATACAACTGGGGCTGGAGACATGGCTTAGTGGTTATGAGTACTTGCTGTTCTTCCAGAGGACATGAGTTTTGCTCCCAGCATCCACACAGCAGCTTACAACTGTCTGTAACTCCAGTTCCAGGGGATCTGATGCCTCTGTCCTCCAAGGGCACTGCACTAATACACACACACACACACACACACACACACACACACACACACCCCATAATACATAATAAAAAGTAATATAAATAAATCTTTTTTTTTTATTAAAAAAAAGCTGCACAACTACCAGACAGCATGGTCATACCTATAATCCCAGTATTTAGGAGGCGGAGGCAGGGAGATCACAAGTTGGAAGGTAGCCTGGGCTACATGACAAAAGTGAGAGTGAGAAGGCTAGAGAGAGCAAGATCAAGAGCATCCTGCTTCTCTCAGACCCTGACCATTGATGGCTCTTCCCCGAAGGCTCCATCACCCAAATGGTGGAAGGGAGAGCCCCACCATCACCACAGCCCTGGGAGCTCTGTAAAGGACATAGGACAGCAGGGACCATCCTAAACACAGGAGCATCTCTGGGACTGGGTCTCTAAGACACAGGAGGGGACAACTGTTGTGAATTTGACACCCCCGTCACCGTCACACACTGCATTCTGAAGCGGCCTGGGCACTGATGGCTGCCTGAAGGTCTGCTCAGAGGCTCAGGCCTGGGGCAGCTGTTGGGACAGTGGCCATGGTGGCAGAGAAGCATCTCCAAGGCCCTGAAGCTATTCTCTGAACACCAACAAAACCAACACTGCCTGGTTCTTTCGCTCTATCCAATCAACAGCAGAATCCTCTTAGCACACGGAAGGGACAAAAGCAGGCCGGAAGATGCAGAGGATCACAGGTAGGACACAGCCAATTTGAGCTGAGGAGTACGGTCTCATCTGCTCATCAGCAACAGGCCTGGAACTCGGCATGTGATCATTCTGCTGAGACAATATACTCCAGTGACTGCCCTTGGGAGGCTGGCGGCCCAAGCACTGGGCAGAGCAGTGGCAGTGGCAGACATCAGCTAGACAGGTGGACTTCCCTCCTTGCTCATCGGGGCTGGAACTGTGACTCTACAGTGGTGGGCCAAGCTCCTCAAAGCTGCCTGCCAGCTCCACTCAGAAGCCACCCTGAAAATTAAATGACAAGACAGGCTCACTCAGCAGGACCCTGGACAAAAGCCAGTCTACAAACCAGCACCTGCCAAGGTGTGGAGTCGCTGGGTCTTTTGCATAGACAGCAACTGAAGGTTCTGCAGACCAAGCTAAGCCGGGCTGGCTACAGCACAAGCACACAGAAGCACCTGGCTGTAGATAGCCAATGTGAACACAGAGAGAACTGAACCTAGAGGCCAGCATCTATAAAGCAAGATATCACAGCTCTGCCAGCTCAATTTTAGCTCTTCTACACGATGTTGATTTCTGGCAGCTTATTATATACTGGGCGTGTTATGTCACATCTGAAGGCAAAGAACTTGAGACTAAGTCGACAAGCACCAGTCACAGCCAACAGATCCCAGGCCTGGCTTCACATGCACTTCCAGTGAGAATGATCTTTTCCATTTTTCATGGGGCTGTGATGCTACTGGCCATGTCATCTGTAGGCAGGAAGGATGGTAAGCAGTGTGTCCACATCCCCTCATCACAGCTGAAGACCTCCAAGCTCTGAGATCAGGGGCAGTGAAATCAGATGCTCAGAGGCTGAGCCCAGGAGCTGAAGACCAACTCAGGCAACATGGGATGGGGTCTGGACAAGCAGAACCAGGGCTGGAGGGACAGCTCAGGAAGGAGCATGTGCCTAGCACTGATACCTTAAACAAAGGAAAGAAAAGCAAGCTGTGGTGGCTCATGCCTGTAGTTTTAATCTTTGAAAAGCTGAAGCTTGGCTTGAGTTTGAGGCCAGTCTAGACTACAGGATGAGACCTCTCTCTCTCTCTCTCCACACACACACACACACACACACACACACACACACACACACACTTCATTATACACACACACACACACACACACACACACACACTTCATTATACACACACACACACACCAGCCTAATTAAAAAGAATCCAGAAGAGTTCAGAAATAGATCGTGTTGATGACTAACTGATTTTTAACAAAGAAGCCAAGGTCACCCTGTGGGAGAAAGGACAACCGTGAGACAATGGTGCTGGGACAAGGGACAATCCACTAGAAAAAGTCAGGAGTTCACACTGTATCAGAAGTTAACGCTACAGGGGCCACATATGAGCAAAGAACAAAAACTACACAGATTCCACATAGAAACAGAAAACACACAAGTCAAGGCTTGGGACAGACAAAGACATAAAAGTATGGGCCATAATGTAATAAAAAGCTGAACGGCCAACAGCTAGGCAAAGGTATAGGTGGGATTTCTGGGGAGAGAAAGGAAGAGGAGGAGGAAATCAAGAAACAGGGGAGACACCAAAGACATGGAGGGAGTTGGACATGCAGAATGAAAGAAAGGTAGAAAGCCATGAAGCAAAATGTAGATGAATATAAATGGGTTAATTTAAGTTATAAGAACTAATTACTGGAGCAAGCCTAAGCTAAGGCCTAGCTTTCATAATTAATAATAAATAAGTCTCCATGTCATTATTTGGGAGCTGGCTGGTGGGACAGAGAAAGACTCGTTACACCATAAAAGTCAAAACAACTCAAAAAAATGGATGTCAACAAAAGGCACCATCACAAAAATGAAAAGGTGAGCCACAGGCTGGGAGACAAGAGATGCAAACAGGGGACTAGATATAGACACGCTCTTACAACTCAACAAGGCCGCTTTGAAAAGGGCAAAAGACTGTGAGAGTCTCCATAAAAGACAGAGGAATGACCAGTAAGAACCTGAAAAGAGGGGGCTGGAGAGGTGGCTCAGGAGTTCAGAGCACTGGTTGTTCTTGCAGAAGAGCCAGGTTCTGTTCCCAGCACCCACACGGAAACTCACAACTATCTCTAACTCTAGTCCCAGGGGATCTGATGCTCTTTTCTGGCCTCCACAGCACCAGGCACACATGTGGTGCACAAATCTACACACAAGCAAAACACTCATACACACAAAAATAAGTAAAAACAATTTAAACCTGAAAATATGATTGGCATCATTAGTCTCTCTATGAAATGCAGAATTAAAACTACAGTGAGGTTCTGTTACCAGAGAATACCAGATTCCAGCAAGATATGTGGAACTGCCAAACAAACAAACAAAACCCCTAAAACTCTCCTAATGGGAGTCAGTGAAGATGGCCTAGGAGGTAAAGACACTGGCCACCAAGTCTGTCCTGAGTTCAGTCTTCAGAACACAGACTGTAGGAGAGAGCTGACTTGCTCTTTGGTCTACTCCATGGGGCTCCCCATGACATAATGCTCCCCCTCTTCTCTCTCTCTCTCTCTCTCTCTCTCTCTCTCTCTCTCTCACACACACACACACACACACACACACACACACACACACACACACAGGGTGGGGAGGGGATGAAATCTGGACTCCAGCATGGGTCAACTCTGAAAGCATTTATGGTAATAAACTAAGCACAGAAACTACACGCATGTAACTGACCATAAATGAAGTCTGTGAAAAGGCCCAGCTGTGGTGACAAGGCATAGACTGGTGTTAACAGGAATGAGGTATGGGGATAAAGGCACAAAGAAGCTCTTTAGGAGAATAGAAATTACACACACCTCTTTTGGAAGTTCCTACATTGTGATTGGCGTGATGGTCGCACAAATAAAGTGAGTTATAATTTATCAAATAGGATACTGAAAACCCAGGACTCTTACTGCATTCATGTTACACCTCAGAAAACTGATTAGAAAGAAGATAACTAAGATTCAGAAATCAGAAACTTGGTATCCAGCAATTCCATGCTAGACACCATCCATCCAAGCATGTGTCCACATAAGATTTGCACACCAATGCTCTCAGCAAGCAGCATTATACATGTTGGCCAAAACAGGGCCAAAGACACAGCTTAGCAGTAGAGTACCTGCCAAGCATGTACAAGGCTTCAAGCCCAACTCACGCTATGCAAAAAAAACAAAAATATGAGCAGGAGATCACCTAACTATCCATCAACTGGTACACAAAATAAGGACCATTCATACAATGGAATACTAACCAGTAGGGAAAAGGAACACTGCAATGTGGTGAATCTCAAAACCATTAAGCTAAGAAAAAGAAGCCAAGCATAGAAATCACCTACTCTGTAACTCCATTGACCTAAAATGCCCAGAAGAGCTGAATTTATGGTAATGGAAAGTAGACTAGTGATTGCCTGGGGATAATGGTAGGAACAAGGATTAATAGTGAATGGGTCCAAAGGGCCTTATAAGAGCATAAGAATTCTCTAAAGCTGGTCAATGACAATGGTTGTTCCCCAGTTGAGTTACTAAAAACCATTGAATTGTACACCTGAAATGGATGAGTTTTGTGATATATAAAATTCCAATAGTTCAGCCGGGCGGTGGTGGCGCACGCCTTTAATCCCAGCACTCGGGAGGCAGAGCCAGGCAGATCTCTGTGAGTTCGAGGCCAGCCTGGGCTACCAAGTGAGTTCCAGGAAAAGGCGCAAAACTACACAGAGAAACCCTGTCTCAAAAACCAAAAAAAAAAAAAAAAAAAAAAAAAAAAAAAAAAAAAAAAAAAAAAATCCAATAGTTCTAAAAAACATGGTTTGAGGGGCTGGTGAGATGGTTCAGCAAGTAAAGCTGCTTGCTGCCAAGGCTGAGGACCTGAGTTCAATGCCCAGAAGCCACATGACAGAAGGACAACTAACTTCTACACGTTGTCCTCAGACTTCCACACATGTACTGTAGTATGCATGTGCACACAGGCATGCACATACATGTTGGGGAATATTATTTTAAGGTGTGTGACTTTTGTTTACATTGTTACATTGCATTTGTTTAACTCTGTGAAGCTGTGTTACTTTGCCTGTGTAAAACACCTGATGGTCTAATAAAGAGCTGAATGGCCAATAGCAAAGCAGGAGAAAAAATACGTGGGTTTGGCAGGCAGAGAGAATATATAGAAGGAGAAATCTGAGAGGAAAAAAAGAAGTAGCCAGAGAAGGAGGAGGACTCCAAGGGCCAGCCACCTAGCTACACAGCAAACCACAAAGTAAAGGTAAGATTTATAGAACTGCGAGAACAGGAAAAGCCCAGAGGCAAAAGGTAGCCAGGATAATTTAAGGAAAGCTGGCAAGAAACAAGGCAAGCTAAGACTGGGCATTCATAATTAAGAATAAGCCTCCATGTATATTTATTTGGAAATTGGGTGGTGGGCCTGCCAAAAGAGCAAAGACAAACAACAACATTTTGGCTAACCAACTTGGGGCTCTTGAATTTTCATAGGGCCTGAGAAAGCCTGAAAAGGAAAAAAAAAAAAAGAAAGAAAGAAAAGAAAAGAAAAAGAAAAAGGACAGGGCTCATTTAAGAGGCACTGCTATTCAGCCAACATCACTAAATAAAAGCAAGCTAAGTAAAAAACGCTTGTGGCAGGTACGAGCTTCCTATAGCTAGGAAGGTTGAATGCAGGTCCTGGTCAGACAAACCTCCTCCCAGCCTCGAGTTTCACGCTTGTTTTTCATGACCCAAGAAGCAGGTGGAGCCAGCTGAGAGCCGGGTGTGGAGGATCCAGGTGTAGGTTAGCAATTTAAGAGTTTGCTCATAGGGTCAAAAAAGGCTGAAGATACACAATAAAAGGTCCAGATGGAAAAGCTCTGAACAGGTTATAGTGTGTTTTACAATGGGCCTAGGCTTAAGAAAAGAAAAAGGGTATAGTCATAGAAAAAAAACGAATAGTTTAAAAATAATAATGAAGTCTTTAAAGAGAGAGTAAAAGTAATATAAAACAAAAAACCACATAAGATGAGAAATATACAGGGAGTCTGGATCCTGCATGTTATTGTGCTGATTTTGAATTTTTTGATTATTGAAAAGCAAAGGACAGCTGCCGAGAGTCCTGGAATTGAAAAAGGGACTGTTGAAATAAATCAGCCTATATACTTCAGGAATGCCTTAACTTTTAAAAAGTCAAAAAATGTATTTGTCAAATGGAAATCAAAAATGCTTTGGAGTTTTGTTCCCACGGGAGATGAGAGGCTGTGGATTCCTTCAGGGTTAATATGGATCAGATTTGATCAGGCGAGACCTCCTGAATCTTGACAGGTGATATCTATCAGCAAAAGTTACTGTTGGTCTTCCCAGGACTTGGCCATTATCTCAAATTTTCTCTCTGAGACCCTAAAGATACTGCAGGAAGCAGTTGGGAGAAAACTATACTCACATTCCCAAGAGTTAGGGGGTGGGTTGGTTTTGGGTTATTTGGTGGGCTATGGATGTTTATTATCATTTAGGGGAATATAGTATATTGATACAAATTTAAAGCTATTTTTGTTACACTGTATATATGCTTCTACTCTTGTTTAAAGGACTTTTGTATATTGATATAAATTTAAGGTAATTTTTGTTACAACATATTGTGTGTGTGTGTGTGTGTGTGTGTGTGTGTATATATTTTTTTCTACTCTTGTTTAAGGTATGTACCTATGCAGTTCATTTAAAAATGTAAGATAAAGTTCTAGTTTCTGAAAGCTATTATTATAAATTATATAGAATAATCAAAAAACATATGTTAGTAGTTAGTCCTTTATAGCAACCAAATTTGTACATGTGTTAGGTATGTTTTTCAGGTTAAAAAGGTATATTTTAGATAGATGGTCTTCAAATACTTCAAAGACCTATAGAATATGGCATTTAAAATGTTTTGTTCATTTAAAGTTTTTTATGACATTGAGACACATCTGCTCCTGGCAGCACCAGTTTACTTTAGAGAAGATGATAGGCACTGAAGAAACTCCTTATGGAGTTTGCTTTCATTGTGGCAATGTTACCACTGGGCAAAGAAACTGTTCTTGCCTTTGACTGATGACAATGTGCTATGCAGACTGGACATGCAGGACACACAAGAAAAAAAAAACTGTTGAACTTTGCCAAAACAAAGTAGAACAGTCCTTCAAAATTCCTGCTTCACAGAAGAGTCTGTCAGATATTCTGCAGGACACAGAGAAAAGTGACTGATGAACTTTGCCAATACAAGGCAAGAAAGTCCTTCAAATTTCTTGCTTCACTGAGAATCAAGACACTATGGGCCTGTAGGCTGAAGACAGATGCACCAATGTTACAGAAGGAACTTTGGGTGACTGTCCAGGCAGTCAGATGTCTCTGTCATTGCTAGAGTTTTGGGGTCTTTGATGGAGTTGAAGACTAGACAGTTATAGTTGAAGTTTTCTTTAGTTATGACAGAGAGTAAATTAGGTATAAAACTTGAGATTCATTAAGATAGGATAGATAATGGAGTATTTTCTTTTAATTTGCCAGACACAAATAAACTAGAATTCATTACATTGTGAATGCAATCTTTAATTGGTAATTGTTCTTTTTGTATACAGTCTTATTATGTTAAAGTTAAAACCTTTCATTTTTTGTTTAGACAAAAAAGGGGAAATGTTGGGGAATATTATTTTAAGGTGTGTTACTTTTGTTTATGTTGCATTTGTTTAACTCTGTGAAGCTGTGTTACTGTGCCTGTCTATAACATCTGATAGTCTAATAAAGAGCTGAATGGCCAATATAGAGGCAGGGAAAGGATAAGCAGGGCTGGCAGGCAGAGAGAATATACAGAAGGAGAAAACTAGGAGAAAAAAAAATAAGTAGCCAGAGAAGGAGGAGGACTCCATGGGCCAGCCACCCAGCTACACAGCAAGCCACAGAGTAAGAGTAAGATTTACAGATATAAGAGGACAGGAAAAGCCCAGAGGCAAAAAGTAGCCAGGATAATTTAAGTTAAGGAAAGCTGGCAAGAAACAAGCCAAGCTAAGGCCAGGCATTCTTAATTAAGAATAAGCCTCCACGAGTATTTATTTGGGAGCTGGGTGGCAGGCCTCCCAAAAGAGCAAAAACAAACAACAACACATATACACACACACTTTTAAAATTAATGATAAATAAAATGAAAGACAAGAAAGTCAGAACTGGCTGCAGAGTGGCAGACTGACACAACAGGGCTCATCTCCAGAACCACCCAGCAACACCAGGACACACCTTTCTAGGAGAAAAGGGGTAGGTGTAGGTGTGTGCCATCAAAACTACACTCTTTTCCTTTTCAAAGGGTAACGCAAAAAGGCCAAAAGGTCTTTTCCCTCCCCACCAAGATGGTACCAAGTTCAAAACATCAGATCTTTCCCCCTTTAAGTGGAAGGCAAAAGAAACAAGGACTAATGATGCATCTATCTGACAGAGGACACAAGATGAGTAACAGGCAGGCGTGTCCCAAAAGGAGATGTGCAAGTGGCCAATAAGCACATGAAGGCACCGAATCTCAGCAGACATCATGGAAAGGGAGAGCGGGCAAGCAGAAGTAAGGCCTACACACACACTAAAATTGCCAGTGCTCCTACTAGAGACCACCAGCTGCTGCTGAGGCTAAGGCTGCTGGTGGGAAGCTGACACAGGACAACCACTTTGGAAAATGGTTTACCAGTTTCTTATAAGGTTAAACATACACTTAACATACAAACCAGCAATTCTCCTCGTAGGCATTCACCCAAAAGAGATAAAAGCACACACAGACTTGTACATGAATGTTCACAAGAGTTTTATTCATAATGGCTAAAAACTGGAAACAACCCAAAGTCCATCAGCTGCTGAGTGGATAAACAAACAGCGATACATCCTTCCATACAGTGGGATATAGCTTGGTAATAAAATGAAGCAACTTTTGACACACACAGCAACCTGGATGTATCTCAGTCCTATGCTGGGCAGAGAGACCAGACTGAAGTGTGCATGCCATATGATTCCATTTATACAAAACTCAGGAAAGAAAGATCTAACAGGCAGCAAGAAAAAGCAGAGCAGTGGTTGCCCTGGAGGCAGGATGGGGCTGAACTGACTGGAAATGGGGCACAAGGGAACCTTTCGGGGTACTGGAAATGTTCTGCAATGTAGTGATGGTTATATGAAGTGCACACTCAAAACTTAAATGGTGCAATTACGATGGGTGCATTTTATTTCATGTAAACTACCCTCATTAAAGGTCACACGCGCGTACACACACACACACACACACACACACACACACACACACACACACCCTGTTCAATGTTTTTCAAAGAAGTTAGTAGTGGCTGAGAACAAAACCCAACAATGCAGGTGCTAAAAGTTTTCCCCACCCCATTAGAGGCTGAAATCAAGGGGGAAATATGACCTCAGGATTCTAACACAGCCTGAAAATCCACGCCTGATAATGCTTGACTCATACAAAAGAATCTTAACATTTAGATGTTATAAAGAATGATAATAAAGTAGCAAGTCCTACCCTCCTAATACGCCAGCTGAACCTTTCTAAATACCATAGCACTAGCCACCAGAGCCTGCCTAGGCCCAGGTAACAGCACCCTGAGCGTAAGCATTCATGTCAGCTCTAACAACACCTTGCTGGGCACAGATGATAAGGACAGCAGGAGCGACCTGGACAGGCATAGTCCCCAATGTCTGCCCTCATTTGTCAGCCTCACGTAGATGGGAAGATGATGCAACCATGCTCCTGTCAGAAAGGAGGGGATGGAGAGGAGATGGCAAATCCTAGGTGTCCTTGGGAGGTAGCTGATCCTTTTCCTTCTTGTAGGTTGGTGGTGGCAGATGGGGCACTTAGGGCTGAAGCAGGTGGGCAGGACAAGATGGATGCCAGCAAGTTGTCAAGGATGCAGACCTGGGTCCCTGAAGACTGCAGAGCCTCCACGGTGAGCTTGATGCCCTACGTTTAGGTAGCAGAGAAAATCTATTTTCTGAAATGTAGCCTTGACTTAGTGACATGCAAAGCCAGTTCAAGCCTCATCCTTTCAAGGCTCTGAAGACCACCATTCTGGAGTTGCAAACTGTTGTTCCTGCACACTGAAAGGAAACTGTCAAGGTCATCGCTGCGGAGCACAGAAGTGGCTAGTCGTCTCTATCCTTCCCCCAATGCCAGGGACCTCCTGAACGTAAGCCTGTCCTTCACTGTCTCCACAGCTTGCCCAGAGCAGCCTGCATAGACTGAGCATGAGAATGGTCCGGCTGATGGGCACTGTCATCAGGCATTTCTTCTCAGTTCTCCAGCACATTTCCACCACAGTTCACCCAGGCCACAAGCATTTCTAGACATCTGCAAAGTCAGAGCCTCGGGCCATTAGAGTTTTTAAAAAGCCTCAGGACTCACAGACTAATAGGAAAGACACTAAAATGAATATTTAAGTGCAGCGTGGTGGGGAGCAGGGGATTGCGAGAGCCACAGGGCAAACTCCATCAGGTCAGAATGAAGCCCTGGAAAGATGCCCTGAAGGAGTGGACAGAGGACTCCAACTACGGGGAAACGCAACGTGTTGCTGGACAAAGAGACAAGGAGGGCGAGGGCAGCTCAGGCAGGCATACTCCCCATGTCCGCCTCTGAAACAAACGACTAACATCAGTCCAACGACATTTCTCCCAATAGACAAGGCAGCTTCAGAAGCGACTGGCTATCACATGTTGCTGGTCATCCTCTGTCAGTGTGATGGCTTAGCTGTCTTTTTTTTTTTTTTTTTTGCTGCCTTCCCTAGCATGTTCCAGCTTCTCAGATCGCCCCGGAGATCCTTGAGGTCTTCATGTAGTTTCCTGTCTTGGCGCTCTTGTCCATCCTGTCAGAACACTGAACCCGTCACCCACCGGGTCAGTGAAGCTTTTGCTCTCAGGAGCGCCCCTTCCCCTCGTCGGCACCAGCCTCCTCCCTGGCCCTGCCTCCCAGGCACTGACATGCTGGCTTAACTGTCTTCCCCTAGACAGGGGCAACTGCAGGGAGCAGTCAGGCTTGTGCTATGGTTTGGCGCTGTTCCCCGGCGCTCTTGGAAGGTATCGAGAACGTCACTCTAGCGAGACCTTCAGCCACTGTGTGGTGACATAGGACCCCAGACCCTTCCTCTCCTTCCCTTCGTCTCTGGACATGACACGACGTCACCCAACACCTACAACCAGAGAGCCCAAACCAGCAGGTCAACCAATCACAGACAGGAACCATGTGCCTAAAATAACCTTTTTCTAAGTTGACTGTCTCAAGTTTTAGCAATGGAAAACTAACAGATCTTGTTAATGACCTTTTTGTCCCAGAGGTCTAGCACAGTCCCTGATACCTGGGAGTTACTCAATAGTGAGTGCTTGCTCGATGTGTTAAGATAATCGGGGTAAGTATACGTTACTAAACAGGGCTGAAACAGACACAAAGTGGGGGAGAATGCTCTCTCAGGACTCTCTGCCAGCTCCAGGCAACTAAAGCTCAGGCCAGCCTCTAAAGGGGTTCCATTGTCCATCCAAGATGAGGACAAATGCTGGAACCCAGTATCGTTCCAGAAAAATTTACACTGGCCCTGCTTATACCTCAGCACTCCTTGGTACTTATCCCTCTGGGTGGAGACAAGACAGCTCAGCACAAACCAGAGCTGAGCACGGGGCAGAACCCAGAACCTATCCACAGGGCTTGTGATGCACACACAGAGGCTTGATGCAAAGGCAAACACCAAAACCAAAAGGAGAAACAGAGGATAGGGTTTCTTCTTGGATCCTGCCTGGCTTTCTCTGAAGCCCTGGGAACACTGGTGTGTGCTCGCACTAGGTGACACCAAGCTTCCCTCGGTGACACTTCCTGCCACTTTCACAAAGCCTCCTGACTTCCTTAGCCCACATTAATTTTTCTCTTTTCTGTAATCTTACAGAAATTTTTGTCGGTATAATTAATTTTGGCATTAAATCACAACGTCTGATATTATTATTCTCTTTTTCTTAAGAGCCTGTAAAATTCTGAAAGATCATGCTTTGACACTCACATAATGCAGAGTTGAGCATCTAGTAGGTGCTTACACACTGAACCAAACAAGTACACTGGAGTCCTCCCCGTGTTCTCACACTGGCTTTCACTAACATTCAAGGTCACACACACTGGCCAGAAGGCAAAGACAGCAAAGGAGGTCCCAGCAGCCCCATGGCCGCCAGGCCAGGTCGGGAGATAAAGGTCTGCATGCTCGGCCTCTTCAGGTGTTCGCTGACACAAGAGCATTTGGGGATGGACCGAGGGAATCCCATTTTCTAGACTTGCGCTCAGAGATGAAATGTCCTTAAACAGCTGAGAAATGGGAAGGAAGGGCTGCTATGGATCTAGGCATAGACTCAGCAGGAACACACATGAACAGAGGCCATAAATCCCTCCCAGACACAGACAATGCCTCGGTGATAAGCATGCAGATTGCACACCTAGTTCAGAAACTCCCCTGAGTTTGCTTGTAATTAAGGGGGTTAGAGAGGTAAAAAAAATATATAAACCCAATTAATCATTTAAATATTTAAAGTCAGATTTTTTCCCTCACTCCAGGATTAGTATATTTCATAACGCCAGCAGCCGACAGCCCTGGTTTTTACTGGGGTTCATTTTAGAGCATGTTTAAACTAGTCAGATTGAGTGATGCTTCCAGCAACTAATCGCATGTCAAATAAAAGATATTTTATGTAATAAATTACCGCTACAAGTAATTCAAATGTCATTTATCAGTTTTATTATCAGTCAGGCAAAGTCTTGTTTCTCTATATTAATCAAAATCAAGCTTTTTTTTCCTTTTTTTTTTTTTTTTTGAGCAGTTTTGACACCTCTTGGCAAAAGTACAGAAGTGAAGAGCAGTCACCCCCAGAGCTGAAAGGAGTAGTGTAGCAGAACTCGAAGAATGAAGCTGGAGGATGACAACCGGAAACGCCAGCACTAAAAATGATCATCCCATTGTTCCGATGCTAGTGTCAAAGCAGGAGGAAGCCTGTCTCTAAGAAGATGCGTGTTATGTGAGGGCCAGGAGACGAACAGAGTCTAAGTCTGTAATCTTGAAGGAGACTGCAGAGTCAACTGCTGCTGCCGGCCAGAAAAACTACCAGTTAACTCTTTGCACTTCCAGAAGGCAGGCAGGCAAGCGGATGATGTTTGGTGCCAACTCTGTGACCGGGCAGAACAATTTGTTCCGAGCAGGAAGTTTTCAAGTAGCGGAGAGACCTGTTTGGTATTAAGCCGTGGGAGGAAACAGCTGGAACACAACAGATGTGCTTAGACAATTCTGCACCCCAGCTGCCACTGCCTATCCTTAACAAATCCCATTAAACGGCTGGGCTCAGAGAGACAACCCAGGAAAGTGTGGACACTTACTTAGCCTCTGGTTAAAAAGCATGCTTACAGCCCGAAGCCTACACAACAGATTGAGAGGATTTGGGCTGGCAAAGAGAAATGAGGCCCCTGCTCACAAAGGCAGAAGCCTGCTCCTGGGGTCTCAAAGGTCTTCATGCCAGCCGGTGGCTCAGGCTCCGCTCAGAGGGACAAGACACATGGGTGTATGTATTGTGGCTTCACCACTCGGCTTTACCCAGAAAGCAAAGGACTCTGTAAATACAACCTGTGATGCACGCAGCAGCCGACCCTCTGCCTGGCCCCTACCCGAACACCCTGCTGGCTGTGTCTGTTGGGGAGAGAGTCCCTACCTACCCAGCTGCAGGCAAGCCAGGCGGAAATGCGGATGAGGAAGAAGTAAAAGGGCTGCAGTCCCCGCTCTGGGATCAAATGAACCTGCCACTTTTGTTTTGTTTTGTTTTTCTTTTGGAGACACGGTTTCTCTGTGCAACAGTCCTGGCTGTTCTAGAACTGGCCTCAAAATCACAGAGATCTGCCTGCTTCTGCCTCCTGAGTGCAGGGATTAAAGGTGTGCACCACCATCACCCAGATGAACCTGCCATTTTTAAATACACCCTTTAAAATCTGGTCTTGAACTCTGTCTTAAATCACTTTTTGAAAATAAAGCAAAACTTGGAGATAATTAAAATGAAGACAATTTTAGAGAAGACTTGAAAGACAATAGAACCTGTGCTGAGTTATCCAAAAGAAACAAACCTGGGCTGTGTCTTACAGCTCTGGAGAGAACTGTAACTCCTTTAGACTTCTCTCGCATCCCTTACAGCAGAGGTGATGTGCTTGTTTGGATGGATGTATAGGATGGTATCTGTTACCACAGCAGCCTCCATTTAAAACAACAAACTCCCCTCTGCCCGGATCCCATGTCATTCATTACTAAAGGACCTTTGTACTTAATCTGAAACTCCCTGAGAATCTGTCACTACATGAATCTACACAGTAGAGTCAGGACAAGGGAGCGAAGGTTGACCTAAACCTATGAATATTGTTAAGAAAAAATAAAATTAGGAGACACAGTACTTCCATGGGTAAAGGAGAATCCATTCGCCACTCCCATGCCTGTGTTAGGGATCTGACATTCAAAACCACTGGGGTAAGAAGGCGGGAGAAGTGACCGTTTGCGTGGTCCAAGTGCCTGAAATCACACAACTGGCTGGCTTAGCATCCCGTGACCTTTGTCACATGAGTACAACTGGCTCTAGACAAATTTAGGTGTCCTGCTTTTTTATTCCTAGAAAAGCTAAGTTCTCCCAGTTTGCTGTGGTGGAGCCCTGCTCTTGGCCAGTGTCCTGAGTCCCAGGTCCCAGGTCAGCAGGAGGGGAGCCGGTGACTTACTGTATGGCTGAGGGATGAGGTGAGGGGACTGCACGGGAAGTACTGGCGTGGCCGGGCCCAAGGATGGAGGCTCGTCTGTAGCAGTGCCTGACTGCTGGAAAGCCAGGTCGATCTCGTCATCTGTCAGCCCTGGGGAGGAGAGCAAAGGACACAGGTGAGGACTCTGCCAGGAACCACACTGCAGCAAAATCTTCCTTTACAAAAAGGCCCCGACGGCCGCAGAGTGCCTTGCATTCAAGTTCGCTGCCTCCTCGATTTTGGATTCTTGGGAACCTCTCTCAGTTGCAATTTAACCTTAAGCGACAGAATATTAGCCTCAACACTGCTTCCAAATGTGGCTCATTCAATTTCCTTAATTTATCCTTGAGTTTATTGCTGCTTTTGAAGTCGCTCTGTACTGCAATTCTCCATTCTTCCCCCGAAAACAGATACCATCAACTGCAAATGTGGCTCATTTTAATCTGTAATGGTGTTAAAAAAAGAGGGGAAAAAACTAACAATAATGCATGAAAACAGACAGGGAAACAAAAAACTAATTATTGGGTGAGACGACTAATTAGTCTAGATCGTTTCCGAAGACGGGAATAATTTGCTTTATTTTATGACAAATGCAGAAATAAAAAGAAAAATCAGGACTGACTGTGATTAGTATGAATGGGATATAGAATGTAAAGAAGAAAATAAAACAAGAAAACAGATCAAAACAAGACCAGGCCCACACTCTCAGATGATTATTGCTCTACCCTATCACGGGCTGCCTGGACCGCCTTTGGCTAGTTTCTCTTCCCCCTTTTTTCAATCCTCTGACGCTCTCAACTACAATGCACATGGGCATCAGGAAATCGCAGGGCGCCATCTGCAGTGGCTGTAGCATGCGGAAAGGATTTTCCCAAGAAAGAATGGAAGGCGAGTGAAAGCCCACCAAGACCCTAATCTTAGCAGGCTGAGAGCAGAGAGTCTGTGAGCCTGAGGCTGACTGGGTGACTAGTGGTGAAGGATGAGGGCACAGAATAGTAGGAGTGAGTGTCGAGCCCGGTGTGTGACGAGCTTCCCCCAGGGCCCACTCAGGGAATAACAGTGTGTACAAAAGAGATCCACCACAGTGGCTGGGAAGGCAGGTAAGCAGTCACTGCTAGTGTGACGACTCAAGCTGGTCCAGACTCAAGCTGGTCCAGGCTGTTCCGGGCATCCCAATAGCCAGCAGAGAGGCAACACAGAGCTTTTAAACCAGGGTGAGAGCTTTTCCACATCTGGTCGGCAGCTCTCCATTAGAGGCCCACAGCATGGTATACTTGCCCCTAGGGGTGGATGAAGCACAAGGCAGTTCTGAGGATCAGCATCTTCAAAGAGTGGTGCCTCGCACTCTGTGCCTGGGGGCTAATACATGGTGCACATTAATGCTTTAGAGCTCAGCTCTGCTCTGCATCATGTTGGCCTGAGTGGACTCCAGCTATCCCTCAGACTTTGCATGCCCCACCACAAATGGTCAAGGGAGTGCCTCAACTATTCAAAATGGCTCTTGACCTTTTTCCTTTCGTTCTGCGGCAGCGCTTCCCTCTCCACACACATACGAGCTGGAGAGAAGTGAGCGAGCACTACTGCCGTCAGTCTAGGGTACTGTGGACAGCATTCACCCAGATTGGGGGGGTGCGGGTGATCGAGAGACAGAGCATCTTAGACTGGGGCTGGACAAGGTGCCCCACTTCTTTCATCCATAGCTTGCCACAAATGAGTTGTTTTTCCTATCATTTCTCCTCCCCAGAACAGAACAGGGATAAGACAGACAAGCCAGGCAAACTTGGAGGACACAGTTCCTTAGAGCCTGTGCCCCTTGGGCTCTTTCACCTGTCACTCACTGACAACTGCTCTTCCTAAACAGGAAGGAGCACTCCTCGCTAGCTAGCGCCGGAAGGAGGATACTGCTTTAACCAGTTCACAGGCCTCTCTCTGTGTGAAGCAAGCAGCAACCGCGACGTCAGCACAGGCTGCTGGTCACTGGTACACCATGGAATTCTATAAACCTGGTGGATCATGTGCCTTGTCAGCTGCTGGCTACAAACGAGGATAATTTTCCCAAAAGGAGCATTCAGTTGCATTCTCATTTTCCCTTTTGGCTCTTTCAAATATAAACAAGTACGATAATGTTTAGCGCTGGGGAAATATACAGCAAGTTACAGGCTGTGCCTCAGCCTTGCGAGCCGGAGCTGGATAAAGGAGCAGGACTTTCCGCCTGTTGTTCTGCCCTCTGGCCCTGAGCTTTTACGAAGCCTGTTTTCCTAATAAAGCACACCCGGCATTACCTCTGCGGAGCCCACCAGTGAGGCAATGGTTTAAATGCCATCAGCACTTCCTTCCAGGCTCTTGTTTCCCAGAAACCTTATTTGATGCTCTAAATCTACACTGGCTGGGATTCTTATATACCTAGTTCTCTAGGAGAGTCAGGGTTTTGATTTTGTTTTAATAAATAAGTCATTTTACTTAAAACAAAAGGGAAAGAAAACTTTAGAAAAAGAAAGAAGGAGCAAAGCATAACTTTAGAGTTGGAGAGTTATCTCAGCCATTGTACCCACTCAGCAGTGAAAAGCCTGAGGCAGAGGTGAGGAATGCCCAGATCAAACTTGTCCTGGAGAACAGTGGTGCAGGTGCCCACCAGTTACACACATCAGATGGCAGAGTCAGAACTTCAGTCTTGAGTCTGTTAAGGTTTAGAGAAGGATGAAATTCCTTTCTCCCCTGCCACCCTGGACCCCACGTGTAGGTAAGAGCTGGTAACTAGTTCATGGGGCTATAAAACATGAGGCTATAGACACCCCTGGGTCAGACCTGCCAACGATAACCTGCCAATATTTTAACAACGCCAGAGTGACAAACAGGGGCATCCATATGCTTCTCTGGGTGTCCACAGCTCAGGCAGCGCCGGCCAGTTTTAGGACTCTATTTACAGAGCCAGGCTGTCCACGGGGGATGCAGGAACACCAAGCAGAGGGTCACTCGCTTCTCCCTGAATCAAAACTAGCTGTCTCTCCAGCCCCTGGCTCCTGGTTCAGAGATGATCCTACCTCTGTGGCGAGCTGCTGCCACAGGACCCATGCATAAACATCCAGATGCCCTAGCCCCAGCTTTCCTGTTCACCCCAAGATAAACAGTGCAGATCTTTGATTGAGACCTTGCAGAATCCAAAAGGTTAAAAGGAATAATAAAGGAAACTGCCAATTGTAAGTGAATTATATTTGGCTCTGAAAGCCAAGGCACAGGCTATATTATAAAGGCATCTCTTTGTGTTGTTTACCATCACCCTGACTAATGCAGACCTTTTTTGTTGTTGTTGTTTTAAATAATCTCATGCAAATTAGACACACACACTTCCTTCCAGTTGATTGCTATCTGTGAGGAATAATCTAACCACGCAGGGACTGAGCAATGGCTGAACAAAGCCGAGAACCAAGGACTTTGCCATCCTGTGAGTGAGAGAGCAGCAAGCCAGCCACCGCCTCCTAGCCTGCCTTTGGAAGAGTTAGCTCATTCTGACGAAGCTTACATTCTCCTTTTAGTTAGGCGTGGGCTGCTGCTACCTGACACCACCAAGACTTGGCACTTTAATCTCCTTCCAGTGACTTCCCTTGTACCACTGGGTGGTTTCTCTAGAGCTCCATCCTACCACCTATTAGTGGGAAAGAATACCTTCAGAAAATCCTGCTCTCTGGCTCTCTTGCTCCAGGAAGGACAAGAGAAGCAGGAGGAGAGGAGGAGCAGTGGCTGTGGCTGAGGACAGAGCAAGCTACCTCCCCAGCAAAGCCCTCCAACGGGGGGGGGGGGGGGGGGGGGGAGTGTCCCCGGCACCTTTCTTGTTCCCTTCAAACTACTTCTCCAAACATCAGGAAGTTACCACTGCTGCCCCGGTGCAGACAGGGGCCAGGGATTTCTTTTCCAACTCTTCTCCACAGGGGCTGCATTTAAAAGAAAGAGGGTGCATGCACCCGGTGATCACAAAGGCAGGCGGCACTGCTATCTGAACAGACTCAGGACAGCCACACTTGCCTACTTTTATCTCCTAGCAGATCAGCAAACTTCTTTTTCTGAAGGTTTCTATTCGAACGCAAACAAAAGCCAAGCACACCGGGGTGAACACGATGCCTCGCTGTCCTTTCCCAAGACTCAGGCCAAACCCAGTACCCAGAAGGGCTATGTTCTGTGGGGCTGGCTGCACAAGCACTTCTCCAAACAAACAATTCCACACTGACTCCAGGGCCGACTAGGCGCAGCTCTCCACCTGACTCTGGAGGTGACGCTGGGAATGTCTGTGGACATGACAGACGACAGCAGTGTTCTCTGCATTGTGCGAGGGCAGACAACCAAGACAGAGAGCTAGGGATGGTTTGAAAATGTGCAAGATAGTAAACCCCAGCAGCACCTTCCAGGCTGAACTGAGCTTTACAATCATACGGTAGAGAATGAGAGGAACTTGGTGTGTGTGTGTGTGTGTGTGTGTGTGTGTGTGTGTGTGTGTGTGAGAGAGAGAGAGAGAGAGAGAGAGAGAGAGAGAGAGAGAGAGAGAGAGAGAGAGAGAGAGAGCGACCCAAGGCCCATAACCAAGGGCAGCAGCCAAGGGCCCAGAATTCAGATCGTCTTCCTCCATCTACAGCTCCTCAATTTCTGACTCATCTGGGACTCTGGAGACTGAGCGGGGGTCACCTCTCTCAGAACACAACTAGTTATCTGCCTGGCACATTCGGGAGATGAGGCAGGAAGACATCTGGCTAAAGATATGCCCCAAATTAAAAGAAAAATCAACTATCTCAGAATGGGTTCGGGGAGGGGAAAGGGAAAAAGTATTTTTATTTTATTTTATTAACATTTTGTTGGAACAGTAGAGTACAATAAGGACTCTTGGAGCCTCTAAAAGTCGTTGGATGACCTGTAGACCCCTATTTCCCAGTGCCTTGTATAAAATTGAATTTTTTAAACATAAATTACACGTAATGACGACACTGTAAAAACTAACAGTAATGGAAAGCTGTGCTGTATTTCATTAGCCTGTATTATTCCGTGCCACCTGATCCAGCCGGGCCTTGTTTATGAGTTAGTGTGCTAGCAGATGCCGATGGAAGCATTTGCTTCGACCTTGCTCTTCTCATTGGGGCATGAAATTACGACGGCAGCACCTTGATATTACAGCCATAAATACAGTAAACTGCAAATTTAAGCCAACGGCTCCTATTGTCTCTGAACATAAAGCTGATCGGTATTTATTTAAAAGGAGAACAAAAAAAATATTATATATCACCTTGTTTATGGGGCCGCCCCACCCACTCTCTTACCCCTCCCCCGCTCCCCAACCTGTCTAATTCGCTAGGTTAAAATATTAAGCAAATCAGCCAAATACTTTCTTCTCTGCTGATAACTATTCCCCAAGCAACAAAACACAGTTTTTGAGAAAAACAGTTCTAAATATCACTAGCCTGAATCAAAGTTTTTATGGAAATGAAGCTGGAGGTAAGCTGGCTCCCACCATCTTGATACTAATGTATAATTTCAAGAACCGGACCAGAGCCTTTTCCCTCCTTAAACGAGGGGAGTCCGCACAACTCGGAGAAAAGTTGCTGCTGATGCCTTGGAACTGGATGCTCCCTCAGTATCCTGCTGCAAACTGTTCCGCAGAGCGACTGCTTCAGAAACAGCAAAACACTGTCTCCTGGCACCCAGGGGAAGAAAGATCTCTAACCACGAATGAAATTCTCATCTCAGCACAGAGCACTCGGACCTCTCATTAAAACTTGCACCGATCCCTTCCTTATCCCCGTGAACCATAAAGACAATCCATCCTTTAAATGTATCAAATGTGGAAGAAAACTAAACAAAGACAAAGGACCCTGGGAATCAGCAGGCACCTCTCCCAGTGTAAATCACCGAGTAAGAAGCCCGTGCGCGATGTATTTCACTGCCAGCTTACAGACTCAGAGACTGGAAGGCTTTTGCTTACAAGTCTAAAGAGAAGACAGGCTGCTTTCCTCACGTCAAGGAAGGAGGTCCCCGGGGAGACAGAGGAGCTGTGAACACTCTGCCGAATCCAGGTCTCTATCGACACAGCACACAGGAGGAGCATTTCAGCCGCAAACTAAATTCAAGTTGGGCTTTAGTTTCAAAGCAGACAGGCTGCGGTCTTAGGGCCTGAGCCCAGGAGTACAACGACACAGAGAAACCAACCAAGATCAAAAGTTTCTGCACACTTTCGGCAGGCTATTTCACAAGGCAGATGTACTCCCTTGGAGCCCTAAATTATAACGGCCACACCAGGCCCTGAGTTTAGCGCCTTCCACATAAGGAGGGAACTTTCTATAAAATTTATTGAGCGCCTCTGGGGAGCAATATACCTACTGAACAAGACGGACGTGAGCTGCCCCTCTGTTACACAAATTGAGTCTCTTGTATGAACGACTGAGAGGGGCTCCAGGCAGCATTCATGATGTCTGTTTCTAGATCTGTACAGCCTGAAGGGTGCCCCGCTTTCCTTCTAGTCCTTCTTTGGCTACACTGGAAATAATACAAAGAGGGGCTACTTTTTATGTCTGCCATCAATTCTGGAGGATTACAGACTACTGCCCATCACAGAGGACAGCCTCTAACACGCGGTCTTTAGCAACAGGCTGTGGCAGCCTCCTCCCAGGCCCAGGGGACGTGCAGTTATTTACAAGGCCAAGGAACTGACACTTCAGTGATACTTAAACTTCACTGTCTTAGAAGAGCCTGCGGAGACTGTTTGCTTTTTTAAAAACTGGATTTATTGATTTTATGTGTGAGTGGTTAACCGGCATGTATGCATGCGCACCACATGTGTGCAGTGTCTGCAGAGGTCCTAAGAGGAGGGCATTGGAAATCCTGAACTGGAGCAACAGATGGTTGAGAGCCATCATGTAAGTGCTGGGAACTGAAACTGGGTCCTTTGCAAGAGCAGCCAATGCTCTTAACCACCAACGTGTATCTCTGGCCCCTCGTCTGCCTTTTTAAATTTACATTTTATTTTATGTGTGTAAGCATTTTGTCTGCAAGTATGTCTGCACCATGTGCACACAGTGTCCATGGAGACCAGAAAAAGGCACTGGATCCCCAAGAAGGACTTACAGATGGCTGCGAGCCACCGTGTAGGTTCTGGGAATTGAACCCCGTCCTCTGGAAGAGCAGCCAGTGCTCTTAACCACTGAGCCATCTCTCCAGCCCTTTGTCTGACTTTTTAAACAATAGCAACTCATCTTCACTACCAAAGGAAGTCAGCACTGGAAGGAAACTCTTTCAGTTTAAAGGAAGTCCTTGCAGGTCTAGCCTGTTCTCTCTCTTCTCCCACCCTACCTTTTCTTGTATTCATGAAGAGACAAACAAACCCTACAGAAGCCGTTCGTGGTGGTGCACGCCTTTAATCTCAGTGCTGGGAAGGCAGAGCCAGGCAGATCTCCATGAGTTCAAGGCCAGCCTAGTCTACACGGCAAGTTCCAGTCAAGGCACAGATAGTAGTGCCTTACCAGTCTCCACCCCACTCCCCCACCCCCATGTGTGAGTGGGACATCCTGGAGAGCCTGTGCCCACCTGTGCCCACTAACACCTGACACAGCACATCTTCAACAGCAAAGCTGTAGAACAAATCACCCACAAGGAGAACAGCAAAAAGGGACAGGAAAGCGGTGCAAAGTGACCCAGTGACAAGGCACAGACTGTTAGTCACAGACAGGGGCAACAAGTGTTGGAGCGATGTTGGTTGCCACAGGTAAGGATGGCACACCGTGTATTTTCTAAAGCTGGAAGAGAGGATTTTGAATGTTTTCACCATAAAGAAATGATTCTTTGAGGAAACAGGTATGTTACTCTGATCTGAATATTATATATACAATATACACACATCTCAAAACATGATGTGAGACCCTAAAAATGTTCACAATTTAAAAAAAATATGAAGCTGGGCATGGTGGCTCATGCCTGTAATCCCAGCACTCAGGAGGCTGAAGCAGGAGGGCTAGAATTTGAGACCAGCCTAGAATACTGAGTTCCAGGCCACCCTGAGCTATACAGAGAGACCCTGTCTCAAAAAGAAAAGTGGGGGGGGCACTTACTGGTTAAGAGCTCATAGTGTTCTAGTAAAGGACCTGAGTTCGGTTACCAGCACCCACATCAGGCCATTTACAACTTCCTGTAACTCTAGCTCCAGATCTGATGCCCCCTTATGGACTCATGAGTACACGTGCGCGCAGCGCGCGCGCGCACACACACACACACACACACACACACACACGAAACTACAAAATAATAAATCTTTTTTTAAAAGCTTTAAAATAAAAACAAAAATGGTAAATGTTTATGTACCACTTAAAAAGATTTAAAAGTATAAATTATTTGTAAAAACTGTATGTGTCAGTCTGGGGGCTGTGGCACACGCCTTTAATCCCAGCACTCTGGAGGCAGAGGCAGGCGGATCTCTGTGAGATCAAGGCCAGTCTGGTCTATAGAGCGAGAGCCAGGACAGGCTCCAAAACTACACAGAGAAACCCTGTCTCGAAAAACCAAAACAAAAAAAAAAAAAAAAAAAAAAACAAACAAACCAAACCCAAACTGTATGTGTTTATCTATAGACTTAGCCATACATGAACTTAGCTGTGGATATGCATAATGCAGAAAGAGGATGGTGAGAACTGAAAATATGGGTGAGGCATAGAGAGGGGCTATCAGCTGGGGGCAAGACTGAAGGCAGAATTTCTACTGCATACCCCTGTGAATTATGAGATATATATATCCAACACATTTTATTCATATGGACAAACTAATGTTTATTTTATTTTATTTTTTTAAAACAGGGTCTCGTTATCTCAAGATGGAGAAGAAGGGAATATAGAGCAATGATTTCCTAAGTACAGAGTTTCTGTTTTGTGTGATGGAAAAGCCCCACAAATGGACAGTAGTATCAGGATATAATATCATGAATATAACAAATCAATACAATTAATGTAATTAATGACGATCATAAATATAGTTATTGAATGAATAAAAAAATAAATAAAGGCATGAGCCATCATGCCTGGCTTCCACCATCAAACCACCCCCCCCACCCCCTGCAAAAAAAAAAAAAAACAAAAAACCAGGGTCTCACTATAGCCCTGCCTGGTTTGAAGCTTGCTATGCGAACCAGGTTAGCCTTGAACTCACAGAAATCCACCTTCCTCAGCCTCTTGAAAACTGAGATAAAAGGCATGTGCCACCATGCCTGGCTGGATTATTTTTAAAAATAAATGTCTAGAGGCAGAAACACCAAAACCTTGATGCTGAACACAGTCACTTAGAATGGTTACCCTGTTTTCTAGAAGAGAAAAACCAAGACAGAAAAGGTGCAAAGCGGTGCCTTGCACCTGAGACTGGAACAAGACCACATTTCAAAGTTCTTGCTGCAGCCATAGTAGCAAGTCTAAGGTAGCTTTTTTTGAAAATGTGTTTTTAAAAGGCGAACATCTGTCCAATCCTGACACATTTTGGCTGCCCAACTGCTTCTTTCAGCTCCAAATATTTCCTTCAGCAATAGAGATGTTTGTACCACCACTGAAACAAAACAAGTATGTGCTTTGCAATGAGGAATGGCCACCACGTTCTCAAGACAGCCTGATGTGGGAAGCACCCCCACTCTGGAGTTGCTGGCCTCCACCCTAAAGGAAAGCCTCATCATGGTACTTCAGTGCAGTGGGGCTCACTCTTCAGTCACCTGCTGAGTGCCACAAATGTTCCTTCAGAACTTCCTTTTACATCCTGAATCTTGAATCCGTAATTGGAAGAAAGGTTTATTATTTGATATTCAACTTACTTCCCCAAATTTAAAATGGCCAGGGACCCATAAGTATTTTAAAAAGACCTCAACATTAAGCTATACTCACATTAAAACACTTCAGGACTTAATAGGTCAATATATAAATGATTTTGTCACCAGCTTTGTGTGTAGTTCAAATGCATGTGGTATTGCATTCTCCTCCCCTGAGAAGCAGCCCACTGCAAGACAGGCTGGAACCTAGCCCAGGCTCCTCTCCTCTCTACAATCATTGGAAGAACAGGCCAAATCTTGCTCAAGTACAAAGTCCCTGACTTAAGTCTACTATTCAAATGCACTGGTATAGCTATGAACTCTGATTATTATTATTATTATTATTATTATTATTTTACATAGTGTTGGTTGCTGTCTGAGGGTGTAGTGGAAGCACAAACTGAGACCCTTCTGAAAGACAATTTGGTATGCTGCCTCAATAATCTAAAAATGGCCACAACTTTTGACTCAATGATTTTACTTTTGACTCAATGATTTTACTTTTAAGACATAACAACAGAACAAAATAGTATGGACCAAGATGGTTTATCATTTTTTTCCCCCTAGAACTGAGGATTGAACTCAGGGCCTCACACATACTAGGTAAGTATTACCAAGTAATACTACCACGACCTACATCCCCAGCCCTCATGCTTTCTGTAAACAAACAAGCAAATAAATAGCAATGGGCTAGGCAGGGGAGGGGGTTCATGCCTCTCATGCCAGCACCTCACAGGTGTAGTGAGAAGAATCAGAGTTCAAGGTACTCCATGGATTCACAGTGAATTTGAGGCCAATCTGGACTACATGAAACCCTACACCTCAGAAAATAACACAAAAGTAAACAGAGGAAATTACTTAGGTCATCTGTGCTACATTCCAATAATGCAGTATTATTCAAATGTTTATATTCATCTGAAAATCTCTCATAACACTTTTGATACATTAAGACATGAAGAGCTGATGGTATATGCATAGCAAATCTCACCTTTAAAGAGAGCAAAGGGCAGTCATAAGAGTATCATCATGTGGAAAGGGGAAGCATAGCTCACTGGTATAGCATTTGCCTAGCACACACACCAGACCCCAGGTTCATCCCTTGCACTGCACAAAAAAAAAAGGGGGGGGGGGAGAAAAGGAAGAGGAGAAGAGAGAGAAAGAATTTTAAAAAAAATCACACAACTGCACTATAAACAGTGGAGGAAGGGCCTGTCACTCTATCCGATGAATGTCCAGCCTGAGAGTAGGCATGAGGGACAGAGGCTGAATCTGCTGGCCCCTCGTGACGTCATTCCCATCTGCCCTCACAGTCTGAGATCCTCGGTGCAGGCTGTATCTTCCCACTTCCCACAAATGCTACCTGGTAAAAGATGTAGCTACATGGAACTGACTTAGTGGTAATTTACCAGTCTCCTACATAAGGCCCTTCTAAGAAACTTTTTATAATTGTTTTAACTCTCATGGTACAAAATTCTAACAATACATATGGGTTGCTCCCGCCACCTGGTCACCCCATTACATCATTTAGAAGAAATCACAGGCACTAGCTTTTACATAAAAAGCATGTGTACATATACATGTATATACATATATATGATGTATATGTTTACATATATGACAGCATGCTATACATACTTTTGTATCTTGCTATTTTAATTAAAACAAATTAATATGGGGTTGGAGAGATGGCTTAGCAGTTAAGAGTACACACTGCTCTTGCGGAGGACCTGAGTTCAGTTCCCAGATCCAAAGGGACCTGATACCTCTGGCTTCAATGGGCGTATCACACACATGCATTCATTTGCATACACACACTGAGCAACTCACAAACACATAACTTGAAATAATAAATTTTAAATAAAATTAATATGTTCTCAGAGAACATTCCGTATGAGCACATCTACAAAGTGCCACCACTGTGCTTAAGAGAATCTGTTATGTGGAAGCACTATGAACTATGCAACTTATCTCTGATTGAACATTTCCTCTTACAGAGAAAACCACAAGACAAGACCTTGGATGCAACTTACACATGTATGGTATAGCCTCAGGAACCCCAAGTTGATTCTAATCTGCTTTCCTCTGATGGCTAATGAGGTTGGACACTTTTGAGTAGATGTTTCAATGTCTTTACCAGTTACAGCTGTTCTATATTGACACGCTGTTTGTCAAGTATAGTGTTAGAATCATTCAATTAGTTTTTTATCATTGTTGTTATCTTTTTGGTTTTTCGAGACAGGGTTTCTCTGTGTAGCCCTGGCTGTCCTGAAACTTGCTCTGTAGACCAGGCTGTCCTGGAACTCACAGATCCACCTGCCTCTGCCTCCTGAGTGCTGGGATCAAAGGCGTGTGCCACCATCACCACCCAGGTGAATCTTGACTAGTTTGAGGACAGCATTTAACACCACCACAAAGACAGATTGTGCAGTCTTCCCTTCAGTTCCAGTCACTCCTGCTTATGTATACTAAACCCATGCTGTTAGATCTAGACATATTTCAAGTATGAATGTCCCTGGTTACAGCCACCTTTTTATTTCGGAGGTTTCCTCCTTTGATTGCACTTTTGTGTCCATCCTTTCTGATATTAGCATTAGGTTTCTTGTGGTGTCTGCATGGTGTCGTAACACTGTTTTGAATCCTGTGTGTCATTACATAAACGATGTGTCTGAGCCAGGTGTGCTAGCCCACACTTGTAACCGCAGCACCTGGGAGGCTGGGGCAGAAGGACCACTGTTATTTCAAGGTCAGTCTGGGCTACACAGTGCCAGGTAAGCCTGGGAAACAGAATGAGACACTGTCTCAAACCCAAAAATGTTTTTAAAAATTAAAAATCTGTGTCAAGCAGTGATGGAGCACACCTTTAATCCTAGCACTCTGGAGGCAGAGGCAGGTGGATGGATCTCTGAGTTCAAGGAAAGCATGGTCCACAGAGCTAGCTCCAGAACAGCCAGAGCTACATAAGAAACCCTGTCTCAAAAAACAAAACAAATGTTAAAAAATTGTGTCTGATGTAAGCAGCACTGACTGCAGGATGGTTAATTTTTTAACCTAATCTTGGCAATCTTGTTTTTAACATTTATTGATTTAGTGGGGGTTGGGAGGGCAGCATACAAGACTGTGGAGATCAGAACACAACTAGCCATTCTCTCTTCCACTACATGAAATCAAACTCAGGTCACCATGCGTGGCAATCAAGCATTTTTACCCTCAACCCACTAACTTTGCTTTTCATACAGTATTTGATTCATTTACGTTTAGTATAAATGTTGATTCTTGAGGGCTTCAATCTTTACCTTATGAATTTTTTTCCTTTTGACCTGGTTTCTACTTTCTCTGTCTTCTTTTGGGTGTGATTTTTCCTGTTACTGACTTGTCTTTTATGGTAGTTTGCAATGGGCTCCTCACTATAAAGTTACTGTCTTCTCTTTTCCAGTCATTAAACAGCTTGGGGAGTTTTCTGTTTGTTTGTTTGTTTTTCTTCATTCTCTTATTTCAATGAACATCAGATCTCTGCAGTAACAATTGTTGCCTACCTAGTGGGGGTTCTTGTCATTGTTGTTACTATTATTACTACTATTATTATTATTAATCTTGAAAGACAAGGTCTCATTGTCTAGACCAAGCTGGCCTCAAACTCACAGAGATCCGCCTGCCTCTGTCTCCCAAGTGCTGGAATTAAAGGCGTTCACCACCACTACTACTATCAGTTCTTTTCTGTTTTGTTTTGTTTTGTTTTGTTTTTTCAAGGCAGGGTTTCTCTCTGTAACTGCCCTGGCTGTCCTGGAACTCATTCTTTAGACCAGGCTGGCCTTGAACTCACAGAGACCTGTCTGTCTCTGCCTCCTGAGTGCTGGGATTAAAGGCGTGTGCTACCACCTCCCAGCTGCTATTGTTTATTCTGAACATGGCTGCTAGATTGAGCCCATGAAGGCTTCGCTCCTCTGCCTAGAACTGATTCCCATTGTATTCCCAGTAAGTCCACAAACTCCTAAACCACCGCATAGACTGTTAGTGCAGTGACCTTGCCTCTCACTACTGCCCACCCTCCCCATACAGCAGGCCTCCTTCTAGTCCTGGAATTTGCTAGATAGGATTTTTTTCAAGCACAAGTCCTTCCCTTTTCATAGAATTCTTTCTAAAAATTCATGAGGTTTGTTTCCTCATTTTTTCAAGTGTTTCTCAAAATGTCACTTTAGAGGGGCCTTTCCTGATCATTCCATTTAAAATTGCAACTTCCTGAGAAGTCTGTTGCCTTACTCACTTCATACCACATCTGCTTTTACCTGTTTACTAGGTCTCCTGTAACAGGCTGTTTTTTTTCCCCTTGGACCACCATCAGCTCTCAAATCATGACATGGAGACTTACTATCAACTGTGAGTGCTCAGCCTTGGCTTAGGCTTGTCCCACTAGCTCTTACAACTTCATTTAATCTGTTTCTCTTCATCTATGTTTTGCCTCAGGGCTTTTTACCTTTCTTTCTTTCTTTCTTTCTTTCTTTCTTTCTTTCTTTCTTTCTTTCTTTCTTTCTCTTTCTCTCTCTCTCTCTCTCTCTCTCTCTCTCTCTCTCTCTCTCTCTCTCTCTCTCTCTCTCTTTCTCTCTTTCTTTCTTTCTTTCTGTCTACATCCTTCTCTGTGCCTGCCTGGCTGGCATCTACCTGGCTGGCTGTCCCCAAGCGTTTCTCTCTCTTTCTCCCTCCTTCTCCCCTCTGGTTCTCCTTTTTCTCTTCTCCAGAGCCTAGATTCCTCCTACTTATTCTCTCTGCCAACCAGCTCTGCCTCTCCCTGCACTACCTAGCTATTGGCTGTTCAGCTTTTTATTAGACCAATTTGTATTATTACGTTAGGCAGGCAGGGTAAAACAGCAGCACATCTTTACACAATTAAACAAGGGCAGCAGACACAAATGTGCCACCCCTCTACAGTTAAAGCCATAGTCCACAGCAGTCTTCCTTCCTCCTTGCCACTGGAGTGTGAGCTCAGCAGAGGCGAAGGTCTGGGCTGCTTTAAGCACTATGCTCTTCCCTTCTAGAACAACTCAGTTCAGCAGTTTGATGTCTTCCTGGATGGTCATTCTGCTTGTCAAGACTGGAGGTATAGCTCATTATTAGAGTACGTGCCTTGTTTATGCAATGCTCTGGGCCTCAGCACCCCTAAAACACATACACATGAATAATAAAGACAAAGCAATGGAGCAATGACCACAACTATGGTTGACTCAATCAGAAACCATGCAGCCTACTAGAAATTGAAGTGTCCTGAAAACAGTGAAAGAGGGCTGGGGAGGGGGTTCAGTGGACAAAGGTACTGCCACCAAGCTCTGTGACATGAGTGCCACCTCAGCAGCCACACGGTGGAAGAGAGCTGATTTTCCTAAGTTGTCCTTTGATTTCCACACCCAGGCATACAAAATAAATAAATGTGATAAACATGCATGTGTGTCCAGCTTATGTTGAACCATACTTCCTGGGCTGCTGTTCCTGTGGTTTTGTTTTTAATCACAGTTGGGGATTTTTCTTAGCCAATAACTTTTGAAAGAAATTTCTTCTGCCTCACTCTTCTCTCCTCTTGGGGACATAATTACCCTGACAGTCAGTGTGAATTTAGGCAGTCTAGTCCTATATTCCCAATGTTTTTTTTCCTCCATGTACTTTGGTTTTTACACTCTCTACTGGTCTCTTTCCAAGATCATGGATCCTTTCTTCTGTTATGTTCAATCTCCTGCCAAACCCACACAATAAATTTTCTTTTTTGACATGAACTTATTCTGTATGTGTGTATATGTGTTGGGCGCACATGCGGAGGTCAGAAACAACTTACAAGAGCTGGTTTTCTCCTGCCATGTGGGGCCTGGGGCTCAAGCTTGGCAGTGAGCACCTTCCAATGAGCATCTCACTAGCCCCCACACCAGAGAAATTCCAGACTCAAACTGTTTTTTTCAATCATAAGAGCTCCTTTGCTTCCTTTACATGATTTGTCTGTGTTCACTGCAAATACCATCTCCACCTGGTTACTCATTTTTATGTGCGTTCTTTAACATTTTTTTTATTAACGTTCTTGTCCATCTTAGGTACACCAAAAGCTATTTGCTTCTGTCAGGGTCACAGGACTCTGTTCCCTTCCAGCAGATTCTAATCTTGAGTGGAGGAAAGCTGGTGAGGCCCTGGCTTCTCTTCTGAGCAAGCAGGCTCAGCCTTAGTCCCGGAGACAGTATTTGCCCCACGTGTTCCTTATGGGGTCTGAGAGCCCAGCTCTCTTACCCTGACAAGCTCGGACTCTGGATCCGCCTCACCTCAGTGACTGGCTAGCATGAGCTCGTGGCTGGACCTGTGGTGCTTCTGTGCACAGGCAGTTCACCAGGCAGTCTAACACTCACGTGAGCTTACACACGCACAGCTGGGGCACCTCCTTCAAGGTCCTCTCCTTCGACTCTCCATCCTCAAGTTCACTGTTGATAGCCCTAGCTGTAATGGAACTCGCTCTGTAGACCAGGCTGGCCTCGAACTCACAGAGATCTACCTGCCTCTGCCTCCCGAGTACTGGGATCAAAGGCTTGCATCACCATTGCCAGGCAGGGAAGAAGTTCTTAACATAAAAAAGGAATATCAGAAAATTGATTGATGTGATTATGTGAAAATCTATTTTATTTATTAATGCAAAAGGCAAGGAATAAGGGGGAAATGTTTACAAATATGACAAAGAATATCCTTAATATAGAAAGGGCATTTAAAAATCAACAAGCAAGGTCAAAGAGATTATTCAGTGTGTAAAAAGATGTTTGCCATCAAGCCTGATGACCTGAGTTTGATCCCTGGGACTCACAAGGTAGAAGAATTGACATGCACAAGTTATCCTCTGACCTGCACATGCACAACCATACTGTCCTGGTTAATTTTGTCATGAATTTGACCACTTGGGGAAGAGGTTAAATGAATAGTTGTCTGTGAAGCATTTCAATTGCTAACTGATACAGGAGGGCCCAGCCACTGTGGGAGGTGCCATCCTATATGGGCTGTATAAGAAAGGTAGCTGAGGAAGCCCAGGGAAAGTACGCCAGTAACTGGTCTTCCTCTATGGTCTCCACTTCAGTTCCTGGCCCGACTTCCCTTGGTGATAATACTATAACCTTTGAAATTCTGTAATAAACGCTTTCCTCCTCAAGTAATTTTATGTGTGAGTGCTTTGCCTGCATGTATGTATGTACACCAGGTGTATTCCTGTGGAAACTGTCAGGTTCCTTGGAATAAGAGTTAAGAGAGAGTTGTGAACCACTCCTGGGTGTTGGGAACTGAACCCTGGTCCACTGGAAGGGCAACTAGTGTCCTTAATGGCTGAGCCATCTCTCCAGCCCTTATCAGTGTTTTATCACTGCAACAAAAAGCAAACTAGGGCACACACGTACAAATATTGTTTTCAAAATCAGTAAGTAAGGGCTGGAGAGATGGCTCAGTGGTTAAGAGCACTGGCTACTCTTCCAGAGGGCCTGGGTTCAATTCCCAGCACCAATGTAGAAGCTCACAATTGTCTGTAACTCCAGTTTCAGGGGATCCGATACCTCACACAGACATATATACAGGCAAAACACCAATGTACATAAAATAAAAGTAAATAAAACATTAAAAAAATCAGTAGGTAAAGCATCATCTCAGTAGAAAACAGGGGTGGGGTGTGAGAAAACATTTCTAAGATACAAGCATTTCTCCTGGGTGTAGAGTAATGGGCAAGTGTGGTGGCAGAATCAGGAAGTAAAGACAGGACAACAGGGTCAGGAGTTCAAGGGCAGCTTCAGCTACACAGTCAGTGTGAGGCCAGCCTGGGCAACTTGAGACCCCTGACTCAAAACAAGTTTAACTGTGGTATCGAATACTTGTGAACAAAAGCAATCTGAGAAGGCTTGCTTTTGGGTGGCCGCTGACAGCAGTAAATTGAGATGAACTCTCACTCCGGGAGAGGGAACTGGTAAGCCCTATTTGGGAAACTATGGCTGTGTGTGTGGAGTTTTGAGACTGTGAGTCAATACTTCCTCATTTCAGGAATCTATTCTGAGGGACTATCTCAGGCAGTGCTACTCACAATTCTTCTCTAATCCTCTTAATAAAAAAACAAGGATGAAAATAAATTAAGGACTCATCTCAAGAAGCCAGAAGAAAAACATTAGAAAAATCCTAACAAGGTAAACGAAAGGAGCTGTGTTTTACATTTTACGAGGGTCCAGAGTTTTCTCACAGGGTTTCTGGCTGTAAGTTTCTGTTTTACTGCCTCCTGGAGAAGAAGGGGGATAATGTGATTTCTGCCTTTTGGGCTTGGGATATTTTTCTTGGTGGACAAATGACTTAATTTTTTACAAGTGAACCAACAGTGCTGAACAACTGAATAGTCTGTTCTCTGTGTACCAAATTCTATTTATTAATACAAAAACAAGTTTGTTCTTTGTTATCTAATTATTTCCCAGGAACTCTTTTGCCTGTTGGTTATTAAATCCTGCAGTCTGTTAATATCGCCAATCGTGTGGCTGGCTCTATGCGCTCCCTTCAAACAGCTCCCGTTTATACACTTGATGTAATATCATAATGCATGCAGTCTGGTGAGGATCATTACCTTGTGGGTGGACTAAACTTTCTAACAGAATAGCTGACTTTTCATTCTTAAAATGTTTTAATTACGTGTACAAGTGTCTGTGACTGTATGTGGGTAAGGGCATGTGTGTGCAGATGCCTGCAGAGGCCAGAAGTTAGATTCCCCTGGAACTGGAGTTACAGGTGGTTGTGAGGCACCTGAGATGGATGCTGGGAACTAAACTCGGGTCCTCTGGAATAGCAGTACATGATCATAACTGTCAGCTATCTCCCCAGCCCCAACTTTTCACTCTTTGAACTGCGTGTTACCTTGAACTCCTAGCCTACGTGCATCAGTGAGACCATTTCTCCATCTGCTGGTTTGCACGGCTGCTCACCATCGCCTCTTCTTTGTTTCAATTTTCCCACACTTTATGTCTTTTTTTTTAATGCATATAACTGTCCTGTTTTTCTTTGTTTCACTGGTTGTGTGTGTGTGTGTGTGTGTGTGTGTGTGTCTGTCTGTCTGTCTGTCTGTCCGTGTGTACATCTGCCAGGCTGTTTATTTTTTTCTCTGACCTTTGCCCATTTGTTAACCTTGGCTGTAGTTAGTTCTAAATTTTTTTTTTTTGGAGGGGGTGTTGACACAGGGTTTCTCTGTGTAGTAGTCCTGGCTGTCCCGCCATCTGCTCTGTAGACCAGGTTGGCCTCAAACTCAGAGATCCACCTGCCTCTGCCTCCTGAGTGCTGGGATTAAAAAGGCGTGCACCACCACTGCCCAGCATAGTTCTAAATTGTTGATCCCAGCACCCAGAAGGCAGAGGTGGTAAATTTCTTGAGTTTGAAGACCAGCCTGGAAATAGCACGTTCCTAGTCAACCAGACTACATAGTGAGACCACAATTCAGAAACAAAACAAAACAAAAGTCCTAAATTCTATTTTATTCTAATCTAGTAATATTAGCTTGATTTTTTTTTGAATGTGCAGAACACACCAATCTTATGTAACAGCTTAGGGAATTTGTACAAATATAAACACATGTGTAAAGGTCTTTTGCACACCTTTAAATAGTGTTACCAGGGGCTGGAGAAATGGCCCAGAAATTTGCTACTCTTTCAAAGGATCCAAGTTTAGTTTGTAGTAGTACCCACATGGTGGTTCATAGCCTTTCCTAACTCCAGTACCTCCATGGGTACCAGGCATGTACATTGTACACACCCACATGCAGACAAAACACCCACAAACATAAAATAAATCTAAAACAAAAAATATTTTTAATTGGTCCTGGTTGTTTTGTGATTTGCTTTGTTTTGTTTTGTTATCAACTTGACACGCTAGAGTGATCTGGGAAGAGGAACCTCAATTAAGAAAATGCCTCCATCAGACCGGCCTGTAGGCAAGTCTATAGAGTACTTTCCTAATTAATGCTTGATGTGGGAGGGTCCAGCCCATTGTGGCTGTTCCAACCCAGGGAGGGTGGTCCTAAACGTGTAAGGAAGCAGGCGGAGGAAGCCATGAGGAGCAAGCCAGCGCGCAGCCTTCCGTCACGGCCTGTGCTTGAGCTCCTGCCCTGACTCCCCTCAGTGATGGGGTCTGACCTGAACTAACCCCCTTTCCTTCCTTGGGTCAGGGTGTTTTATTGCAGCATCAGAAACCTTAACTAAGACATGGAGCATTTCCCAGCAGGCCACATGCTGCCCTTTGCAGTCTGCAAGCTCCATCAGGGTACCCACTGTGAATCTGGTCATCAGTTTCTCCTTAAGGTGTTTTAACATTCATTCATTGCATGTATGCGTGCATGTGTGGGTACAATGGAGAATGTGGATATCAAGGAGCACTGATGGGTTGGGTCTCCTTCCACAACCAAGCAAGTTCCATGATGCTTGGTGATCCTGGTGCCTGCTGCACCACCTAAACATTCAGGCATCAGCATTAGCTGTGTCTGTCCTTGTACATCGCAAAAACAGCACCACCTTTGGTGGAAGTCATGACATTGTTATTATCACCACGGTCGTCGTCGTCATCCTCCTCCTCCTCCTCCTTTGAGAACTTGTGTACCAGGCCTGTTTTTACATGGGGCTGGAGACTGAACCCAAGACTTCCTACACTCTAGGCAAGCACTGTAGCAGCTGAGCTACCTCCATAGCCCTTTTGGTGGGATTCTTCAACCTTCAAGCATGTAGTTTCATCAATCAGTAATTTATTCCCTTTCCTGGCTCTGTGATTCCCCTGATGTGTCTGTTCTCTAAGTTAGAAGTTCCTCTGCTAATGGACATTTCCCTCTGGGTTTGGGTCTATCCAAACAAAGCTGCTGTTCATACCCTGTGCATTTCTTCTACAGACAGATGGACTCATTTCTCTTGGGTTTACATCTAGTGATGGAACTGCTAAGTCACAGGACAAGCACTAAACTGGCAGAAAGCGCCATTTTTCAAACAGCCTTAGCCTCAGCAACACGTAAGGGTTACAGCTGCTCCACACTCTAGTCAACACTTAGGATTCTCAGTCTTTTCCATTTAGGGCATCTGACCAGTGTATAATGATGAGTTGCTGTGGTTTAATTATATTAGTCCATGGGAAATGAAGCTGGGCATCTTTTTATATGCTCACTAACCATGTAGAAATGTTCTTTAACACGGTACCTGTCTAAGTCTGACTTTGCTGATTGTAGTAGTTCTCCAATGACTCCGGAAGCAAGCCCTTTGTCAGATAAGCATCTCAGTCTAGTGTATGGCTTCTCCCTTTGCTTTCTTGGTGCTACTTTTCCATGAATAAGTGTTTGTATTTGATATGGCACCTTTTCTTTTATGATAGTGGGTTTACTGAGCTAATTAAGAAACCTTTGTATACCTTTATGGCACAGGGATAGCCGTCTGTGTTTTTCTAGAAGCTCTGCAAACTTACCAAAAGGTAAGGCTCAAGGCTCATATAGTTTCCACTGAGGGGCTATTCAGGACTGGTGTCAGAGTGCTGAAACACTTACTTAAGTGCTGCTAACTTGGTCTCCATCACTGTGTCACTGAGAACTTATCAAACCAAGCATTGCACAGGAGGGGAACCAGGAAACAAAACTGTAGTCATGAGTTTTCTCAGGTCCTGCCCAGCCCTACAGTCCTGAGTTCCTCCGGCCCGGCCCCGAGGTCCCTCAGCCACTTATAAAATAATCATTCAGAGGCTTAATATTATTTACAAGCTGTACGGCCTATGGCCGGCCTCTTGCTAGCTAGGTTTTATATCTTAACTTAACCCATTTCTATTAATCTATGTTTTTCCATGTGTTCCATGGCTTACTGGTCTGCTGGCATGTTCTTCCTTGGGCGGCAGGCTGACATCTCTCTCCAGACCAGGAGAGAAAGGGTTTATAAGGAGGCGCAAGAGAAGACGAGGGCTTTTTGGAGGATGAAGCTAGGAGAGAGGTGAACTGCTTGCTATTCAGCCTCTCTGAGGAGCAGAATTCCACCTTAACCTTTGAATCTTGAGTTCTGTAGAGGGAGGTGAGGGGGTGGACCGGACACATGACAATGGACAGACTTCCCCCCAGCTCCGGCCCTGGCGGCCTGACCGCTGCTGGTAGTGGTGGAGCTGCAGTTGCTGATTCAGACAGCTGTGGCTTAAAAGGCAGCAACCATTTTAAAAAAAAAAAAAGAACAATACAAAACTGCTATCATTTTGTCCTCATGAACTCTAACAAACAGTTTAGTAAGTTCAGTCTGTCAACCTTTTCCTTGCTTGTTTTTTTTTTTTTTTTTTTTTTTTTTTTTTTTTTAAATTGAGACAAGGTCTTACATAGCCCAAGCAGGCCTCAAATTCACTAGCCAAGGATGACCTTGAACTTCTGATCCTCCTGCCACTGTGTCCCAAGTAATGGGATTATAGAAATGTGCCATCACATTTGGCACAAGGCTTCCATCTTAAGTAATAGACAATCAAAGATGATCAGACATTTGAGAGAAACCTTAAAAATGAAAAATAAAACACCTCACCTCAAACACCAACAACTATCCCCCAAACACAATAAAAAGTACCAGAAGAAACAAAGAGCATCAGAGAAATAGAAGATTTCAAATAACAACATGGTGTGGTGGTTTGAATAAGAATGGCCCCACAGACTCACATATTTGAATGCTTAGTCACTAGGGAGCGGCACTACTTGAAAGGATTAGAAGGATTAGGAATGTGGCCTTGCTGAAGGAAGTGTGTCACTGGAGGTGGACTCTGAGGTTTCAAAAGCCCATGCCAAGCCCAGAGTCTCTCCCTCAGGATGTAGCTCCCTAGCAGCTGCATGCATGCTGCCATGCTCCCCACATGATAATAATAGACTAAGCCTCTGAAGCTGTAAACAAGGACCCAATTAAATGTTTTCTTTCATAAGAGTTGCCTTGGTCATGGTGCCTCTTCACAGCAACAGAACAACGACTAAGACGTGCTCAGAGAATAAAAGAAAAGAAGGCCAGGCAGTGAGGGCATACACCTTTTATCCCAGCACTTGGGAGGGAGAGCCAGGCAGATCTCTGTGTGTTCAAAGTCAGCCTGGTCTACAGAGCAAGATCCAGGACAGCCAGGGCTACACAGAGAGACCAAGACCCTAAAAACAAAACAAAACAAACAAAAAAGATAAACTGTTGGGAGAAATATATAAAGTAGAATTGAAAGGATGGAAAATAAGAAAGAAAAGTTTTAAAAACTTGAGGATTAACCCAAAACATCTCTCATCCATCTAACAGAGAGGGTTCTAGGAAACAGAACACAGAACATAAAGGAGAGAATATTACCAAAGAAATCATTTAAGGTTATTCATACCACAAAACTGAAGGGTGATAACTCTCTGAATGAAGGGCCATGGGGTGCCCAGCACCGTAAACACAAAGAATGACCAACAAAAACCCTGATGTACATTATTATGAAATCACAGGATACAGCCTAGAGATAAGAAATAAGGGTTTGGGGAGAAAATAAACAGTTCACATAGGAAGGGACCTGAGTCAAAGTGGCCCTGGACATCCCAACAGCAGACAGCAGAACTGGCTGCTGAGATAATGGTTTGTCCCTTCAAATTTCTTAATTAAAAAAAAAAAAAGTTTCCCAATCTAGAATTTTAAACCCAGCCAAGCAAAGATGGAAACGGAAGTCGACTCCTTTCTAGGTTTGCCTCCCATACACCTTCTCAGGAAGCTACTGAAGAGTCCATTCCACCAACCCAAAGATGAGACCTAAAATGGATCACATGGAAGTCGGAGATGGGAAATGGAGCTCAGGGGCACTAAGGGCACCTGCAGATTAAAGGGACAGAGGCATTGTAATGCCACCGGACTAGAAAGCAAACAGTCTGCAGCAGGGACACAGGGTTCCCGACTGGCACCAAGAAATCAGTGAGAGCTCTGACAATCTTCATGGAGTCAAGGAGAGTGCTACAAAACAGGCAGCAAGGATGAGGATGGATTAGTGATGAGGACACAGCTAAGCAATCCCAACTCCCAATCAGAGCCCACTGTACCGCCAGGAAAAAGTACAATTTTCACATACTACATGGTTCATGGGGAAAATGGTCATTATATGTAGTATTCATGAGCTTACTAAACTACGAATACTGCTCTATTTTTTAATGCTTAGAATTTGAAATTCACACTATTAGCAATGTTCAGTATTTAATGCCTCTCATTCAGATAAACTAGAGCTCCAGGCCCTACTCCAGTCTCAAAACTATGCTAGCTGAGAGCACAAACACAAAAGGAAGCCAGACTTTGAGATATTTCTGCTAAATGCGCAAAACAACAGCACATAGATCTAGTACATTAAAAACCATGATTGACTAGAATCTATGCTAATAATACAACGATGATTCACTACTGCCTATTATAATATTTTATTATATTAAGAGATTAAAAGACAACAATGATATGATTATTTCCGCAAGTGAAGGACATTTGATATAATTCGATATCTATTCTTAATGAAAACTCTTAATAAAATGAACAACATGAATACTTCCTTGATGTGACTGAGTGCGAGCAGATGGGCTAGTGTCACTCTCTGAAGTTGGCATGACGATTTATGAAAAGATGTAGCCACATACTGTCTAAAGACAAGAGCAGGACAAGTGTCTTATTCATGTGGAGCTGGTTTGGGAGCTGTTAGAACCAGAGAAGAGGAACAACATGAACAATGGATGCAAAGGGCAGAGTACCGTCTCCAGAGCGCCCAGAGACGGGCATGGGCTAACCTGCCAGCAGCGCTGAGGCACAAGCTCCGCCCACAAAAGTTAAAGGAGCAGGAATAGACAAAAGTGCGAAGTGTTCATAAAGAGAAGGAGGGAAACTAAAACAGCGCAGCAGAAATACCTGGCTTTTTCTCCCATAAGAAGTGTTAGTATTATAAACGTCATCTGTCCTAAGTTAATTGCAAGGTTAATGTGACTCCAATGCTTGAAATATCAACATTCCATATTTTCCTTTTAGCTGGGCAAGCTAATTTTATAAATTATATGTAAAGTAATAAACATGAAGCACTAAATGAATTCTGCATAACTGAAAAGATGACAGGGTGGCTTAATCCTAACACAATTCACATCTAAGAATGGGAATGTGACACTGAACAGGCACACTGCGGGGACAGAGTAGCTCAGGACACTCCAGACAGCTAGCACATGATGAAGTCTTAGCGCAGGTCAGTGGAAGAAAGCACCCGGCAGCCAAACTCGGCCTGTTGTTCATTTGGTTTTTGGATTTTGTTCTATTTTGGGCAGAGTCTCACTCGCAGCCCTGGCTAACCTGGAGCTCGATGCAGACCACATTAGAGCTGCCTGCTTTTGCTACGATTAAAGGCATGCACCGCCATGCCTGGCCATTTGTCTATTTGGGGATGGTCTTACAGCTAAGAACAGCTTTTACAGTTTTAAACAGAGGTGAGGAAAACAAGATCATTTTGTGAGACGTGAAAAGCCAGTGTCCAAAAATGCGGCTTCCCTTCTCTTCAGTTTCTTACAGTCTGAGTGGCACCCCTGGTCCCTTCATGGACACAGGCCCCCAAGCCCCAACACACACTGTCTGGCTCTTTCCAAGAAAAGTTTCTCTACCTCTGCCATAACTGATACTACACTTTATTAACTACAAATAAATAAATAAATAAATAAACAAATAAAGTTGAACCTTTACACTCTATTGACCAAAATAAACTTTGAGTTTCTGAAGTCTATGGAACAAAACACAAATCACAAAGGAACTGACAAATAAGGAGGCTGGCAGACTGGCTCAAGTGTTTGCCATGCAAGCCTGCCACCCAGGTTCACTCCCTGGAACTCATGCAAAGTGGAAATAAAGAACCGACTCCAGAAAGGTGCTCACTGACCTTTACAAGTGTTCTGAGGTATGTGCACTTACACACACACACACACACACACACACACACACACACACACACACACACTAATACTGAAAGTTTTTAAATGTCAAAAGACGTTTTTTAATGTCAAATAAAAATTTCTGTCCGACAAAAGCACTGTAAAAACAGTTGCTATAAATCTGAAACCAAAAGACTCTAACACAGGGGCTGGAGAGATGGCTCAGCAGTTAAGAGCACTGGCTGTTCTTCCAGAGGACTCGGGTTCAATTCTCAGCACCCACATGGCAGCTAACAAAAGACTCTAACACACATCCCAGACACAGAGGCAAGTTCCTCAGCACTCAAATTTACAAATCAAAACAATAATTATCGTCCCATGGAAAGAGAAAAAAGCTGGGTGTGTGGTGGTGCACACCTACCTACAATCCTCACACTCATAAGACTGATGCGGGTAGATTACAAGTTTCAGGCCAGCCTGGGCTACATAGAGAATTTTAGGCCAACTGGATCTACACAGTGAGACCCAATCTTTAAAAAAGGGGGGAGGGAATACACAAAAAGCCAAAAGGCAAAAAAGGAGAAATCAAATGGCTTGCATCAGTTCTGGTGGGACATGCCTGTAATCCCAGCACTGGTGCGGCAGAGGCAGGAAGATTAGCAATTCACAGCCATCTAGGCTATAGGGAGACTCCATCTCAACAAAACAAAATGCCAGGCATGGTGGCTAACTCATACAATCCCAACACTTGGGAAGCAGAAGCGGAGAGATGTTATGTTCAAGTCTAGCCTGGGCTACAGCAGTAAGTTCCAACCTAGCCTGAACTATAGAGTAAGAAAGACCCTATCTCAAACAGAAAAGGAACAACAAAACAAAACAATCCCCCCAAAAGGTATTTATTTCAAAAGAGAAATTCAAAACAAAATGACCTTGAGGCCATGCCTCTAACCCCAGCATGTAGAAGGCGGAAGCAAGAGGGTCAGACACTTCAGGCCTGGCTCGGTCAAGGCCATCCTGGACTACATGAGACCCTCTCTCTCAAAAAAAAAAAAAAAAGCCACCTCATTGAAGGGTTTCCACATCTCAGGTGGGACATCCTATTAGACTCAACATACCCTAAGAACAACTGAAAAACAAAACTATTTCAAGGCACTAGGAAGCCACCAAGGCAAGCAAGGCTTGACTGTCCAAGACCCCAAGAGAAGGGAGTGCAGAGGTGAGCAGACACTCTCGGTGCTCAGAGGCAGAACTCTGTCTTGAGATGAATGAGAGAAACAGACACAGAGAGCGAGCGGATAAGCACCTCTAAAACTCTGAATACGACAGTACAGTAGAGAATGCTACAGCTAGCTCCCTGTAAGGTGCAGTCTCAGAACACAGGCACACTAAACATACTGTGCAGAACAATTACTTTAGGTGACATGTACAAGATATACACAAGACAAATCCCCCAGTGAGCATTGGGTCACACCCGTAAGACAATGCACTATGAGCAAGCATAGTGATGCCCACCTGTGAGCTCAGCACTTGGAGGTCAAGACAGGGGAGCCAGGAGGACTTCATCCTGGCATATGGGAAACCCTGCCTCAAAAAAAAAAAAAAAAAAAAAAGGTATTTTACTATAATAACATACAAGTATTTCTAAACTTTGTTTTGTTTTGTTTTTCGACACTGTAGCTCTGGTAGTCCTGGAACTCATTCTGTGGACCAGGCTGGCCTTGAACTCACAGAGATCTGACTGCCTCTGCCTCCCAAGTGTCACCCCCACCACCTGGCTCAAAACTTGACTGGCAAGTTCTGTGGGTAAGAACACTTGCTGTACAAGTCTGACAACCTGAGTTCAATCCCCAGGACCCACCATGGAAGAAGAGAAGAGATTCTTGGAAGTTATCCTCTGAACTCCACACATGTGCTGTGATATCCACACACCCACAGACTTCAGACATGCATAAACACACACAATAATAAAAAAAAAAATTTAAAAATCAGAAATCTGAAACACACCTAGTACTAAGCATTTTTGACAAAAGATATTTAACCTACATAAGCAAATATACAGGCAGACATATAAACAAATAAATATATGGAGTTCGTGGTGTAGACAGAACTTGAAGAAGCCCCGATCCTCAGGAGAAAAAACAAGGTGGCCAGACAGAGAACATGGCTTCCGGAGATGCAACAGGATCAGGGTGCTGTGTTACCTTCTTGTCTTTTGATTTCTGAAGCAAGTTCTCGCTATGCTGTCCACTTAAGCTTGCTAAACTTCCTGCCTCAGGCTCCTGAGTACTGAGATTACGGGTGTGTGTGTCAACACACCCAGCTACCAGCAGAATCCTTAAATGACACAAAGCAAGAGCCATGAAGTGAAATGGAAACTGATGGGGGCACGGGACAGAGAGGAGAGTTCTGTTCTCTCAGGGCACTGACAAGATGACAGGCAGCATTCAGCTCACCAGCCGATGATGCCTTACTTGACACCGGAAGTTCTCAGTTGGCCCCATGCAAAACTACACCAAAGAACATGGATGGACTGAAGAAAGGACTAATTTCCTATCCTTACAGTCCGATTCAGCTCAGACTTTGACTGGACCAGGGTTACAGGACCCTACTTGACCTAAGCACAAACTTCAGAGGAAGCTCTTCTTAGCTAGCTGCTCAATTATTCATACTTATATCTGTAATCAAATTAAAAATTACAAAATATACAAAGAAATAGACCACAAAGGGGAGAAAGGGTAAGAAAACAAACTTATAGATAAGCCAGTTGTTTTATTTTATTATTTGTTTTGTTTTTCCCAAAAACAGAGCTTCACTATATTGCTCTGACTGTCCTGGAACTCACTATGTGGCCCAGGCTGGACTTGAACTCACAGAGATCTGTAGCTAGAGTTTTCCTGCCTTGCCCACAGTCAGGACAAATCTTTGTCACCTGCCAGTCCCACAGCCACTCAGACCCAACCAAGTAAACACAGAGACTTATATTGCTTACAAACTGTATGGCCGTGGCAGGCTTCTTGCTAACTGTTCTTATATCTTAAATTAATCCATTTCCATAAATCTATACCCTGCCACACAGCTCGTGGCTTACCGGCATCTTTTCATGCTGCTTGTCAGGGTGGCGGCTGGCAGTGACTCCTTCTGCCTTCCTGTTCTTTCTTTTCTCCTCTCTGTTAGTCCTGCCTATACTTCCTGCCTAGCCACAGGCTAATCAGTATTTTATTTATTGACCAATCAGAGCAACTAGACATACAGACCATCCCACAGCACAGCCAAGTGCAGACCATCTCAGACACCTGCACTCAGGCCCGTGGTCCTAATCATCCTCTATGCGGATCTGCTGGGTAAAGCCACAAGGAACCTGAGAACAGGCTCCCACAGGACATACAGAACATCCCACAGCAGAGATCTGCCCGTTTCTGCCTCCCAAGTGCTGAGATTAAAGGTGTGCCCCACCACCACCCAGCTGATGAGCCTGTTATTAAAGCTATCAAATACATCAAGAGGGCTGGTGGGGTGGCTCAGTGGGTTAAGGTGCTTGCTGCCAAGCCTGACGACCTGAGTTGTGGTGTGGAATATTAGCATAAGATGTGTTACAATTGTTTATTCTGTGCAACATTTTTTTAATGATGCAAAGCTGTGTTGTGTTCTTTTATGTTGCATTTGTTTAACTCTGTGAAGCTGTGTTACTGCACCTGTCTAATGCACCTGATGGTCTAATAAAGAGCTGAACAGGCAATAGCTAGGCAGGAGAGAAGACAGGAAGGGCTGGCAAGCTGGATAGGAAGAGAAATTTGGAGAGAAGGAAGAAAAAACAGTGATGGGGAGGAGGACACCAGGGGTCAGCCATTCTGCCACACAACCAGCCATGGAATAAAAAGGAAAGACAGGTATATAGATTAGAGAAAGGTAAGCACCCAGAGGCAAAAGGTAGACAGGATAATTTAAGAAAAGCTAACTAAAAACAAGCCAAGCTAAGGCCAGGAATTCATAAGAAAGAATAAGTCTCGGTGTATTTATTTGGGAGCTGGGTGGTGGGCCCCCAGAGAGCAAAGAGTAAAAAACAAACAAACAAAACAAAACAAAAACAAACAAACAAACAAAAAAACAACTAGAGTTAATCCCAGGCCCCACATGGTGGAAGGGAAAAACTGAAAGAGTTCCCACCAATATGTTCACACATGCATGCACACACATAATAAATAAATGCATGAAATAAAACATTTTATTTTATTTTTACAAATTTCCCCCAAACAACCCCTTATGGCTCTGCAGAGTCAGGAATCTTGTTTTTTAAATTTATTTTTATTATTTTTGGTATGTATGTATGTAGTGGGTGGAGGCATGTACATGTGAGTGCATTTTGCCTACAGAGGCCACAAATGGGGGGTGCCCCTGGAGCTGGAGTTAGAGGTGGCTGTGAGCTGCTTATTATGTGGGTGCTGGGAGTCAAACTGGGGTCCTCTGGAAGAGCAGGATCTGCTCTTCACCACTGAGCCATCTCTCTAAGCCCGAGAAAACATTTTCAGAAGACTCTGAGAGAACTGCTCCATAGAAGTCACTGTAGCAGTGCCCGCCTGTCACCACAGCACCCCTAAGTCTGAGGCAGGAAGAGCCTGGACTCCAAGGAGACATTTTTTTTTTTTTTTTTTTTTTTTTCGGTTTTTCGAGACAAGGTTTCTCTGTGTAGCTTTGAGCCTTTCCTGGAACTCACTTGGTAGCCCAGGCTGGCCTCGAACTCACAAAGATCCGCCTGCCTCTGCCTCCCGAGTGCTGGGATTAAAGGCGTGCGCCACCACCGCCCGGCCTCCAAGGAGAGACCAATCAAGAAGGAAATGGCAAAACAAAGACATCTACTAGGAAACCACATTTTTAAAGGAACTAAACACAAACCCTGGAACTAAAATCCAGTAACTGGCAAGAACTCAGTAACAGATGACTTTCACAGCAGCTTGGACACAGCAGAACACAGTAAACTGAAGATGGGTCAGTAAAAGAACAGAGGATGGGTACTGTGGAGCACAGCACGAAAAAAAATGGGAACTTGGAAAAGGTCTGCTATAAACACACTGCAGTCCAAGGAGGATAAAAGCAAGTCAGACCAATACTAACAAATATGATGACTAATCTTGTCAAAGTCCATCAAGCCAGATATTCTAAGACTCCACGAAACCTTACCTCAAAGAAATCCAGAGAAATGGGGCCTGGAGAGAAGGCTCAACAGTTAAGAGTGTGCACTGCTCTTGCAGTGCAGAAGACCCACGTGCCCAGCACCCGCACAGGGAAACTCACAACTGCCTGTGACTGCAGCTACAGAGGATCTGATGCCCTCTTCTGGACTCCTTGGGCACCTGCACTCATGTATGGAAACACATACACACACACACACACACACACACACACACACACACATTTATTAATTAATTAAACAAATAGAAAAAGTCTTAAAAGCAGTCAGAAAAGATAACGATTCATTGACTCTCAGAGAAATACAAAACTGACAAATAACAACAAACACGAGAAAATAAACACGCCACTACCCTCAAGGTGCGGCAGGAACCCCAGAATGGAGGCTCGCTCCTGTCCCTTCAGCACCTGGGAGGCGGAGGCAAGAAAACTGAGAATTCAAGGCCAACCTCTGATACTTAGCAAGTTAGCAAGCCCCATCTGAGCTACATAGGGACCATTTGTCTCAAACAAAAATCATTGCTGGATGGTAAAAATGACGGGTGAAAATCAATGGAAAATAGAACACATAGCCTTGAAGCCTCCCCTTAAAAGATACTTAGTAATTGCAAAGGAAAGTATAATTCTACAATGGAAAGCCTGGCAAATGCCACCTCAACCAATAGGCCAACGTGAAATCACCAGCAATGGGGGGGGGAATCAATGTCAATGTTGTATACTTCCTGTTAGGAAACACAGCAACACTTCTATCAAAAATGAAGGCCGCATCCAGTCATGAGGTGGCACCACACACGTCCAAACTGCAACATAGTGCACAGAACTGCTCTAAATCCTGCCAACAGGGAAAAGTCACAGAAGACAGAGAAAGCCCAGGCAACCCTGTCCTAAGTTGAAGACAGGTGGAAGGTAAGACGCTCCTCTGCAACTGGTGCTCATGGAGTCTATGTCGTTTAGACTTTGTGTTCTTTTTTGCTACTGTGGTTAGTCTTCACTGTCAACGGTGTTTAGAATCACCAAAGGGACACACTTCTAGTGTGCCTATGAGGTACATCTAGAGAGGCTGAACTGATGAGGGAAAGATCCACCTTCCCAGTGGGCACAGCATTCCAACAAGTAGCCCTGATACAAAGGTTCCAAGGACAAAGCAGTTTGTACCTGTCTGCCTTCGCTGCTTCCTGGGCAAGTGCATCTACCCTGACACGGCCTTCGTCTACAGACATCAGATCCTGACTTCGTTAACTTTCCAAATTGGGCTGAATGGTAGAAACTTTCCATGCCTTCAGCACAGGCTAGAATGCTCAGACATCCAGCTCTGTGGACTGAGCTGCTGCCCATTTTTCTGCCTCTCCAGCATGCAGACAACCACGGGCGTATAAGCCAATGTAATAAAGTTCATTATAATATACAGTAATTCTATTGGTTCTGTTCCTCTAGGAAACTCAGGCCAAAACATGTATAGAAACAGAAGATGCGGTAATATTAATATTTTTAGAGTCTATGATAGATATATAGGAATTCTTGGGACCACTGGAATTCAGTCAAAATAGTAAGTATTGAAAAACACTTCAAACTAAAAGTTTTTGTAAAGAGAAGAGGGGGGCTAGAGAGGTGGCCTGGAGGCTAAGAGTGCTTACTGTTCTTGTGGTGGGTTCAGTTCTCAGCACCATATCAGGCAGCTCACAACTGCCTGTAACTCCAGCTCCAGGGGATCTGATGCCCTCTTCTGGCCTTGAGGGATGCTGTACACACGCAATGCACATACAAACAAGGAATACACTCATACATATAAATAAAAATGAAACTTTAAAATAATCAAAGAGACCGGAAGAGTGCTCATCAGTATAGCACTTGCTCAGCATATTTGAGGCCCTAGGTTTGACCCACAGCAACAAAAAGAAAGGAACACTAAAGAATTCATCACTTGCAGGCCCCCTCCCCAATAAACTTCTAAGGGAACTCTCCAGACAGAAGGAACATGATCCTACATGGAAGCATGGAAATATAGGAAGCTCAAAGGAAAGAGCAAATATAAATGAATATTGACTGTATATAATAATAATGTCTTTAGGGCTTAAAATCAATGATAATGTCTTTCAGGGTTTAAAATCTATATAGTACTACATAGACCTGCGAAGATCACTACAGTAACAAAAGCTAGGAAAATGTAAATGGCATTAAAGTGCTCTAAAGTTGAGGCCCGTGAGATGGGTCAATGAGTAAAGATGCCTGCCACCAACCTGATGGCTTGATCCCCAGGACCCACATGGGAGAAGGAGAGAAATGACTCCCAATTGTCCTTTGACTCCCATACATCCACTGTGGCACATGCACACCTCTACACAAATAAATGAATAAATAAATGTAAAGAATGAATGAATGAAGTTCTCGGAGGCACTGACATCACTGGCAAGTGGTGGTCCTCATTCACACATACTACAAGAAGTCAGAGATGAGCAGCATCTCTAGGGCAGTGATTCTGGCATTGTGGGCTTCTGCACTCTTCGGATGAATTAGAGATTCCCAAGAACTGTTGTTATTAAGGACACAAGTGCTGATCCTCTACAGAAAATCAGAAATCAAAACCGAGCCTGGCACAGGAGTGCACACCTGTCAGAACAACACTCAGGAGGATGAGGCAGGAGGATCATGAGTTTGAGACAAGCCTAGACTACAAACAGAACTGCAAAGAAAAAGATCTTAAATGCTAAGAAAAATATTGATAACAATATTGGGCTTTGTAAAGCCAGATGTGGTGGTCCACACTTGTAATCTTAGGACTTGGGAGCTGGATGCGAAGCATTCACAAATTCAAAGTCATCCTCATCCACACAGCAAATTAGAGTCCAGGCTAGGTCATATGGCACAGGTCTAAACAACACTAGGAAGAAGAACGCTTATTTTTGGAGCTAAGCAGGATACTGCTCAGTAGGCGCTTGCCAGTGTACACAAACATAATTCCCAACACTTGAAAATACCTGTTTATAACTTCAAAATTATTATTATTATTATTATTATTATTATTATTATTATTTTGAGATAGGGTTTCTCTGTGTGTAGCTCTGGTTGTCCTGGAATTTGATATGTAGACCGAGCTGGCCTCAAACTCACAGAGATCTGCCTGCCTCTGCCTCCTGAGTGCTGGGATTAAAGGTATATGCCACCAGTACTTGGCTAAAATTATCTTATAATAAAGCATAAAAATTAGTATACCAAACTGTTGGACCAAGTTTCTCATTGTAAAAGTAATATGAATGTAATAAGAAATGAAAGTAAAATCCAGTCATGCTAAATTTGGATTTTATATGTATATATAAACATACATATATCACACAAATAAAGCCAAACAAGAAGTGTGTGTGTGTGTGTGTGTGTGTGTGTGTGTGTGTGTGTGTGTGTGTGTAAAGATGCCCAAAAGTGGTGTCTGTGACTAGTGTCCAGGCCCTGACTTCCCAATGTCATTCTCACTAAAGAAATCTTGGAAAGATGTCTGATTCTACACTTGAGTTCATATGAGGAAGCATAGGAGTCAGCCTGAGTATGAACCCATTGGACCAAACCTGAAACAATAAATCAAATGCTCCAGACTACAGGATATAAATGACAATCAAACGTTTTGTTTTCAGCAGTCTCACGGAGTAGTCCTGGCTAGCCCAGCACTTGCTTTATAGACTAGGCTGAACTCAAACTTGCAGTAGTCCTCCTGAATTTGCCTCCATGTGTGAGAGCTACAGATATGTGAATATGCACCACCCTGCCTAGCAAATAATACAAATGAGAGTGAGTTTCCCAGAAGAAAAGGATGAGGAAACTTAGGGGGGAAAATGTTTGCAAATAACTTTGGTACATGGTAATCCAGAAGGATTAAGAGTTCAAGGTCACCCTCAGCTACTTAGCAAGATTGATATGGCTAGAGAGATGGGTAAGTACTGCTAAGCAAGTACTGCTCTACCATAGGACCTGAGTTCTGCTCCCAGTACCCGCATCCAGTGGCTCCCAACTGCCTGTAACCCTAGCTCTAAGAACTGGACTCCTTTGTTCAACACCAGCACTTGCACATGCATATACATATACAAAGACACACACACACTTAAAATAAATATAAACAAAATACTTCTTTAAAAACCTTAGAACAGACTGGGCTACATGGGGTCATATCTCATGCAAACTATAAAAAGTAAAAATAAATGCATGAGAAACAACATATTTAGGAAGTTAATATTTCTTCTAATTTCAGAGAAAAAGTCAATTAAAGCAAAGCTCTCTACTAGATGCTAAAGGTCAGAATGAAGGCTTCTGGGTAACAAGATAACATGAGCTCAAAGAAGCCCTTCTTGGACTACTGTCAATTATGTGAGGGAAAACAGTCCTTTACAACAGATGATCTGGTAATCACCTCCATAACCAAATGGTCACATTAGCTTCACCAGCAGAAGAGAACTCTGAAAATTCCTTCCTTGTGATGTGGTACAGTAACAAGTATATAACATTACTTATTAAGTATTCTTGCCAAAAACATGTGATCTCAATCTCATGATTCGAGAACAATGAGACAAGCCCAGAACAGTCAGTAAAACTGACCTGACTTTTCAGATACAGTCAACGGCAACTAAAGCTAAGAAAGGCAAGAGGGCAGGTCTCCAGAGTCAGCAGGGAAGCACTGGGTGTGATCCCGGCTGTCTCCTGAAGGACAGGCGACAAAGGAAACTTGGGGACAATTGGGGGAATTTAAACATGAAATACATATCATATATATCAGGTACCTTATGAGATTCATGTTAATTTTCTCTCTGTGATATGTGAAGTGATTATGTATGAGAACATCCTTTTTTGATTAGAGTTGTCATGATATCTACAAGTCCCTTTCAAATGGCCACTGAAACATGCAACATGAGTATAGATGCATGTACAGAGAGAGCAAAGACAGATAAGTATATATGGGAAATGTCAATCAGCGAGAAACAATATAAAAGCTATCTGCGTGCTCTTGCAGGGTTCCATTTTTCTGTGAATTTGAAACTGTTCAAAATTAAAAGATTAAGGAAGAAGTCAGGTTAGATAACGCCAGCACTTAGCAGGTGGAGGTAAGACACTCAGAAATTCAAAGTCATCCTTTACAAAGGACAAGGTTAAGGTTAGCCTGGGCTACGTGACACCCTATCAAAGAAAGAGAAAAGAGGGCTGGAAAGATGGCTCCCTGGTTAAGAGCACTTGCTGCTCTTGCAGAGAACCTGGGTTTGGTTTCCAGCACCCATGGTCTGTAACTACAGTTCCAGGGGATCTGACACCTTCTCCTCCATAGGCACTGCATGCACTGGGTGTACATACATACATGCAGACAAAACACTCCTACACAGAAAATAAAAACACATCTTCTTTGTTTTGTTTTTCGAGACAGGGTTTCTCTGTATGTCCTAGAACTGACTATGTAGACCAGGCTGGCCTTGAACTCACAGAATCTGCCTGTCTCTGCCTCCCAAGTGTTAGGATTAAAGGAACTCATCACTACCGCCCAGAGTAAATAAATCCTTTAAAAGAGAGCTGGGGGGAGGGGAGCCCACAGAGGGGTAGTAGTGTCAGGTTAGAAAGAATACAAGCTAACAGGCCTTGACTCAGAGTGTTGACCAGGGAAAGAAAGCTGAAAGCTGGGCCAGCGTCTCACAGTCTGCCCTGACCAGAGGAGGTGAGGCGGGAGACCAGAGCCTACCCTGTAGCTCCCAGAGGGAAGTGAAGGAAATGTTCACTGTCCTTCCATGGCCGTTGTCAACAGATGCCCGACAACATAGAGACTGCCGTTGTTAGGTGTCCTCTGAGAAGGTTGGGCCTCTAGGTCTGCATCATAAGTAATCACTCTGGATACCACGGTTTCCTCTACAAAAGCTTCCCCTTTTCTGTCAGATTCAGCGCAGCTGCTGAGCCCATCCATGGTCCCTCCATACAATGGTTTTGTTTGACACAGGAGACTAAGTCACCTGTGTTTGCCAACTGACGTTAGAATTTCCACTATTCTCCAGCTTTTCTGCTTGAAAAACTAGAGAAAACATTGACTTTCTCATTGAACGGAAGGCAGCTAGGAGCACATTAAACAAGTCTGGCCAAAGAGTAGATACACTGCAGAATAGTTTTGTTTGTTTGTTTTTTGTTAAGTCTTTTGGTGAGGGAGGACTTTGAAAAGTCTAGAGATGGTTCTGTAATTATGATTCTTTCATGGTCCTGGGCCCTTCGTTTCTAGGCAGGAGGCAGCAGGGTTATGCCCATTTACAGCCTTGAACACTCATGCCCAACACAGTTCTAGACAGTCTAGCAAAAAAAAAAAAAGTAATAATAATAAGGTCAAATAACACAGAAAAGGGAAAAAATAATGTTTACCTGCTCCTGAGAACCACAAAGAGAACCAATATGGTCATTAAGACTATTACAGAGAACACAAAAGGGTAGCTCTAACAGCAGAGATCAACAGCTTTCTGAAGTATTAGCAAAGAGCAGAAAATATAGCGGAAATAGAGGTCACAAAGCAATAATAATAAATTTGAAAATACTTAGGATTAAAGAAAGTATGTAGGAGCTAGGCAAGAATTCTGTCAAACCATCAACAGGAGACAGTTCACTTGAAAGAGACGTCACATCCCTGGACACAAAGGCTTCAATCTGCAAAGATGTCACCCCTGCCCGAGGTAATTTCCATATTGAATGTAATTATAATCAGAATTCCAAACAGACTGGCGGAGGTTGAGGGGAGGAAAAGCATCAAGAAGAGAAGATGTGGGGCTGGAGAGATGGCTTAGTGGTTGCAGAGAACCTGGGTGTTATTCTTAGCACCTACATGGTGGCTCACAGCCATCTGTGACTCCAGTTCCAAAGGACGCCCTCTTCTGGCCTCTGTAGACACTGAACACATATAGTGCACAGACATATATGCAGGCAAAACACCCTTACACCTAAAATAAAAATAAGAAGGGTTGCAACTCCTCACCAGGAGAGCAGGGTAAACACCAGGGCTATTCTGATCAGCAACAACAAGGAAGTACAACTTGTACTATAACAACACAGGGGGAGTCACCATCTACTGGAACAAGAGCCCTGCGGCAGAGCATGACAGACAGGGACATCAACGAAGGACAACATTCAGAACGCCAATATATGAACAAGGGACACGTCACTAAGTGGTGCCGAAACAATCTGATTGGTCACCAGGAAAAATAAAGTTACAGACCCTGCTGCTCAGCTAACAACAAAATTAATTCCATGAAAGAAAACTGGAGCCATAAAAGAAAAAGGAGGCAAATAAGTCCATGTCCTCAGAGTGTGGGAAGGATTTTCTCTGATTTCAACCAAAACACGGATAATTGGGAACTTTAAAGCCTGAGCTGGAGAGCACGGCTGAGGTGGAAGGTACACACCAGCATAGCCTTTCCAAAGGTCAGGAAAGTAGTACATATTAAAATGAAAACAAATCCATTTTCTTTAACCCAGGATTAGCAACTCTGATTTTTGTAGTTTTTACCCTAAAAGGGCAATCACAAAAGTAATACCTGTTTCTCCAGAGCATTTAAAGAAGAACTGCTGTAATAGTGAAAAATGAAAATAATCTGGATGTTCATCAAAAGGCTGGTTAAAATAAATTATGGCACATATTTCCTGTCCAACACCCAGCATTATTAAAATTGGTGGTAGAGATCTGTACTTATAGACATGAATTATGTCTGAGAAATAGTGCCCGGCAAAAGAAAGATAGCAGAAGAGGCAAAATCCATGAAGATCTGCCAAAGGAAAAGCAAGACCCAACAGCCCAGAAAAGCAAGATCCAACAGCCCCAAAGGAAGGAAAAAGGTGGCTGGGCGGTGGTGGTGCACGCCTTTAATCCCAGAGCCAGACTGATCTCTGTGAGTTCGAGGCCAGCCTGGTCTACACAGAGAGATCCAGGACAGGCTCCAAAACTACACAGAGAAACCAAAGGCTCCAACTAGCCTTTTTACTTGTGCCCTTCCACTGGCCAAGGATCAAATTCTTCCCAATACCCTAGTCTCTCAGTCTCTAAAATGGTAAGTGCCATTATCCTGCCCTGTGCTGTCCCAGGGTTCTCTGGTGTCTATGAAGTGTGCTGCTATACTGGGTTATTGTGGCAGATTTTCCATCAGGCTCACGGGTCTTTAAAGTTCTTACGCTAAACTAAAGAACTTTACCAGAAATGCCCCAAAGACAAGCAGGCCAGGTCACAAGGAAGCTGCAGGAGAAACATCCCAGCAACCTTCTCCCCACCCCCAGAGCAGGTGCCTCAGCGCTGGCAGCAAGGCTAAGCCAGAGTTTCATCAGCAGTCCCCTTGGGATGAGGTCATCACATCCCGACTACCTCTAGTCCTCCAGGGGGACGATTATCACACTGCCACCAGTGTCCCCAGGGCTCCCTATTAGTCTAATAAAAACCCTTCATGCTTGCATAGAGACTGTCAGAGACTGTGAGCTTGAAATGAACTTGTATGTACAGGCACCCCACCCCAGGGCCTAATGAGGGGTACATATGCCAGCCCATCTTCTGGAATTCAGATGGCAGCTACCAGGCTCTGGGGATGTCTAGGGAGAAGTAGAGCAGCTTCCAGAGGGTCAGTATATAAGCAACACCGCAAACCACAGCCAGGAGCCCGGAAGAAAAAGGTGATGTTACTAAAGGGCAGATGGGACACTGCTAATCCCTGCCATTTCATATAAGAACAAACACTGTGTCATGGAACGGGCAACTCTCAGAAGAGAGGTGGCAGGAGATGCTGGTGGAGGCCTGCACAACAGCTTCCCAAGTCACCCCTTTGGTCCAGCTCACTGCCGAGTGCTGGCACTAGATCAGTAACATGCAATGCTTTGTCCTGCACAGGCGGGGCCAAGTACCACCTTCCAGACTATTCCACTTTACTCAGCTCCCCGTTACTGTGTCTCTCCCTATATGTTATCCTGTCTCTCAGATCTATTCCAGTGTGTCCCAGGGGGCCAGAGTGAAGCAAGTTCTACCTATATGATGCAATGACCAGCCACAGGTGAGGCCTGGGCTCTTCTGAAAACCTAATGAACGGGCACAGCAGCTTGTGTGCTTCCTGACAGCACACAGGTGCTGGTAAACAGCCCCATGGGTGTTCCTGGTAAACACCGGCACCCAGCCCCCACCCTCACATGCACACACTCTCAGACTCAGGCCGGCATGCACACACTCATCACACCTTGCCAGCTCTGCCCTCCAACCTCAAGAACCGATTTAACCATCTCTTCCCCAAGGGTTAGAACTCCAATTTCAAACTTGCAACTCCTCGTCTCTCAGACACAGAGCACTCCGATAGGTTAAATGCTGCTGTTTAATTACTATAATGAGAGGTGCTGTGGGGGGGAGAGGGGTTCTGAAAAGATTAATTTCTCCCTGTCTTATCTTACAGTGAAAATCATGGTTCAACAAGTGTTTCTCCATAATTTCCCTCTCCTTCCTCTACTTTCCTATGTGCAGGGAAGGAGAGAGGCTCTCTAGTCAGTGTCCCCAACAGTTGCCAGAGGTGATGGATAGCAACACCAGATGTCCAAACCATTCATTTAACCTTTTTTTTTTTTTTTTTTTTTTTGTTGTTGTTTTTGATTGTTCAAGACAAGGTTTCTTTCCTCTGTGTAGCTTTGCGCCCTTCCTGGATCTCGATCTGGCCTCTAACTCACAAAGATCCGCCTGCCTCTGCCTCCCAAGTGCTGGGATTAAAGGCATGAGTCGCCGCCGCCGCCGCCGCCGCCACTACCACCACCCGGCCAAACCATACATTTAAAAACTGAACGTTAACTTCAGAAAAGAAGCAAGGCCAGGGATGGTGGCTCACATCTGTAATTCCAGTACTTAGGCTGAGGCAGGAGGACCAAGAGGTCAAAATCATAAAAAGTGGACAATCGCATGATCTGAGGAGAGGTGAAGTCCTGCAAGTGGTCTTAAGAGGGAGGGCCAGCTTCAGGGTCAGCCAGCACGAGCTCTAAAGCAGCCTCATCCAGAAGGCTGTTTTCTGTGAAAGGCTGGACAAGGAGACGAAGCAAAATGACTACAAAAAAGAGATTTGCTTTCAATTGTGCTTAAGTGTTAAAAGTGTACAAACTGCATGCTTTTCACTGCAAATCCTATGCACCACCAGAGTTCCACCTTCTGGCCCAGGTTTGTGCCTGGATGGAGCTCACCAGCATCGGAAAACACAGAAGAGAAAAATCTTAGCACAGACCCAGAGCTAAATACTGACTGCACTGGAACAGCAAAAGAGAAAAAGCAAAGATGAAAGATGCTCCTGTCCCAGCCTCTGCAAGCTGACTCAGAGTAAGAATCACCCAGTTCACTGGCTGCATAAAGCTCTAAGATCTCCCAGGAAGTCAGTTAATGGACTGATTGTATTTTTTATCCTTTGGAGTCTCTGACTTTTAGGCACTGGACCCCTGAGCCACACATTTTTACCTTCTAGGCTCCATCGACTTAAAAGCAAAGCAGTCCATCTGCTCCAGAACACCAAGGCACAATCAAGGTTAGGTGCACATCACAGCAAGGGGATCTGAAAGTGTTGCAGCCAGCTCAGCAAGTCAACTGACTGCCTCAGAAACCAGGGGACACACAGACGTGACACAGTCGGGGGAGAGGGGAAGAGTGGATGGAAGGGCAGACTGGAGCTCTGTGGGGGCTGAGCTGTCAGTGGCACAGCAGGAACAGCTTCCGGGAACTGTGCTCTGATGCAGTAGGACCCTCCCATGGCAGAAGGGGCAGCTTCACCAGGAAACTGAGTGGCAGGGCTTAGCCCAGAGAAGCCACTTCTAGATAAAGTAACACTTGCTTCCCAAATATCTCTTTCTTCAAGATTTCAGTGAAACCATTTAGCAATGCACACCTGAGGCAAGCAGCTCAGCACAGGGTCTCTCCACAGCCCCTCTTGCAGGGCCCCAGGACTTCCCTCCTCCTCACTCTGGCCCATCTTCCTCTCTTCCAGTCTCCAGGACTAGCTGCCCCAGCCTTAGAGACAGCCTGAGAGCCCAATGTGACACACCTCTACACAGGACACTTGCTCACTGTCCACATAACAAAACCCAAACACTTGTCCTAAGAAACGTGCTCTCCGACACAACTGCTGCTTTCAAAATCTCTTGCCTCAGACTCTGTCTCCTTGCATCCTCTACCAGGACTAGTTACTGTCCCAAATCTTTTTTCTTTAATCTGTTTAATTATTTAAAAATTATTATTTTAGGGTTTGGGGATTTAGCTCACTGGTAGAGTGCTTGCCTAGCAAGCGCAAGGCCCTGGGCTCGGTCCTCAGCTCTGAAAAAAAAAAGTATCATTTTAATTCTTATTTTATGTGCATTGGTGTTTTGCCTGCGTGTATGTCTGTGTCAGGGTCCCTTGGAACTGGAGTTACAGTTGTAAGCTGCCATGTGGTGCTAGGAAATGAACCCGGGTCCTCTGGAAGAGCAGTCAGTGCTCTTAACTGCTGAGCCATCTCTCCAGCCCCTCACTGTCCCAAATCTTGAAGGTCGTAATCGAGGGTGACCTCTCAAGGAAGGCAACTTTAAAAACTCTTTGTCAATACAAAGCTGGCCAGGCACTCCCCTGCCCTGCACCCCAGGCAGTCTTGCCCCCAGTATTCCCTGTTTTTGTGCCTAGCTACATATCATGAACCCCAATCAAGTGCAAATATTCATTCTGATTTTTATATTCTTGGTGCTTCAAACATACGGTGAGGCCGCAGGAAAAGGACATTTGATAAATGGCCAGTGAATAAATGAATAGCTGCATTTCCCACAGACTCACACTGCTGTGTGCTGAGCTCTCTGGGAACAAGCCCACGACACAAGGTACGCAGCTCCAGAGACAGCAGACAAAGGAACAAGAGGAGGAGCCCAGAGACGGCGTCTAAAGAGCACATCCGTGTAAACCAGGAGGAGTCATGCACACCTGCCATGGAACTTTCTGGGTGTTGTGTTAGATAAAATTAGTTTGCATTCCTGCTACCGCAGTGGTCTGCAGGCAAGTGGAGCTACAGAGAATTAAAGAAAACTGGCTGGCGATGATAGTTTTGCAATGAATCATTCACAAGTGAGTAGCTGAGAACTGGCTGCACTGTGTACTCTTGGCTCCGTGAAATCCTTTTAAACAAATACCCACCATTTCCCCAAAACAAATAGGGCAATTATGGGAAAGCCTTGTTAGTGTTCAGCAGTCTCCGTGCTGCACGTCCACTGCCCTGGAACCACCTCCATCTGACTAATCCCTGGCCCACTGTGCACTGGGGGGCAAGGCTTCCTAATGCACCTGCCTCAGCTCGGCATAATGGCTTCAAGCTAATGGAGATGAGCTCCCTCTCCTAGAGGTTCGACTCCGGAGGAGGGATCTTAAAGGTGAGGCACGGCAAGCAGCACAGGAGAAAGTGGATCTAATTTGTTTAACATCATAAAAAGGGACATTTCCACATGGACAGCAAGGACATGAGTATCAGGTGTGTATGGCAGAATTATAAACGCATTTTTGGCGAAATTCAATAAAGCTGATTCTACTGCATAAGGTCAGCAATTTACTATAAAAAATGATATGATTGCAACTTTTAATATAACCCATGTATTTGCTGCAAGATGCTCTAGAAGACGGTAATGTAAGCGTCCGACCTCTCCCCAGGAGCAGAGATGGCCCGTTTACCCTTCACTGTCCTGACAAAAGCAACCACACAGAACAACAGCATCAACTGCATTTGCTTACCAGCCACTCTCTTCAAGGCCAAGACTGCCTCTCCTCAAACCGAGACTAGGCTCTGGGTTAGAGCCCTCACCGAAGGCAGCAGAGGAAAGAGAAAACCACTACAACTCAACAGAGCCATCAAGTTCACCTTCCAGTCAGGACTCTAAGCAGCAACACTAGGTGTGAGGGAAGCACACTTCTACAGCTTTTCTAGACTCCGTACCTAATAATGTGAATCTTTGAGAGAGCCCAGTCCATGTAAGTAGACAATGCACGTGGACACCTTAGGGCTGAGTGTGTGGCATGTGCTATATGCTTGTAGTCCTAGTACTTGTGAGATGGAGGCAAGAGTTCAAGGCCAACCTTGGCTACATAAAAAGTTAGAGGCCACTATGGGCCTGTCTCAGAAGAAAAATTAAAAACAACAAAAGCAACAGAGAAAGAAACTGGACATCTCAGTGATGACAGAAACCTGTTCCTCACATTAGGGACACCTTTTAAGTCCCTGTAGCCATGAAGACAGCCCCCTCCCCCAGACAGGGTTTCTCTATGTAGCCCAGGCTAGCCTCAAACTCAGAAATCCACATGCCTTTGCCTCCCAAGTGCTGAGATTAAAGACATGCTCCACCACACCCTGCCATAGAAACGATTTGAGAAAATGGGTTATCCTAAGGATTAAATGAGAGCTATGGGAGACACTTGTAAGCTCTAACAGAAAACACATATGCTAGGGGCTATGACATCACCTACATCATCCCAGCTCAGGCTGGTCTACAAACTCTAGTGGCTTCTATGGTCCCACTGCCAGTCTCTTCAGGGTATGAGCCATTATATCTCATGTTCTCAAAGCAGCACCCAGCAAGACAGGAAACTGGGAATGCCTGGTGGCTTCAGTGGGGCTTGGTGAAGGATGACATGCCATTCAGCTTTCCCTGAGCTCCATCTTTAGGGGAAGGCTGCTTCCAGTCACTGTGCTTTCTAGGATCAAAGCAAGCTCCCTTCCTGCACTGGAGTCTGAGCCTACTGACCTCTCTGCCAAGCAAGCACATTGTGACCTTAGTGGCCTTCCCAGAGCACCCCATTCCTTCCCATTTTGATTCCTCGCTCCACTTTCACCACTTTGCTTATTTCTTCCTATTTCTGGAGGAGCCTGTTTCTACCCCAGATCTGTCTGTTCTATTCACCAGGGCAAGCTCAGGGCCTTGTGAGGCATATCCACTCAATCAGTACTTGTTAGGTGGGTGGACAGATGGACAAGTGGACAGAAGGAATCATTTCAAACCAGGCAAAAAGATCTCCCAAGGAATACCACTATTTTTGTCATTTCTATTTTAGCGTTTAGTCTCCTCTTTGCAGGACTGTTTAAAGCAGAGCCTTTGATTAGAAAAAAAAAAAAACCTAAGTAAATATCAAAAATCATGGAGCTCCATATTTGTTCTCTTTCAATTACATTCTGTGCAAATCATATCCATTCGTAAGTTAAACTGACTCCTAACTGCCTCTTCTTCAAACTCAACCTGTGTTCTTTGGGCCAAGATCCCAAGTTTTGCAATTAGAATAATATAATTCACAATTCCATTTGTGACTCACAAGCTGGGAAGGCTTTGTCTTTGTTCTTCAGTTTCATGCACTGACAGTGAGTGGTAAAATATTTTTCTTGTTGGTCAAGAGTAATGATACGACTTGAAGCCAAAACAGTAGGAGGGTCCCATTCCCATGCACTTGCGGTTTCACTGAAGAGATGACATTTATTCGGGTGTGATATTTAATTTATCACAGAGGGTCAAGACGGTTGGGTTTTTCCTGAAATACCATGATATGATAAACTTCAACTTTATGAATGAAAGTCTCTGCAATCATTTAACAAACTCAAAACTGCACCAAATTTAAAGACCACCATCTCACTAATGATAATCTAGTCAACCATCTAATTACAGAAAGATTCCTTTAAAGGGGCTTTAAAACTAAAAGGAATAATTAACAACAGAGCCCCATGCCTGACGACAGAGGCAGCCCTGAGAAGACGGCTCCTTAGGAGGGTGGTGTAAGCCAAGCATTCTGACGCTCACTCGGAAGTCTGGAGTTGAGAGCGAATTACTAGCAGTGTCCAACTCTCTGTCAATCTAAATATAAGCTTGTGTGGCCCATCACCCGACTCATTCAGGACTTCTACTGAATTGCTTTTGCCCACCTCAAAAAGGAAAAAGAAATAAGGCTGTGCTACACAGCCTGCCCTGAAGCAGGAGGATCACAAGTTCAAGGCCTGCTTGGCTACCTAGTGTGTTTGGAGCCAGCCCAGGCAACTTAGTAACAAAACAGAATTTAAAGGGCTGGATATAACTCAATGGTAGAACCCTTGCTTAGTGTGCGTAAAGTCCAGGTTCAATCCCCAGTGCTACAAATAGTAGTAATAGTAGTAGTAATAAACAAATAATAGGTATAACAATAAATCTGGTGAATGAAAAACCTAGCAAGCTAGCAGTAAAAATAAATCTAAAATCAAGGCACACTGTCTTTTATGCTTCACAGACATGGACACTAAAAAACACATACACTCAAACCAGCAAACATACTTACTTTTATAAGGCATTGGTTCAAAACATTGATTTAAAAATGATTGGTAACTTAATAAATACTATCCAAAGGTTTGTTTGTTTGGTTGGTTGGTTTTTGGTTTTTGTTTGTTTGTTTGGTTGGTTGGTTTCTCGAGATGGTTTCTCTGTGTAGCTTTGTGCCTTTCCTGGAACTCACTCTGTAGCCCAGACTGGCCTCGAACTCACAGAGATCCACCTGCCTCTACCTCCCGAGTGCTGGGATTAAAGGCTTGCGCCACCACCACCCAGTCCCAAAGCTATTTTTAAATCTAATTGCAGTCCAATCAATGTGCTTTTCACCAGGCATTGCCTTATGGCATACCTTAGGTTTCAAAATCCTTGCCTTCTACTCCTCTTAATATTCCCAGCAAACCCACATAGCTTGGCTCCTTGTTTCCTCTTAGCAGATCCACTGCCTTAACACTTCCTTCTAGGAGAGGCCAGATAAGTATGACAAGCTTTCTTAAAGTCATCTCCAAAATCAGAGACATCAATTTGTACCCCTCTAACGGACTGGGGGTCATCCTATAGCTTTCATCTATTATTGGAGGCCCAGTTCCTCTTAAAAAGGCCCCCTTCCCTCACACATGCACGCCAATGGCTCTGTGCTGAAAACACAATTTCCCCTTCACCTTGGGGGCTGTGTATCTAAATGGCTTCAAAAATCCCAAGCTGAGGTTTCCACAAGAAAGGGGCCTATGGGTAAGCATGATTATGCTGTTTGAGGAAGGCATTTTCTATTTGTAAATCTCTTTTCTCATATGGAATTTTCTGATACTGAGTCCTGACTTTTCCTGCTGTGTCTTTATCACAGAGACTGGGATGCTCAAAACCATGTTGTCCAGACTCCTCAGGCAGCCGGACATAAATAAGTGTGAGAGTGAGAATGGGGTTCCCTCAGTCAGATGCACTCACAGGTGCTTTGGAAAGTGGAAATGAGGCAAACAATGAGTGATCTGCCCTTGCTGCCACTGCTTCCCCTTAAGAGTGTATGCATTTGTATATGGGTGTGTGGGCTGGAGAGATGGCTTAGAGGTTAAGAGCATTGACTGCTCTTCCAGAGGTCCTGAGTTCAATTCCCAGCAACCACATGGTAGCTCACAACCATTTGTAATGAGATCTGGTGCCCTCTTCTGGTGTGCAGGCAGACATACAGGCAGAACAATGTACAAAATAAATAAATAGATAAATAAATGAATGAATGAATGAATAAATAATAAATCTAAAAAAAAAAAAAAAAAGACAAGGTCTCATGTAGTCCTGGCTGGCCTCAAATTCATGATGTAACTAAGGATGACCTGGATCTTCTGATCCTTCAGCCTCCACACTCCCATTGCTAGGACAGGTGGACAGGTACAGGTGGACAGATGGACAGGTGGACAGGTACAGGTACAGGTGTGAGCCACCAGGCCCTGCTGTAGGATCTGAGGACCAAACCTACACCTTTGTGCATGCTAGACAGAAACTCTACCAGCTGAGCCACATTCCCCAAACCTTTCAATAAATATATGAGTTCTACCTACACGCATAAAAGTAGAAGTTCCTATTGTGTGAAGTGCTCCAGAACCATCAAGTTCATCATTTCAACCTACAGTACAATGAACTCAATATAGGAATCCGTTCCAATACCTCAGTAGAGGCCTGTCCATAGAGGCCTGTGTATACTGCTTGTTTCCATGCACACACACAGTACGAGATTAACAACTAACAATCAAGAAGTACAATTATGGCAATATACTGCAATACCATTTATGTAACTGTGGTCTCCTCTCATCTCCCCACCCCCAGGTATCTCACTGTACTGTGCTCAGCCTTCCTGCAATGCCAACAGGAACATAAGTGAGTTCAGGGTGTGGGCCTGGTAATGCTGCACTAGAGATTATGCTGTGGAAGTCACCTGTGCACAAGCACTGTGACACTGTGGCAGTATACTGATAACTCGGCCACTAGGTGGTTGACAGATGGTAGGATATAGAGTGGATCCAATGGATAGAGGTGACTCATGTCCCAGCGAGGACAGAGCAGAACAACTTGAGATTTCATCACACTGCCCAGATGCTACATATTTCAAAACTTATTCATTGTTTATTTCTGGAAATTTCCCTTTTAATATTTTCAGACTGAGATGGACTGCAAATAACTGAAACCACAGAGAGCAAGGCTGCAGGTGAAGGCGGGCTCCTTCGAAGCCCATTAAGAGCACATCTTGTGAGGGCAGTGGGGAGGGGCTGAGTGAGAACAAAGATAATGGCACATATACATGAAAATGCTACAGTGAAACCCATTACTGTGTATGCTATCTTAAAAAAAAAAACCACTTATGAAAAAAAGAATACATTTTCTAAAGGATATACACTATTGATCACTGTTGCCATCAACTAAGCCTTCATTTCCATAGCAGGCATTTTTTTGTATTATTTTCACTCAATTCAATCAAGAATCTTTTGCATAGATACTATCATTAACCTCTTTTTACAGATACAGAAACAAACACAGTAGTTAAGTATTTAATGCAATGCTATACAGCCAGTGAGACTCGGTGTGAACCCAGGCAGGCAGGCTATGCACTATGGCAGTGGTTCTCAACCTTCCTAACGCTGCAACCCTTTAACACAGTTCCTCATGGTGTGGGGACCCCCAGCCATGAAATTATTTTGTTGCTACTTCATAACTGTAATTATGCTACTGTTATGAATCATAATATAAATAGCTGATATGCAGAATATCTAATATGCAACCCCACAGAGGTTGAGAACCACTGCAACTATGGCATCCCAAGCTTGAGTTTTCCAGGTGTGGCCTGTTGTTTAGTCCTAAGGCTGCCTCCATGTGGTTCTACTAGTGGGTAACTGCGCCTGCATCTTCCTGATTTCTATGTTCAAAATGCTGATACACTCATACACGACTAGCAAGAATGTAAACGGTATAACCACTTTCAAGCAATAGTTGGGAAGTTTCTTAAAAAGAGAAACTCTGGGCCCAAGAAATGGCTCAATAGGTAGATATACTTGCTAAGCCTGGCTTGACCTGAGTTCAATCCCCAGACCTACATGGTGAGAGAAACTGACTCCAGAGAGTTATCTTCTGACCGTAATGCGCACACTGAGTCATGTGAGTGCACATACACACCTCAAATGTAATTTTTAAAATTGAGGGGAAACGTCAAACTTAGGCATGAGGTCCTGAGTTTAAGTCTCCACAACTTCAGAGGATGGTGGCGCTCCTCTGTAATCACAGTGCTCCTGTAGTAGGACTGAAGAGAGAAACAGGAGAATCCCTGGACATCTGAGTACCAGATAGCCTGGCATATACAGTGGTGAACAACAGCAAAGAGACTTCTCTCAAACAAGGTAGAAGGCAAGGACCAAGACCCAAGGTTGATGCTCACACCTGTATTCATACACACGAATATACATACACATACATCTTTTTCTCATACACACAATCATAGTTAAATATATTCTGACTACACGATCTAGCCATTCTACCCCTAGGTACTTGCCCAAAATGGAATCATACATGCCTCCAAAGTCTTACTCATGGATGTTTATATCAGTTTTAGTTTTAATTTAATTTTAGTTTTAATTTAATTGAGCTCAGAAACAACCCAAATGTCCAGTAAGTGAACAGGTAGACAAATATAGCCAAACAACTACTGATACACAGCACATGGGTAAATCTCCAAATGATTATACTGAGGGGGAAAGTGTATATTCTGTATGATTCCATTTACAAATAAATTTTAAACAGAGGTTGTAGTGCTTGTCTCTAATCCCAGCATTTAGAAGGCTAAGGCAAGAACACCAGGAGTTCAAGGCCAGCTTTGATGCACAGCCAGGCTGTGTCTCAAAACAAAACAAGCTGCCATTTCTGTCCCTGCCACCATCCCAGCCCAGATCCTCCACAGCTGACTTGCAATGCACTCAGTAGCCTTTTGGAGCCACTTGGGCAACTGCTAGGCATCCTTAAAGCACAGAACCTACAGAGAACTTCCCTAACAGTTCCACAGTGTTCCAACTGGCCCAAGAACTGCGGCCATCCATATGTACAGTAGTGGGTCTTGCTGGGGGCCTCGCCCTGGCTGCCTAGGCCATCAACCCCAGCTCTTTTCTTGCTTGAAGTCTCCACAGTTAACTGCTCATGCCCTTGCAAGAGCTTCCTTCCCATCATAAATGTGCTAGGGGAACAGGCTGAGATGGCTGCCCTGGAGCTCAGCTGAATGAGCATTGCACACCAGCTTCCCTGCCCTGACTGCTGACTTTCAGCCCCTCCTACCCAGCATCCACTAATGCAGCAAGTGCAGAATAACACTCTACAAACACTAGATGGCAAATGAAGGCTGAGCATCCCAGCGGCCACTGTCCCAGAAACACCCAATCACAACAAAAGAGAATGTATCCTTCCATTCTCTGAAGCTTTCCACTTATCTGAACATTTACTTGGACTGACATAAACTTATGAGGTAGGTGTAGTGACACACATTTGCAGTTCCAGCTACTCGGGAGTTCAAAGCCAGCCTGGGTAACATAAACCCAATCTCAAAGAAATAAATAAACTGATTAGTCAATTAATTAAAATTATGAGCCTGTTCATTCAAAAAGCAAGGGATGAAGAGATTTTTCTAGCAAGAAAGTATTACTTCGGGCAGTGGTGGCGCACGCCTTTAATTCCAGCACTCGGGAGGCAGAGGCAGGAGGATCTCTGTGAGTTCGAGGCCAGCCTGGTCTACAGAGTGAGTTTGAGGAAAGGCACAAAGCTACACAGAGAAACCCTGTCTCGAAAAACCAAAAACAACAACAAAAAAGAAAGTATTACGCAGGTAATCAAAGACCAACATGTCCCTCAGAATCTAAACTCATTCGAAGTAGTAATAGCAATTTGTAATACTGCCTTTTTTTTCTCTTAACAATTTCTTTTCTTCTCTCCCCCCCCCCCCCCCGCCTCTCTCTCTCTATCCCGAGATAGGGTTTCTCTTTTTAGCCTTGGCTGTCCTGGAACTTGCCTGCCTCTGCCTCTGCCTCCTGAGTGCTGGGATTAAAGGCGTAGGCCATTATCACCCAGCTCTTAATAATTTCTTTATACCAGGTAGAGTGGTACCCTCATACCTGTGATCCCAGCACTTGGTAAAGGTAGAAAAATCATGAATAGCTAGCCTGGGCTATAAAGAGAATTCTAGGCCAGCCTAAGCTACGCAGTAAGACATTGTTACAAAATAATAATAATAATTTCTAGGTACAGTTATATGTATGTTTCTACTAGAAAATCATTTTGTCTAATTTCTTATAAAACTTAGACATTTTAAGCAAGAAAAATATCCTGTTAGCCTGCTCATCACATGTAAAAATTCTCTTAATTTTAGCATGTTAGCAAACTGACAGATGGTCAACAATGTGTAAGCAACAATATTTACTAGGGCATTGTTTGAAATAGCAAAAGACAAAATAAAAAGGCCAAAATACAAACTGGGCCTGGTAGTTTACAAAGTAGGATGCATGCACACAATGCAATACTACGCAACCAGAGAAAAGAGTGAGGCAACCTGTCTGCTTCTCACTGCCAAGATCTACAGCCAGGTTAAAGGCCAGGGGCCACACGTTTCTGGGGGGGAGAGGTGCTGAGGCACTTTCTTTCATGCTGGGTCACCTCAGGACACCAGAGTCCCCAGCATTCTCCAGGAAGGAAGCAGGCCAGAGCAAAGGGACCAGCAGGAAGAAGACTCACTCTTCATGGCATATCCTTCTCAACCTTGATGCGCGCGCGGAGGTCAGAGGATAGCTCTGTGGAGTCAGCTCTCTCCTTCTACCTTTACATGAGTTCCAGAGATTAAATTCAGGTCACCAGGCCTACACAGCAAGCACCTTTACTCAGAGCCATCTTGCCAACTCTGACTAAGTTTTTAATATTCCAAGAAGAAAAAAAAAAAAATAAAGCTGGGCCATGGAGGTGCACACTTTTAATCCTAGCACTTGGGAGGCAGAGGCAGGCAAATCTCTATGAGTTCAAGGCCAGCCTGGTTTGCAGAGTGAGTTCCAGGACTGCCAGGGCTACAGAGAAACCCTGTCTCGAAAAAACAAACAAACAAAAAAACCCAAACAAACAATGTTTTTATTTTATTTTAGCAACACAAGATGTGTGACAATGTCAATACTGTCACTCTATCTTTGCAGTACTGGTGTAGGCATGGAGTTTATAAAAGAGCCCTCCTCCTCTTAGAAGAGTACCTGGGCAAGTCCCAAGGTACCTCAGCGCCCCCACACACACATACACACACATAAGCACCTCTGTACAGGAAACCACACAGCTCTGCTTCTGGGGCAGTGAATGCTATGGGCCCTCCAAATGGGACAACACAGCATGTCTGCTCCCAGCACTAAAGCTGTTTCTGCCGCTATAAACCTCTCCTGGATGCTGAGAAAAATCTTCGGAGTTCAAGACAAGTTTGGATAACAAGGGGAGCAGGAAAATTGATGGGGAGAAACCAGTCAGCATGATGAATAGGCTGGTCCAGAGCAGCAGGTGACGGATATGCAGATGCAAGACTGGCAGGGAGGGAAGAGAGTCCATGCACAACAGATGGATGGAGATGCTCAATCATCCTCAGGAACAAGCACACAGTGCCACACAGTCCTGTCTGCTCCGGCCGGCTCCTCACTCACCTGCAGGGTGCAGCCTCCACTCCCAGCAGCTTTGTGCAACAGCCCCCTGAGGGGCAGAGCCCAGGGTAAAAATAGCAGGAGGTGGGAGGAAGGTGCCATCCCCTGCAAGCTGACTTGTGGGCCAATAGTGAACGGCCTCCTCACACTTTGCTGTTTTCCTCCAGCTCTTTGTCTTTCTCACTGCCTCACACTCCCAAGGAAAGCTTTTACTATTTGCCCAGGGCAGAGGGGCTATCACTACACAGGAAATTTAGTGGAAACAAGAGTGGCAGGGCAAACTAGGATTGCTAGTCCACTGTCCGCTGTCCTGTTTTTCCATCACCAACAGTCTGTGACAGAGAACCTAGACCACTCTTCATATCAAGTCTGTGACAGCAGAGCTTATCAGTTAGGGGTACTTAGTCCCCCAGTCATGTAAGGCTAACAGGTAACAACAGTAAGAAAAAACACTCACATTCACGGGGGCTGCAAATGGGGCTCAGCAGCAAAGCACTTGTCTAGGAAGCCCAAGGCCGTGGATCTGATCCCAGTACAAAAACAATGAGGAAGAAAGGAAAGAAGCAAGCAAGCAAGGAGGGTATGAGTAACTCAGCAGGGGCGGCTTTAAAAATGTCTGTGATGTACCAGGTTCAAGTCCACCAGCAAACACTGGGATGACTCTAAATCTTCACGCCATAACCCATGTCTCATGAATAAAGACTCAGAAGGGCCAGCCGGCCCCTCACGGAGGGGCCAACACTACTCCTTCCAGCTCAGTTGCAGTCAAGCAAGGGGTGGTGCTGGCAAGATGTCCACCCCCTGCCCCTAAGCTATCTGCTGGACCCCAGCTCCAGGAGCAAAAGCTCTATAAAAAAGACTTCTGGTTTCACTAAGACACATTAAAGAATTAATTATAAAGTAAAGCTGGAGGAGAAAATTAATTTTAGAAACACAAGAGGTTACTTTTTTTCCTAGAGATGGGGGAGGAAACAGTTATTTTCGTTTGCATCCTGGGGCACAAGCTGGGAGCTGTCCAGTCGATAACCTGGCCATCAGAACAAGGTTTGTAATTAAAAGGTCAGTGACCTGGAAAGTCAGGCCCACTCCCAGAGCTTCTCAGTAATGACGGAGCTATTAAATTAAGACTGTTATGAAATCAATGCTAAAAAAGCTTTCATGGTAACAAGATTCCATTCAAGGACATGCAAACTACCTCATGAAATGGACGTAAATGATAAAAAAGAAAAGTAATAAAAGAGAGTTAAATTGAAATCTGTGCAAGAATTTACTCCCCCCTTAGAGGACTCCAGTGAGAGAAGCCCTTCACCTCCACCCCACCACCAAGGTTGAGCCCACCAGGATTCTTTCTTTCCCAAATTCATTTCCACAAGGAGGGAGCTTCCAGAAACAGAAGGGTACACTCTGCTCCCCCTTTTAGGAGAAGAAAGTCATGGAGAGGTGAGGAAGAATCCCTTGGCTAACACACTTGAGAGGGTACCACCCTCCCGGCTCCAAAGGGTTCTGCAGAAAAGCCTCCGCTGATTCTGAGAGCTCCGCCAGGGCACTCAGCTGACAATTCCTCATCCCTCCTCCACCTCATCTGCCTTCAGCCTCCCAAGCACAGGCATCTCATCGGCCCAACCTGTACTCAGCCTGCAGAGCATGCTGGGAAGTGCCTTGCCTCCTATACTATATTTTGTGGTATCAAATCGACAGCAGCCCATGGACAATGTTCTCCAAACCTCCAAGTCTCAGGACTGCTGCTACTGCTGTTTCTAGACTGACTACTCGGCCTCCTGGGCTGCAGCCTGCTGAGAGGCCCACTGCCTGCCTGGCAAGAAAAGCCTCTATATATAGCCCAGCTCTGTGAGGGCTTCAACCTCACACAGTCCAACTACTGTCGTGTGTGGCTGACTCTACCATAGCTGTGTCCATCTGCAGAATCAAGAAGCTGGACACTATACGAAAACATTCATTCTAATATTCTGAAGGTGAACAGCTGCTTTTCTCTTTCATCAAAAAAAAAAAAAATCCTGATAATAGGAAGAATTGCTGTAAATTACATAAAATGGCAATACAAACTTCAAAGAAAATGATAAATGATTCTAATAACTTCATGTTTCTCATTAATGACTCTATATTCCAACTTTAAAGCATCTAAAAGAGATCACAAAACAAACAACAACAACAAACCAAAGAAGACAGACCCTTGTAGACCAATGCTATCTCACTTCAGCCCACTCCCCACCCCCATCAGAGAGCTCAGCACTTAACCTGTCAGTAACAGAGGCACAATGCAGCCCCTGCTTGGGGCTGTGTTTTCACAATAAAACAAACTCAGCGGCGGCGGCGGATGCCTAAAGTAACCCTCATTTTCCACTGAACTGACATGTACTACAGGGACCTCAATTTCTATATTAAATATTAAATAATATTAAAAGAAAAACAAAATTGGATTTGCTTTTTCAGGAAAGAGATGTTTATTAAGGAAAAAAAAAAAAAGCAAGTCAGATTATAATTCAAGTCAGTGCTCCACTGCAATTCCCCGAAGTGACATGCAAGGAAGAGCCGAGGCTGCAGAGCTGAGAGCTCTCCCAAAGCCAGCGCCCCAATCCCCACCTCGGCCCTGCATAGAGCAGACCTAGAGCAAGGTACCAATCCTCTTCCTTCCACAGCTACCGTGAGGGACAGGGTAGATGCCCCTTGCCCATCCTCATCATGGACGGTGCCAAGCATCCTGGTTGTATAAGCCTGACCCAATGAATATCAAGAATTTTAGAAGTGAAGTTTAAATCCACGAAGGGGCTTTTCTTCCCCAGACACCGATCAAACCTTGGAATTCTTTGCCCAGAAAAGGTCTGCCAGAACTTACCCTATTGGGATTCACCTCGGAAATGGATAATTACCGACTGAAGGAGCATTTTAGAGGCTAATGGAGATGGGTGATTAGCTTCAGTGATTCCAGGCTTAAGTACAGGGTAAACCAGTGTGGTTCTCTTTAGAACAAGAAGGGCTAGGGAGCCTCCTTGGGTTCCCAACACCGAAATTTCTAAAGACTAACCTGAATCAGGAGTCCACTCGACCAACAACGCTCATCTCTTTCACAGCTCTGTGCATACATCGCCCCTCAGAGACATCCCACAGCCTTTAAAATGGCATCCCCCTCCAGCCCTGGCACCTGTCACCTGACACACCATGGACTTCACTGTTCCATTTGTTCATGTCCTGTCCCCCACCCTGTTGGAGCAGAAGTTCTGTGAGGACAGAGTTTTTGTCTTTTCTGTTCTCAGTGAATTTCCAGTGGAAAGATCAGGGTATGATATAGAGTCGATGCTCATTCCTGGGTGAACTGATTAATCAATCAGCTGGATGTTTTCCTTTCTTCTTTCTTTCTTCTTTTCTTTTTCCTTTTTTCTTTTTTTTTAAAGAACAACAAATAATAATTGCATAAATCAGCTCCCCCTCTATAGTGGTTATGAGCCAAGTGACTCAAAAGAAGTATTATTTGGTCCAGAGTTTCTCCCTCTCGCTCTCTCTCTCTCTCCCTCTCCCAGTCAGGGATTTATTAAAATTAAACAGATTAGATGGAGCTCCTGATACTAAAACTGCTCAGCAAAGCCTGCGGTGGGGAAGTGCCGAGCAAACACCAGAGACATTTGTCTCTAAATTGCTCTAAATACCTTCTGCAAATGAAATTCTAACCCAGCTGCGTTTGAGAGAAAATGAGGACTAACTGGTCATTGTCGGTAGAGGAGAAGATCAGACAGTTATAATACTGCACAATGTACTGGGCTAAGGATCTCTCAGCAACCATAGATTTTGTCTCAGGTTACCCCGGGTAATCAGCTCAGCTTTTAGGCTCAGCTTTCCCCTGCTTCAATGCTTTGATGAGAGAGCTGAAATCCCCAAGCTTTTATGATTAATTACTCCCTATAGGTACACATATTTCAAGGAAAATCTCTTTTATGGCATGATGCTTGTGGAGTAGAGAGGCCAGCCAACACACTCCAAATTTTAATAATCTCCTAATGATGGGGGTGAGTACCATGCAGCTAGAAAGCATGCAACTCCTTCATGGGGACCTTGCCATGGGTCTGCTGCTAAGTAGCTGCTGTGGGTAAAATGTTTGGGCCTACTGTGCCCAAACCCTGTGAGTGGGGCCCTGTCAGTGGCTAGAACACTGTTTTGGTCCCTAAGCAGCACTTCTGGATACCACAGATGTGCTTAGAAATGCCATGAAAACATCCCATCATCCATCCCAGTTTAAAAAAAAAAAAAAAAAAAAAAAAAAAAAAAAAAGACGGAATCACCAGAATTTTGAGGCCAACATTCTAGCTTTTAAACAAAAAATAGTTTTGGAGTGAAGAACACCACGACCACCCCCACCCCCAGTGTTATGTAAAGCTCTTTAAGTAGCTTCCTAGATCTCTAGAAAAGTAAACATCCTAAGAATAAAAGTCCGCCTTCTTTTTGGTTGGTAGTTGTTTTTGCTTTACAAAAAACCAAATACACAAGAGAACCAGAATAAGTTCTATCTGCTTCAACAATACTGAACTTATCAGGATCCATTTTATCCCGGCCTACAGAAATACCATAAAAATCAGGAATTTACCACTTCAATAATCTGGAAATCCTTCTGCTGTGTTTCTGCACCTCGTTCCCTTATTGTCTGCTTCTCTGTAGTTGCACTGAAGCAGTTGACCTCTCCTAGCCCAAGCAGGTCATTTGTGGTCAGGTCACTAACAGACTGACCAGAAAGCAGGAGTCCTCCAGTTTTATTCAATGGGCCAGTTCTGCTACTGAATGCTGACTGTACCATGATGCTCTTGGCCTCATATCTGCTGCTTAATTGTTCAAATCCTGTTATTTCTCTGCTCCACTGTGAGTAAAGAAATGTGCATCCCACTGAGGGGTGGCCACCTCACCACTATGTCCCACCCACACACGTGGACAGCCATGGCGACCCTTGATGTATTCAGCACCTGTCTCTAGCTATGATTTCCACTGCCCCAGCCCTGGTCCTTTCTACAGACCACTCTACACTGCAAGGAAACCTGTACCTTTCTTCTTAAGAAATGCTCTCCTGGTTGCAAGTGGGCTCTGCCGGACTCGAGAATTCTGTAGGAACTTCACTGCTGTGGCAATCTGGTGGGGGAGATAAAACAGAGAGAGTAAACTTCAGTAATCTGAATTTCAAGGCCAGAAATTTTGAGTTCCCAGGGCCACAGACAAAAGGATACTGTTGGGATCAAATATATAGCAAGCAACTTCTTTAACTAGAAACCCACCTAAATAGAAGACTAGGATTCCCCGTCTTCACTGGCTTCCCATTTCGGAGAGGAACAAGTGGCGCCTCCTTGGTTTAGCTTTTCGGACCTGCACTGAACTTCTCCTGCCTTCCTGGTTCAAGCTGCTGCTTCAGCCACACTCAGCTACTATCCCTGTACCATGCATACTCTCATTCTGGGAGGCTTCCCTTTCCCATCTCTACCTGTCTACATACTATACAACACACCAAACACACTTTTTTGTGCATGCGCAGGAGCATACACACACACACACACACACACACACACACACACACACACACACACACACACACACACACACACACTAGGGAGAGAGGGAGAGAGAGAGAGAGAGAGAGAGAGAGAGAGAGAGAGAGAGAGAGAGAGAGAGAGAGAGACAGAGACCGACCCTTATAGAGCCTGTTCTGACTCCTCAGAGCTTTCCCTAAATCAGCAAAGCCTTTCCGGTCTTCCTATTCTCTTTAGTTCTTCAGGGCTGTGATGTGTACCATATAATTGAAGACATAATTATACTGTCTTCTCATGTTCAGGCTGCCTTCCCAACTACACAGTAAGGAATGGCAGGGAGAGGTGATGCTCCCTATCTAGTACCTAGCAAAGTACTGGAGTTGAAGGGGTTTGTAAAGCAGACAAACACATGACTGGCCACACTGGTCCCCCCAGTTCGGTGAAGCTGAATTCTGATGAGCCTTTGAAGGGCAAAGTTCGGGATTCCCTGGCTACAAGTCAACAAATTGACAGACTATTCCCCAACCTCTGGTATGAATATTATTTGATGAAATCTTCATATATACAAATAAGTCAAACAGGGGATGGAAGAGGCATCAACCCCCACACTCGGCACATGCAAGGCGTGCGTTTATGCTGCCTGACTGCTATCCACAGCAAACAGGGTCCTACAGGACAGGAAGTGCCAAGCTGCTCCAGGAGGAAAGAGGGCTGTTTAGAATGACTGGCACTATTCACCTCATCAAAACCAAAAGCAAAGCATGGTCTCCTGTTAAGGTTAAGGCTAATGCAGTTCACTCTCAGGGGCCAGAAGTAAGGATGTTTCTGTGATCCTAAATTAAGGGCAACCCTGAGCCAAGATTCAAACAACAAGTGCTGTAACTATGAGTGATGTTCAGGTTGCACATCACCTCCTGAGACCAGAGTTCTCAGGAACAAAAAGAAATGAAGGCAGATTAGGAAGAGAGAGGAAAAGAGGAAGACAGCCAGGGAAACGACTCATTCTCCCAATAAACCCTCAGTGGGAGGCTTTCCCTGGGCTCCTCCTTAAAGGTCAGGCTCAGCACCCTGACCCTCCAGAACTGGACCTGTCCCTCCAGAGATACTATTGCTCTCAAGAGCCATCCCCCTGTGGGGGATGATCCCCCCAACACTGCAAACTGCTCTGACTACCATCTCAAACTGCAGGGCAACCACAGTTCTAGGCTAATGAAAATTCAATGTGGGAGCTTGCAGAACCCCCAAACTGATACTTCCATCTCAACTAGATCACCTCAGGTTACACTGGAAAAAAAAAAAAAAGAAAAGTCTAACAAACCTCTACAATGTTATGATGAAAAGACTGCGAGGGAGGAGTATCGAGGAAGGGCAGAAAGGAGAAACAAGAAAAAAAGAAAAATGGGAATGAGCAAAAGAGATGGAAGTCCAAAGGAGACACACAAGAAAGGGGGGTGGAAAGAGAGGAGGAGGATGGAAAGAGGAAAGTTGCGGGGTGTGCTATGCTCCAGAAAGAGAAGGGATAGGCACACATCACAGGCCCTCAAGGGTCACCACCAATCCGCATTGCTCAGATGGCTCAGGTATAACTGTGTTCACCTTGCGAAAACCATACACCTTCTACATGTTAGAAAATGACAGTACTGGTATCATGCGGCAGCTTCTGGCTGTGCTGTGTGTACCAGGTGTCACAGGAAATGTGGATGAACAGGTCTTGGGCACGAGATGTGGACCACACAGCTCCTATCATTCACCCATACAAAGAGAAAGCCTTCCCGCATCCTTCCAAAATTCCCCATGACAGAGAAAGAAGACAGAACCACACCACTAAAATGCCCAGGTTTCACCTTGCTCTTTTAATACAGTCCTTGGTATATGCATTTCTGGTCAGAGAGCAAAGTTCTGATGGGTTTAATGGTGCACTCAATGCAGTGCTTGGCGCATTCCATCAATTTTTTTTTTTTAAAAATTGCATCTCTTATTTCTTTAAATACATTAATCAGCCTAGTGTAGGCAAAACGGATCCATCGGACAATGCAATAAACATGAATTATCATCTATCCAACACGCATAATGGCTTAAAAATACATAATAGCAGGTGTAGTTTAAATGATTAGTTATTACACCTGTGGTGGGTCTGATTCAATTGGGAAAAATCATCTTTAATAGGTTAAAAGGTTTAGATCACCATGCTTTCCTTAAAGTGGCTGCAGAGAGGGAATGATGGAGTGCTCTGTCATTAGTAATTCATTTAAGAAAAACGTGGGGGATATAGCAAAGAACAGCATAAACGAGCGAATCCAATTTAAACATCAGGTAAAGTAGAAAACACCTTTTAAAAAAGCAAGATAAATGAATTTGGAAGGGAGATGAAATTGACGTATTTATTTTAACGGGAATTTGACAAAGTCCCGGCACACTTCAAACTTGCAAAAATATGAACAATTTCTTTTAAAGTTTCCACTCACTAATTTCAAGTCATATAAAATAATACTGCCAAACACCTACATAAAGTGTTTTTGAGGCTCATTTATGTTCCCCTTGATCTTTGTCTTAAAATGCAGGCGACAGGCAAATCACATATTTAACAGCATCGATATCACTACGCTAGATGCAAAAATATAAAGCACCCAAACTAATAGCCTCAACATAATGTGCTGAATAAGAAAGATACCCAGATAAGCGGCTATGTGTAAGCGTGAACACACGAAAACCTCTCTTCTCCTTTCACTAATTATCTCTCCAGCCACTCTTCACTCTTCTCCTCCCTCCCCACAAGACACCAGCACATTGAAGGGGGGGGGGCATAAAGAACTTGTCCAATCTAGAATTTTATAGCCCTATGATTCATGCATTGATGGTAAAAAGATGTCCCAAAACTCCTTACCCATAATGCAAAGATTTGCCCACTGAATAAACTGCCAAGGTGCTCAGTTTGTGCCTTTCACCAGCCTATTGTTGGACACTTTTCATTAACTTCATGAAACAATTCAACTGACTTCCCTCTGCAAAGGTCCAACACACAGCACGCTTTTGTTGGATCCAACGATGGGGTGCCTGCGGCCTATCCTGTATTATCATTTGATTTTCTAATTAGAAGATGAATGTGACTATTCATGGGTTATATTTGTGCCCAACTAAATTACATAAATTCAGGCCAAATCTTCCGCCTCAATGTCAAAGATGTAAACCGGAGACGGGAACTTTATTGCACATGTTGTGGGAGTGCAGCGAGCCCTGGAGAATTCTGGCGCAAAGCTCCTGATGCATTGTTGGGCCACTTGCTGTGGAGTCGCTCCTCACCTTAGGCTGACTGAGTTCTTAATGAGTGTACCCTGAATTAGCAGGAGCTAGTTTGATTTTAAAAATTAAGGATGAACTCAGAAAAAAAATCAGAAGCAAAGTTTCTCATTTCCCCCAACTGTCCCAACAAGCAAAACAGCAACTCTGCCAACCATCAACTCCATGATTTTAGGGAAGTTTGTAATTTCACTGCTTAGCCCTTTAAAGCTACAGGAAGAAAATGCAGAAGATAAATTCTCTTCTCTGCAGTCTTGAACAGTGGTTACATTGGAGTCCCTGACCATGACTTGGGGAGAAAGTAGGGGAGGGCTTCAGCTGTAAAATACCTTTGGATTCAAGATAACTGGCCACCTGAGCAAGCTCTGTACAGCAGGGAGACCAGGGTCTGTCACTACATAATGAACGGGAGCACAGTGCATTCCGGGTGATCTGCTACTCCATGCTAAACACACAGAGTGGGATAAGTAAGGCCACCAGGAGAAACCCAGGGTCCTGACTGGCTTCACTGAAGGACACTTCCTATGTGTTTGCCGATCTCCTCCAAAAGCCCTACACACTGTGATCTACAGAGCACACACTTACCTTCTGTCTGAGGGGATGGGAGAACAGAGCCTGCCTAATAATGAACCTGGGGTTTCAGGGAGTCTTAGGCACTTTGCACCTGACATGTAAACCCTGATGCACTGTCTCTGGTGACACTTATTTGGAATGTCACCAATTCCAGCCTTCCTGTGTACTACGTACACATCTATCTCCTAAAATGTGAGCATTCATTAGCCAGTTTAAAATATTAAAAATATTCAAAAATGAATGACCTTAACAACCAAAGCCACGTCCTTTTTAAACCAGGGAGGAGCACCCAGAGGGCAGGAGAAGTGACCAGACACAGGCCGGAAACCCCACTCCAGTGCCCCGTCGCTCCCGCACTGCTCACAAGATGAAATTGCCTGTGAAAGGCTCCCCACTCCAGCTCTAAAGCAGACACCCAGAATCCTGTTAACAGGCACTAGACCAAAGCCAGCTTGAGTTTTAACAAGGGCTGACTTTAAAAGCCAGGCAATGCTGAAGAGAGAGCCCTCGTGAAGCAGAAATGTTGCATTTTAGTAAGAAATCAGTACTCTGTCAGGAGTTCCTTGACAAATATGGTCATCGGTGGCACAAGGAAATAGTTGCAAAGCAGCTGTTAATCAGAGAAACACATCGCAGAACGCTGATGCTAGCACTCGTGAAAAAATGCAACGGGCTAATTATGAACCCATATATCTCACTAAAGAGGCTGTGTGCCTTGAGACTCCAGACAGAGCACACTCGGATCCAGGGTCCTAGGACAACAGAATTCTGGTTTGCTGCACCCAGATTCCTCTCTGGTCTACAGTTCAGTGTCAAGCTCTCAGTTCTTTCTCAATTCTGCACTCTCTTTCTAGGTAGGGCACAGGCTAGGGAGGGAAGGAAGCAGGGGCAACCACAAGCCACATTCCAAGACACTGCAGGAACACATCCAAAAGGTGACAGACCTTAATAAGTTAAAACAGATGAAAAACCTATGAGCCTGCAAAAAGAAAGGAAATGTTGGAACGGAGAGGAAGTGTACCACGAGAGCAAATATGTGGGAACTTCAATGGCCAGAATCAAGAACAGCATCGATAAACAAAAAAATAGAAACAACACACAGTCCAAAGCTCAAAGGAAGAAAGGGAGCTTCCAGAAAGCTGTTACCCAGGCGTGAAATTCAATGCACAAAAGCTAAGGGTCTCACGGCCAGGTACAGGAGGGAAAGTTAATATGCAGAGGAAGGCTCGGTCAGCCAAAATTCAATATGGTTTGCTGCAAGGACAAGGAGGAACAGGCTCCCCGAAACCAGACTAGGGGGAGGGGGAGGGGCGCCACAGCACACTCAGAGCAAAACCACTGGAATGGCAAGAGGGGAATAACCTTGAGGTGGACATGCAGTCAGGAACCCAAGCACAGAGCCAAAGTGCCCCCTAGCCGGAGCCAGTGGTGGCGCAGGCCAGAGGTGGCCGCTTGGCTAACTCACACAGCCCAAATTAAGTGTTTTCACTCAGGGAAAATGAAATGTTTTGCAAGATGAAACAGAATGAAAATTGAGGTTTTAGGTAATTACTAGTTGGCATTTACATATCACGGGCTGGTTCAACACCTATTCATTTTCCTCTTTTATTTAAAAAATTGCTCATTAAAAATGAACAGATGACAGTGACAGGGTTTTGGTTGTTTTTTTTTTTTTCTTTAATATTCGTTCCCCTTCTCTGAGGGCTACAAAATTGAGAGGTACTTTTTAGTCCATTTATCTACATATTAGCACACAAGCATGGGTGCACACACTTCCATTTAATTTATAGTAAGTGGGGAATGGCGAAGACAAAGTGTCCACAAATCCCAGAAGTTCACAAACTAAAGACAGTGAAGTGAACTTAGCTAGCTCTGTACCTAGGAGGGATGACCGATCACGTACCCCGGTGCTCAAAGGGTTAAAGGAAGAAGTCTCTCTCTGGATTGGAATTTCCTTGTTGTGGTCACTGTCCTTCCCCCTGCAGTGATTGTGCTTGTGAGCCCTGACTTCCTTTGTTTTATTCTCCTTGGTCCTTTTGTTTTTCACATTAAAGAAATAAAAAACCGCTGGCAGAGGTGCAGAAGAGTTGACATGATACAGTACAATATATTTTAGGGGCTATTGCGTAAATCTGTATTTAGGGAATTCGAAGCATGCATTATTGACCCTCGTCTCTCTTAAAACATTGATATATGAAGTAAAAGCCTCTATGAAAAGTGGCAACTTCACATGGGCAAAAACTACCTTTCAAAGTGAAATATCTCTGTCATCTACATTTTTTCTTGGCCCTAGTTAAAAATACTGCATGAGCGACTCACCAGAATGACACTGTTTTGTTGTTTTATGGGAGTAGTTCTCCCAGAGACGCATGTGGTGGTAACCTCGTCTTAAACTGCCTCACACTGCTCAGTACCCAGCAACAGTGGTCTTAGGGACAGAGTGACTTTGAAGAGGGTTTTCTGCTCAGCAGAGGACTCTGGGCCAACTTAAGGCACAGAAGGAGCTGGAGCATGGATGCGGAGCCAGGCAGGCTGCAGATGCTGCAGTGAGCCACTGAGCACCGTCCTCACACAGAAGGAGGGAAATACACAAACTCGCTATAGAGGAAATGAAAACCCCAGCCTCTGGGCTGAGAAGATCAAAGTTCCTTTTTAGGAAAGGTTGAGAAGGAAAAGGATTTTCTCCTTTAGGCGGAAAGAAAAGCAAATTTAAATGCCTTGTCCCCACACATCCCCACCTGAATTTCCACAGCAACCCTCTAATTTTTGATGCAGCCAACAAAGCAGTTACCCAAAGAGGGAAGAAAAAAAGGATGACATTTGCCTTTCCCTAGGCTTTGAAATCCAACTGGCAGCAGATTGTTTGAAGTCCTGTTTAGAGAAGAAACTGTAATAGCCTCCATACTGAAAAGAGGAGGGAAATGCCATTATACACGGATCACGGTAGCAGTGACCTCAGCAGAGAAGGCAAAGAGCTGGCTGTGAGCCGGAGGTGCGGCTAGCTAGCACACCAGCAACAGAAATGAAAGGTCTATGTGCCAGAGTTGAGTCGCCAGAGTTGAGCACTTGGTCCTGGGAAGCAACAAGAAGAGTGAGGAGCTCAAAGACCATCACAGCATTTCTCAATAGCTCCTTGACTGTTCTTCTCCCAGTGCCCCACTCTTACAATTTCAATATTCCTCTAACTCCCTGCACTGTTAAAAGAGGAAGCAGAAAGCACCTAGGCTTGGTGTTGTAAAATTAATGAAGGTGTCAAGCTGTTGAGTTGAATCACTCCAAAGGAATGTCATGACTCAGTGTCCAAGACCTCCTTAGAAGAACCATGAGCTCACACGGTGACGGTGGCTGGTGACTCCAACACTAAAAATATGTAGCAGACAGACAGTGCCTAGGACCTTCCCTGTAGTACCTAGGTTCTTTCTCTCTGTTGCTGGCTAAATTGTAGCGCTCCACTTGGGGAGCTCTGGAGCTCGGGTGCTTGGCAGACAGAGAACTGCTTCAGCTCCCACTTCTTCTGAAGCCTGGACCAAAGTCCTCTCTTGTCATGCATGGCTAAGCTGTGGTATAATCATGATGGGGCCGAAGAAAGGTTGTATCCCTGAGAGTGGCAACCTTGAGCATTAAGTCATTACTGGGATCTAGACACAGAATAAATGACTAGCAGGTGGCAGGCAGAGCACTCCCTTCTGATCACAGGGCACAACAGGCTCATGGGTACCAAGGAAGAGACACTCTCACCAGGAACCTTTGTCTACCATCACACGAGGCACAAAAATAAAATGGTTTTTGTTTTGTTTTGTTTGGCTATGTAGCCTAAGCAGGCCCAGAACTCACAACCTTCCTCTTTCATCCTCCCAGGAAGCTGGGATTACAGGCATGTGCTGAAATGTCTGCATGAACTAAATACTTTTGAGAAGTCATTAACTAGCACCTCTGACAACTATCTAATAGGGGAAAAGACCTAATGGAGGACCGGGATTAAATTCCCAGCACCCAGAGTGGTTCACAGCTTTCTGAACTCCATCTCCAGGGGTTCCAACACTCTTTTGGCATCTGCAGGCACCAGACACACAAGTGGTACACAGACAAGCATGCAGGTAGAACACTCATACACAGTAAATGAATTAATTAATTAACTAGTTAGTTAATTAAAGATAGCAAGAATGAGAAGTGACAAATTTGGGTAGCTAAAGATCATCTTCACATCTACCAAGAAGCAGACCCATGGCTAACACAAGACCACCAAGTCCTAGTTCCTGCTGTTACTCTAGAGAATTTCATGGCCCAAAGGGGAAAAGCAGAAGTATGACTTCCAGAAGCATGATTCATAACAGAGTAAGCTGGCAGGCTTAGGAACTTTCAAATTGATGGTAAAATGACAGGTAAAAATGAAATGTACTATTCAAATAGTGGGAGATGAGCAACTCCTCTTGGAGGGAAGTTATGCTTTTCAGCAGACACACAGGCCTACATATTGAGCAGAAATGGGTTCTCCACTGGAACCAACTCTAGCAGTAAGTGAGGTGGCAGGCATCAGATGTGCCTCATATCCACATGAAACAAGTTCATGACCAGGTCATACATCTAATAATAGGGCCCCTAACACAAGTCCCATGTCTATAGACATCTTCCTAAGTAAGAGTCCCATGCAAAATGTCCAGCACAGAGGGACCTCTGATGCCCATGAGGAAGATGTACTGAAGTAAGGACGGCACAAGTGTCGGACCTGTGTCATGGGGAGATTTCTTTAGTATGAAGGCACAAATTTAATAATAATAATAAAAAAAATCCTCAAGCAGCTCTTCTAATGAACTTCAATTTAGAAATTTTCAGCTCAGCAAGGAAGCCTGTCACACACAGTAACAGTTCTCAGGGTTGGGAACCATTCAGCAACCTTCCCCTAGACATCCTGAACATTCTGTTATTAACAAGCCCAGCTATTAAGAAACACACATATCAGGAGTAGGTGGTAGCAGTGCTGAGGAAGAGGCTGCAGCAGCAGCAGCAGCTTGTGGCAGCACTCGCCTATAGTCCCAGCACTTGGGTTCGGGCAGAGGCAGGCGCATGCGTGAGTTCCAGGACAGCCTGGGCTACACAGTAAGATCTTGTCTGGGGGGGAAAAAAAGATTCCACAAAGGCCTAGTAAATGCCAGAGCCACGCTGGCCACAGGACTGCATCTTACCCACAGAGGAAGTTGGAAGGAGCCTTGTATGTTAGTCTGATGTTCTTACCAGCCCTGGGCATCTAGAGCAGGCCAAATGAGCATGCAGTACACACAGCATAATGCTAACTTTACACAGTTCTCACCATTAAGAGAGCCAGCTTTATTGAGTATCCTTCTCAAAATCAATGGTAACTCATTTCAAACTCCTTGCAGCTCTGCGTGGGGAACAGAAGGAAGTTCACTTCTGTTATCCAAAGAATTATGAATTATCCCCCCGCTCTGCAGTCATCTCGATTCCTCACACTCTCTTTATAGAGTAAGATACTTGAAAAATCACAAAATCCTTAAAATGTGCTCAACTGAGCTTCTTGTAGCTCGGCGAGTTTCCTGAAACATCGCTCGTGGCCTTTTGCTTGCTGTCCCCTCCCCCACCCTCTCTCTTCCTGACTGTTTAAACACATGGACATGGAGTTATTAACTTTTACAGGAAAGACAAATAAAATAATGTTGAGGCAAGAACGCAGTGATGTCAGTCTGCAGCTAGCACCACTCATCTGTGGGAATCTGATTAGCGCTCGAGTGGCAGAGCTACCTGGAAAAGTGCTCCCAATCAAATAAAAAAATGATACCCAAACATTAACCTGATGGCTAAAAACTCCACATTCAAACAGCTAAAGTAATAAAGGAGCTTTTATTGAGTATTTTTTATATTTCATTATGCCTCAAATTGACGAGGACTCCCGGATACATATTCTAGACTTTTGGTTCCTCAAATCAAATGCTCTCTTTGACTTTTTTTTTTTTTTTTTTTTTTTGGTAACTAAAAGGAAACAGCATTTCTTGTAAATTTGAAAGGATTAAAGCTCCGACAATATCGCCATGAGCCTTGAGTGCAAACACAGCCACAGCCACTGACAGAGGCCTCAACCTGCTCACCAGACAGCAGAGCATTTCTCTCTGTGATTTTTTTTAAACTTTACACAAGTGTCTACATTTCCTTATTTATACACAGTCTGCTCAAAACAGGCAGAGACCAAAGCCAATGGTGTGGCAGGACACAAAGCAAGCCAGGTCTTAGGAAAACTGAGTACAGTGTCCAGCTGATGCCAGTGTGCCATACAACCAAGCTCCTAGCGTCCCTGTGTCATGACTGAGTCCTTCCCCTCTGTAATACATGACCCTTCACTGGTGCATTTTTTTCTCCTCTCTCTCTCTCTCTCTCTCTCTCTCTCTCTCTCTCTCTCTCTCTCTCTCTCTCTCAGACAGAATTTCTTCGTGTAGCCCTGGCTGTCCTGGAACTCACTCTGTAGCCCAGGCTGGCCTCAAACTCACAGAGATCCTCCTGCCTCTGCCTCCCAAGTGCTGGGACTAAAGGTGTGGGCCAGCATGCACAGATCATTTTTTTCCTTCCTAAGTCAATTTCATTAGGTAATCTAAGACAGCTACCTTGGCCAAGGATGTAGTCTTAGGACAGTTTGGACAAGGGCTGAGATGATGGATTAGTGGGCAAGGTGCCACAAGTATGGGAAGCTAAGTATGAATCTTCACACTGTATAAAGCCAGACAGAGCAGCATGTGTCTGAAATCCCAGCAGGCCACGGCAGACACAAAAATCCCTGAAAGCTCATGCGCCTATTAGCGTGGTGCATGCAGTGGCAAGACAAGAGAGACTCTGCCTCAAATAAGCCGTGAAGTGAGGACCAGTGCCTGAGGCTGTCCTCTGACTCCATGTCCTCGGGCCCCAATCCACAAGCATATTCCTCATGCATAAGGAAAGGACAGACAGAGAGGCAGAGAGAGTGAGAACAGAGAAGAAAGGAAGGAGGGAGAGGATGAGGGAAGCATGGAGGTGCACACATACACAGATCAATAAATAAATTTTAAATTAAAAAAAAAATTATTGAGCTGTGGTGACACACACCTTTAATCCCAGCACTTAGGAGGCAGAGGAAGGAGGATCTCTGAGAGTTCCAGGCCAGCCTGGTCGGTGAGTCCAGGATAGCTACAGCTGTATAGAGAAACCTTGTCTTGCTGGGTTGGGGTGAGGAGAGACAAAACCAATTGGGGAATGGGTAGGAACAGGAAAGGGGGAAGAAAGAAGTGCCACAAAAAGACGTGGAAAATCCATCTTTTTACTCAGAGAAAAGCATTCTTCACACTATTTATTGTAATATAAGCTTGGTTACTCTGTGTCAGGAGAAACAAGCTAACAAGTAGAAGGCCACTTAGAGAACAGAGACAGCAGAAAACAGCCGAGTGCAAACTCAAGAGAGGAACATTATAAAAAGCAAACACAAGGTTTTAAAAGTTACTACTTTAGGGTCACTTAGCATGGCAAGCTAAGTACAGGGGCCAATTCAAAACACAGCTGTATTTCAACAAGCAAACAGGCCTATGCTTACAACACAGCATAAACATTTACATCTAAAATGATGATACTAAGTCATCAGGATTAAATTATATCCTAGATACTACGCTGAATAAAGCAGGAGCATATACAATCCATTTGCAATCATTTCTGGCCAGAAGGTGTAGAGGGTTGGTTTTCCTTGTTCACTTGTGGGTTTCAGTGGCCGCTGAGAAGGTATAGCTATCCAGAAGGACTCTGGGAGTTGGGGGGGGTGGGGGAGGAGGAGGGAACAGACACTGGTTTTCTGAATTGAACAAGAAGAGTTTTTACACAAGTTAGATTAAGAATCAGGAAGCAAAAGACTAAATAATGAATAGTTACCAAACAATCCCTGGGTCCTCACAGTATGACAGGCACTTAGAAAATCAAAAGGAACAAGTAAGATGCTGCTCTGTGTCATAATCTAGGCCAAGGGAAGAGGCCAAAAGCAATGTGAGGCCACCTGGTCCCACTCACGATCAAGGATTCCTCTCTTCAATAACCATGACAAATGATCAGCAAGCCTCTACTTAAAGACTTACAGTGGGCAGGAACTCATTTCCTGATTCCTCAAGAGCCTGTTGACTCAGTCAGGAGCCTTCCCCCTTCCTTTCTTCTCTGTGTGAAGGTTCTCCCTGGGCTGCACAGGCTGGCCTCCAACCTCAGATCTACTACACACACACACACACACACACACACACACACACACACACACACACAAACACACACACAGCCTGATTACAGCAGGGATTACAGATGAGAACACTGTGCTGGGCCCTCAGCCCTCCTCCTTTAAAAGGATTTAATTTCTACTTTCCTGACCCACGTTTTGAAACCCAGGGAGAAAAGTGAGTGAGGCCCCCTTTCCACATGCCCTCTGCTTAGGAGCCACAGTGAGCACTGGTCTCACTGAATCAGAGTTTTTGAGAATCTGCTCTCTGGCTTGATGATGGGAGCCAAGCCCTTTCTGGGGAGCCAAGGCTACACCTGTGATGTCAGGGCGCATTAGCAGTAACAAAGGCCACAGTAATTCAAGAGAACACTTCATACACACGTCATTCCAAAATGGCTAAATTCAATCAAACATGGCAGCATTTCCTACAACGCTCTGATCGCTGAGGCCAGCGTGTGTGACGTGGGCACATTTACTGGAAGCTTCTGGAATCAGAGTGAGCGCCTCCGCTTTGAGACCATAATGGACAGGGTTTTTACCAGCCTGAAAGTGGTTTGGCAATCTTCTTTCCCAGGAATTACCTAGAAATTCATTTAACATCTGAAGACTGCAAATGAACTCCAGAAGGTTCCAAGTCCATAAAGAGAAGGGAGAGAGAGGGCAGGATTCTTCATCTCACCTTAAACACAGGACTCTCAAGGAGGGAAAAGTAGAACCCCCTAAGATGGGAATCAAAGCCAAAGACGCCCCAATTCTGTTCTACTTCAGTCTCCAACTTCTTCAGTGACCTTTCAGAATCACCTACCTACCCAGTTTCTGCTTCTGCATCTGTAAAATGGAGCAGCTGCTGCTGCTGCTGCTGCTGCTGCTGCTGCGGAGACTCACCGAGGTTACGAGGAGTAATTAGTTAGCATCATTCAGCGCTTTCATCTTCAAAGCAAGATTATTAGACTATAAAGTAGAGTAGATGTGGTTTGAAAACTCTTTTTAAAACCAAAAATAAAGCACGTAAGCAAACAGAGATACAAAGCGGGCTGACATCACCTCCTCCAGCCAGAAGACACTGCCTTGGAAGGCCCCTCATCTCTGCGTTCAAAGGTACGAAGTGCTGCCCGAGAAGAAATGGTAGGAGGCATAAAGGAGAAAAAAGGAAGAAAGGTTTGGGGAAAGACAAGGCTGAAGATGTAAAAGGAAGAAGCGATAAGGTGGAAGAAGGGAACAGGAAACAGCAAGAAAAAAGGAGGGCAAATCATCCCCAAGAAAAGCAGAAAAAGGAAGGGGCTGTGTGCAAAAATGCTAGATTTATTAAGGAAACATGTTTTCCCAAAGGAAAAAAAGAGGCTAAAAGTAAAAGTTCATTTTTTTTCACTAAGAAAATGAGAGAAAGAAAGACAAAGAGCAGAAGCTAGGAAAAGAGAACATGAAGGAGAGTGTCTGGAAACCAGAGGATGACAGAGAAATCATTAGCAAGTCCACAGTGTGTCCACAGTGCTACTGTGTGGATCAATTCATTTAACGCTGCCCTGTACATTTACAGAAAAGTACCTCTGATATAATAAAGGCTCATAAACACGCAGAAATTGGGTTAGACCCGTTTCGAATTCCTGCCAAACAATGGTTCAGAAAAATGAAGCTCTATTTTAATTAGCTGGATTCGTGAGTGATTTGATCACGGCAGATGCTGTCTGGATGCTTTCAGCTTGATGGGCTCCACATACATGAACTTAGAGTGGTTTTGATGCAATTAAGTATTTCTTTCTGCTCCAACATGGCAGGCCCAAGGAACTGACATGCTACTACTATATTTATCTGCACATTAATATTTCAAATCATTAAGAAAAATGATCATGAGATAAATAGAAAAATTACTTTTTAAAAGTCATCGGTGGATAGAAGGCTTCTTTCCACTGAGTAAAGCAAAGTTGGATAGCTGAGAGAAAGCCACACAGCGCACTGTCTGTGTAGAAACACCCAGCACCCCAGCTGAAACACGACACACTGCATGCACACTTCCAATTTTCCAATTGCAGTCCAGGATCACGGCAAAGGATTAGTGCACCTAATGCACAGTCTGGCCTAGGACTAAGTGGCCTTCAAAATGTCTTTGTAATCAGGTAGCCTATTATAAAGCTAGACCATTCCCTGAGACGCAGAACTCATGATCACAGCCCTGAAAGTCCAAGTATCTTCACCAGGTGCTTTCAAGCCCGGCACCTAGCTGCCCCCTCTCCCTTTTAAGCACTCTCTCTTCCAAAGAGCATTCTGTGCTTTCCCCACAGTGCTCACTGCCCTCTGCCATGAGCACTTAGTGCAGCACCACCCATACGCTCTAAAGGACCGGCAGAAAGCACAGCAGCTTCCAGTGTCAGGACGCATCTAATAGGAAGAAGATCTAGTCAACGCATTATCTGCCTGTGCGTCGTGACTGGGCTAAGAAGGGGAGGCTAGGAAAAGGGGTACAGGGAGAACCCCCCCACTACTTCAGAAGTGTGTTACTCTTCTGAAATTCTGGTTTAGGCTCTCGAAATTGTCCCCAGTTAGATGGCACGCAGTGTGGAGTATGGGGAGGAAAAGACACGGAGTGTGCTGGCTCCCTGCACTGCTGTGACAGGCACTTGAAGAAGCACAACTCGGTTCCTCTCCCACAGAGGACAAAGCGGACACGGGGACCTTCACACCATCTCCCCTTCATCGGCGCTAACAAGCTGAGCACTGTAAATCAAGGATGAAATTCCTGTGCCAGGAAGTGACAGAGAGGCGTTTCTTCTGTAAAGAGCCCCAAGATGCCACCTGCTTGGGAATCAGCATTTCGGGGCAAGAGGTGGGGAGGCAGGAGTACTGTGGCAGCAGGTCTTCACCTAATAAACACAACTTTATTACATACAGTGGCCTTTCTTCAAAAGTTATTTATTTCACAAAACCACTCTGCTAAATAGAGGTTTCAATCTAATTGACTCGCATCTGCATATGGTAAATGCACTGAGTCTTTGTAATTCGTGTTTACTCCATAGTTGAAGGTTCACTGATTCCCAGTATGCACACACAAGAACGTAAGTAGGGTGTAGAGTACGCACTGCCCCTTAACTACATAGTCATTGTTCTGGCCCTTTACAGGAGACAGGGTCTGTAAACAGGAGGTGTTTACAATACCCCAAAGGACACAAACCAAGAAGGCGGAAGGAGATGCCTGCGTCATGGGGCCCACATTCGTGGATGGTCTCTGATTTCTCTCTCTCTCTCTCTCTCACACACACACACACACACACACACACACACACACACACACACACGTCTTCAGAATGCACCCACCCACCGCTGCCTCCTTCTTCCATTCCCGGGGAGATTGGAAGGAGCCCCTCTATCCAGTTCACTATAACTCTCCTGGCTCTTGGCCATATCCCAGCATAGACAGATGAATGAAAAGAGACACGAATAAAAATGAATGCTTTTAACAATAAACAAAGTATCACTAAATCAAACAAAATAGGGGTGGGGGGTTATTTAAAGGAGAAAAAGGACCCAAAGCAAAAGATCACCTACGAATAACTGAAGAAACGAAGAGGAGACAGGTCAGGACTTTGCACAAAGGCTCCTATTTTTAAAAAGTGACCATGACACAGGAATAAACACTATTCTGAAGAAGAAAAGCAGGAACACGGATCCTAGAATCCTGATGCTACTCCAGGTGGCACAGGCCTGCATTCCTAGCTACTCAGGAGGAAGGCAGAGGCGGGAAGGTCACAAGTTGGACGCCACTGGCAACTGAGGGAGGGAGGCCCTGCCTCAGACTGACAAGTGAACAGTAGCAGGAGAAGGGGTCTGGAGTCCAGCATGGATGTCTTCTGGGATGTCCATCCCCGAGCTATGTCCAACTGTTTCTCCTCCCTGCTCCTCTTGCTCATGCCACAGACTTAACTTTTTCAAGAACCGCATCCCGGAAGACAGCCATGCTCCAAAAGGCTAAGTACCTAATCTAAAAAACTCCTTTCTAGCCGGGCGGTGGTGGCACACGCCTTTAATTCCAGCACTCAGGAGGCAGAGCCAGGCGGATCTCTGTGAGTTCGAGGCCAGCCTGGGCTACCAAGTGAGTTCCAGGAAAAGGCGCAAAGCTACACAGAGAAACCCTGTCTCGAAAAACAAAAACAAACAAACAAAAAAAAAAAACTCCTTTCTGCCCTCCTTGTCTTCTACTAGACCAGCCTGTCAATGCAAACTTCATCATCAAATCTTTCTATTAAAAAACAGAACAGAAAAATGCAAAGAATACAAATTAAAAGAAGAATTCTGCCACAAGCTGAGTCTCCCAAATCTGGTTCAGCCACATTCTTGCCCACAGCCTGCGCCTCTCGGTGCCTCCCTATGGTTTCAAAATGCAGCTGCACAGATCTCTTCAAATTCAGATTTCTAGCACCTCTAATTACAGGCCTCTTGAGCCAGGCTCCTTTAATTAATGAACCTGACTCCTCTCTCTTCAAAGGAAATCTGCATATGAGATGCACACGGTGAGCTGACCTATCAGTGCTATGTGATCACGGCCCACGACGACGACAACGGCAGCCAGCACTCTGCACCCAACAGAAGCAAAGGTGCCTCTGCCTCCATGGCCCAGTCCAAGCCATCGTCACCCAGCATGAGCCAACTGTGTGCTTACGGCCATAAACCATTTCTTGGAACTCAAAGAGAAGAGAAAGAAGCTCTGCTGGGTGTGACCGGCAAGACCCAAAGAGAATCTGGTTCTCTGTGTTCACACTCTTCCCTCTGCCAGAGTAAGTGGCACTGCAGGCTGGAGAGAGGACACTGCTCAAGGCTGGCCCAGCCACACAGGAACAGCCTGGCTTCAGAAATATCTGGAAAGAAGGAAACACAACAGGCCTGGGACCAAGTTATCACAGGACTGAACTACAACTAGTTAGAACTGAATATAAAGCAGGTAGGGAAAGGCTCCTGAAGCAATGCCCCTGTTCACTAGGTGTGGCAAAGAAGGAGCACATCCCAAGAACTGCCGGCCTTAGGGTCTGCCCTCACCCTCCTCCGCACCACTCCTCATCTGTCTGATTCGCCCTGAGCCAGCTCTGCCTCCAGCCCCTCTCCCAAAAGTGGTTATGAGGTGGCTTGTAACTAGGAAAAGCACAGCCTTTAGACCTCACGAAGTCTGGAAACACTTCTAAATAACAACACAGATGCCAGAAGAGACCAGGTCTGGGCCAAATTAAAACAATTCCAGGTAAAGTTTCAAGCAGAAGATTTGACAGGCAGTGAAGGATCCAACAGGTTTGGCAAAAATGCACACAGGCTGTGTTCTGTCCTACCATCTGACAGCCATTTCTCCAGAGTCCCACAGCACGCCAAATGGGACAACATTTCCATTAGTTACCAAATAAACACACCCCTTCTCCAAGGAAATAGAAGTTCTTAGGATATATAAGTTTCTCAGCTAGGGTTATGGCATAAACCAGGTTACGAACTATGAAAGACCGGTATCAGGACTAAAACAAAGCCTAAAGCACTTAGTTCTTCCCACAGTATGTCAGAGTGCAGATGTCCAACATTTCAGTGAGTTTCTGCCACGATGAACACAGCGTGGAAAGGTGAACAACGTGGCATGAGTCTAGCTAATAGCCAGCCTGGCACATTAATGCAAGGCATGCTCACTGAGCACCGAGTCTTCCTGCACAACATCTACCTTGCTTCCCAGCATGGGTCACTTGCCACTGTTATGCCCAGTGCCCAGGGACTAGCATGGGCCATCATCACTTCTGCACCCCACTACACCCAGTCTCCACATCATCCATCTGACTCCTTCTTCCCAAAGCACAAACAGCCAGAGATGGCCAAAGAATTGTAAGTTTGGTCTGGTTTTCCAACCAAAACATTCTCTAAGTTCACTGTTACTTGAAGTGGAAGCATTTAATTTTCTATCAAACAAACAGGTAAAAACAGAAGACTGGAGAATGCAAAAACTAAAGATGAAGGCTGGGATGCACAAAAGGGCTGGGAGTAGCTGAGATCAGGAATGTCCAAGGATTCTTGGCATGGGCAGCCACACCAGCCAGCCAGGCACTCTCTTCCCAGGGTGTCTCAAGGGGAAATCACCCATCGATCCTAGGACACACGCGCTCTAGGACCAATCCCTTACCTCAGAGCTGCCTCTGCCTCAAATTCCTGCTTGCGCTTTAATGTTTAAATTATTAAATGCATTAATGTATTTACATTATTCAAGTCTTCTGTGCATTTTTTCTAAGATAATTTATGTATAAGAGTTTGGATGTCCGTGACTGTTAATGTCTACAACCCTTCCTGTTCATTATTGATTCTGGAAGAAAAAAAAAAGTCAGAGTTTTAATGCCTTATTTTTAATGTATTAAGAGTCTGAATAAGTGCATTCTCTTTTTTCTTTTGTAATTTCATAATTTAAGTAGTGCATTTATTAAACTGACACAGTATGAATTGTGGTGAAGCCTGGCATGGCTCCATGCTGCCTAGCAGCTCACTCCTCTGCTCCTGTGCAGCCAGGCATCAGCCAGTGCTCTCTCAGTGAGCAATTCCCACCTCCGCAGCAGGGGAGGGGCAACTGTTGGCCCAGTGCATGCTTCTAAGGAAGATTTTCTTCCTCCTTTTTCAGACTCTTGCCCAAATCAGCCCTCCTTCCTACTCGGCTGCTAGAATGCATTAAGAGGACCAGTCCTCTGCTCATCGGAAGTCCTCATCTGGATGCACTGCGGGTTACATCCAAACAGAGCTTGCAATCAGCACACAATTTTCAAGAACAATAAACATGCTTGAAGCTTAACATAACAAAATCAAGCAAACAAAATAACTACTTTTTGAGAGAACTCTCAAACATCTCTAACACACAACATCTCCAACTTGGGAAATAAAAGCTTGTTTCTATTGAAATCCAGTTCCCCCAGCAAAGAAACCACTTTCAACCATAGCCAGCAGATCGACAGTGACACCCAATGGCCCATTAGTTTAATCCCAGCTGAGCATCCCCAGAGGGCTGCCCCTGGGGAACAGGGTTTTAGGCACAGAGTTCCTGTATGACCATGGGGTGGGACTTGAAGGACAAATCAACTACTTGTCATGAAGCTGAATTGCTAAGGAGTAAATGGTTTACCCCACCTGGACCAGATGGATATGCTTCCACATGTGCAGACACTGTACAGTGTAATACACAACAGACTCCTTCTGGTGAGAGGTGTGAGCACACGTGCACCATGTGAACACCTACACGTACATGCAGGTGCACAAGAGCTGGACTGAACAACACTGTCCCTATCAACCGGAAATGGAAAAAGGAAACCAGAAGCTTGCTGCTGCTTTTAGAGCCTGACCCTGTCATGTCTCACACTGAATGCATACATGCATGCACATACACACACATACTCACATACATACTATTTCATATATTTTCTCCCTTTCTTTTTTTCTGTTTTCCTGTTTCATTTTTTTTCTTTTCTTTTTTGGCTACTCATTACCATTCTTTAACTGTTACAATTTATATCAGCATATAATGTTAAATAATTACAGGGAACAGAGCTCACTCTAGTGAGGATATAAACGCGCTGTGGGAATCTACAGATTTAAACAAATAACACTCACGGCAGGGGGTGAGCGGATGAATTAGCATTAATATCCTGCCTGGGAGATCCCAGTGCACTGGTACTGCTTAAATACAGATCTTTTCTGTAACAGTCAATATGACAGCTCCCGGCAATACGGCCCCTTTCCCTTTCCCAGTCAATATAGCAGCCAGTGAAAATAGAAACGTCCCTATAGCAATCAATATAGCAGCCAGCTAAAATAAACCCTTCCCTTTTAAGGGCTATATAATAGTCAGCTAAATGGAAGAATTGGCACCCCTGCTGGATAGCTCAGCAGCAAAGCCAAGGAACGCACAAGCCACGAACACTAAATGATCCTTGGGCTCCTTGAAAACAGGCCCTGACTAGGAAGGGAGAAGATAGGCCATAGAAAGAAATGAAGTGGGAGCTGCTGAGGGACACTGGATGGGCTGCTTCCAGGACCTATGAGCAATCACCCAGGTCATAAGCAGCTACAGGGCCACCCCATACCAAAGTTTAATGAAAATGGCCAGAAATTTTAGAGTAATTTAAAATAATTCTATTCAAACTGCTGTCGCTCAGAGAGGAGTGGCAGTATCTGGATTTGAACCCAGTACTTGCTCCCACCTTAGCCTGAGAAGGTTGGTGTACTAAATTAACAGGTCTGTAGTTTTCTGATCCCCAGCACGAGGGCTAGTGAGTGAAACATGCAGCCACATGAGGGAATCTGTGTGAACGGTACCCAGTGTACATACAGAGCTCGTCTTAAAAACTCTTAAATATTGTGACGAAACCATATATATCTGGTACTCCACACACACATACACCATGGAAAGTAGTCTCCTTCCTTCAAGGTATATGGGAGGAAGGGTTATTCCAACAGAATTTAGGAGATGACTCTTCTAAAGGCTAAAAATGGCCAAAGACATTTAAAAAGAAGAAGACAGGGGGTGTTTGAATGAGAAGTTCCTACTTCTTCTTCCTCCTAACTTCTGAAGTCACCGCATCTTTCCATTGGAACTAGCTACTGATAAGGTCAGTCCTGCTGGACTGAAGGTTGACAAACGGGGAGTGGAATGCTGACGCCCGCCCGTGCTGACTGCAACGACAAGCCCTGAAGTCAATGCTGGGACTGTTAGGCTCCAAAGCAGCTGAGCAGCAGGGACCCACCCCATCTTCATTAAAATTCGACAATCTGTCTGCCATCCCCTGAGTAAATCCATAGAGAGTCCCTGTTTCCCTGGCCAGGTGTTTAACACCCAATGATGCTCGTGTCATCAATCAGGTGACTCAGTCAAGTGCCACAGTGTCAAGTATCAGGAAAAAAGATTCTCCAAGTCCTAGCTGAAAGCCCTAGTACTGAAAACCTTAGATTACCCCACCCTCCCTACAGATACCTGCCCTTCACATCAGAATTCCAGGTACAGAGCATCTTCGGGGTTTAAAGGGTTAGCATGATATAATAATAGCAATACACGTTTTGCTACAGTCTTACGGTAAACAAATGCCTTAGAAGTCACAGGCCTCAGTCCCTACAAGTCACAAGTCCTACAGCCCTAAAAGTCACAGTCCAGTAAATTCTAGGCAGTTGGTCCTGCTGTGATTGTGGCAGCCATTTGGTGGGGGAAATGGACTTGGAGGATAGGCCTCGTATGCCTCGTATCTTACAAAAACGTATGATCCTAAAAATGAGTTACTGCTATGACTTGATACGGCACTCAGTTTCCAGCACTGAACCCAGTGAGTGCTTTTATAAACCCTGACATGCAAAGATAGCTCCCTTTCTACACCAGACACAAAAGTGTGGGGTAGATGCTAGAGAGATGGCTTGTGGCTAACAGCACCTGATGCTCTTGCCGAGGACCCAGGTTTGGTTCCCAGCATCTACAAGGTAGCTCACAACCATCCCTAACTCCTGTTCCAGGGCATCTGATACCCTCTTCTGACCTCAAGGGTACCAGGCACACATGAGGTACACATGCACACATGCAGCACAACACTCATACACATAAGACAAATCTAAACAAAATGTTTTAATTGGGGGTATACACTTTCAATCAAATAGCATTACAGCTAGACAGAATGCATCATGATGTTAGCAAAAACCTGTCAACTACAGATGCGGCGGCGGCATTAAAGGTGAGCAAGAGGCAGGCAGGAAGGGAGGGGCAGAGAAAGAGAGAGTAACTAAAGAGAAAATAATCCTGAGAGGGAAGAGGGAAAGAGAAACATAAAAGACAAGATAGGAGATAACGGAAGAGCTCACAAAGAAAGACAAAACCCTCTCTCTGGCATTTGTGAGATGACAATAAAACAAACAGAATGGTGAGTCATCTCGTCTCCAACTTGAGTCAAAAGGGGCTGTTTCTAGACAAAGTGGAAGAGAGCAGCTCTGCCTGCACACTTAGCGATGCCTACCATGCACCACAGCTACAGGACAGGATGTGGGCAGAACGAGGAGGGGAGTGAGTGCTGTCTTTACTGGGCCCAGTGTCACTGCAAACGAATACTGTCAAGATTTAAACCATAATAAGGGAAAGGCTATAAAGGTCTCAGTTCTAATGCTTCCTCTGGTGTTCCCGTTCATAAATGCCCCTTTATGCTGCCCACGTAGCAATGTGCCACTAAACATCAGTACATGTGTACCCCAGTGGGAACGCTGCACCCTAGGTTCCCAGCAGGAAGCAGGCAGCTACTGTGCAATCCAACTAAGTCCTTGGCTCATCACCTCCAGCCTGTGGACTGAGTGCCATCCGGGAGCTAAGGGCTGTAGCACACAGAGTTCCGACAACAGGCTCAGCAAGGTATGTATCTATGTGCCAATACCTGGGGAAAACACAGACACAAATGTATTCTGTGTGGACACACATCCGTGGAACACAGAGACACCTTTACTACTTAGACACCTAAAATCCTCACACATGCGCCTGGTGGCCTAATGTGAAATGCAGTTTCCTCTGCTTTGTGCTTTGTGTAGACTGCAGATCGGTAGCACTTAAAAGGAAGTTAACTGGGTGTGTTCACAGAGACACCTTTACTTTTGGATTCAGCAGGCAGAAAGGTTAAAAAAAAAAAAATGGTTTCAAAAGATCATTTCCCTAGCAGGGTGTGGTGATGCATGCTTTTAGTTCCAACACTCTAGAGGCAGAAGCAGGCAGATCTACACGATACAAGAGTTCGAGGCCAAACTGGTCTACCAAGCAAGTTCAGAACAGCCAGAGCTACACAGAGAAACCCTGTCTCAAAAAAAAAAAAAAAAGAGAGAGAGAGAGAGAGAGAGAGAGAGAGAGAGAGAGAGAGAGAGAGAGAGACCATTTTCCAACTGGGTGTACAGCTCAGTGAATACAGCATGCACAGACCTTGAGCTGGCTCCCTAGATAACACCAGAGTGTCCCAAGGGAAGGTAGAAGGCTCGGGTGTAGCTCAACAGTAGAGCTTTTCTTTAGCATGTCTAAAGGTCTACCCATGTGCATGCACCCTACCTCCTACAAGTCAAGACTATATGCATGAAGGTTGGGCATAGTGGGACGCACCTTTAATGTCAGCACTTCAAGGGACAAAGGCAGGTGAATCTGTGAGTTCTGAGCCAACAAGATCTACATGAGTTCCAGGGCTACACAGTGAGATCCTGTCTCTTACACACATGAACACCTCAGATGCATGACGAGGAGACATAAACTAAGACAAAGTGGATACAAGAACAGATGCTGGGATAAAATGAGGCTAAAGCCTGTAGCAGGAAAACCATGAGGGGCAATCAGGAAAGTCAAAGTATAGAACTATGAAAGGACTGACATAGTAAACCCAGTTTTGGTGGCCGATACAGGATGATAGCTCACATTTGCTAGGTGGGCAGCCAGCGCCACCCACAAACCACCACTGGGCTGCCTTCCCTGATGCTCTGTAATTGGTGAGCCTGTGAGAGAGCCAGTAAGTATCGTTAGGCCCCTGTATTTATTTCACAGACAAAGGCAAGCTGGAGAGACCAGTTAGTAATGAGTAAGTAATGACCACAAAATACACTGTATTTTATAGAGCTGCTAGGGCAAGAGACGCTATTTGGAAAATAAAAAGTGAAAGAATAAAATAAGCTAGAGAAACTCAATTTTCTTCTCCCTTCCTCCCAAAGCCACACTTAGGATAAAATGAGGTTTGTGCAGGTTAATCCTTATGAGGTAAGAAAAAAATGATTAAATACATTTAAAAAATCAATTGTACATTAAACCAAATCCAGGAACTGCAAAAACAAACACCACAGTGCTCCTCCAGCCAGTATTAGCTACAGTCTGGTCAGCAGGGGATACCCTACCTGACAAGAGTCGGATGAGGTAATGGGGGGGGGTGTCACAGAAGAGAAACTGCCGCTTTATCTGGATTTCACTGGAAATAAAGTGGTTTCTAGATACTACAAAGGAAGAAATCTACTATAAATAAGCCTCTAGAGCTCAAGATGAAATCTTCAAAACTCCAGTAGAAATAACAATAATACTAATCATTTGATAAACAGAAGTTATAAAATCAATTCAATGTTAAATGATTTGCCCTGTTCTAGTTACTCCTTCTGCTCATTAACAAAGTCTATAAACTGTCATTTCTAGAGAAACAACAGAACTAGAGAGGTGAAGCTGCCCTGTCTTTGTCTTTGAGGGGCACTCTGTGGGGAGGCTCTCCCAATTCCCAGGACCCCAGAAGCCTCAGAGGAAAGCCCATCAGAAAGTAAAGGCACAAGAAGGACCCTGGCTGCCTGCCCCCCTCCCACACAGGGCCAGGACAGCATTCCTAGCTAACTCTACACCCCAGTGGCTTCTCTGTGTGCACCAGCACCACCCAGGTTTCACAGGACCTCCTCTAGCCACACAGCTGAAGCCCGGGGCCAGGGTAGAAGGGGCTCTTCTGGGAAGGCCGTCTGGTTTACCCACTTCCAACAAAGTCCAGGACCCAGTAATCAGTCTTAGACCCCCAAATCCCAACAAGTAGCAAACCCAAAGTTTTTCCCTCAGTGTGCTTCAGACAGAAGCAGTTTGGAATTATAGAGAAACCTCTGGAGGCTGCCAGGGTTGCAAGGGAAACACACAGGTAATCGACCACACAACAGTGCATTCTCTCCAGAGTAAAACAAGACTCATGGAGCCGGCTCCAAACCTCACAGCACTGGGAGTGGGTTATTGATGGCTAGCAGTTGGCAGCAAGAAGGAGCTGACAAAAAGCCTACACTCCTTAAAGGCATCTCAAGTCTCTATCTTCAAAGAAGGTGAAGGCTGCTGTCTTAACTGACGGGGAAGAATGTGGAGACGCTGATGGGGTACAGATAAAGGATTTACCTGAGGGGCAGAGGAAGGGGAAACAGAGGATCCTGGATATTGAGTTTCCTTTACTTAGGTGGATCCCGGTGACTCCCAAAGGACCTGCACAGCACTGCTTAAAGAGCTGGAGTCAGAAAGCAAATTGCTCCCTTGTCTAACCTTCACTCTGCCAGCAGGAGATGAAATAACAGGCAGTTGCTGCCCCCTAGAAGCTACCTGAGATGTAGCAGCTTCCACAGAGACATCAGATGAAAAGATCCTATTATCTCCCTCGATCTCATAACCTGTCATTAGTGAGGTACATGGGTGCAGACGCCTCCTCCGAGCCTGAAGAGGCGCACATCACCTGTGATAAATTAATAAGTGCCTTTTCAACAGCGAAGATGCACACAAAAGACTCCAACCAGGGAGAACACAGTACGGCAGGAGCTCCTGAGAAAAAGCACAGAGGAGCAGGCAGCCCCTGCCACAGCCACAGCCACAGCCTGTCTGTGCAGCATCTCACCATGACAGTGCCAGGCAGGGAAGGTGAGGGCAACACTCTACCCAGATCGCATTTCCCAGCTGCTCAAGTTCAGCAGCTTGCATCTGAGACCACTTCGAATCTCAGTCCTCTACACTGGCTCTGGGGGCCTGACTACCCTGGGCTTCAGGTCCCTCACTATAAGATAAGAAGGGTAATCCTCACAGGGATATGACAGTTGAACCAGACAAAAATAAAGAAACAAGCACTGAGGCCACAGAACTACAGAGTAGCCCTCTTGGCCTATGAGATCAGAGCTAATAATTGCTCAGTTAATAAAAGAAATTTTTTTCAGTTAAATTGAAGAATCATTAAAAATGGAGCCTACTCTACATACCTTCCACATTTTATACTAACTGAAAACCTATAAATGTACAGTCATTCACTAATCTTTTGATGTGGAGCCAAGACCTTTCCTTTGAGTGTGGGCCCACAGACTGGAGTTCCCAGACATCTTTCTCCTGAATGAACCCCACCCACAACACACCCTCCCCATTTCTAAGGCAAAGCAGGAGCCTCCACCATCACAAAAGCAACTGCAGTGTGGATTCTTCCAGAGCTGTGTGGTCTCAGCCTGGTGTTTGCCATCTTATGCTGAATTTGATGGCAGTCTTTTTAGTTCACGTTCACCACACCTGTAACTTAATTTTTAGTTGAAATTCTTGTCACATTAATCTTTACAGAACACTCCACTCTGGTAGCATCCTCTCTTCACAGTTGTCCCCTGTTTCTATCACATTTAAGGAAGCAGCAGTGCTCCATAAGAAGCACACCCGGCAGAGGAGGTTTAGGAACTGGCCGGCTGACATGCAGTGTGAGGAAAATGTGGGAGCAACTGGCCAGGTGAGGAGGTTCTAGAGACCGAAAGGCAAACTGGCCAGTTGCAGGAGTGTTCTCAACCCTCCTAATGCGGTGACCCTTTAATACGTGTGTGTTTGAGTGGCTCATGCTGCGGGGGCTCATGTGCATGTGACCCCGGCCACAACATTACTTTCATTGCTGCTTCCTAACTGTAAGTTTGCCGCCGTTATGAAGTGTAATGTAAATATCTGTGTTTTCTGATGCGAAAGGGTCATTCACCACCCTCTGAGACAGAGACCCACAGTTTGAGAACCATTGAGCTACAGACTGTCAAAAGAAGCTCTTGACACTTTTAAAGAAATACATGCTCAGGGGTACCCTACTTTATTTCACAGGAGATCTGTAACAGCTCTCAAAAGTTCACACAGGGCCAATGCGAAGCCTCAGCAGATAAAGGCACTTGCAACAAGAATGAAGGACTTGAGTGTGAGCTCCACAAGTGCGCCACGGCACATCATATGTGCACACATGCATGCACACGCACATGTGTACACACACATAAATAAATAAATGTAAAACAACATTTTTAATGTACATGCAAAAGGCAGGCGTGGTGGGAAACTGTTGCAGGAGGATCACAAGTTCAAAGCCAGCCTGGACTATAAAGTGAGACCCTATCTCAAAAAAGAAGAAAGCACATAAGATGAAAAGCTGGAAAAGGAAAATACAGGAAAGGGGGAAGAATTGTTAAGTAAATGCGTATTCCTCATTTCCAAAATCCACTTCCACGTGTGGAAAAATATGAAACCATTATACAGACACTCAACTTGCTAGCTGGATTCTGTTGGCAACTAACTCCTGGTTACCACAAGGCTAGGAAAGGCCCTACCCCAAAGATCCCCTCACTGTGGGCCTGGCCGAGTCACAGCCGACACCAACAGTGAGAGGCCTCCTGGAAGGTCCCTTAGTAAAAGGAACAACCGGGAAGCTGAGCGCCACCTCACAGACTGCAGACAGAGGAGCTGCAGCCGCGGTGGCTTCCAGGCAAGAGGTCACAAAGGTGGCAGTGCAAGCATCTCCTCGACAGGGCAATTCATCCTCACCCACGCTCCGCTGGGGGCCATGTGTTAGCCCCTCTCTGCCTCTGATTGTCAAGGGGTGCCCCTAGATAGATTTACCTCCAGAATCACTCAATGTCAGCCCATCTCGAGCCTGCTCGGACAAACTCATAATGGCAGAGCGAAGATTTGTGGAGCAACAAGCATAAATCTTGGTTATAACTACAAACCATAAAAGAAAGGAGAGCTGGGAGGGAAGAGGGAAGGGCGGCAGACACGTCCTTCTCCCAAGCACCACTTTATCTTCCTGCAGCCTGCACCACGCACAGGGGATTAACTACGGGGCATATTTTTCAAGCCCAATCAGTCTGTGTAGTTTGACAATGGGCTCAAACATTTTTAAATGGAAATTATCCTGGAAACGTGGGGCACACAGCTGTCCTAAGAACAGCATGTTCAGTGCTCTTCAGAGGGCCTTAGGGGTTCTTCTTTGCCACCCTATAGGCCATACTAAAAGATATTTATATGTGAAAATTTTTCAAGTATGATAACGATCAATTTTAAACAGAGGAAAAGTATTTTGGAATGTCCCTCTGCCCCAGTAAGAGGCGTGGATTCCACCTTCCGCAGCTCTACTGGAACAGTTGAGAAACTCAGCCTCCACCTCCAGAAGCAGGGGGGCCACAGGCTTCCTTCTTAAAGAGTGCGTCAGGACTAGATTAAAAACCAATCTCCCTCAGTGTGCTCAGAAAAAGGCATACAACCGCTCCAGCCTTGAAGCCTGTATCTCCAAACTAAGATCGCTGTTGAGGGATCTCCAGGGCAGAGCCTCTCCTTACAGCAGCCACAGCAAACACAAAACATAGCCATGAAAAGCCAGGAAGCTAAAGCATAAACAAAGGGGAAAATGTCCCAATGCCATTTCTCTAATTATTACCCCTAAGTTTCGATTCATCTAATAATTATTTGTAAAAGAATACCTCCAAACAGAAAAAACAACCTCCTCATCTACCTGAAAGAGGAAACAACTAAAGGCACCGCCTTGTCTTTTCCATAAACCTCCTCAGACTATAATAGGAAGGATGCAGTAGGAAGAGGCAGTAATTTCAAAATCAGTAAGTGGCCTGGAGATTAGAGCCACCCAGAAATGGAATGAGGCTTTTTTCCAGTTCATCCATTTCAGCATTTAGAGCTAACCAGGGTTCCTCCCAGATCTGTAAGGAAGAGGGAAGCACAGGCACCTTCCCCACCAGGAGCTGGTCTCTGTGAACATTAGTGGTGAAAGGGGACATTTTCCTCACTAAAGGCTTTAGAGTACTCAGGAGAGGGAGTGGGGAAGGAGAAAAGCCAGTATGTGTCCCTATCCTGGCTCATCACACAGTGACAGACTCACCATCAAGAGGCACCGGGAGCCCCATCCTCAAACTCTTTACATGCGGTTTTGTTCCTGAGTTTCTCAGCAGCAAATACAGCCAGTAACACTTCTGCTAGTCAGACAGCTGAGGCCGAGGAATCCCTAGAACAAGGGCAGCCTGGGCAATATAATCCCGTCTCTTACAAAAACGAAGTAATGGAGTTTGCACTGTCTGTCTGGTGCCATTCCTATTCACTGCATCCTGACAGAGGTCTCTGAGCAAGAAAGGGACAGAAGTGACAAGCCCATATGTAATTCTTAAACTACTCTGCCATGTTTACTACCTTCCCGGAAAGAGTGACAACTTCCCAAGATCCCAACATTTCTGGTTTCATTACTCATGTGTGTAAAACACTTTCACGAATGTCTCAAAAACAAGTATAATTTTCTATACTTAGTAATTCTAGCACTTGGAACTGAGGCAGGCTACATAATGAGTTCCAGACCAGCCGAGACTATTGAGTCAGATCACCTTAATGCCCCCACCCCCGCCAAATTTTCCCACAGAATACTTTGAATTTTATATCTACATTTGTTATGCTATTATATACATGCACGTACACACACGCATACATGAGTATGCACAAAGAAATGTATTGAGCATCTGAATGTCATCCTTCAAAAATGTTCTGATGGGGAAAAAATGAGAACCACCTATTCCCGGTGATCCTGCCAACTAGTACAGCAAGGTATTCCAACCACAAAAGTTGCAAAAGACACAACCCTGGGGAAGACTGTCAGGAATACAACTAGAGATATAGTAGACAGGCAATTAGCCATAACCACTCTTAAAGAGATGCTTACAGTACTGGCTGGCTCCATGGATTCATCAAGATATTAATAGCCTTTTGATAACCAGCCGCTGGTGAGCTGGTGTAAAAAACAAAGAAAAGGAGCTGGAGAGGTAGCCTGGTGGTTAAGAGTGCTTGCTGTTCTTACAGAGGATCCAGATTGTTTCCAGCACCCACGGGACAGATCACAACTGTCTGTAACTCCAGATCTAAAAGATCTAGTGCCCTCTTCTGGCTTCCTCAGGCACCTGACACATACATGGTACACACACACACACACACACACACACACACACACACACACACATACATACAAGGAAGGCAAAACATCCATATGCATTGAAGGGTGGGGGAAAAGAGCTGAGCTGGGCTGTGTAGCACATGCCTTTAATTCCAGTACTCAGTAGGCAGAAGCAGGCAGATCTCTGTGAGTTTGAGCCTCTCCTGGTCTATATGTTCCAGGCCAGTCAGGTTTACATAGTGAGACTGTCTCAAAACAAACCAAACAAAAAAAAAAAAAAAAAAAAAAAAAAAAAAGCAAGAGAAGAATTTCAGGCATTCCAGGTGTGAGCTCCCCCAAAAGGACTAACTAAACGCAGATATGCTGTGGAACCCCTACAGCATGCAAGGTTCCACCTTGACCTCATGAAGAAAAAGCCAAAGACTACATACATGGAGTACTTCCATCCTGAGACCACCAGATCTGCAGTGGAAGGGCATCTTTTCTTATAAGAGTTCAGTGTATTGAGATGGTTCAACAGGTAACAGTACTTCTACCAGTCCTGACAACCTGAGTTCAAACCCCACAACCCACATGGAAGAAGAAGAAAAACAATTCCCAAAAGTTGTCCTCTGACGTCTCCACAAGTGCTATGGCACATTAGGATCAACACACACACACACACACACACACACACACACACACACACAAATGTTAAAATAATAATAATCTAAACTCCTAATCTCCAATACTAGGGAGGCGGAGCCAAGAGAACTGCTGCAAGTTCAAGGTCAGCCTCCTCTATATAACAAGTCTCAGGCCAGGCATGGTTTTATACAGTGAGACTCTGTCTTAAACAAGGCAAAGTTTTAACCTAGAAAAGCTGACACGGTAGAAATGTACTATTCTCTTTGGATTATTTTGGAGGAAGGACGCAGAGAGCCAAGACTGAAAGCAAGAACAGCAGAATGGGTAGTACATGCCTGTGATCCCAGCACTCGGGAGGTGGGGCAGGAGGCAGCCAGATAAGAACAGCCTGACCTACAGAATCAGACACTGTATCAAAACAGACAAACAAATGGAAAGCCCTTATACCTACAAGCTAGAGCAGCAAAGACAGCAGGAAACTCACCCATTAGAGAGAACTTGGTGTCCAAGAGCAAGAAGCTGAAAGTCTAGTAGAACCAAACACAGGGCCTGTGTAAAGTAGGTGAGCAATAGTGTTGCTGAATATTGAGAAACAGAGGGGAGACAAATGAGCAGATATGCAAACTAAACCTCATTTAGCACTTCAACTAACCAGAAATCAGATAACTAGAAACCTGAGCTTTCCTAAGCCTAGTTTCAGCATCCCAACAAGACAAGAACCAGGCTGTCTCACCTACTCACTCATTCTGTGTTGGAACCAGGCTTCACATATGTTAGAGTACTCTACCACGGAGCTTTCCACACACAGGCTCTCACCACATAGTTCCAAGGTTGGCTTTGGTCTCATGGTCCTCCTGTCTCCACCTCCTGAGTGCTGACATTACAAGTGTGCACCATATGCCCAACAGCCCTCATTCTTCGACCCTTTGTTTGATCCCCTCAGGGAAGTCCAGGGAACCAGACGCAGGTTCTGTATGAGCCCCATGAATGGGCATACATGCATGACCAGAGTCCTGGTTCTGGAGGAGAGCCACAGGCTGTTTTCAACACATTTAAGAGAAGACAGAGATCAGCCCTCTGGAGGGCTGCCACAATTCCTTGCCTTAGGACCAGGGAGATGCCTCAGTAGGTAAAAGTGCTTTCCATGCAAGCCAGAGTTTCATCCTCAGAACTCACAGTGAAAAAAGAGAAGCAACCCTGGCTGTCCTGGAACTCATAGAGATCCACCTGCCTCTGCCTCTCGAGGCTGGGACTGAAGGTGTGTACCACTACACACAGCCCTGAATTGTAGTTTTTAATAAATCCCTTACGTTTTTAATAAGGAGAAATTTTACTTCAAAATGATCATCTAGGATTTAGTAAGATGGCTCAGCAGGTAACAAATAGCATTTGCCACACAAGAGTGACAACCTGAGTGTAATCCCCAGAGCCCATGGGGGGGGACGGACACACCAACTTCCCAAAGCTGAATTCTACATGTATAGATAGAGCACATGTAGTGCTGAAGCATATGCATGCACACATTCATACACACACACACACACACACACACACACACACCAAATAAAAATAAATCCATTTTTTAAATGATCATCTAGGTTTTTTCTTGGTGGTGGTTTGTTTTCTGGTTTTTTGTTCTGTTTGGTGAGACAAGTTATCATGTAGCCAAAGCTGGCTTCAAACTTCTTATGTAGCTAAGGATGACCTTGAACTTTCAGTTCTCTTGCTTCCACTTCCCATGTGCTAGGATTGTAGTTATACACCACCTCTCCTGTTTTATGTAGTGCTGGGGGTGGAACCCAAGGCTTCAGGTAGCATCCAAAGCTAGGGAAGCATCCTACCAACTGAGCTACAACCCAGCCCTAATGATCATTTAGTTCTGGAAAACAAAATACAATTATCTGCCTTCAGCATCTTGTGCTTAATCCTTCCACGGCAGAGCCCAGAAAACAACCATTATAAGGACTTTTGTACAAGATTCATAAGCAAGCCAGGCATAATGGTGCACACCTTTAATCCCAGCACTAGGGAGGCTGAGGCAGGAGGATCTCTGAGTTCAAGGCCAGCCTGTCTACTAATGAGTTCCAGGATAGCCAGAGCTACACAGTGAGACCCTATCTTGAGGAGGGAAATTACAATGAGTTAAAAATAAACATAACTTTATCATCATCATATTCCTCAAGACCTAGCTTCAGATCTCTCAGAAACTATCCCTAAGCTCCCACTCAACAACCCTCCTCCTTCACTGAACAAGGCACCCTTCTCCAACTCCCAGCCAGACAGTTCTGCACCAAATTATACACAACTTTGTGCTCTTCCTAAAATTACATACAGTGTTCCCTTTTTGCTAATTGTTTCATGTACACAAATGCCTTTTCTTCCCCAAATAAAACACACGAATTACTTAAAAACAAGGCCTGTTTGATTCTGTAATTGTCTCTCCTCCAGTACTGCAGTTAAGCACGCAGGATGCAGCCAACACACTGGGCGTGAACAGCCTCCCTCCCTGCTGATGGAGCTGAGCACTTCGAGCTTCCAAACCCCAGTCCTGTGCACGGAGCTGTGGGCCTGAGCAGCTACCCACTTCTCCAGCACCCTGGGATGGTCATCTAGCCAGTCACCAGTCCACAGTAGCCAAGAGCTCTCCTGTTACTCAACCTGTGCCCCTGGCCTGCCCCAAAAGCTAGCCCTCCATGGGCTCCTCTGCCTGCCAGCCTCCAGCCACCACTCCCAAGAGGAAGAAGTGGTTCACACAAGACCATACAACTCGGCTGGTGCTCTCATTTAATCAGGCTGCTGCAAATGGCTGGCCAAAAGCAATAAGGGCATGACTGAGAGACTGTGGGAGTTTAATATAAAAAAATTAATAAAAAAAAAGGGGGGAGGAGAAAGGGTCTACCTTTTAATAGGGCCCTAATTACCCAACTCACAGGATCAGCCCAAATGAGATGGGAGTTTATTTCGGGTTTTTTTTTAATTATTGTTTTTTTTATATATATATAAATTGCTGCTATGTGTTTTCTTTCCTCTGAGCAATTATGCAGTAAGTACGTAAAGAGGAGAAAAAATATTAATTAAATATAAGGTAATTGTAGAGTTGGCCTGGAGAGAATGAGTCTGAACTCTGGACGATCACAGGCTACCAGGGTTTGAAGACTGCTCAGGGGCTCCCAGAAAAGAAAGAACATAACCAACCAACAGGCAGATGCACAGTGCAGCGGAAGGAGCCACATTCAGAACCCTGCACAGCACAGGCCTGCGGGGGCTCCCCCCACACCCAGGAGTTAGCCAGTATAAGCCTCTCTGAGCTTCCAAAGAGCTTTTTCAGTCATGCCCCCAAAAGACAGCCTGCCCTCACTTCTTAGGATGGAGAGCCAAATCAGGAAGTTTCAAACAAACCCATAGCAGTAAGGGATAAAAAAGAGCACTGTGTCCAGTTTGGACTTCAGTCTAAATCACAGCTTCCATCTGAAAGGCCTGAAGCAGACCACAGAGGACACCCTTCCTGGCAGGGTGAAGCATCCCAGAAGAGGCAGGCAACACCAAGCGGGTGAAAAGAGGTACGAGAGAGATGCTGATATGTGAGCCCGCAACTGGTGACAGAAGGTGGCAGGAATGACATCGCCACTCCCTTGGAAGTCTCGGAGGTACTTGTGTCCTCTGGGCCTATCTGCAGCACAGCCAGATCATCTCACCCTCTGCCTAGAAAGCCTCAGAACATGCTAGAACCTGGACCTGTTCATACCAGCCAAGGACTTCACATCATCCCTTCCACCTTCCAACTCGGCCAAGAGAAGAGCGAAGACAGCGGGGAGACCGCACTACACAGCTGCGGAGACAAAGCCTGGCCCCGGGCCTGTGCTCACCAGTTACCACCACGCCAGGAGAGCAAAGGCCTGGCAAAGTCAAACCAAATGCTGGCGGCGCACCCCTAAAACTGATCTGATTTGCACAGAACCGGTCTTACTACTCAGCCCACGGGATTTACATCAAGTCCTGAAATGCCACATAGTGAAAACAGGGCAGGCAGGCAGGCAGGCAGGGACTCTGGCTCAGACCACTAAATCTGCAAAAACACTCTGCAAAAAGAGTTACTTAGTTAGATGTGGTGGCATTCACCTTCTTACTCTAGCACTTGTGAGGCCATGGAAGAACTGTTGTGAGCTTGAGGCCAGCCTAGGCTACTTAGTGAGTTCAAGGATAGACTAGGCTAGAGAGCGTGACCCTCCTTGTTTTTTTTTTTTTTTTTTTTGAAAAAGAAAAGCCCTTCAGCACCCAGTAGGCCTCTTTCCTATCAGAGTCTAGGTAGGATAATACAGGTGATGCCTATCACAAACTGAATCACTGAGCAGAGCAGACCAGAGCCCCTCCTCTTACCTGCTCCTTAAAGGGCACCCAGGTGCTTCACTGAGAAGCAAAGTGGCTCTTTCAGTTTCCGAACTGGAAGCTGACGAGCTACAACTTCAAACGTCACTCTAGTTCCACCGTCAGCAGCAAGCAAAGCGCTGCATGGCTGCCAGGACAGATGCTCAGTTCCAGAGAAAGACCCAAGAGGTCTGGCTAATCCCTTCTGCTAAACAGAGTCAGAGGCCAGAGGTCAGGGGCAAGGCATCTCTAGGGAACACATACTGGGATGCTATTTAGGTGTCACCTGAAGGTGTCACAGCCATAGTCCATCAGGCTTCTTTACATTCACACAGGATTCCAATGACTAGAAAAAGATCCCTTGCCCCTTTCGTACTTACCAATGGCTCTCGAGGCACCACATTTTCACTTCCTGGAGAAGAGCTTGGCTGCAAAGAAAAACAGAAACAAAACTAAGATCACAGTGCCACCCAATGGACATCAGAAAAACAAAGGTGTGCTGCTTCCAAGCGGTGCACCCAAGTCTGTCTTTATTCTTCACGGGCTGCTGTAAGACAAAATTTGCAAGGAAACGCAGGGACTGTTTGTGGGTTCAATGCCATGGCCCCTCATGAACAGGGCTTGCTTTTTGCCCAGGAGGACCAAGGATCAGTTGTAAGCAGAAAGGATGGGGGCCATGACAAAAAAAAAAAAAAAAAAGACCAGAGAACGGCCTAAAGAGAGACCTTCATTTCTTTTCATCACCTTCCCAGCTAGAGTGAACAGCAGAGCAGAGAGAGTGTAGAACCAAAGACAGCCACAGGGCGGCATCAGCTACCCACACTAGGTTTTTCTCTACCTGGAGCCAAGTGCTGTTTTCTTTGGGTTGTTTTGTGTCTGTGTCAGGGTCTCCATGTAGCCAAAGCTGACCTCAAACTCACTGTGTAACTGTAACTTGAACTCCTTGATCCTCTTGCCTCAGCCTCCCAAGTGCTGGGATCAAAGGGATTTACCACAAACTACCACCACCAGCTACTACACTGATTAAGGACTGCCCATCACAAGAACCCAACTCCAGGGTTAAATCTTTCATGAAAAAAATCTAGTGACTGAGAGAAAACAGACCAACCTAAGAGCAAGCAAACAACACTGTGACCAGATGGCCAGGCTCCCGTCTATTTCCACAGCCTTTCTCTTACACCTTCAACCCGTTATTACTGCACTGGCCAAAATTCAGAGTAGCGATGTGGGGACAAAGCAGGACACAAATCTCCAGAAGAGACAAATCTCCTGCCTGAGCGAGCTATGGTCAGTTCAGTGTTACTGATGTTAGGGTCAACTGCCGATTATCTACAGACAATGTCCAAACAAGTGCAGCTAATGTGTGTGTTCCAGGAGCTGGCCTCCATCCCTCCCGGCTAGTTCAGGTAGTCTGAACCTAGCCTCCTATGAAAAGGGCAGAAGCTGGGAGAAGAAAGAGAAGAGCCCTAAAGATTGTCTCACTTCACAGCCGTCCTCCACCACACAAAAGGCACCCGACACAGTGCCAAGGCCTCTGCTGGATGAAGGACCCTCTCCCTCTCTCCATCCAGAATCCTATCCTAAGAGCTCCACCATCCCAGGACCAGAAGGCCAGGCAGCTTGTAACCATAATTGGAAGTCAGTTTTCATACCTGAGTGACCTTTCTCTTCCCCCTGCCATCCTCCAGGCACCCAGGCATCAAAGGCTCACACATTTAGATCCCTGGGTCAAATCCCAGACCTCTTTGCTGCCTCCCCTTTCAAGTCCACCAGAGACTACCCCCTCCTCCAGTACTGCTAGAAGGCCTCTCCAAGAGCTCCTTATTCCCAAAAGGTACCCATTATCTCGCCCTGCCTGTCTTCCCTTCTGGAGAGCCATGGAATCAACCCTCTACTTCTATTTATCTCCCCTGCCATCACTTTGGTCCAAGCTTCCAGAGTCACTTGCCAGGACCACTGCAAATGCATTCTAATCAGCTTACCTGGATTCATGATGGCTCTCTTCCAATTCACTTTCCACAACACAAAAAGTAAACCATTTATAAAGGAAAACTCGATCATCTCCCTTACTTACTCATCCACCCCCATAAGCAACATCATCAATAGCTTCTCACTGTTCTCAGAGAACAAAAAACTTCTTGGTGCAGTCTTAGAAGCCTCACATTTATCCTCACCACATCTAGGTCTCAGATGGTGCTGACCTCCCAAGCTTTGGTCACAGCAGCCACAGGCTTCTGCTTCTTGCAGGGGCTGAACACGGGCTGTGTCTTCCTCTCCTCCCAGACCCTTGAACCTTCTGCAGTGCCAGCCAAGGCACTTCCCCGGGATGAATTCCTTCTCAGGCTTCCTTGATTAGGTCATGGCTCCCCGTTACATGCTCACATGGCACCAAGAGAAGAGCTGAGGTGCTGGAGGGATGGCTCAGTGGTTAAGAGCATTGGCTGTTCTTACAGAGGGCTATGGTTCAGTTCCCAGCATCCACATGGTGTCTCACAACCACCTGTAACTTCAGTTCCAGGGGATCCAATGTCCTCTTCTGGCCTCCTAGGGCACCATGGACACATGTAGTTCACAGGCATACATACTGGTATATACTAATACACACATAAATAAATAAATAGATGCTCTTTTTTTTTTTTTTTAAAGACAGGGTTTATCTGTGTAGCCAGTAGCCCTGGCTGTCCTGGAACTAGTTCTATAGACCAGGCTGGCCTCAAACTCAGAAATTTACCTTCTTTTGCATGGGATTAAAGGTGTGCCCTACCAAGGCTGGCTTAAACAGTTTTTTAAATAAGAAACTGAATCTAATCTAATGCCACCCCATAAGTAATAATGTAGCCTATCTGACCAGACAAAGCAAACACCAGTGATACGGTTCAGCAAACAAGGGCATTTGCCACCAAGTCTGAAGACCTAAGTTCAACCCCCAGAACCCACACAATGGAGAGAACCAGCTCCCACACGCTGTCCTCTAACCTCCATGTGCACGTGAGCTCAGGCATATGCACGTACGTACATATACACACACACACACACACACACACACACACACAGAGGTGAAAATATTTTAAGTAAAACAAATAAAAAGAGCACAGTGGAAGAGAGGGAATGCTGTACTTTAACAGAGACAAAGCTGTGCCCTCACCCCTACTGTGGAGGAGCTGACCTTCCCCTGCTGGGAAGCTTGCCAAGTGTTCACATCACTGCACAGCAAAGGCCAACCTCAAAAGAGTTCATGAACTTGAGCAATGGGAAAACTTCCAAGTCTATGAATGTAAGTCAGTGTCACTCTGCGTATGTCCTAAGCCAGTCTATGTGAACAATCCTCTACTGGAAAGATAAGAGCCGATCCACAAATGCTCTGAGGCAGCTGGCATCTGGAAAGGGTTTGTGCAAACCTGGGCACTAACCGCTGAGTGACTGGGCACTAACAGCCTAGCTGAGCCTCGGTTTCCTTAGCCATGGGAATGATTCCGCAACACACACTCAAGAGGAAGAGATCAAAAGTCCTACCAGGCCAGCCCTTGGCTCTCCACTTCCAGCTGAGATGGAGGAACAGGGAGAGGTTTAGTCTCCCAGCAGGTAGAATGCTCCTGAGACAGATACAGAACAGTACGAAGGATCTGTGCCCTTACACCACCCTGGCTTTCTGCCATGGGGCACACTTCAGACAGAGAGGAGGATGCCCAGCATAGCATGGCAGTCTTAGTGTGCTGAGGAGTCAGAGACCAGATTTTAGGAAGGCTAAGACAGAGGAAAGTGGCAGGGTGAGTTCTAAAGAAAGCTATGCAGAAAAAAAGTTCCAGAAATCCACATGGAGTTTCCTTTGAAACGTTGTTTAATACTAAAATCTGAGCACACACATGGTGAAATAACAGGAAGGTGGAGAAAAAAAGTGAGCCATAATCCCAGCACTCAGGAGGCAGAGCCAGGCAGATCTCTGTGAGTTTGAAGTCAGCCTGGTCTATAGAGCCAGATCCAAGACAGGCTCCAAAACTACACAGAGAAACCCTGTCTCGAAAAACAAAAACAAACAAAGGTGAGGAAGAAGCGGTGAACTGAAGCAGTCTCAGGTTTCTTGCAGAGCTCTGGACCCCAAGCTGTTAAAAAACAGTGTCCTGCTTACTCAGGGCATTCCACAGACACCTCAAAGTCTTCATCTTGGCGAAGGGGGGCTGTCAAGTTATCCCCAGAGCAGGCTACTCTAACAAAACTTAAAAGAGGGACTTGAGGGGCTGGGGAGATGTCTCAGTGGTTAGGAGCACATGTACAATCACAAAGACCAGAGTTAGAATTCCAGCATGCATGTAACAAGTCAGGTACATACACACTTGTAACCCCAGCTCTGAGGGGCAGAGACAGACAGGAGGATTACTGGGGCTTGCTGGTTTCCAGAACAGGTCTAAGAGATACCAGGCTTCAAAAGACTAGGAAGAGCAATTGAAAAGGATACCTGACACCCTCTTCTGGCCTTGACTCTAGCACAAAAAATCCACTTCTGCAAAGAAAAAGAAGAAAAGGAAGAGAAAGACTTGATGGAATCACAACCTCCCCTTCAGAACAAAGCCCAACATTCTTTAACAACCACAAAATCCAGCCCAGTATGTTGCCACACACTTGTAATACTATCATTCAAGAGACTGAGATAGACAGATCCTGAGTTCAAGGCCAGCCTACACCTCATAGCAAGACCCTGTTTCAAACAAACAAGCAAAAACCCCACACAAGAGGACAACTGCGAGCTCGGTGGGAAAGGGTTGCCAGCAACCCTGACACTCGGAGTTCTATTCCAGAACCCACGTGGTGAAGGGGAGAGCTGACTCCTGCAAGTCCTCCGACCTCCACACACACACACACACATACATACACTAAATAAATTCATAATCATTTGTTTTTTAAAAAATACACAAAATTGCCACATGGTGGTGTCATATACCTTTAATCCCAGCACTCAGGAAGGCAGATCTCTGCAAGTTTGAGGCCAGCCTGGTCTACAAAGTCAGTTCCAGGATAGCCAAGGCTATACAGAGAAACCCTGTCTTGAAAAACAAACAAACAAACAAAAACAACTAGATCCTGAGCATAAAATTCACAACAGTAGAGGTAAAATTTACAATAGCCAGCATCCCATCAAAATTCTCTGTTGAGTATGGTACTAAAAGGCCAGTAATTTCAGCACCTCCAGGTGAAGGCAGGGGATCAGGAGTTCAAGAGCAGCCTTTACTACACAGGAAGCTCAAAGACTGCCTGAGCTACAAAGATCCTGGAGAGAGGGAGGGAGAAGGGGAGGGAGGGAGGGGGACTGGGAAGGCAACAGAAAGGAAGGAGGAGAGGATAAAGGAATGTCAATGTTATATTCAAGTGCATAAAGAAAAACATGTACTGGGGACTAGAGAAAAAGCTCAGTGGTTAAGCACACTTGTTGCTCTTGCAGAGGACTATGGTTCAGTTCCCAGCATCTGCATGGTACTCACAACCACCCTGTATCCTATTAAAGGGAATCTGATGCCCTCTTCTGACCTCCCTCCCCAACTTCCCCCACACTGCAGGAACATGATGCACATATATAAATACAGGAAAAACAATCATATACATGACACAAATCTTTTTAAAATAAGGTATAGAAAAAAAGTAGCTCTTCTGGATATGAAAAGTGTCATATAAAATAAAAATAAGCCCTTTGTGGGTGGCAGTGAACCTAAAGCACTTTGATATCAGGCTATGCTGTGGCTCCCACAGTGGCCTCAGTGCCTGACAGAGCCGGTGCAGTCATGCTATGGTGACACCAGCTTCTGACACTGCCCACACTTGCTGCCCCCTCCTAGGAGATCATGAAAGTAGATGAGCTCACCTCTGGTCTGCTCCAACATGAGCCACAAACCACCCCAAGCAATTCTCCACTGTAAGTTCAAATCCCAGCTGTGGAGATACTTTCTCTGTGCTGACCATTTAGAAATTCGTCTACACCCAGCTGCCCACCACCAACTGCTTCACCACCAAATGGCCCCAATACCTTTTTCTAGAGGCAGGCCCAGGCCCTGCCAAACTCCACAAGAGAACTGAAAAAAGAATAAAATGAAAATGAGGGAGCTGGAGAGATGCTCAGCGGGTAAGAGTGCTTGCTGCTTAAGCATGAGGACCCGAGTTCACATCCCCAGATCTCCTGTAAAAGTGTTGGACATGGCATCTACTTGTGATCCAAGCATTGTGGAGAATGGAAAGAGGAGACTCCCTGAGGCTTGCTGGCCAGCAGCCTCGCTCCAGGTCCTGTCTCAGAGAATAAGGTGGGGAGTGACAACCCTCCTCCTCTGGTCACACATGCACACATCCACACAAATGTGTCTATCCACACAATATACCACATGCACACATCCACACAAATGTGTCTATCCACACAATATACCACATGCACACATCCACACAAATGTGTCTATCCACACAATATACCACATGCACACATCCACACAAATGTGTCTATCCACACAATATAACACATGCACACATCCACACAAATGTGTCTATCCACACAACATACCGCATGCACACATCCACACAAATGTGTCTATCCACACAACATACCGCATGCACACATCCACACAAATGTGTCTATCCACACAAATAAAGATTTTAAAAATGATAACAACAGGGCCAGTCATGGTGGTGTATGCCTTTAATCCCAGCAAAGGAAGGGAGGGAGGGAGGGAGGGAGGAAGGGAGGGAGGACAAGAAAAAGTAAGTATACTTAAAACAAGGGAAAAGCTAACCAAAATGAAGAAAATATGAAGAAAAATGAGCCTCAGTGGTCAGCCAGATCTATGGTCTATCAAACATCATCACACATTTTATTACAGAACCTGCTGTGGATATCGCACTGTATAAATAAAATGCTGATTGGCCAGTAGCCAGGCAGGAAGTATAGGCAGGACAAGCAGAAAAGAGAATGCTGGGAAGTGGAAGCTAAGGCAGGGAGCCCCTGCCAGCCGCCGCCATGAGAAGATGTTAAGATACTGGCAAGGCACGAGCCACGTGGCAACTTACACATTAATAGAAATGGGTTGATGTAAGTATAAGAACAGTTAACAAGAAGCCTGCCACGGCCATACGTTTATAAGAAATATAAGTCTCTGTGTTTACTTGGTTGGGTTTGAGCAGCTGCGTGCCTGGAGGGTGAGAAAGATTTGTCCTGACTGTGGGCCAAGCAGGACTGGAGAAACCTCTAGCTACAAGAACCAGGAAAAAAGAGTGAGGCAGAAAAATGGTGAAGAAACAATGGCTGAAAATTGTCAAAGTATAAACAAAACCATAGGCACAAAGAGCCAAGAAGCCTGAAAAGTGCCAAGCAGAGCACACACACACACACACACACTCGGGGAAATCAGGGCACACACAACACACACACTCGGGAAAATCAGGGCACACACAACACACACACTCGGGGAAATCAGGGCACACACAACACATACACTTGGGGAAATCAGGGCACACACAACACATACACTCGGGGAAATCAGGGCACACACAACACACACACACACACGGAGAAATCAGGGCACACACAACACACTCGGGGAAATCAGGGCACACACACACACTCGGGGAAATCAGAGCACACACAACACACACACTCGGGGAAATCAGGGCACACACAACACATACACTCGGGGAAATCAGGGCACACACAACACACACACTTGGGGAAATCAGGGCGCACACAACACACTCGGGGAAATCAGGGCACACACACACACTCGGGGAAATCAGAGCACACACAACACACTCAGGGAAATCAGAGCACACATAACACACACTCGGGGAAATCAGAGCACACACAACACACTGGGAAATCAGAGCACACACACACACTCGGGGAAATCAGGGCACACACAACACACTCAGGGAAATCAGGGCACACACTCTCACACACACTCAGGGAAATCAGATCACACACAACACACTCAGGGAAATCAGGGCACACACTCTCACACACACTCGGGGAAATCAGGGCACACACAACACACTCTGGGAAATCAGGGCACACACTCTCACACACACTCGGGGAAATCAGATCACACACAACACACTCAGGGAAATCAGGGCACACACTCTCACACACACTCGGGGAAATCAGGGCACACACAACACACTCAGGGAAATCAGGGCACACACTCTCACACACACTCGGGGAAATCAGAGCACACACACACACTCGGGGAAATCAGAGCACACACACACACACACACACACACACACACACTCAGGGAAATCAGAGCACACACACACACACTCGGGGAAATCAGAGCACACACAACATGAAGAGAAAATCTGACAAGCAATCCGAGAAAGAGAACATTGCCCAAGACTACTCAGAATCAGCTGTGACTGGAGGGAGACTTCAAAAACCGTACAAGCTACAACATAACGGAATCTATCTGTCAAATCCTCCAGCAGGGCTATCAACTCCAAACTCTACCCAGTGAAGCTGTCCTTCCAAAATGAAAACAAACGAAGTGAAAGAGCTGGGGAGGGAAGGAGAGAGGAATCTGTCAGCACAAGTATTAAGACATTAGTACTGGGCCTGGTGGCTCAGGTAAATTAGTAATCAAAGGTATTCAAAGCTGAGGCAGGAGAATCACAAGTTCAAGGCCTGCCTAGGGAGAAGTGAGAAAGACTGTGTCTCATAATAAAAAGTAAAGAATTAATAATAATTTAAAAAGAGCTGTAAAAAATAGCTCAGGGGTACAGTGCTTGCCTAGATTCAGTCTCCAGTACAAAAAAAAAAGGAGAGAATGAATGAATGAATGAATGAATGAATGAATGAATGAAAATATTAGTGAGACTGTGTTTCAAACAGGCTGGGCATACTGACACATACCCTTGATCCCACAACTCCTGGGCAGAGACAGCAGATCTGAGTTTGAGGAGATCTCATCTACATAGAGAGTTCCAGGACAGCCAGGGCTACACAGAGAGACCCTGACAAAACAAAACAAAACAAAGACAAACCTTCTTGCTCTTTCACCTCGCAAATTGTAGATAAAAAGCTGAGCAACTAGATACTAAGGAGAAGAAACTTGAAGCCAAGCGGCTGGTGTCTTAATCCAGCAGGTTAAAAATGCCAAGCTTGAGGCCACAGTGGCCAGGAAGGGAAACCCGACTTTCCTCAGAACTGGCATGTGCTCCTGACCAGCTGTGTTCCAAAAGGCCATGCACGAGAGGTGGCCCTTAGCCATTAAATCCATGATAGGAAAGATTCTTACTATTGTCACCAAATCAGGTGATGACGCTAAAAATGCCCAGATATTGTCCTACTGAAGAGGCACCTTGAGCGCTGTTGAACACGGAGTAGGGTGTTCCCTGCAATCACCAAATGAGAAAACTGTGAGCAGGGACCTCTCTGGTCATCCTCAATGGGGCCATAAGGGAAGACAGTGGGTTTTCTGTGCAGCCAGGCAGCAGCTGACTTGCTGGACCATCTTCCCTTGGGTAAGTTCTACAAAGTACACACCCAACGTCTGCCATCACCACCTCTGTAAACATAAATTCTAGCAACATGAAAATTTCCCAAACACTGTACTAATACTTCAAGAAGTTCTGGGGCTAGAGAGGTGGCTCAGTGGTTAAGAACACTTGTAGCTCTTGCTAAGGAACTGGCTTTAGTTCCTAGCACCTAGGTGGTGGTCCACAACCACCGGGAACTCCAGTCCCAGGGGACCTGGTGCCTTCTTCCAGCCTCCATGTGCTCCCGAGCACACATGCTACACATATACTCATGCAGACTCAGATTTTTAAAAAGAAAATGCCATGGAAGTCAGAACAAGGAGCTGGAGAGATGGCTCAGCAGTTAAGAACACTGACTGCTCTTCCAGAGGCCCCGGGTTCAATTCCCAGCACCCATATGGCAGCTTACAACTGTCTATAACTCCAAGATCTGACACCCTCACACAGACATCCATGCAGGTAAAACACCAATACACATAAAATAAAAGTAAATTTAAAAAATTAAGGGAAAAAAAAGAAAGTCAGACCTTTGGGAAGGTGAGATCGTCCACATGCAGAGAGAGAATACAAGGCTATAGAACAGCAGAGGTCATCAGAAAGCCACAGAAAAGTCAAGGCCAATCCTCTGCTCCAATAGGTACAACTCATTTCCACTTTAACCCTTACCAATTGACATTCTAAGTTTCTCATCAAGAACTTGAATAAACTGATACCTTTAAAAGGAGGAAGAGGAAAGAGAAAGAAAGAGGCAGCCAGATGCTGTCCAGATGCTATCCTACATGCTCTACTCCAAGCATCAGGAGATAGAGGCAGAAAGACGGAGAGTTGGAAGCCTACTTGAACCACAAAATGAAAGCTATCTCAGAAAACCAATAAACAGAGGGGATGGCTCATAAGGTCCCATTCTACTTCAGAATCTACAGGCAGTCATCAGTTCCCAGGGAGAGAAAAACAGTTTCTCTCCAGTCCCTAGTAGGTTACACATGCTACAGTGGACAGTCCTACACCCACCTGCATGTGGCCAACACTAGCTGGTCTCGATGATTGATAGATAGATAGATAGATAGATAGATAGATAGATAGATAGATAGATAGATAGTTGGAAAGATAGGTAACATCAAGTTGAGAGGGGACGTGCATACAGGGAGGGAATTAGGTAAATTGGATAAGGAAGTAAGGGTAGATTTGATCACAATAAAAAAAGCACTCATGTACAAAATAATTTTCTTTAAAAAGCAATAAATGTATTTTTTAAAAGTAAAAGATCAAGCATAGTGGTATATGCCTATAATCCCTGAAGTCAGAAAGCAGAGGCAGGTGAGTCTCTGTGAGTTCAGGGCCAGTCAGGTCTACATGGCCAGACCCTGTCTCAAAAAAAGAAATGCTAGAGAGATGGCTCAGTGATTAAGAGCACTTAAGACCCAGGTTAGGTTCCCAGTACCACATGGTGGCTCACAACCACCTATAGATCCAGTTCCAGAGAACCCGATGCCCTCTTCTGACTGCCACTGGCACTGGGTGCATTTGGTACACGTACACATACACTCAGGCACACACACATACACATACAGAAAAATATTTTTAAAAAGAAAGAGCGAGCAACAGAAAGCGCATTCACAGGAGGAAGATAATACTGATGCAAACCTGGATCCACTGGACAGGAAGCCAGAGAGGAGCTGGGCTAGTGAACACAGACACCTCTAGTGGTTGTTTGTGGGTTTGTTTTGTAAATCTGTGTTGTCTGAAACAAGGTCTAGCTCTGTAGCTAAGATTGGCCTTGAACTCTCCATCAGCCTCTTGAATGCTGGGATTATGGCATATCTGGCTTTCATCACCCCATCTCAATCAATAACAGAAAGAAAGAAAAACTTCAAAATTACTAGCAAAAACTAGTAATTTTCACATTTCCAGCAATAAACAAACAAAAAAATCCCAATGTTTTAAAGGGCCTTTAATCCTAGCAGAGGAAGAGGCAGGTGAATCTCTGTTTGAGACCAGCCTTATCTACAGAGTGAGTTCCAGGACAGCCAGGCTGTGCAGAGAGACCCTGTCTCAAACAACCAAAGGAAGTAACTATATAAATATGGTAAAGGGCGGGTGAGAGGGTTCAGAAGGCTTGCTGCCAAGTCTGACGGCCTGAATTTAAACAGACTCCCAAAAAGTGTCCTCTTTCACATGTGTGCTATGGAACACACACACAAGCTCGCAGGTATACACATACATGCACAAACACACAGTCACACACACACACATTCACTTGAAAGGCAGATGGGAGGGTGGGTAAAACAATAAGACAGAAAGACAGCTGGACATTAGCCTTTGACCTCTACATTCATGTGCACAAGTACACACACACACACACACACACACACACACACACAGGAGGTGGATGGGTTACAACATACACACACCAAAAGGGGGAGGGGACTGTCCAGTGATATGGTTCAGTGGATAAAGGCACCGGCCTCCAAATCTGAAGACCTGAGTTTGATGCCCCAGGACATACATGGTGGACAGTTAAGAGCCAACTACTACCCTGCAAGTAGTTCTCTGACTTCACAAGCATGTAGGCACACACACAATGATAAATGTTTTTTAAAACTGAAATAAAAAACTTTTGAAGGGGCAGGAGGGGAGCACACGAGGCATGTAGCTCAATCAGCAGAGTGACTGCCTAGTACACAGGAAGCCCTGGGTTCCACCTCCAGCACTGTATAAACCAGGTACAGATACAGCCTTGTAATTCCTTAGCAGTCAAGAAGTGGAGGCAAGAGGCTCCAAGGTTCAAAACCATTCTCCATATATAATGAGTTCAAGGACATGAGACCCTGTCTCAGAAAAATAAATAAGGCTGAAGAGATGGATAAAGGCACCTGCCCCCAACCCTGATGATCAGAGTTCCATCTCCGGAACCTACATGGTGGAAGGAGAGAACTGACTCCCAAAAGTTGTCCTATGACCTCTACATGCATGTGTAGCACATGCAAGCCCCACCCCCACATAAATAAATAAATATAAAAACAATTAAATTAAAAATAACCCTCTAGAGCTGGGCGGCAGTAGCACATGCCTTTAACCCCAGCACTCTGGAGGCAGAGCCAGGCGGATCTCTGTGAGTTCGAGGCCTGCCTGGGCTACAGAGCGAGATCCAGGACAGGCACCAAAACTACACGGAGAAACCTTGTCTCGAAAAACCTAAATAAATAAATAAATATAAAAAATAAAAATAACCCAAAAAATGGGCAGTGATGGTACAACCTTTATTACCAACACTTGGGAGGCAGAGGCAGGTGGATCTCTGTGAGTTCAAGGCCAGCCTGGTCTACAGAGTGAGTTCCAGGACAGCCAGGGCTGTTACATAGAGAGACCCTGTCTCAAAAAAAAACCAAGATAAATAAATATGAACATATCAAACCCAGTAACATATAATAGGGGGTAGTACTATATAAATCATGACCAAGAAAATATATCAAATAAATTAAATAACAAAATAAAACTAATTAACAGAACAAAGGAAGAAAAGAAAACAAAAAGATCAACTATCAGTAGATACCAAAAAGAGCAAAGGACATCTTTGTTGTAGAATATTATTTTAAAGTGTGTTACATTTGTTTATGCTGTGGACCATTTGTTTAATGATGCAAAGATGTGTTGCATTCTTTTATGTTGCATTTGTTTAATTCTGTGAAGCTGTGTTACTGTGCCTGTGTAAAACACCTGATGATTTAATAGAGAACTGAACGGCCAATAGCAAAGCAGGAGAAAAGACAGGCGGGGCTGGCAGGCAGGGAGAATAAATAGGAGAAGAAGGAGAAAAAGAGGGATTGGGAAACAAGAGAGGATCAAGGAACGAGAAAAGGAAGAGGACATCAGGGGTCAGTCACCTAGCCAACCAGAGTAAGAGTAAAGAAAGGTATATAGAATAGAGAAAGACAAAAGTCCAGAGGCAAATGATAGACGAGATCATTTAAGAAAAGCTGTCTAGAAATAAGCCAAGATAAGGCCAGGCATTCATAAGTAATAATAAGACTCCATGTGTGTTTATTTGGGAGCTGAGTGGCGGGTCCCCAAAAGAGAAAAGAATGAAAAAGAGTAAAAAACAACCAACAACACATCATTCAAAACTTACATACATTTTTTAAGATTTTTATTTATTTATAATGTTTTATATTTATTTTGTATTTTATATGTATAAATGTTTCACCTACATGTATGTATGTGCATCACATGGGTGCCTGGTCCCCAAGGAGACCAGAAGAGATGTCAGATCCCCTGGAACTGGAGTAATAGATGGTTATGAGCTGCCATGTGTACTGGGAACCAAAGCCAGGTCCTCTGAAAGAGCAACCAGTGTTTTTAACTTCTGAGTCATCTCCCCAGCCCCACAATTTGCTTTTGAAATTTTCTTTAAATTTTTATGTGTATGAGTATTTTGTCAACATCTGTGTATAGCATTTGTAGTGCCTGCAGAAGCCCAGAAAGTGTTGGATCCCCTGAAACTGGAGGTTTAAACAGTTGTAAACTGTCATGTGTGTGCTGGGAACCAAACCTGGGTACTCTAAAAGAGCAGCAAGTGCCCTCAAACATTGAGCTATCACTCCAACCACAAAACACATAATTATTTTAAAATTTGTATCTATTTATCGTGAGGGTATGTGTGCTTCTGTGAGTTTCTGTGCCCCATATGCATGGAGGGTCATGGAGCAGAAGAGGGCATCAGATCAACAGGAGTTACAAACAGTTGTGAGTCACCATGTGGGCTTGTAGGTTCTGAGACCCAAACCCAGGTCCTCTGAAAGAGCAACAAGTGCCCCAGCCCCACACACAATATTTTGAGAATGAAATACAAAGACAAGAAGTAGTGATCTGCCTGTGGTCCTAGCTATCAAGCTAAGGCATGGCACCTTTGAGGCCAGGAGTTTGAGGTCAGCCCCAGAAGGAAGCAAGACCATGTCTCTTAGAAACAAGCCATCCTGGTGTGGTGGCACAGAAACACCTATAATCCCAGAACTCAGCATGCAGAGACAGGAGGATTGCTAAAAGTTCAAGGCCATCCTGGTCTACATATTGAGACTCTATCTCAAAACAATAACTCAACCAGCCAGCCATAATGGTGAACACCTTTAATCCTTGCATTCTCTGGGAGGCAGAGGCAGGTGGATCTTTGTGAGTGTGAGGCCAGCCTGATCTACATAGTAAGTTCCAGGAGAGCCAGGGCTATGTAGAGAGACCCCGTCTAAAAATAAAATAATAATAATAATAAAAACAACAACAAAAACTCAGCAAGCTAAAAAAAAAAAATTAAATATGAGTTTCCTCATCTTGATAAAGGGAACTTCTACAAAAACCCTACAGCTAACGTCGTACCTGAGTGTGGAGGACTACATGCAATCCCTCCAGATCAGCAACAGGAAAGAATGTTCATGCTCACTATCACTTTGAGGTCATTCTTTTAAGTTCTAGATAATACAATAAAACAAAAAATAAAAGGAGCTGGACAGAGAGGTGAGGAAGAGCAGCTGGGAGGGAGGAGGAAGAGGAGGGAGGGGAAGAAGGAAGTTTAAACTGGAAGAACAAAAGCAAAGCTGCCTTTATTTGCAGATGATACTATCATCTATCAAAACCACGAGGAATCTACAAAATGCTACCAAAATGAAAACCAGGTCTAACAAGGTTGCAGACACATGCCCAAGACACAAACCCATAATTTCATTTTATACACTAGCATTAAACAATTAGAAAGAAATGAAAGCTGGATGTGGTGGCACACGCCTGCAATCCTAGCACTTGAGAGGTAAAAGCATGACAGGAATGAGTCTAAGGCCAGCATGTGTACTGATTGGGCTTTTCTTTGGGTCACCAATCAGTTCCCTAATAAAGACACAGAGATTTGTTAATAATTATGAATGCTCAGTCTTAGCTTTGGCCTGTCCCATTAGCTCTTTGAACTTAATTGAACCTGTTTCTCTTCATCTACATTTTGTCTCAGGGCTTTTTACCTTTCTTTCATTCTGTATGTCCTACTTTCCTGCTTCCTCCATGTCTGGCTGGCTGGTTAGCCAGCCCCTGGTTCTCCCTGCTGTCTCTTTTTCTTTCTTCCCCAAGCCTAAATTCCTCTTCCTTCCGCCTCCTCCCTCGCTACTGGCCAGTCATCTTTTTATTAAACCAATCAGGTGCCTTAGGCAGACAAGGTACAACAGCAACACATCTTTACATAATTAAACAAACACAACGCATCTTTGCATAGTTAAACAACAAGCATGGGCTACATAAGGAGGCCTTGTGTCAAAAACCAAAAATAAACAAAACTTATAAATACTGTGACCTACACACTTAAAACTATAAGACACTACTGAGAAAAACAAAAAGATCTGAATAGGTGCAGACATGCTTAAACGGGAAGGTCGTAATGAAAATGACTGTTCTCTCCCCAACCGACCCGTGGGCTACACTCAATCCCTGTAACTCCAGCAAGCTTTTATGTAGGATTTTTTAAAAGGGGTGTGAGGATGGGGGTGGTAGGTGGAGAGGGGTGAGACTCTGTAGCCCAGGTTGGCCTTCAATTCGTACAATCCTCCTGCCTCAGCCTCCTATATTCTGAGATTTTAGGCACGAGCTATTGTACCTGACTTAGAGCTATAAAATTTACCACTAGAGGATGAAGAGATGGCTCAGCCATTAAAGCACTCACGCAGGCATGAAGACCCAAACTGTGCTCCCAGACACCCAGGCAAAAAGCCAGGTGAGGCAGTGCATCTCTCTATAAGACCAGCACAAGGGCAAGTAGCCACGGGATTCTTGGAGCTCACTAGCCAGCTAGTCTAGTCAGATCAGTGAGCTTTAGGTTCAATAGCCCTGCCCCCCAAAAATAAAAGTACAGCCAAACATGTGGCACTTGCCTTTAATCCCAGCACTCGGGAGGTGCAGGCAAGGTGTGAGTTCAAGGCCAGCCTGGTCTATAGTCTATAGAGGTAGTTCCAGGATAGCCAGAGCTACATAGAAACGCCCTGTCTCAAAACAAACAAGCAAACAGAAACAAAACAACAAAAGAGGAGAGCAACAGAGGAAAACACCTGATATCAACCTCTGGTCTCCACACACACAAGCAGGCACACACATGAACACACATATAGACACACAAGTTACTGGGAGATCCAAGGCTGGACTGAAATTGGCAGCAAAGCTTTTACTATCCTCATATTAAAAACTTAATAAAAATCAATATAAAGGCACAAAGGAACAAACTTGGACCATTCGTTTGTTGCGCCACCATACCTAGCAACACATTTTTTTAAGACTAGCTGAGGACTTGGCTGAGGAAGATAGTTTGGGGGCGAGAGCACCTGCTACACACCATGAGGACGGATCTCCAACACCAATGTAAAAGGCAAACGTGCAACTGTAACTTGGACCTGGAACTGGGTGTGTGCAGAGACAGGAGACTCACTGGGGCTTACTAGCCAGCCAGCCTAGCTCAAAACAAAACAAGAAACACCAGCAAGCTCCAGGTTCAGTGAGAGACCTTGGCTCAAGGGTGAATGAGAGAGCAACAAAGCAGACCGCTGATGCCTTTCTCTGGCCTCCACATGCGCACATATAGGCATGTACATGTATATTCAGAACTATAAGTGTGCACATGTGCATGCATGCATCCAGCACACACAAAGGAGAGATGAAGAGCTCCAGCAGGGGCTGGAGAGATGCTGCACAAGTTGAGAGAGCTCTCTCCTCCTCCTGAGGACTGGAGCAGCTGGCAGCAGCTCACTACCACCTCAAACTCCAATTCCAGGGGTCCAACACCCTTTCCTGGCCTCTAGAGGTGCACACACACAAATGGCATACTCACACAGATACACCCACACATACACATTAATTCAATCCAAGGACCCAGAGGGTGGAAGGAGAGAACCAACTCCCACAAGTTGTCCTCAGATCTCTGTGTTCATGTGTACAAATACACACCACACACAAATAAATAAATAAATGTATTTTTAAAAGTAATGAATTTTACAGGTAAAGAAAATGGCAAATTTCACAAACATTATGACCAAGAAAAGCCTAAAAAAAAATAGGTTATAAACTCATTTGTGTGAAATTACAGGAAAGACTAAAATTACCTGTAGAGACTGAAGCCAGAGCAGAGAGGTTCACAGGAAATAACAGAACACTGAGGGACAGAGAACTATTTTGATCTTGGCCCTGGTGGTAGTTACACGGGTACACCACAAGGCCTCAAACTCATTAAGTAACCACCACACACTTAGTGGACTCTGCAGTAAAGTTCAGGGGACGAAGGACTTCATCGCACACTGAGATGATGATGATGCAAAATTACAAAGAAAACCACTCACTTAGAAAATGACCTTACTGCCGGGCGGTGGTGGCACACGCCTTTAATCCCAGCACTCGGGAAGCAGAGCCAGGCGGATCTCTGTGAGCTCGAGGCCAGCCTGGGCTACCAAGTGAGTTCTAGGAAAGGCGCAAAGCTACACAGAGAAACCCTGTCTCGAAAAAAAAAAAAAAAAAAAGAAAAGAAAAGAAAAAATGACCTTACAGCCAGGCAGTGGTGGTGCGCACCTTTAATCCCAGCACTCAGGAGGCAGAGCAAGGCAGGTACCTGAGTTCAAGACCAGCCTGATCTACAGAGTGAGTTTCAGGACAGCCTGGGCTGTAACACAGAGAAACTGTCTCAAAAAACCAAAAAAAAGAAAAAGAAAAAAAAAAAAGAAAGAAAGAAAGAAGGAAGGAAAAAAGGAAGGAAGGAAGGAGAAAATTACCTTACGTAGAGATAGGACAGTCACTACCTTAAACAAGCAACCAAACTTATTCCCAACAATAAAAAGACTGTGCCAGTGACTCCAGATACAAGTCACTGAGAACACAGTGCTGCTTGGATGATAGACTCACAAGAAATATTTAACTTCATCTAAACATGTGAGAACAAATCTGAAAACTCAAGAGAGGAACCATCTATAAACAATAGCCTTAGGAGCCTGTGAGACGCCTCCAGGCCTGACAAGCCAGTTAGGTCCCTAAGTCCTGCTGTATGACTCCTACAGTTCGAGGGCTAGAGCCCAGAGGCGGCATGTTCTGGGTAAATGCTGTATCACTTACCCAACAGTCTTCCTAGGTAGCTCAGACTTAAAAGTTTTTAAATTTATGGGGTTGTTACATTTATTTATGTATGCGTGGGTGCATGGGGAGGAGTCAGACAACAGTTTGCAGGAATTGGTTCTCTCCTTCCATCACGTGGGTTCCAGGAACTGAACCCAGATCTTCAGTCTTGGTAGCAAGCATCAGGCTGGTGTAGAACTCAATATCCTCCTGCCTCAGAACATGAAGCAAAAAATGGAATTCCAACAACTCTCTGAATTATAAAATTATACTTTGCCATCATGAAAGAACCAGTAGAATCTACTAGCATAAACAGTGGCATTTGTCACATCTTTTCAATTATCAAGAGAAATTACTTCCAGCCGGGCGGTGGTGGCGCATGCCTTTAATCCCAGCACTCGGGAGGCAGAGGCAGGCGGATCTCTGTGAGCTCGAGGCCAGTCTGGGCTACCAAGTGAGTTCCAGGAAAGGTGCAAAGCTACACAGAGAAACCTTGTCTCAAAAAACCAAAAAAAAAAAAAAAAGAGAGAGAGAGAGAGAGAGAGAAATTACTTCAAAACAAAGAAAAGAACTTCACTAGAGTAGTGGTCAACATACAAAAATCATACAGCAAATGCTGTAATGAAAGACCTCCACCCATCTAAGAGTGCAAGTCCAGAATGTATTAAACGAAAAACAATGTACAACACTTCTGTCAGGTAAACTAAGCATTTTACATAAATTAACCCACTTAATCTTCAGAGCAACCCTATGAGATAGCATTAGTCTTTTCCTACTTTATAGAGTCAGATAGAGGATAAAGTTAAGCAACCTAGCCAGATCTCACAGCTAGTATCTACCAGCTAGAATACCAGGCCAGAGAGGTGAGCTTTAGTACCTTACCCTGCCTCAAAGGCAAAGAGGGTTCTTCACTCATCACTAGAAACCCAGAGATGATACCATGAGTCCAACTCCCGAACTTTCTGAGACACAAAACATTGGTCCAGCCCCTGGGTCTGTAAACTATACATCCAGGCTTGGGGAATTATCCAACAATCTTTTCAGCACCACTCTGCTCAAATGAAGAAATGTCAGGCAAATGCAGTGAGCACTGGCTCTCTTAAAATGTACACTTAGAGTGGGCTACAGACATGATTCAGTGGTTAAGAAGGCCTAAGAGTTTTTTTTTTTTAAACTGTACACAAACTCCTTTGTTACAAATAAATATGCTCCTAAAAAAAAAAGGAAAAGAAAGAAAGAAATAGTAAATTTTAGTCTTTTTTATCAAAAAAACATTTAAGTGGAAAATGCTGAAGGACCACTGACCTTGATGTCGTATTTACATATCTATATCTGTATAAAATAATGATTATAAATGTTTGTTTAAAAAGGTGAAGTGCAAATGTGAATGTAACAAGAAGTTGTAGATTTCCAACACTGTACACAACTCCTTTGTTACAAATAGATATTTATGCTCAAAAAAAATTAAATTAAAAGTTAAAATTTTTTTTAAAAAGGCATAAGAGTTCAGTTCCCGACACACCTTTAATCCCAGCACTCAGGAGGCAGAGCCAGGCAGAGCTCTGTGAGTTCAAGGCCAGCCTGGTCTACAGAGTGAGATCCAGGACAGGCACCAAAACTACACAGAGAAACCCTGTCTCGAAAGACAAACAACAGAGTTCAGTTCCAGCACCCATGTCTGACAGCAACAACTGCAACTCTAGCTCCAGAGGACACAGCTTCTTCTGGACCCTGAGGCCACCTACACTCCTGTGTTCACACCCACACAGACACATTTTTAAAAAGTAGTAAATCTGCCTTTAAAAAAAGAAAAGAGAAAGAACAAATGGTCTTAGAGCAGTCTATACTTCCTAAAAGATAACAGCACTTGTCACATGAGACTGATAACTTGACATTGATTCCAGAACTCACATAAAGGTGAAGGAGAGAACCAACTCCACAGAAACACTGTGGCATACTTTTGCCCGAACTCACACATACATCATACACACACACACTCACTCACACAATAATATTTGAGGGGAAAATGTGTTCAATACATTGAAGGGTACTGAAGAGATAGTTCAACAAGTAAGGTGTTTGCTGCGGAAGCAGGAGAACCTGAGTTCAACCCCAGGAACCCACATAAAATTTGAACGGAGGCCCACGCCTATAATCCCAGTACCAGAGATGCAAGGACAGGGGGCTTGCTGGGCCTCACAGGCCGGCCAGTCCAGCCAAATCCATATAGTCAAGGTTCGTGAGAGACCCTGCCTCAAAAAATAAGGTAGAAAAGTCAATAAGTAAGGTAGAAAATATGGGGCTAAAGGAGGTGACTTGGCAGTTAAGAGCATTAGCTGCTCTTCCAGAGGATGCAGGCTTGATTCCCAGCCTCCACCTGGAGCCTCACAACAGTCTGTAATTCCAGTTCCGGGGGGCTGAGAAGCACACTTCTAGCACCTGCAGGCACCAAGAACATACACACATACACACAGACAAAACCCCCATACATATAAAATAAATAACGAACAACTGAAGAGCATACCTAATTGACCTCTGGCCTGTTACTAAGATAGCTTGACCTCTGACCTACACACACACACACACACACACACACACACACACACACACACACAAAATGTACACACTCAAAATATAATAGCTGAGCATAGTGACAAATGCTTTTAATCTCAGCACTCAGGTTGCAGAGCCAGATGGAGCTTAAAACCAGCCTGGTCTACATAGTGAATTCCAGGCCAACTAAGGGCTACATAGTAAGACTGTGTCTCAAAAAAAAACAATTAGTTAACTAATTAATTAAAAGATTTTCTAATTAAAATTGAGGCTAGGAATGTAGCTCAGTTGGTAGAAGGCCGGCTTAGCATACACAAGGTCCTATTTCAATCTCTATCACCAATGACTTGGTGGCATATGCATGAAGTCTCACTTGTAAGATAGAAGCAGGAGGATCAGAAGTTCAAGGTCACCCTAGGCTATGTAAAGCTCAAGGCTTTTTGGTTTACATGAATTGTTGTCTCAAAAATAGATAAACAAGTAATGCTTAAGTGTACTTAAGCCTAGAAGAGTGGTGTGAGCCTACAATCTCTGCACTCAGAAAGCTGAGGAAGGAAGGTCGTGCCTGGACTATACACATACACACACATATGTATGGCTTTTCAAGACAGTGTTTCTCTGTGTATCAGCCCAGGCTGGCCTCTGCCTCCTGAGTGCTGGGATATGGATACATACATATTTTAAGTGTGTATTTGCAGCTTATAGTTAGTGACAGAACATGACAAAGAGTTCAACTTTCTCCGCAGGCTGCCAGCACATTCTGATGCAATCCCGTCTCTATCAGCTTCAGAAAGGAGGGCAAAGGGGAGGCAGAGCCGAAACCAAACAAGTGCTAGCCAAACCCTTCGAGACCTTAGACCCCTCAAGGCCAGCCTGGTCTACACAGTGAGTTACAGCACACCAAGGGTTCCAAGTGGGAAGATTTTTAGTACCCTTTATAAAACTGGAAGTGTCCTGGAGTTATCAGAAACTGTGGACACATTTCAATTCCATTCCTAAACAGTTCAGAAAAATTCAGGCACTGAGCACCGGGGCAGTTTAGCAAACTAGGTGGGATAACACAAGAAAGGGGAGAATCCCTCTTTCAGACACTCCGGAGTCCAGAACCCTGGGCAGTGGGAAGCCCAGAATCCTTCCTAATGGTTTCTGCTGTCTTACAGCACACACATCATCCTGAGTTACTCATACACTAACAGAGGCTGATCTAAGTGTCCAACTCCTTTAAGTGTGATTCCTCTAATTGACTTATCATGAGGAGAAAGACAGTAAGAAATATTAAGTGGTAGTCCTCTGCCTAGGAAGGAAGTGAAATATTGACAAGTGGCTGAGAACTCTTCAAGGTGCTTCAAGGAAGTGAGAGATGAATGATGAGATTCCCAGCTAATTTTTGTTTCTTCTTGGGTCTATCCTAATTAATTTAAACACAGATGGCCAACTAGTGTAGTCACACGTAGTGTGGGCTGAAATCAAGGCTCAGTGGTGCACATGACTTAGGGCAGTTGAAAAACCTTGCAACCCACTTCTGCACTTTACAAAGGGTAGACAAGAGTTAGATACTAAACACCACTCGGTGGCCAAAGAGACGGCTCAGCAGGTAGAGGCTCCACCTCCGCGCTCCAGCAAAGTTGTCCTCTGACTTCCACCAGCGCCAGGGCTCGTGCATATACACAGAAATAAACAACATCTGAAAGTAAGCATAGCTTGTCTTCTGCATGACAGCACACACGCAATAAAAGGGCTGTCTCTTAGCATCTTTCCTCACCCCACTCCTCCTTTGGATTATAAACCCCTTCAGAGGCCTCCGCATCACTACTTCCCCACCGCAGAAGCCCAAGCGTCCACCCTGGCCCGTAACTGAAGCGGGATTTGGTTCAGTCTGCAGGAGACGAATTCTGGGGGGATTCCTTGGCCAAGAAAACCAAACCCAGAGAAGCGAGGGTTGGATCCTCAGCGAAAAGCTCGGTGGCGCCTGCTATTTACAGTCCGTCCACTCTCTAGTAACGCACTGAGAGGGAAGAAGTCCTCGGAACGACCCTCCAACTTGGTAAGGGAAGCCCCAAGATGCCTGAAGACCAAGATGCTGGCACTGGAGGGGCTGAGGCGGAGGGAGTGGAAGTCGTCCTGGCCCTCCCCACGGGGGACAGCCGGGTACCAACGAGCCTCCCAGCTCTCCTCCGGCGGGCCCTCCCATCGGTGGGCTGAGGACCTGGCCGGGGCCCGCCATCCTCCCGACGAAGTCCAGCCGGCTCCTAGGGGCCGCCGGGCGGGAAGCGGGGACCTGAGGCCGCGGCTGAGACCCCAACTCCGGAATGTGGTGAGAGAGGGGTCACCGGGGTAGGAGCCGGGCGGGGAGGACCCGGAGAGGGGCGGGGCCCAGAGGGAAGACGAAGTCGGGGGTCTCCCGCTTCCAGCACTCGGGGTCGCCGGCTCCCTGCCAGCCGCGCGCCGAGCGCCGCTCCAGCCCCGACCCCTGCCAGCCGCGGCGGGGCAGCCCCACTCCCCTCACCTGGCTCGGCTGCTCTGCCTGCTCCGAGGACGCCATCTTCCTGAGGCCTGACTAATCGACCGCCGCCGGCCCAAGTTTCTCCCAAGAGCGCTCGCTCTCGCTCTCCAGGCCAGACCAAAGTAGAAGGACCTGAGCCTGTCGATGGGGGCGGGCTGCAGGCAGAAAGGGTAAAGCCCTGTGTCCCAGTTACCTTGCTGTTTACCGGAAAATCCGCAGTCCGTGTTCTTTATTTTTAATGGAATATCTTTTCTTGTGGTTTTACATAGTTAATATGTTAACGTTGCGGTTTAGTCACATGCACTCCTAACTCCTCCTCACTCGCCCCACATACCCCACTAGGTTCCCCTTCTTTTTAAAAATAAATCTATTTACATGTTTGTATATTTAGGAGTTTTTGTTTGTTTGTTTTGTTTTCTAGACAAGGCCTCATGTAGTTCAAAGTAGCCTCGAACTTTCTTTCTTCCTTTTTTTTTTTTTTTTTTTTTTTTTTTTTTTTTTTTTGGTTTTTCGAGACACGGTTTCTCTATGTAGTTTTGGTGCCTTTCCTAGATCTCGCTCTGTAGACCAGGCTGCCCTCGAACTCACAGAGATCCACCTGCCTCTGCCTCCTGAGTGCTGGGATTAAAGGCATGCGCCACCACTGCCCGGCTGCCTCAAACTTTCTATGTAGCCAATTCTGTTTCAGGTCCTCCTGCCTCCCTCCCAGTGCTGAGATTACAAGATGTGTACCACACAGAGATTTTTATTCTTGACTTAAATCTCTCCCTATTTTCAAAGCACCACAGTTACATTTAGGGACTATTTATTTAGTAAACACATGAAAATGGAAATTAAATTCTAGCCATTCTGTATTATTCATTGACTGCCTACTGTTTCTCAGAAGTGTTCACAGGTACTAGAAATAAAAAGAGCCAATACTCGGCAACTCTCTCTTGAGAAGCCCATATGCACACTAATGTGTAATGCCTGTGCTTAATCTATATTACAACTGACTCTTTAGATGACATTGCAACTCATTTGGTAGTAGGCATAAACTGGATTCTAGCACTGTAAATACCTGGTGTGGTGGTCCACATCTGTGATCATAGCATTTGGGAGGCTCAGGCAGGAGAATCATGTCATTATCCTTGCCTACATACTGAGTTCAAAGCCAGCCTAGACTACATGAGACCCTATTAAAAAAAAAAAAAAAAAAAAAAAAAAAAAGGCAGAAGATCCAGCACCCAGCTTTTGCCCCCAAGCACAAACAAACACAGAATCGAAGCACCTGAGAATTCTGACATCTGTATGTAGGTGCGATGGTTTGAAAGAAAATGGCCCCCAAAGGGTGATCAATCACACGATAGAGATTTTGTTAAAGCTACCTTTAGTGGCAGCAACAGAGCCAGTGCCTTCCAGAAAAGAATTCCCACCAGGCTGCAGCCTGGGCAGGCAGGCCGCTACCAGAGAAGCAGGCTAGAACCTGCAGAGTCGCAACTGCTGGCGGAAATAGCAGTAGATAAAGGTGCAGCCGCTGTGGGGAAGATAAAACAAACGGGAGGGCACTATTAGGAGTGTGGCCTTGTTGGAGGAAGTGTGTCACTGTGGGGGCGGGCTTTGAGGCCTCTTTTTGCTCCAGCTTCCCTCAGTGTGACAGTCAGTGGACTTCCTGTTGTCTGCAAGATGTAGCGCTCTCAGCTCCAGCCACACATCTGCTTGCGCGCTGCCATGCTCCCCTTCATGATCATAGTAGACTGAGCCTCTGAACTGTAAGAGAGCCACCCCATTAAATGTTTTCCTTATAACAGTTTTCGGGTCATGGTGTCTCTTCACAGCAATAAAAACCCAAACTAAGACAGTAGGCATACTAGGCAAACCCAGGAGACAGGGCCTTTAGGAGAGAAGAGCCTTTATGAACCATCATATGATGGTTGAATTGTTAATTTGTTACTTTTTGTTGTTGTTTGTTTGGGGTTTTTTTATTTTTGTTTTTTTGAGGGTTTTGGGGGGGGGCCGCATTGAAGACAGGGTTTCTCTGTGTAACCTTGGTTGTCCTGGAACTCCTCTGTAGACCAGGCTGGCCTTGAAGTCATAGAGATCTTCCTGCCTCTGCCTCCCAAGTGCTGGGATTAAAGGCATGGACCACCCACCACCCAGCTACTTTACCTTTTTGAGACAAGATCTCACTATGTAGCCCAAGCTGGCCTGACCTGAAGATCCTCCTGCTTCAGCCTCCAGAGTTCTAGGACGACCAGTGTGTGCCAGTGTGCCCTGCTCTGGGACCCTTTGTCATCAGCACCACCATCTCATCACATTAGGGTGTATGTATATGCTGCTGGGCCCCTGTGTGCTAAGCAAGTGCTCCACCACTGAGCCACACCCCAATTCCATTCTTTTCATGATAAACACTAGTTTTTATGGAGGAAAAAAAACTGCAGCCAAAAAAAAAAAAATTGCAATACTCCAGGCAGTGGTAGCATACACCTCTAATCCCAGCACTCGGGAGGCAGAGTCTGGCAGATCTCTGTGAGTTTAAGGTCAGCCTAGTCTACAGAGCGAGATCCAGACAGGCACCAAAACTACACAGAGAAACACTGTCTCAAAAAACAAAACAAACAAACAAAAGCAATACACCTTTATATAGTCAAAGTAATATTCCTAACATTTCCCCCTTTTTGTCTAAATAAAAAGGAAGGTTTTAACTTTAACAAAGTAAAACTATATGAAATAAGAACAGTTAACAAGTAAGAATTATATTTACACCAGGTGGTGGTGGGGCACACCTTTAATCCCAGCACTTAGGAGACAGAGGAAAGTGGATCTCTGTGAGTTTGAGGTCTACAGAGCAAGTTCCAGGATAGCCAGAACTGTCACACAGAGAATCCCTATCTCAAAAAAACAAAAACAAACAAAAAAGAATTACATTCACAATATCCAGTTCCTTTGCATTTGGCAAATTTGGAGAAATCACTCTATTAACTATCTATCTTTTTGTTTTGTTTTGTTTTTTGTTTTTCAAGACAGGATTTCTCTGTGCAACAGCCCTAGCGGACCTGGAACTAGTTCTGTAGACCAGGCTGGCCTTGAACTCACAGAGATCCACGTGACTGCCTCCAGAGTGCTGGGATTACAGGCGTGCACCACCACCACCCAGCCTATCTATCCAATCTCGATGAGTCCAAACCTCTGTATGTAGGCAGAGATTTCCTGTCCCACCAGTCAGCTCTGTCCCATCAGCCTGCTCCCAAATAACCACACAGAGACTTATTACTAATTATAAATGGTGAGTTGATAGCTTCGGCTTGTTATTACTAACTCCTACAACTAAAATTAAACCATTTCTACCAATCTACATGTTGCCACATGGCTCATGGCTTTTACCTGTTCTCTAGCATGCCTTGCTCCCTCTGTGTCTGCTAGTGACTCTGCCTTCTTCTTCCCAGAGTTCTCTCTGTCTGGCTCTCCTGCCTATACCTCCTACTTAGTTAATGGCTGTTTAGCTTTTTATTAAACCAATCAGAAGGCATCTTGTCAAAGACACATCTTCACAGTATACAGAAAGATTACTCCACAACATCTGTTACCTATTTTATCTTCTATCATAACTAAGGAAAACTGTAACTATAACTATCTTGTCTTCAACTCCATCAAAGACCCCTGAAGGACATATTACCTGAGTAAACAGAAAATGAAGGGCAAGCCACTTCCAAAACTATAGAAACAACAGAGACATCTGGCTGCCTGGACAGTCACCAAAAGTTCCTCTGCAATGTTGGGGCATTCATCTTTGGCCAACGGGCCTAGAATATCTGGCAGACATTTCTATGAAGCAGGAATTTTGAAGGAATGTCCTGCCTTGTTTTGGCAAAGTTTGGCAGTGGCTTTCCTGTGGGAGGCCAGTTCCCACCTTTTACAGGGTTCCTATGAGGAGGAGAGAAGAATAAAGAATTTGTAGATAGAAAGATAGCAGAGAGTCAGGTGGTGGTGGTGCACACCTTTAATCCCAGCACTTGGGAGGCAGAGGCAGGTGGATCTCTGTGAGTTCGAGGCCAGGCTGGTCTACAGAGCAAGATCCAGGACAGGCACCAAAACTACAAGGAGAAACCCTGTCTCAAAAAAACCAAAAAAAAAAAAAAAAAAAAAAAGGTAGCAGAACAGAGATGACAGAGATGATACAGAAAGAAACACAGGATACCTTCAGGAGGACTTGGATCAAAATCCATCAGCCCATTCTGTCTCTTCAAAAGGGCTTTTGATAACAATGCCACAGGGTGAGGCAAAAGACCTCCCCCTTGCTAGATCAAAGCATGCCACACAGCCAAGCGCAGACCCTTCCACACACCTGATAACCATGCATATGGTCAAGTCATCCCCTTATACAGCCCTGCTGGGTAAAGCAAGCTCAGATCTCACTAGAAAACCTCTATGGGCCTCCAAAGCTCCCACTTCTTAATATATTAAAGAATCCCTCAGGCCCCACAGATAGATTGTGTCTGCCTTAGTTTATCTTCTTCAGCTAGACAAACCTTATCCATCATGGAGATACATTTTCCTTCAAGCATATTCTGTCTTAGATCGGAAGCTAGAAAAAAGAATGTTGCCTAGCCTCTGACAGGAGGGGTACAGAACTTAACTCAGCTCTGACTCAGGTCCCTACTGAGAGCTTGCAAGCAGTTGGAACAACCACAGCAATCCCTAGAGCTGCCACATCCTCCAGTAAAGGAGTAGAGAATGACCAAGATGGAATGTCCTTTTTAAATGGGTCTAAAATACCTATAACAGCCTTAGCTGTGCCAAGCCCTTTTTTAAATCAATAAATTCTTTTTTTTCTTTTTCTTTTATTTTCTCTATCTTTAATCAATAAATTCTTGATGCAAACACATCAAATAAACTGCATCAAACTTAAAGATTCCCTTAGCTTCACCAAACCATGGTGCATTAATATCAACATAATTCTATTATGAACATTACTATACGTATTTACAACTAGCATGAATATTTACTATACATATTTAAACTTCTTACAAACTGACATTCAAAAATCAAACACTCTATAGGACTACTTTGTAAACTTTAGCAAACACCTAAAAGAGATCTCTTGGCTGGATCTCTTTGAGTTCGAGGGCCAGCCTGGGCTACAGAGTGAGTTCCAGGGAAGGTGCAAAGATACACAGAGAAACCCTGTCTCAAAAAAAAAAAAAAAAAAAAAAAACTGCTTTATTTTTGAAGTCTGGAGTTCAGAGTCAGTTTTTCAACTGACAGTTTGAAACCAGAGCCTAATTTGTCAGTGACCCTAGAGTCATTGTATCCAGCTCCCTAAACCCCAGGATTCAGTGAGTGCTAGAGGGTTGTAACATTTGGGACAATGCCACTGCCCCAAAGCCACCTTTCCTGCCTGGCACTCTCAGCTGTTCCAGAACCAGCAGAAGTATGCCCAGCAGTGGACAGTCACCATCTAGGGGGTTGTCCCTATACCCAAACTCATTGCAGCTCCCCTGGGTGCCACAATTCAAACAAACATTGCTGAGACTTCAGTCCTAGCTACAGCAGCACTTTATGACCGTCTTTCCCAAGAACCTTGCTTCCAGGGCGAGGATAGTTGCCATGGTAACCAAGCTGCCTTTCTCCTCCTCTGGTAATATGCAGGAAACCTCTTAAAGGGGCCAATCATTAATTTGCCGCTAGAAGCAATATGGATCCATGCTCCGTTTTGTTCCTGCTTTTACTAAAGAGTAGCAAAACCTTTGTCCCAAACTCCTCAGCAGTCTGGGGGCCCCCTTATTCTCCTACTTTCCCCATACTGCAGGATAGAACCTCAATATCAGCAACATTGGCTCAGCCGCTCTCACTCTAGCCCCTCTGGAGTAGCATCATCAGAGCTGACATTCCTCTGTTCTACACATTGCACCAAGTGCTCAGGCAGCCATCAAGCTTCATTTGGTAACTGAGGGTACAATTCCTCCTTCTTAATTTTTTAAAGGTGCATCTTAAAACTGCCATGAGGGTTGGGGATTTAGCTCAGTGGTAGAGCGCTTGCCTAGCAAGCACAAGGCCCTGGGTTCAGTCCTCAGCTCCAGAAAAACAAAACAAAACTGAGGAATAAAAGTTAATGGTTATACCTTGTAATTGAACTCACATTTTGCCGGGCAGTGGTGGCGCACGCCTTTAATCCCAGCACTTGGGAGGCAGAGCCCAGGCGGATCTCTGTGAGTTCGAGGCCAGCCTGGTCTACCAAGTGAGTTCCAGGAAAGGCGCAAAGCTACACAGAACTGCCATGAGCTCTTTGAACAATGCCTCTTTATTAGACTTTTATTAGCCTAATGTTTCTCCCTTGCATCTCAAGCACAACCCAGGTTCCTTATTTTCCCTTAAGCTTTTTCCACACCTAAAGCAACTTCTTGGTGTTGGACTACTCTCCCTTGCTTTCTAAAGGGTATCAAAGTGGCTTGACCAGTGACATTAGCATTTTAATTTCCTCCTGTCGGGCAAGCTTTGTTCACCTGTTTCCTGTTCCTGGGAGGCCAGGCTTCTAACAACACTGGGGGGAAAGTGGTGTTTTGGGGGTTTTGGCTATACCAGCAGTAAGCTGTTTTTAACTCCTTAAGCTGTTTAAAAGGAATTGGAATATGCATTAACATGATATTTCCCTGAGTGTCTTGCTGTTCAATTAGGGGGAACATTTGAAAGCCTTATCTGGACTCACCCTTGCCTAAAAGGACTTTTTATTTTATTTTATTTTATTTATTTTTTTTTGTATGAAATCAAGATCAAGCTTTTGCTCTTTTGCCATGGGAGTTTTTTTGTCTTCCCTAAGCGCACATTAGGACACCTGAATTACTGTTTCACAGGTGTAGTTCTCTAATCAAAACTCCCCACCTGGCACTGGCCCCAGAGTGGGTCGCGCCCACCTGCACATGCAGACAGGCCGGAACTTTGCACCAGAAGCAAAAACCCCATGGGACTTCACTCTCCTACCTCACTGGGTCAGTGAAAAAATGAGAGTACTTGAAAGAAGAGCCTTTTCAGAGAGATTTCCTCCCCAATAGATCTCCTTCTTCCCCACTGGTTTCCTACCCCCTGATGCAGAGTCCCTGACGCCACTACTGTTGCTAAGGCTCTCTGCTAGCCACTTTCTGTTCTTGGGTTAGGGGCTTGCGTCCCCATTTCTGCCTCTTTTGTATGGCCAAACACAGCCTCAGCTTTTCCTGTGCTACCACTGCAGCTACTGCTAGGGACTTAGACCATGCTCTTTTCACTGCAGGGAGGATTTCAAAGCTTCTGCTGCTCTCTCCAAGCCAGGGCTCATGCCACCTGGTGTCTTGTCAGCCAGCAACTTTCCCCCAGGTCGTGCACAGCCTCAGCTGTGGTTTTGCCCTTGGGAATGCTGCCTGGTGACTGAAGGAACCCCAGTGTCCCCAGAACAGACTCAAACCAGGAGGTGCCTGCTTCCTGGCACTCCACTAATTGCTTCCCAAATGCTGGCTTGAAGAAGAGACACAGTACTAACAGCAAGGGTTTGCAATGCTCCAGGGGATTTTTGTGCTAGGGCAGTTACAGGTGACTCTCCCATTCTGATAGATGTTCCCTCCAGGTGAGTCTAATTCTGCTCTTACAGAAAGAAAAAGAGCCCTGAAGAGCTTCCAGTTTTATGAGTAAGAGAAATTACAAAGTTTTTCCCAAGACTTCTGTTTCCTAAACTCAACTTCATGGCCAAGAGGAAACTGACCCTGAATGCTACAATGTTATCAACAAATGTTTTTATCCGTCGGCACTGAAGCAGAGGGTTTTGTCTCAACCTTGTCCGCCTCAGGGAAACTTTCACCCTTCCGCTCAGGACTCAGATCTAAGCTGTCCACAGGAGGCCAAAAGCTTCCACAGGAGTCTTCTCCAGCCTATTTTCCTCAAAGTATTTTTGCATTTTGACTCTGATTCTCCCCCAGGAGTCTATGTCCAGAGCCCCATAGTTGGAAAACCAAAGACACAGCTCCTCTATATGTGTTGCTTTTCTGCTACAAGTTTCTTCCCACACTATATTCCTATACTTAACCCTATATTTTTCCTAATTTTAATAGATAGAAATTAAGAGAGAAAGAAAGAAACCTAGACAGAGAGAGATACTTGCTGCAGCCTAACTATTTCTATATTGCTTTATATTTACAGTTTTAGCTCCCAAAGAATAAAATATCACTGCCTTTAACCTTCACTACAAAACTGGACATGTCCAACTGCTTCCATGGTTTCCTGCTCTCCATCAACCTCCTCTGCACCTAAGTCCCTGTTTGGGCACCATCTGTGGGAGGCCAGCTCCCATCTTAAAAGGATTCCTATGAGGAGGAGAGAGGAATAAGAAATTTGTAGATAGTAAGATGGCTGAGATAAGCCAGACAGAAACACAGAATGGCTACGCAAAGACCTGGATCAATACCCAATGGCCCAGAACCTTATTCAAAAGGGCTTTTTATAATAATGCTTTGGGACAAGGCAAAAGACCTCCCTCTTGCTAGATACAGCCAAGTGCAGACCCTTCCAAACACCTGGTACCCAGGCCCATGGTCCAATCATCCTCTTATGCAACCCTGCTGGTAAAGCAATCTCAGATCCCACTAGGAAACCTTTGTGGGCCTCCACACTTTCCTTTGTATTCTGCAGAATATCAGGCAGATTTTTTTATGGGAATTTTGAAGGACTGTCCTGCTATGGAATAATCCTCTTGTACACTGTAAAGATTTGTCACTCAAATTGGTGTAATCAAATGCTGATTGGCCAGTAGCCAGGCAGGAAGTATAGGCTGGACAACCAAACTAAGAATGCTGGGAAGAGGAAGGGAGGAGTCAGGAGTCACCAGCCAGATGCAGAGGAAGCAAAATGAGAATGTCATACTGAGAAATGGTACCAAGCCACGTGGCTAAACATAAATAAGAATAATGGGTTAATTTAAGTATAATAGCTAGTCAGTAATAAGCCTGAGCTACCTGCTAAGCTTTTATAGTTAATATAAGCCTCTGCGTGGTAATTTGGGAAGCAGCTTATGGGCATTTAGGAGTTGCTGGAAAGACACAAACTCCCATTTACACTGTCCTGCCTTGTGTTGGCAAAGTTGGGCAGTTACTTTCCTTTGTGTCCTGCTGGTCCAGTTTGTACAGCATACTGTCAGCAGTCAAAGCAAGGGAAGTTTCTTACCCAAATGGGTAGCTTTGCCATAATGAAAGCAAACTCCATATGGAGGTTCTTTGATGCCCATCATCCTTTTATGAAGTATATTTGTGCTGCCAGGAGCAGCTATGTGTTACTGTCTTGAAAAGGTCTATGTTAACAAAACATTTTAAATGCCATATTCTGTAGGTCTTTGAAGTATTTGAAGATCATCTATCTAAAATATGTCTCTGAATAATCTTGAAAACATACCTAACATAACTACAAATTTGATTATTATATATGACTAACTACTAATCTGCATTTAATTATCCCAATAATTTATAATAATAGCTTTCAAGGACTAGAACTTTACCTTACATTTTTAAATGAACTGTTAGGTAAATACCTTAAACAAAAGTGGAAACATATATACAGTATAACAAAAATAACTTTAAATTTATATCAACATACCAAAATCCATACCAATGTAAAATATTTGAGGTTGATAGTTGTCTTTTGTGTGTGTGTGTGTGTGTGTGTGTGTGTGTGTGTGACAGAGTTTCTCTGTGTAGCTTTGCGCCTTTCCTGGAACTCACTTGGCTGGCCTCGAACTCACAGAGATCCACCTGGCTCTGCCTCCCGAATGCTGGGATCAAAGGTGTGCGCCACCACCACCACCACCACCTGATAGTTGTCTTTTTATCCTATATTCCTATATCCCCACTAAATGATGACAAACATCCATAACACACTGAATGACCAAACACCACTCACTCCACCTCTTGGGAATGTGGGCATTGTGTTCTCTATACTGCTTCCTGTTGTACAATGGTATCTTTAGGGAAAATTGAGATAATGGTCAAGTCCTGGAAAAATTAGTTGTAACATTTGTTGTCCAGTCCCAGAACTGTTCCCATGCAGAGGGATAATACATACATCACATGTCATATATGTTTTTCTTAGTTAATTTCTTTGTTTATAGTCAAGATTTTCAAGGGGTCTCCCCCCACCCCTTGAAACTGATCTCTATTAACCTTGAAAGAATCCACAGCCTTTTGTTTCTTGTGAAACAAAATCATAACCTCTTCCCCAATGCAATACATTTTCTGAATTCCATTTTAAAGTTAAGGCATCCCTAAAGTATCTAGGCTAGTTTAATTCAGCAGTCCCTTTTTCAATGCAATGTCTCTCAGCAGCTGTTGTACACTCATCAACATTCAAAAGATACAAAGTCAACACACCACCATACAGGATATAGACTTCCTGTGTATTTCCCATCTTTATGTGGCTTTCTTCTTTTTATATCACTCTAGTCTTACTTCAAAGATTTTACTTTATTATTTACAAAACTATTTACTTTTTTTCTATGACTGTCTATACCCATTTTCTTTTCTTTTCTTTTAAGATTTATTATTTATAGTGTTCTGCATGCAGGAATGCCTGCATGCCAGAAGAGGGCACCAGATCTCCTTATAGATGGTTGTGAGCCACCATGTAGTTGCTGGGAATTGAACTCAGGACCTCTGGTAGAGCAGGCAGTGCTCTTAAACCCTGAGCCTTCTCTCCAGTCCCTTCTTTTCTTATTTAAGCCTACATACATTTTTAAACACACTGTAATCTGTTTAGAGTCCCCCCCAAAAATCTGAATCTATCTTTACTGTGTATCTGTAGCCTTTCCTGACCCAGTGAGCCAAACCTTAAATTTGCCACATGGCTTTGCATTGGCGGCTGGCTCCACCCACTTGGGTCCATGAGAGCCAAGCTGTACACCCCTTGAGCCTGGCTGAGAGCTGCATTCAACTGCCCCAGTTCTGGGAATCTGGTGTCCACACTGTGGCAGGCGTTTTTACTCAGCTTGCTGTTTTTACTTTACTTGCTGGCTACTCAAGTACTCACTGTATGGCAGAGCCTCTTAAAGGAGCAGTAGCCAGTTTTTCGTTTTGTTTTGTTTTCAGCTTTCTCAGGCTCTATGTGGAAATTCAGGCCCCTGTGGTGGTATTGTGTTCACCAAAATATTGTGTACTCTAATAAATTTATCTGGGGTCAGAGAACAGACAGCCACTAGATACAAAGGCTAGAAAATGGTGGCACTCACACCTTTAATCCTAGCATTCCAGAGATAGAAATCCCTCTGGATCTCTGTGAGTTCAAGGCCACACTGGAAATAGCAAGCATGGTGACACACGCCTTTAATCCAGAAAGCCAGCCTTAATCCAGGAGTGGTGGTAGAAAGCAGGAAGATATATAAGGCTGAGGCAAGAAACTAGAAGCATTTTGCCTGGTTAAGCATTTGGCTGTTAAGCATGTGGCTGGTTAAGCATTCAGGCTTTTGAGCAGTAATTCAGCTGAGACCCATTCCAGATGAGGACTCAGGCTCCAGTCTGAGAGACAAGACAGTGAGGATCGGCGAGGTGAGATAGCTGTGGATTGTTTGTTCTCTGATCTACCAGCATGGACCCAATAACTCGCTCGGTTTGATTTTATTAATAAGAATCTAAAGTTTCTGCTACAGGCCCATGTTGGACCACCAAATGTAGCATAATCAAATTTTACACAGTTAAAGTAATATTCCACAACAAAAAAACAGATTTGTTTTAGAGCCAAGAGGAATATGTTGCCAAGAAGTGTCTGAATATTTCAAACACCTCTGTAATTCACATTTTCCCTGTATTTTCTGATTTTCAATCTTACCATTCTTTCCAAAGGACAAATTTTCTTAATTTCCATTTTTATTTATTTTCAATTCTGTAAAATACAGTTATGTGTTAGCCAAAAAAAAAATGCAAAAAAGAAAGAAAGAGGATTTGTCATGTCAAAGTTGCTTGCCTTGTAAATCAAAGACAAGGATACAACAATAGAAAAATAACTGGTTAGTCAACATCAGGCCACTTCAGGTTACCTTGTGTAAGAATTAAGGCAGAGGGAACTTCATGATCATGCTAAGCAGAGCTAGCCTTTTTGAGAAATCTCTCTCTCCAATCTTGATTTCTGAGAAGTTCAGATAAACATCTTATTTTGAATTCAGTGATGAGAAATCTTAGCAAGAATATATCCCCCCTCCCATACTGAGAATCAAACTTAAGGTCTTGTTCAGAGTAGGCAAGTGTCCTAGAATTTAGCTGCTCCTAGTCTGTATTTTGATTTTTAGCTCAATTTGTTGGGGTCTAAAGCAACAACTTAGTCTACAACAGTGCCCTCCTATTACTGCCGTTTTGCCTGCATGTATGTCTGTGTGAGGATGTCAGATCTTGGAGTTACAAACAGTTGCCATGTGGGTGCTGGGAATTGAACCTGGGTCCTTTGAAAGAGCAGTCAGTGCTCTTAACCACTGAGCCATCTATCTCTCCAGTCCTTAGCAACCTTTTTTATGTAGTTAAGGTGAGATGACTGGTAGATGGCTCATCAGTTAAGCACACTGGCTGCTCTTGCAGAGAACCCTGGGTCAGGCAGTGGTAGCACATGCCTTTAATCCAGCACCCACATGGTGGCTCAGAACCTTCCTGAACTCCAGTTGCATAGTATTTGCTGTCTTCTTCTGGCCTTAGCAGGTACCAGACAAGTGTGTAGTACACAGAGATACATGGAAGTAAAACATTCATACAGATAAAATAAATAAATACTTTAACTTCTTTTCTCTTACGTGATTTCGTTTCATTTTTGGCAAGACTAAAAATTAATGTTATGTATTTAAAACTGACTTCCTTCAAAATAGCCTGAAGGGTATCTTACAGATACAGGTGGGATACGAAGACCAGGAAAGTTCAAGGGACATGTATCCCTTCCAAATCTGGTTCACATTTCTTAACAATTGAGAATCAAAAATCTCCACCCAAATAACAAAAACCACCATTAAGTTTGCCTATATGGTGACAATAGTCCCATTTCTGAGCAGTGTCTGTTGAAGCAAGTACTGATACTTTTAGCAGGCTTTCTCTGGGCCGCCAACCACCTCCCAAATCATGACACAGAAACTTATTAATTATGAATGCTCAGCCTTAGCTTAGTCTTGTCCCACTAGCTCTTATAACTTATTTTAACCTGTTTCTCTTTATCTACCTTTGGCCTTGGGGCTTTTTACCTTTATTTTATTCTGTATGTTCTACTTTCCTGCTTCCTCTGTGTCTGGCTGGCTGGCTGCTACCTGGCTAGCTGGCTTTAGGCATCTCCCTCTCTTCCTCCCTTGTTCTCTCTCTCCTTTCAAGTCTAGATTCCTCCTCCTTATTATCTCTGCTGGCCAGACCTCCTTATCTCTCTACTGCCTAGTTTTTGGCCATTCAGCTTTTTATTAGACCAGTCAGGTACCTTAGGCAGGCAAAGCAACATATCTTTCCATTGTTAAACAAATGCAGCATAAACAAATGTAAAAAACTTTATATAGTTTAAGTAATATTCCACAACAGACCCTCCCTGTGTAATGAATCAAACTTTGTGACCCTTGACTTGAACTTTGTCAGCATTCCTTTGTGGTTGAAATATTGTGTACCCCAATAAACTTGTCTAGGGGTCAGAGAACAGAACAGCCACTATATTAAACATAGAGGTCAGGCAGTGGTAGCACATGCCTTTAATTCTAGCCGCCTGGAGGCAGAGATCCATCCAGCTCTCTATAAGTTCAAGGCTACACTGGAAACAGCCAGGCTGCTTGGGGTGGTAGAACAGCTGTAGCAGAGAAAACAGGAAATTCAGGAGAAACCATAAAGCAAATGTTTTGGCAAACTTCTATAAATGAACAAAGACCAAAATTAAAAATATAAATAAATGACATTCTCTTGGAAGGTTTAGTAGACACAGATGCAGATGTTACCATTATTGCACTAGAATTTTGGCATCTAAATTGGCCTCTTCAGTAGGTAAATGTTCAGCTGTTAGGGATTAGAACATTATTGCAAGTGAAACAGAGTGCAAGATGGCTTGAATGTATAGGTCCAGAAGGACAGAGAGGAAAATTAAAGTCATATGTGGCTAATATAGCTATGAACTTATGGGGCTGTGCTCTATTACAACAATGGAATACTCAGAATAACATTCCTCTAACCTCAGAAACAAACCATAAACTAACACATTTATGAGAGAAATATTAGGAGGTATTATTATAAAGAACCGTCACCAGCCATCCAGATGCACAAGAACAACATACAACAACTGCTGATCTTTCAAAGACACCAACCGCTCTACCTTTAAAATGGTTAACAGATAAGCCTGTATGGGTTCAACAATGGCCTTTAACAACAGAGAAACTGCAGGCTTTAGAAGAGCAGGTACAAGAAGAAGAAGAAGAAGAAGAAGAAGAAGAAGAAGAAGAAGAAGAAGAAGAAGAAGAAAGAAGAGCAGGTACAAGAGCAGTTAAATTCTCAGCATATTGAAGAATCAACCAGCCCTTGGAATTCTCCTGTATTTGTTATTAAAAAGAAATCTGGTAAATGGAGAATGGTAACAGACCTAAGAGCAATTAACAAAGTAATTCAGCCAATGGGCTCTTTACAATCTGGAATTCCTTTGCCTACTCTGTTACCTAAAGGATGGCCTCTTATAGTTATCAATTTAAGAGACTGTTTCTTTTCAATACCCTTGCAAGAAAAGGACAGAGAAAGATTTACCTTCACAGTAAATCTTCACTACTTATAATAATTCTCAGCCGGTTAAGAGATATTAATGGAGGATTCTCCCACAGGGAATGTTAAATAGCCCAACCCTGTACCAATATTTTGTATGACAGCTATTGAAAGTAATATGTAAACAATTTCCTAAATCCATAATTTATCATTACATGGACCATATTTTACTAGCTGATTCAAATGCAGATACTTTAGAAAAAATGTTTGAAGAAGAAAATTTTGCCTTCTTGGGGATTTCAAATTGCTCCTGAAAAGATAAAAAGAGGAGATTCTATTAATTATTTAGTATATAAAATAGGTCTACAAAAAATTTGACCCAAAAAGGTGCAAATTAGGAGAGATTGATTATGGAATCCCTGTGACTTTCAAAGATTATTCAGAGACATTTCCCATCTATGAACTGTTGTTGGGATAAAAAATGATGAACTAGCCGAGTGGTGGTGGTGCACACCTTTATTCCCAGCACTCGGGAGGCAGAGGCAGGCGGATCTCTGTGAGTTTGAGGCCAGCCTGGGCTACAGAGTGAGTTCCAGGATAGGCTCCAAAACTACCCAGAGAAACCCTGTCTTGAAAAAAAATGAACTGATTAATTTGTTCAAAACCACACAGAAACACATAAATAAATAGTCTTATAGCTTCATTTACAAAATGAATTTTTTGGCAGGGGTGGGAGTGTGGGGAGGTGGGGGGAGGGGTGGTGGTGGTGGTGGTGGTGGTGGTGGTGGTGGTGGTGGTGGAACACCTTTAATCCCAGCACTCAGGAGGCAAGGGCAGGTGGATCTCTGTAAGTTTGAGGCCAGCCTGGTCTACAAAGTGAGTTCCAGGAAAGGCGCAAAGCTACACAGAGAAACCCTGTCTTGAAAAACCAAAAGAAAAAAAAAAGAATTTTTTGTGTGGGCTGTTTTCAAGACAGGGTTTCTTTGTGTAGTCTTGGCTATTCTGGAACTTGCTCTGTAGATAAGGCTAGTCTCAAATTCACAGAGATCTACCTCTGCCTCCTGAGTGCATGAACCAACACCACTTGGCTATAAAAGGAAATTTTTAAGAGAAATAGTAAACTAGCTCTCTTTCTCCCTCTCTTTTTTACTTAATAATAATTTTATAACATTTATTTGTGTATGTTTGTGTGAGTGTGTGTGCACAGGCATGCCCAAGTGTCACAGCTTTTGGAAATCTGTTCTCTTCTACCATGTTGGGCCCTAGGATGAAACTTTGGCTGTAAGGCTTGTCAGCAGGCACCTTTACCCACTGACTGTCTTGCCAGCCATTTAAGGTAATGTCAAATGTTTACTTAATCTTTCAGCTTGCTTGTAAACCGTATCCTTTGAACATTGTACTTCAGTCACAAAATCAGTCCTGAAGTGCTTGCATGAGGCCCTGGGTTAGGTCCCTAGTACCAAAACACTAAAAGCCACAACATCAGCCAGACCCAGTAGTTTGTTCCTATAGTTCTAGCTACTTAGGAAGTCAAGCAAAGAGCAGGATGAGTTCAAGGCTCTCTGGGAAACTTAGCAAGACCCTGTCAAAAAAATAATAATGATAAAAAGGGCTGGAGATATCCCTCTGTGGTAAAACATTTGCCCAGCATGTGAAAGGCCTGCTATAGCAAGGAAAGAAGACACATGCCCTCCTTACCCCTCCCATTGCTTTAAATCTACCAAGGTCCCTATTTTCCTTAATAAACCCCGATGTGGATTATGCTCATTGTTAACAATAAAGTTGATTGGCTGATAGCCGGGCATTTATAATTCATAGTCAGCCTTGGAGTCAGTTATTTGGGAACAGGCAGACGGGACAGAAAGTATGCTTACAAAACCCTCTCTTCAATCTATCTCATACTGAAGTATTCTTCAGTACAGTGTAAGCCAAGATCCCGACTTCACCTGGGTAGAGGTTTTGTTAATCCTGAAATTCATTGGAGAAAAACCAGTTCCACCATGTTGGCCAAATTAAAGCAAGCATTAAAATGTTAAATACTGATCAAGATGAAAAATGGTCAGGACTATCACTTGGAAACTTTCCAGGTGAGTGGCCCAGAGAGAATGTTGGCAAGGCTTATATGGACAAAACCTATTGGCCACCATACTTTCCCATGAGGCTTTGCTGTTATTTTATTTTATTTTTTTGAAGAACTGTAATTCCCAGAATCCCAGGAAGTTACCTGGTCCTTGGGCAGGTGTGTCTTACAGGTTAACTTCAGGTCTCACAGTCTCTGAGAGAACTCAGGCTACACAGCAGGCAAGGCTGGGCTGCATCGCCTACAGTCTGACAAGATCACTAAGGCTGATAAAGAAAACCAAATCATGAATAGTGGTTTATACCTGAGGATGCGGAGTCAGGAGGGTTGTCAGGCTTGTTTGTTTGTTTATTTTTTTTTTTTTTTTTTTTTTTTTTTTTTCGAGACAGGGTTTTCTGTGTAGCTTTGCGCCTTTCTGAACTCACTTGGTAGCCAGGCTGGCCTCGAACTCACAGAGATCCGCCTGGCTCTGCCTTCCGAGTGCTGGGATTAAAGGCGTGCGCCACCACCGCCCGGCTGTTTGTTTATTTTTAAGACACTGTTTCTCCTCTTTTATGTAGTTCTGGCTGTCCTGAAACTCACACTGCAGACCAAGCTGCTCTGAACTCACAAAGACGCTCCTACCTCTGCCGCCTGAGGACGTAAGGCCTGCGCCACCACACCCAACTCAATGGCAACTCTTTTTTTTGTTTGTTTGTTTGTTCGTTTGGGTTGATGTTGTTTTCGAGACAAGGTTTCTCTGTGTAACCCTGGCTATCCTGGAATTGGCTCTGTAGACCAGGTTGACCTCGAACTCACAGCGATCCGCCTGGCTCTGCCTCCCAAGTGCTGGGATTAAAGATGTGCGCCATTGCCCAACTCTTAAATAAAACATAAAGACATGGCTGGCAATGTGTAGAACTGTGCTTACCACACGTGAGTCCTGGGTTCCATCATATAGTGCTTTAGAGAAGAGAATGGAAGGGGAGAGGGGAAGAGGAGAGCGCAGAGGAAAAAAAAGAAAACCGCCAGCTCTCTCCCTTTCTTGAGCCCAATCCCCGCCCCCGGCTTTGAACCCAGAAGCTACAATTCCGGTAGTGCCCCGGAAAGCACGCGATTAGCCTGCACTAGAACTACATCTCCCGGCGTGCCTTGGACTTGGCGTAACTTGCTGGGGAGAGAACTACATCTCCCGGCAGGCCACGGGAGGAAGGGTGTCAGAGACCGGGGAAGCGGCTCTGGGCTGCTCCGGATTTCCCAGAGTCAGGTAGCTCTTAGAGGAGGATGGCGCTGTCGCGGGGAGCCAGCGCCCCGGACCCCGACGACGATGTCCGGCCTCTCAAGCCGTGTCTGCTGCGCCGCAACCACAGCCGCGATCAGCACGGCGTGGCGGCCTCCTCCCTCGAGGAGCTGAGGAGCAAAGGTTGGCTGCTGAAGGGACCGGGAGGGGTCGGGAGGGTGACCCGGAGCCGGGGGGCTGCAGTGCCCATGTGGGTCCGGTGATTGACAGGTTTGGGACGCTTGCTTTTATCTCCCGCGAGAGGCTCGGTGCAGATCCAAGCTCACTGGCCGGGTTTGGGATCACGCGGAGTCTGGCGTCTTCTCTCTGCTCTGGCTCCCAGAGGCGGTACCCTGGTGGGGTGGGGATGGGTGTGCACAGTCAGGACCCGGTCCATTAGATGCAGCAGCCAGCACCTGCCCCCTGGAGTCCACACAAGGAACGTGAGCTGACCCAGGTTCTGAGCCTGACAATACTGCTCGACCTCGCACTTGTCTTTGGACCCTTAGTGTTTCAGCAGCGTACTGGGTGCATCCCCAGCCTTGCCTCAAAGGACTGTTGGAGCTCTCAAACGAGATGGCACGTTCAAATGATTTACAAGCGTTATTATCCCGTAGCAACAAATTATGCACCCGACGGCGTTCTGCGGGTCTTCATGGAAGCTAGCGCCCGGCCTGTAGTCATAGTGTGTGCAGCTTCCTGAGAGCCCCAAGACCCAGGAGCAGGGTGTGATTCAGTGACAGGGATTCTGCTTTTGCGTTTCACCCTGGCGCCGCTGGGTTACTTCAGTGCCACTTCAGTGGCATTGGCTGCGTGTCCTTGGCACAGAGAGGCCCGTGTTCTCTGCAGCTGAGCCTAGAGGAGACTACTGGCGGTCCTATTTTGGGTGATGACAGCATTGTGGAAAGCCTCTTGCCTGGCAATAATAAAAATGAAAGATTCTGAGACAAGCTTCTGCCGCTGTTGTATTTTCCTTTAGTTAGAACAGCTGCGAAGGAAGATATCGACGAAGAAAAGAAAGCACTTTTCGTTCTTTTTTCTGACATTTGATATGTAGAATTTAAGAGGACCACTAAATAAGTGAGTAAGAGACAGCATTACTTGTCCACAAGCAATTAGGCCAGGTTCTGGCTGGGCGCTTGTTTAAGTTGGCTCAAATGGCTATGTCAGGGTGCAGAGTAGTTGTGGGAAACATTTCCAGGAGCCACTCTGGGTTTAAATCTCACGTTGGGGTGCTGGAAAGATGGATCAGCTGTTAAAAGCACTGGCTGCTCTTGCAGAGAATCTAGGTTGAGTTCTAGGCACCCACGTGACAGTTCCCAACCATCTGTAACTCCAGTTCCAGGGTATCCAACGCCCTCTTCTGGCCTCTTGGGCACAAGCCATGAATGTGGTCCACACACACACATTCAGGAAAAAAAACATTCATACATATAAAAATCTAAAAAATAAATCTCAACTGTGCTACTTACTGTGGGATTTTGAATAGCTTACTTACTCTATCTGAGCTTGGGTTCATTGTCTGTAAATCGGGACTAATAATAGTAACTCCCTTATAGGATTAGTAGTTTACCTGAAAAGCAGTTAGAACAGGACCAGGCATATGATAAATGTTATGTTACATTGGTGCTAAGAGTTATGGTGTGATTTATCTACTGTTATGTCCCAGCATTGCTAGTTAGCTCTTGGGGCACACATGTGAGTACTAAGACGGATGTCATTTCCTTAAGATGTTTTATACCTGCCAGACATTTTATTCTTCTCAGCTTGCGAAATACTGGCCATTGATAAGTCCCTGACACCAGTCACCCTGGTCCTGGCAGAGGACGGTACAATAGTGGACGATGATGACTACTTCCTTTGTCTGCCTCCTAATACCAAGTTTGTGGCGTTGGCTGGTAACGAGAAGTGGACATACAACAATTCAGGTAAGAACTTTAGGCTGAACGGCCAATATATGTCACCATTCATTTGGCTGCACCAGTGAGCAGTTGCTGATGGTCTGGCTGTCCAAGCAGTTACATGGCAGATGTTACCTGAGTCCCTCTGTGTGCCAGGCACAGTGCTAAGGGATGTGGATGAGTGAGACATCTCACCCAGACCCACAGCAACTGAAACCCAGCATGTCAATGAAACTGGGGGTGTGAATCATGGCTTCTGTCATTTCTAGCCAGGTGACTGGGCAAATTGCACAGCTTGCCAGGTCCTCATTGAAATGATGCTTACAGCATCTGTCTATTCCGACTGCGACAACCAAGAATGTCTCTAGACACTGTCCAAGGCACCGTATTAGTGATTGCTCTTATCTGGCCCACAGTAAGGTCTTAGTAGAGGTGAATGATGCCATCATCACCCCTGAATATTCAGATTAACACTCATCGTAGAGCTAGAGAAGCGTCTTTGAGAAAGGCCATTGCTACTCCATGGAGGAAATCACCCTTCAGCCATGGCTTTCCCAGCCACCATTGTGCTTGCTGCCCCAGTTAAGGAAAGAATCAGCCCTACCCCTCGCCACCCCCAGGAGAAGTGCTGGTCAGAGCGAGTATTTTCAACGCAGCCAAGCGTGGTGTGGTGGTGGTGGGCACCTGTGATCCCAGAACCTGGGAGTCAGAGGCAGGAGGATCAGAAGTTATAGGCTAACCTCAACTACAGAGTGAGTTCAAGCCTAGCTCAGGCTACATGAAATCTTAGCTTCCCACTTCCCAAAAAAAGAACACAGCCAAGCACAGAGACTAATCAAAGAGAGCTGTGGTAGGACCTTTGACCCGTGTGTGACTGCACCTCAGGGCTAAGTGGCCACTGCTTCCTTTTTTCCTTTGGCCTGACTCTATAGATCAGGCTAGCCCCAGACTTGCTGCAGTCCGCCTGCCTCTGCCTCCTGAGGGCTGGGATTAAAGATGTGCGCCACCATCTCTGAAGAATACAGTACAGTTTCCCACAGAAGTAGGGCATGGGACCCAGAAGACAGAGGAGAGAACGTTAAGGCCTGAGGTGGGGATTAGCTGGCCTGCGAATCCCTGAGAAAAGCTGCATCCCTGTCATTACATCATCCTGAGTGGTCGGGCAGAAGGACGTGCTCTTTCCCATAGTGCTGTGTGTTGGGGTTGAAGGCAGAGCGGCCCCTGAACTGCTGACCTGGCTGGCATTCTCTCTGTCAGATGGAGGAACAGCCTGGGTTTCCCAAGAGTCCTTCGACGTTGACGAAACAGACAGCGGGCCAGGGGTCAAGTGGAAGAACGTGGCCAGGCAGCTGAAAGAGGATCTGTCCAGCATCATCTTGCTGTCAGAAGAGGACCTCCAAGTGAGTCTCGTCCACAGCCCACAGCACTCACCAGCCTTTGCTGTTCTAGTACCTTAGGTTCTGGCCCCCTTTTCTCCTGCCGTAGTAATTCCATTTTTTTAATTGTCTGTAGAGAACTTGTTTTTTTCTTTTAATTGTCCATTTATTTTCAGTGTGTGTGTGTGTGTGTGTGTGTGTGTGTGTTTGTGTGTGTGGTTTTTTGTTTTTTGTTTTTTTTTTTTTCAAGACAGGGTTTCTCTGTACCTTTGGAGCCTTTCCTGGAACTCACTCTGTAGACCAGGCTGGTCTCCAACTCACAGAGGTCCGCCTGGCTCTGCCTCTCAAGGCATGTGCCACCACCGCAAGGCTTTTTTGATTTTTTGAGACAGGTTTCTCTGTGTATCCTTGGCTGTCCTGGAACTCACAGAGATCCACCTGTTAGTTTTATGCGGCACGTTATTCATTAAGCATCACTGTTGTGGTCATGTAGCAACACTACCTACCTCTGCCTTCCCAGTGCTGGGGTTTAAAAGCACACACCACCACTCCCAGCCTTAAATCCTTTAAGCATGTTTGTTTGTTTGGACATAGAGTCTCACTATGTAGCTCTGGCTGTCCTGGAACTCACTCTGTAGATGAGGTTAGCCTCAAACTCACAGAGATCTACCTGCCTCCGCCTCCTGAGTGCTGGGACTAAAGGTGTGCGCCCCTACACCTGGCTAAGATTTATTTTTATTTATATGTATGTGTGTCTCTGTGGGTGTCCATAGAAGCTAGAAAACTACATTGGATCTTCTGGAGTTGGAGTTAAAGGTGGTTGTGAGCTGACCTGGGTTCTGTGAACCAAACTCCAGTTACCTGAAAAAGCAGCAAGCTTACTTAACCACTGAGCCCTGTTTTGGTTTTTTGAGACTGGGGTCTCATGTGTTGGTTTTAAATGCAGCGCTTTTGCCATGTGAGCAGAGGTCAGAGGCACAACAAAACCCAGTATCAGAGCTTTGTTAGAAATGGGGGAGGGACAAAAGAGAGTGTGGCCAGGCCTGGGGCAGAGACACATGCAGGAGAGAGAGAGTGGGGGGGGGAGGCAGAAGAGGAGGGAGCAGTTTGTATCCTGCTTTTTTTTTTTTTTTTTTTGTTTTCCGAGACAGGGTTTCTCTGTGTAGCTTTGCGCCTTTCCTGGAGCTCACTTGGTAGCCCAGGCTGGCCTCGAACTCACAGAGATCCGCCTGGCTCTGCTCCGAGTGCTGGGATTAAAGGCATGCGCCACCAACGCCCGGCTTGTATCCTGCTTTTTAAGGATTCCCCTGCACATGCACGAGTGGGCTTAAGGAGCCACGCCACGCATGGGCAATCACACAGCAACGATGGAGGACCCCTTACTTAGCTACTGAACTACGCATGTGCATTCATATAGCTGGAGTGGCAGAATTCTAACATCTTGTAGCCCAGGCTGGCTCCTCCTGCACCACCTCCAAACTGCTGCGATTGTGAGCCTGCACACCCCACTGTTTGTTGTTTTCCGAGTTGGTTTATTTAGTGCTAGCAATTGAGCATGCTGAGTCCTGTTCTACCACTGAGCTACCCTTCTAACCATTCACCCCCAATAGTTCTCAATTCGTAAGTAAGTCCTACAACTAAGAACCTTCATTTTCCAAGTCTCCTCTAAAGTGGTCTTTGTCAAAATCTGTTATTTCATTTTATGTGTATGAGTGTTTCGTCTGCATGTGTGTGTGTGCACCATTTGCATGCCTGACACCCTTGGGTACCTGAAGGTGTCCCATCCCCTAGAACTGGAATTGTGAACAACTGTTAATGGCAGGTCTGCCTAGAAACCCACCTTGGGTCTTCTGGATCAGCAAGTGTTCCTTGCCTCTGAACTGTCTCCAATCGTTTCTCTACATTCAGTATGCAGCACACTCATGAGTGGACTTTTTCAAATGTGAATGCCCAGGCCCCACCCTAGACCTATTCAAGTGAATACACAGAGTGGTATGCAGGGATGGTGGGGACTACTGTGTAGATTGGAGATGATAAGGAGGTTCCTTTCTGGTAACTTTTTAAACTTACATGCTTATTTTGAATAAGTAAGATAAATACATCTATACAGTTCAAAATTCAAAAGATATAAAAAGATAAATTGGTATAGTAGTGTATGCCTTTAATCCCAGCACTCAGGAGGCAGAGGCAAGCGGATCTCTGAGTTTTGAGGTCAGCCTGGTCTACAGAGTGAGTTCCAGGTCAGCCAGGGCTACGTAGTGAGACCTTGTCTGGAAAAAATAATAATAATAAAAAGATAATGTCCTATGTGAGTGGACCCCTGCTGACTAGATCAGCAAATTGTGGAGAGTGTGTCCATAAAAAGGATGGGATCTCAGGCTGAGGAGACACAAACACAAGGATGTGAGTCCAGTCCTCAGAAGCCATGTGAAAAAGCCAGCTGTGATGGTGCACACCTGGAATCTCAGGACTGCAGAGGCAGACAGGTAGATCCCTGGAGTTTGCTGGCTAGCCAGCCTCACCTACTGGGTCAGGGAAAGACAGAAAAGGTGGATAGTACTGGAGGGACAATAGCCGAGGCTGCCCTCTGGCCTCCACCTGCATGTTCACACCCAAACACGCACAATAAGGAGTGGTCTTACCGCATGGTACAATACCAGTGAATCTTTTTTAAAATTAAATAGTGTGTGTGTGTGAGAGAGAGAGAGAGGGAGAGGGAGAGAGATGGGAGAGACCTGCCTCTCATGGGCATGTGTGTGGGAGGAGGAGGAGAATGACTTAGTGGAGTCAGTTCTCTCCTTCCACTGTTATGTAGGCCCCGGGAACTGAACTCAGTCCTCAGATTCGCACAGGAAGCACGTCATCCTCTGAACCATCTCGCCAGCCCAACATCAGCGAATCTTAAAAGCACTGTAGTGAGTGAAAGAAGCCAGACAATAGACCATATCATCTATGAATGCATCATCTAAAAATGTTTATTTATTTACTTATTCTGGTTGTTTTCTTTGGCACAAGTCTTGCTTTGAAGGCCTGGCTGGCCTTGATCTTTTCACATAGCTCAGGTTGGCCTCAAACTTGCAGTAAGCAATCTTGCTGCTTCTGCCAACCCAAGTGCTGGATCTTCAGGTGTCCATCACCACATCTGGCTCTGTGATTACATTTATATGAATTTGCTAGCCTTTGCAATACCATGGAGATTAAAAAGTAGATTAAGCTGAGCATGGTAGTACAAGCCTTATACCCCAGTACTTGGGAGACTGAGACAAGAGGATCATGAGTGTGTAGCCAGCCTGGGCTACATAGTAAGACCCTGACTTAAAAACAAATAAACAAGCTGGGCGGTGGTGGTGCATACTTTGAATCCCAGCTCTCGTGAGGTAGAGGAAGGTGGATCTCTGAGTTCCAGGACTGCCAGGGCTCCACAGAGAAACCCTGTCTCAAAACAAAACAACAAATAAAGTAGATAAATGATTGTGTGGGCTATGGCACCGATAGGAGCTAGGGAGTAATTGCTGATGAGTTTGGTTTTAGATGGTAAATTTTTTTCTCAGTGCTGGGATGGGGCTATATACATGCTTTGTCACTGAGCTGCACCCCCAGGCAGTGGGGAAAATAGTCTAAGATGGGTTATGGTGGTGGGATATGCTAAACCTCCCCAAATGGAAGATTCATATGGACATAAGGACATATGCCCTTCCGCAGTCACCTCTTCCCTCCGAGACCAGTGATCTGCCTGTTTCCCACTCCAAGATATTTTGCCTACAAACAAGTATGCGTATGCTTTCTCCTCTTTTTTTTTAATGTATGCAGAGTTATATCAATTTTTTATTATTTATTTATTTTTATTATTTTTAAAATTGTATGTGTATGTGTATTGGGTGTAGGTTCCTTCAGAGGCATTGAATCCCCTGGAGCTGAGGTTTCCCATGTAGGTGATGGGAACTGGACTCAGGTCCTCTGGAAGATCAGTACATGGTCTCACTGCTGAGCCATCTCTCCAACCCTGTTTGTGTGTGTGTGTGTGTGTGTGTGTGTGTGTGTGTGTGTTGCACACGTGTGAGAACAGGGAAGTGTTCTCCTGTGCATGCTTATGTGGAGTCCAGAGGTCCATATTGGGTATCTTCAGCCATTTTGCAGAGTTGCTTATCTATAAAATAAATTCAGAGTGTAATTGCTCAATTAAAGAGTATGCCCATTTAAAACATTGGCAGGTTCCCAAGAGATAACACACTGAAAGCCTCAGATCAAGAGAGTGCCACCTGGGGGTGTCAGGGCTAGTGTTCTGGACAGAGAGAAGGCAGGAACCTTCTCAGTTTTCTTCTGGATGTGACTGAGTGCCTGTGCATGGGTGAGTGCAGGTGCCCACAGAGACCGTCAGAGTCAGGACCCCTGGAGCTGGAGTTCCAGGAGATGGTAAGCTGTCTGCTGTAGATGCTGGGAATGAAACTTGAATTATCTGCGAGAGCAATGTGCACTCAACCTCTGAGCCATCTCTCCAGCCCTTTCATTTTTATCAATTTATTTATTTATTTATTTTTAAGAATCAAAGGGTAGGAGCTGGAGCGATGGCTCAGAGGTTAAGAGCACTGGCTGCTCTTCCAGAGGACATGGGTTCAATTCCCGGCAACCATATAGTGGCTCACAAACACCTGTAATGAGAGATCTGGTGCCCTCTTCTAGCATGCAGGCAGAACACTGTATACATAATAAATAAATATTTAAAAAGAAAGAAGAATCAAAGGGTAGAAGGCATGGTAGTTCATGCCTGCAACCCTAGCACTTGGGGGCTAAGAAGGGAGGATCGCCAAACAGGCAGCCTGAACTGCAGAGCTTCCAGGCCAACCTGAGCTACAGTGGAGACTGTTTTCAGAACAGTAGGGACTGGGGACGTGGTGCACTTGGTGGAGTCTTGCCTAGCATGCACGAAGCCCTGGCTGTCAACGACTGTTGCAACCCTGAGGGAAAGGTATCCTGACTATTCAGGGAGTCAGGCAACACCTTGAGCTGCTTAGGACAGCTCTAACAGCTGGAGCTGCAATGGGACAGCTCAGCTCTGGAGGGAAAGATATCCTGACTGTTCGGGAGTCAGGCTATTCCTGGAGCTTGGGGGTGGTGGGGGGCGGTCTCCCTGCAGGATATAGCAATCTGATTTCAGAGCCAAACTAATTTTCTTTCACTGGCTTTTCTTAGCTTTTTGGCACCAATTCTAAGGCCAGGGCATATTTCTTTCACTGGCTCTGATTCCAGGGTTTGTCAGGGCATGTTTCGTTGGTTCTGGGTTCAGGGATAAAGTGTTTTTTCTCTGGCTCAGGTCCCAGATCTAGGCTGTGTTTCTTTCACTGGTTCCGGGCTTCAGGGTCAGGGTGGGTTTCTTTAGCTGGCTCCTTTTCCCTACACTGGCTTCCGTCTCCACAGCTTATAAACTGGTGGTGTGTGTAAAACTAAAATCTCAGTACTATGTGTGTGTAAAACTATAACCTCAGTACTATGAGTTGGAGGAAGGAGGATCAGAAGTTCAAATTCATCCTCAGCTACAAATCAAGCTGAGTCAACAAGAGTCTCAAAGAAACAAAAAGGACTTTCTGAGGCTGCTACCCAAGAATAAAGGAGAAAGGTGGCCTTCAAGAGGACTGGGCTATGTAGGTAATGGGAAATGCCATTTCCTCATTCCTATTACTCAAGAGATGTGAACTCTTTTTGTTATGACGTTTCTTTTTCTTCTCTTTCTTTTCTTTTTTTTTTCTATTTAATTGTATTTATTTATTTATTTTGAGGCAGGGTCTCACTATGAAGCCCTCCTTACTCTAGAACTTGTTATATAGATCAAACTGACCTCTCTCTGCTTTCCTTTACTGGGATTAAGGCATGTGCTACCATGGCCAGCTTCTTCTCCTCCTCCTCCTTCTTTTAATAGTTTTTTTATTTTTTTAATTAATTGTTTTTATTTATTTTACATACCAACCATAGGCTTTTTTTCTCTTTTGAGCACAAGGATCATTTTATCATTATCCCTGTTTGCTTGTTTTCAATGCTAGAGCTCAGACCCAGGGCCTTGTGGCTATTGGCAAACTACTCTGCCTCTGGATGCCACCCTAGCTTTGTGAGATTTGCATAGCAAACTAACATGCCAGCAGTATGGTCGTTTCCTTGAGAAGCAGTTTTGTTGTTGATTTGAGACCTTATGTATTCCAGACTGGCCTTAAACTCACCATGTAGCCATAGGTGACCTGAGGTAGGGTCTGGTCTTACGGCCTCTGCAGTCACAGGTTGAACATGCCATGTCAAAGCTCTGGGAAGGTTACATTCTAAAACAGAATCTTGGGTGGAGAGATGGCTCAGCAGGTAAGTGTGTTTGCAGCACAGGCCTGATGACCTGAGTTCAGAGCCCCAGGCAAAAAGCCAGGCTACCCTTTCATCTCCACATGCATAAACAAAAATAAATAAATATTTTTAAGAAACAGGGCCAGCAACACGGCTTAGTGGGTAGAGGCAGTTGCCATCAAGCTCAGGGACCCACATGGTAGAGAGACTCGGTCCTCCACATGTTCACCCTGGTGTCTTCATGCCTATGCTCACATATACAATATACACAGTGACAACAACAGTAATAGAGTTTTAAATTTAATTGATTCATTGTGAGAATGATCAGGTGCCTCCTTCAGTTTCTATGTTGAATTTTTTTTAATTTAAAAAAAAAAAAACAATTAAAAAACAAAAATTAAGGGCTGGAGAGATGGCTCAGCAGTTAAGAGCACTGGCTGCTCTTCCAGAGGTCCTGAGTTCAGTTCTCAGCAACCACACGGTGGCTCACAACCATCTGTAATGAGATCTGGTGCCCTTTTCTGGCCTGCAGGCATACATGTAGGCAGAACACTGTATACATAATAAACAAATCTTTAAAAAAAAAAAGTGACTTGAGGAAAAGATGAAGTGTTCTGAAATGGATGTGTGCGAGAGCTGCCACCTCCCTTAGGGTTTCTCAGAGCCTTTGCTTGACTGCCAGGTACTCATCGACATCCCATGTTCAGAGCTGGCTCAGGAACTTTGCCAAAGCTGTGCCGCTGTCCAGGGGCTCCAGAACACACTCCAGCAGGTGCTTGACCAGAGAGAGGAGGCCCGCCAGTCCAAGCAGCTCCTGGAACTCTACCTCCGGGCCTTGGACAAGGAAGGCAACATCTTGTCCAACCAGGAAGGTAGGACTCGGCTACTCGGGGAGCACCCTGAGGGTGGGGCCTCGTTTGCCGAGATTTCCCGAAGACGAAGACGACACCCCCCCACACACACACACACACACACACCCGGGAATGCGGCTGCTCTCTCCCTGCTGGTCACCTGCTCGGCTGACTGTGGTTTCATGGCCTGCTGCCCCTCTCTCGTCTACTTTGCAGAGTCCAAAGCTGCCCTCGCTGAAGACGCGGTTGACACGGGCGTCGGCAAAGAGACGGCTTCTGGGATAGCACTTACAAGCCAGATCCTCACTGCACTGAAGGAGAGGCCTGCCCCAGAGCTGAGTTTCTCTAGTCAGGATTTGGAGGTGGGCGGTGACTAGGGCCCTGAACTGCAGAGACTGACAGCTGCCAGTTTGCCTTTTACCACAGCCAGAGCGTTTGCAGACATCTTATTTAATCTAAATCCAAGTGGCCTTTTTTTTTTTTTTTTTTTTTTTTTTGTTTTTCAAGGCAGGTTTTCTCTGTGTAGCCTTGGCTGTCCTGGAACTTGCTCTGTAGACCAGGCTGGCCTTGAACTCATATCCACCTACCTCTGCCTCGAAAGTGCTGGATTAAAGGTGCCACCACTACCCAGATCCAAGTGGCTTTTAAAAGAAAAGGGGTCATCAGAAAAGAGATTCTCAGGTCATCAAACATTAGTCTCCAAGCCTCTGAGGTGGCTTCAAGGTAGAGAGTCCCTAAGTAATCCGAGGCCAGCACAATAGCACAAGAAGGCCAGCTTAGGGCTGGGGGAGAGCAGCACTGGCCAGCATTCCCCAGCCTTGGGTCTGGTCCTCAGCACCATGGGGGAAAGAAGGCAGGCCGGCCTGTGGGGCCCTCTTGGGCTGGCTGTCTTAAGAGTGGAGGGCCAGTGGCTGGACGAGGGGATCCCTGGGGTGGGTCTTCTCTACTCTTTGCTCTTGTCCCTCGTACCGAGTACCTGCCAATCTAGAAGGAAGGAGGTTAGATTACCTGAGCTTGGTTCACTCTCCTGTGGGCCTGAGTGATCACGTGCTAGGAAAGGTCCATCCCAGTGCATCCCAGGCCAGCCTGGGCTGCTGTACAGAGCTGTCTCAGATGAGAAGAAGCGCGAGAGCGCAGGCGGGGGCCCAGAAGCTGTGGTCTCAGTGGTTCTTCTTCCTGCCGCAGCTGGTCTCCAGGGAGGACCCCCAAGCCCTGGCTGTCGCTTTGAGCTGGGACATAAAGAAGGCAGAAGCAGTCCAGCAGGCCTGCACCACGGAGCTCGCCCTGCGCCTGCAGCAAATGCAGAGCTTGCATTCACTCAGGAATCTTTCGGTGAGGAAGAATCCCCTGCCCGAGGAACAGCAGAGTCCCAAACGAGCCAGACAAGACCCCGAGTAGCTCCACCGGAAGCACGCTTTGCTGAGGAGAACGCTGGGTTTTGTCGTCAGTGAACAACTTCCCCTTATCATTTTACTGCCTACATTCTGCTCTACCTCCTGCCTTCCAGGATGCTCTTCTAGCAGAGGTGGCTTATACCCCTCCAGAAAAGCTGTTTCAGTCTGTACACATGCCCTCTACCTCCTTTTCATGTACTTAGAGTCTCATTTTTGTTTCCTGTATGAGTGTTTGCCTGAATGTATGTCTGCACCACATGGGTGCCTCGAGCCCACGAAAGCCAGAAGCGTGGGTCAGATCCCCTGGAACTGGATTACAGACTCTGGGTGCTCTGGAAGAGCAGCCACTGCTCTTAGCCACTGAGGCAGCTCTCCAGCTCCCAGAGTATACTTACTGTACATGAGGCCTTAGGTTCCAAGTGAAGTACTTGTTAAAGACTGTGAAAATCTGTCATACTTTGGACTCAATGTCCTTATTCTACAACTTGAACAGTAGAGTTTTAGACGCAGACAATGGAAAAGAAAAGGCTAACAGCGGTGATCGTGGCCATGAACTTACATCCCGAGTTAATGAATGTGGTTGTTTGTTTAAAGGCATATACTGAATCTGCAGACCCCAGGGACATGGAGTCTCCTCCACCATCTCTAACATCTGACTCAGCGCTGTGACGCTGTTGCCACTCTGAAACTCTGTTCCTTTTCTAATATGCTTTGCCAGCAGGGGGTAGCAAGTGTCGTTAAGTGATTCTCATGCTCTGTGGCTCCAGTTCTCTGTGCGGAGCAGAGCGCTTCTGGCTTTTCTCTCCCATATCTGCTCAGACTTCTGCAACCTCTGCAATCTACAGTGCTGTCTGCTTTCAGGGAAAGGACGCTCAGTTATGGATCATTTGACTTAGTGTATGCTGAGAAGAAAACAGTGCTGTTGAGAGATGCATGCCCAGTTGCTTTTCATTGTGTGCGTAGGTTCTGGATGCTGGGGATTGAACTAGGGCCTCATATATGCTGAGCACATGCCCCCTATGAACCACTCCCCATTGGCCAGTTTAAACAAAGGAATGCAGCATTAAGTCTTGCGGGGGGGGGTGCAGAAAACAGATAAAGAGAATTGTTTCCTCGCCCAAAGCAGGAGTCATGTCTGTCAGCAGCTTTTACATCTCGTAGTGCCTCCACGTCAGTTCCTGTGTCAGGGTCACCGGTTCCTCTGCGCCTTTGTGATGCCGCTCAGTCCTTAAATAAAGCCACCGCTGGTGATGCCACTCGGCCCCTACCATTCCTTGTTCAGGAACACTAATCCTGTCTGAGTGTAATAGTACACAAATACAAAGGGAAATAGCTTCCAATAAAATAGTGAGTGTGCTGCTGTCTCTCTGTGACCAACACACAGCGAAGCTGTCAGGTCATTGGATTACCTTGGATTTCACAGAAGCAGGCTGGCAGAGTGAGCTGATTGTCAGCTCTAACAGCAGGGCAGCATTCTCCTGGCAGTGAGATTTCCCCAATGAAGTTCCGAACAGAATAACATCTGTCCTCGGATTACACGTTAAATGTGTATGTTCCTAGAAATCCAAGTTACATTAAAACTAAAAATACTAACTACTTAAGTAATCCCAGCACGCAGGAGGACCTCTCTGAGTCTGAGGCCAGCCTGGTCTACATAGTGAATTACATCCAGCCAAAGTTACAGAGTGAGACCCTGTCTCAAAAAATAAGAGAAAATTTAAAAATAGAAGTAGGGTTCAAGCTAAAATAATTTTGAACAGGAATTTGCTTTGGGGTCCTGTTCACTTATTCTCTGTGCACTGAGCACACGTGTCACGTTTGTGTGGAGGTCAAAGGGCAATTTGTGGGAATCGTTTTTTCTTTCCCTGCACCATGTGGGCCCTGACTGAACTCAGTTCTTCAGACCTGGAGGGAAGCACCCTTAGCTGCCGAGCCGTCCTGCCGGACACCAGACAGTTCCATCCATATGGACGATCAGCATGATGAGTCTTGGAAGAAGCTGGGCACTATGCCATGGTGCACCTGCTACCTACCTGCCAGAGAGGCTGAGGCAGGAGGATCATTTGAGGCCAGCCTGGGCAAAGTCATAGGAAAGTAGTACTATAGGACATGGAACCGTACATTTGTAAAGATCTACTTATTAAAACCTCCCGATTCACTTACCGTGTGTGAGTGTTTGGTTGCATGTATAGCTGTGCTTGGGGCTCCCTGTGATCAGAAGAGGGCATTGGATTCCCTGGAACTGGAGTTGTGGATGGTTGTGAGCCTCCGTGTAGATACTGGGAGTCAAACCCAGATCCTCTTCAAGAGCAACTAGTGCCTTTAACTGCTGAGGCATCTCTCCAGCCCTCTCCCCCATTTTTAAAATGGTGTGTGTGTGTGATGTGATGTGAAGTAGATGCAGGCATTGTGGGTGCCAGGGTACACATGTGAGTTCCAGAGAGCAAGCTTAAGTCACCAGGCTTACTCACTCAGCACCTTTGCTGGCTGGGTCACCTCACCAGACCAGGACACTAGGTCCTAAAGCCCCAAGGCTGAAGAGCTTATATGAGATGTCAGGTGGTCCCTTTCTTGTCCCAGGGTCAGGAGCGGGTGAGGCAGGAGCATTGTCGGTGACTAAGGGAAGCTCTGCCCCAATGAGGGGGTGAGAACAGTTGTAAAACTTGAGTTCAGCCCACACCATTCACCGTCCCCACACCGCTGGCCTTCGGGAAGAGAAATGCGGCCAGCTGCCAATACACCCCAAAACAGGCTGAGTGAGGCCGCCTGTCCTGGTAGGGGAAGGAACGTCAACGCCAAGCAGGGACTAATGATCTCTCCATTAACCTTTCTCCATTCTTTCGACTCCAGTCAAAATGTCGGGCCCCATTAGGCAATTGGCTTTGACGGGAGCCCTGCTAATTACCACTTACCAACCTTTAATTTCCGGGTGAAAGCAAGAGAAGAAAATGAGTGGATTTTTCATTTTCCAGAGAGAAAGGACTAATAGCCATCTTTAAAATATATATATTGAGTTCATTACAAGAGTTATTACCGAGTCCTTTCTCACTAGACTATTTAGCCATTCAGTTCCTAATTCGCTGTGCATTTTGTTTCTTCAGATTTGTCTGTTATATTTGTAGGGTTTCATACATTTTTTTTTTCAGGATCTTATGCTGTGTTTTTTAGTTACTTTTATTTTGTTTTGTGTTTTTTTTTTTTGGGGGGGGGTTATTTTGTTTTTTCAGGACAGGGTTTCTCTGTAACAGAGCCCTGGCTATCCTAGAACTCACTTTGTAGACCACACTGGCCTTGACTCGGATCCTCCTGCCTCTGCCTCCTGAGTGCTGGGATTAAAGGTGTGCACCACTGTGCTGGCCTTATGTTGTGTTTTTATTGTTTTTCTTTTATATTTTTTTTAAAGTTTTAATTATGGGAAGGTGTGTGTTTGTGCGTGTGTGCTCGAGAGAGCTCACAGGTGACCTCAGAGGTCAGAAGCATCAGATTTCCCTGGAGATGGTTAAAGGCAGTTGTGAGCTACCTGATACGATACTGGGAACTGACCTAGGGTCCTCAAGAGCAATACCCAATCTTAACCCTGAGCCATCTCTCCACTCCCCTTCTCAGATACTTTAAAATGTTTCAGCACATGGACCATGGGATACATGTAGAGATAACCTTGAGTCAGCTCTCTTTTTCCACCAAGTAGGTCCTGAGAGTCAGACTTAGCTTTGTCAAGATTGGCAGCAGGTACCTGCTGAGCCTTCTTAATGGCCCCTACCTGTGGTCTTTAAGAAACTTGGGACTAGGTGGGTGGCACACACCTTTAATCCCAGCACTTGGGAGGCAGAGGCAGGTGGATCTCTGAGTTCGAGGCCAGTGGTCTACAGAGTGAGTTCCAGATCAGCCAAAGGTACACAGAGAAACCCTGTCTTGAAAAACCAAAAATAAGTAAATAAAAATCTTTGTTTTTTTGTTTGGTAGGTTATTTTTTGAGGCAAGTCTTACCATATAGCCCAGGCTGGCCTGGAACTTGAAGAATCCTCCTGCATCAGCCTCCCAAGTGCTGGGATTACAGACATTCACTACCACACCTAGATCAAACTACTGTCCTTGGTAGCCTTATAAAAAGTTGCAGGGGCTTGGGGGAGGTGGCTTAGCCGATAAGAGTGCTTGCCTAGCATGCACAAAGCTCCACATAAGCTGGGCATGGTGAAGCACACCTGCAATTTTAGCATCAGGACACAAAGGCAGGAAAGCCAGACGCTCACTACATGGTGAGCTCAAGGTCAGCCCGGTGACTGTCTCAGTTACTTTACCATGACTAAGGCAGTGTATGAGAGATAGAGTTCAGGGGCTGGAACGATGGCTCAGCAGTTAAGAGCCCTGGTTCTTAGGACTTGGGTTGGATTCCCAGCACCACATGGTGGTTCGCACGTATCTGTCACTCCAATTCCACAGCTGCGTTTCGTCTTCTGGCCTCAGCCAGACACGTGGTACATAGACACATGTGCAGGCGAAACACCCATACATAAAATAAATGTAAAAAAAAAAAGCTTAATTGGATTTACAGTTCCAGGTGGTTAAGAGTCCACGATGAAAGCAAAGACATGGCCACAGGGACAACTGAGCGCCCGCACGTCTTGAACCACAAAACAGAAAGAATCCTTTGAAACATCACCCCTCCCAAATGACATACTTCCTCCTAATCCTCTCCAAACACCCACCAACTGGGGACCAAGTATTCAGATGGTGAGACTTACAGGGGACATCTTCAGACCACCACAGTGACGGAAGGTGCTCAAATACAAAGAAGTTATAATGGGCTGCTTGGCTGCTCCTGCTTCCTCCTCCTCCATCTAGAAAGAGGGTGTTCCTTCTCCTACATAACTAGATGCTTTCTTCGTTTGTTCCCATGGAAGCCATCCCTCTCTGAAGCCACTGATTAAGATGTGAAATGTGGGGCTGGAGAGATGGCTCAGCGGTTAAGAGCACTGGCTGTTCTTCCAGAGGTCCTGAGTTCAATTCCCAGCAACCACATGGTGGCTCACAACCATCTGTAATGAGATCTGGTGCCCTCTTCTGGCCTACAGACATATGTACAGGCAGAACACTGTATACATAATAAATAAATCTTTTAAAAAAAAAAAAGGATGTGAAATGTGCCATCGGCAGGCGCTGCTTATAGCAAGTTGTTGAAGTGTGTCCCTTGAGTTTACTGGAGTTTACTGGTCCAAGGCTCCAAAGCCTGTCATCCTCTGCTGTTACCCCGAATACAAACCATGGAGGGATTTATGGACTGTTACATTCGATTCTTTCTCAAAAAGCTGATGCCAGACACCAGAATCTGAATGAAGGAATCCAAGTTGCCCAGGTCTTGTTGGCATATACCAGTCATGGAAAGGTACGCTCTAAGCTGGTGTGGTGGCACACGCCTTTAATCCCAGCACTCAGAAGGCAGAGGCAGAGGGATCTCTTCGAGCTTGAGGCCAGCCTGGTCCACATAATGATTTCCAAGATGGCCAGGAAGAAGTGTGCTCTAAGAAAGTATGCTCAAATCCTGATGCAGGAAATTACCTGTTTACCCTTCATGGTTTTTCTTTTTTCTTCATTTGTGTGTGTAGTATATATGTGTGTGGGGCCAGGTGTAGCAACTCATGTGGGTACATGAAGAGGCCAAACTCATTTGAGACAGTCTCTCACGTAAGCTGGCCATTTCAGCCACATTAGCTAGTCATTGAACTCCCAAGGTCTGCCTCTGACCCCAACACTGGGGGCAGGTCACAAGTGTATACTACTTCTGGCTTTTTTTTACATGGGTGCCAGGGATCCAAAATCAGGTCCACATGAGTGCAAGTACTTACTTATCCCCTACCTTATTAATCACAAACATTAATCCATCCTGTCTTAGGGTTTCTATTGCTGTGAAGATACACCATAACCATAGCAGCTCTTATAAAGGAAAACATTTAATTGGGGTGGCTCACTTACGGTTTCAGAGGTTCAGTCCATTACCATGGCGGCATGCAGGCAGACATGGAGCTGGAGTAGCTGAGAGTTCTGCATCTTGCAGGCAACAGGAAGTCAACTGAGACAATGGACAGTATCCTGAACATAGGAGGCCTCAAAGCCTGCCCTCACAGTGACACACTTCGTCCAACAAGGCCATACACACTCCAACAAAGCCACACTTCCTAATAGTGCCACTCCCTGAGTTTATGGGGGCCAAATACAAACTACCACACAGTCTAACACACAGCTGATGCCAACTAACGAAGTCCCCAGAACTTAGGTAGCTTGGACTAACAGACTGCCCAGCAGGATCATTAGCTTTATTGTTCTCCAATGGGGCCTAGTTAAGGTGAAGTCCACAGCCTTAAGGACGGGGTAGAGAAGACTCCAGGTGAATTTAAAACACTAGTGCACCCTTGCTCTAGAAGAAACATCAAAGAGCAGTTTCTGGAGACTACCTGGCCTTTCAGTCAGATATCTCCCAGCAGTACAGACCCCAGCACTGGGGTGCAAGGCTGCTGTGCAGACGCAGATGCAGCTGCCTCTCCCATCACGTTGCTGTCCTCAGCTAGTGATTATGGCCGAGCTCAGCTCTGAGGACCACAGAGCCAAGTCAGCAGTCACAGCTGGAGTTGCCCCTGGCATCCAAAGAAGAGGGTGAAACTCGGGCATCTCCAGCCAGCATTGGGCCTTTCCCCATTTCAGGCCCAAACTTATGTAATTCTAAATGTAGATGTGTGTAAGCTCTGAGTTTAGCACCTAGGGAACTGAGTCCCAGTCTCTCTCCACACACGGAAAGATCTACCCACTGCAGTGGCCCTCAGCCCATTGCCAGAGTCTTTTGAAGAGGGAGGAGGTTAAGTCAGGGTTCCACTCTGAACTGCAGCCCAGGCTGTTCCTGAACTCACAGCAATCCTCTTGTCTCAACCTCCCGAGGGCTGTGATTACAGCCCTAACCCCACACCCAACCTGCCATGGCCCTCCTTGGTAGTCTGCAAGATGACTCTGTGAGGAAAGGTGCCGCGTCCCATGCCTGATGACCCTAGTTTCCGCCCTGGAGCCAACATGGTGGACTGGGGGGCAGCTGTGTGCTGTCGTCCTGACGCCACATGCACGCTGTGACCAAAGCCCAGCATCTAGAACCTTTGCACTCTTGTTTGGCTCAGCAGTTAAAAGTGTGAGCAACCAGAAAGGATTTCAGTGCTATGGGGGAGAATTAAAACACGCTAAATTTGGAAAGAGCAATTTGCCCCCAGCTTCCTTGGGGAAGACAAAAATCTTGCTCAGCTAGGGGCTCAGTGGTTGCTCGGTTTTATATCACAGAAAACAGAATTGTCTTTCATCTAACCGTTATTCACTGGAAATGAAAATGAAAAGCTATTGTGGCGATTGTGCATAAAGTATTTCACTGGACAAATTTGTGTTAAGTTTCAGACCCAGGACAAACAGCTGAGGGGTCTATTTAACACATCAGAGCAGATCTGGCTGCCAGGTTCTCTCAGCATCCTTCAGTCCTTAGTCCCTACCTGTTACAGGGTATGGCTGGCATGCCTGCCCTCTACCCTGCACTCTCCAGCCCAGGGACTGGGCTGCCCTTCCCCGGAGACTCTTTCCTTTATAATCCAGACATTTTGGTTACCCGCCCTTCCCCCCCCCATCTCCCCATATGGCCCAGCTCACGTCCACTCTGGACTTGTCCAGATGTCTCTGCCTCTGGCTCTGCTCCCGCTTTTACATACAATAAACTTTCTCCTCCATCGTACCTAGAAGCAGTCCTTTTTCCTTTTCCATTCATTATGGATACTAGATTTGGGGGGTAACTGTCTCAGAAGTCAAGACAAGCCAAGCATAGAGGTACATACCCCAAGTCCCAGCATATGAGACTCAGAAATAAGTGGATCAATGTGAATTGAAGGCCAGCCTGGTCCTCAGACCAAGTGGCAGGCCAGCCAAGGCTAAACAGTGACCCCGTCTCCAGAAGCAAAGTGGAGCGGGCTACAGGCTGGGGGAAAGCAGTGCTGCTCAGTGATGCTTTTCTTAGTCTTTCTTCACAAAGTAAAACTGAAGCTACACTCAGGGAAAAGGAATGTAACAAATTAATATTTCTAATTAAAACTGCTGTATAACGAATTTGAATATAACTTTTATAAGCATGTCAGCATGGTGTTAGCTTAATAGCATAACATTAATTTTAAAATTAATTTTAGCTAAAATATGAGGACTAATCACTGCGCTCCTCGAGCAGCGTTGCTAACTTGCTTGTGAAGTTCACAGTGCTGAGGATCAAATGCAGGGAGGGCCCTGTGGCTGCCAGGCAAGCACTCTGCCGAGTTTCAGCCTCAGGCCTGGAGAGACATCACATCAAAAACAGACTGGAATACAGCTGGCTGTAATGGCGCACACTAATCCCAGCACTCAAGAAATGAAGACAGGTTGTGAGTTCAAGGCCAAGTGGCTATATGTAAGACCCGATCTCCAAAAGCCCAAAATAAACTGAAGATGCTGTTTTGAACTCTTAAATATGCAGCCTTGAGCCGGGCATAATCCCAGCACTTGAGGTAGAGGCAGGAAGATCATTTCAAGGTCATTCTTGGCTACATAAGAAGTTTGAAGCTAGCCTGAGCTTACACAGACCTTGTCAAAAAAAATTATGTTGTGTACACACACAGACACACACACATGGCTTTTAGCTGTTTTCACCTGAGCCAAGACAAGCCCTTACCTCCCAGGACCAGGATGGAAACCCAATGGTCCTGTTAGAAACACTCTGGCAAGCACCACCAAAATTTTTATTTAGAGGATTCTCTTTAGATTTCCAGTTCCTTACTTCACCTATATGGGTACTGGCCATTACTAAAATTTAATAATTTTCACATGGCGTGGAAGAAAAGCTCAATTAAGGAGAAAGCTCCATGTTGCCTGACATCCTTTATTCAGACTGGTTGCATTTCACAGGGTGGCTTGGCCAGGGTGGGGTTACTTGCAAGAGGAGAAGGTTTTCCAGAAGAAATTCTTGCAAGGCTTTTTGTCCCGGCGTGGGGGCTGCTGGAGAGGTGGGCTTTCCTGCCACTTAGACACCTCGCTGGCATCCCCTCCGAGGAGGGCGCTGGAGCTGGCTTGGGAGGTCCAACCATGCCACCAGGCAAGGAAAGTCAGGAGGCCGTTCCTCTTCCCTTCGGCAGCTTCCTGTGTGTTTCCAGAGAAGGAAGGACAAGGGGAGTCAAGCAGGCCTGGACTCACTCAGCACTGGATGCTCGCCCTCCCTCCCCCTCCCAGAAAGCAAGCTGCTCTTTAACAAACACATCTCCCTCAGCTGAGTCTGAAGAATCTTGGAGAAACTGCCCTGCAGAGGGCAACAGACAAATGAAAAAGAGCTGCTCATTTTGCAGCACTGTGAGCAAAGGCAAGTGGATTACTGTGAGTCTGGGACTAGCCAGGGCTAGAGTGAAACCTTGTCTCAAAATATAGATCAGTGGATTGCTACCTCTACCTTACCATCTTTGCTGAGGTCCTTAGCTATGAGACAAGGAAATCTGCTAAAGTGACTGACAGCTCAGACGCCCTGGGCAGACAGGCTCATCTAACTGGTTTCCATCTTCAGACATCCTTCTGAGTGTTCAGAAACCCAAACAGACTGAGATGCTAAAGTCTGGTCTTTCAAACTCTTTGGGAAGCTTCTAGGAGTATTGTGATGATAAATGACCCGCCTGAAACTCATCTGGTAATTTCAGAGAAAAATCCGTTTCTAATGGTCAACTTTATGTACTCTTTCTTGGAACTTTTTCAAAATTGAGAAAAAGAGAAAGTAAATCATTGGATGAAATTGTAAATTTACACCACGGTTAATGTGAGCGGGTGAGAGCATGGCCATGTATATGAATTAAGGCTCTCGGAGTCTGTGCCACCAATACTGGCAGGGGATGGACTACAAACGCACTGTGACATCCAGAAGTCGCCAAAGCAGACACCTGCAGAGAGAGGAAGGAGCCCCTGAACAGACACAGGCTAGGACAGTGAGGGCAAAGGGAAGACCAGTGGTCTGAATGGGACATTGGAGCATCCTGGGTGCACACACACACACACACACACACACACACACACACACACACACACACACACACAAATTCAAGGAATTCACTGGGTGGTCAGAATGCCAGGAAGAGAGACAAACAGCAGCCTACCTGTGCAAGAGCAGGGACTGTCCTCACCACACTGTCCTGGCCAGGGGGACCCCTCTCCAGGGGAAGGCAGTGGCTGCAGCCCCCCAGAGCAGCAGCAGCCCGCAGGCTGACAGCCACTGGCCTCTGGCGCTGCAGCCACCCATCCTCTTTGGCGGCCCTCAAGTCGGTGCTCTGTGGATGAGGGGCTTTCTTTGGAGCCTTGGTATTTAAGCTGCAGCGCCAGCTGTTCTGGGGTCTGCACACGTCCATTGAAAACTTGCACGCTTCTCCACACTCGCTCAGTGACGCACAAGCCAGAGCAATCAGTTCTCACGCAAACATTTGTGAGGTTGGATTTAGCCCCTTAATTAAAGACTCCGGACTTTTCCTGTGCTGAGAGTGAATCTGCTCTTATTTTAGAACACGTGCGCACTCGCTGGGAGCAAGTTCTGCTTCCTTGCAACTGTGCCTAGAGCAAGCAGGAAGTCACTAGAACAAAGCCAGGCGATTTAACAGAATAGGAAATCAGGCTTGGGTAAAGAGCCCACAGTGTGGGATCTTACCCACATGAAAGCAAGGCTGAGGGCTGGGATGCGGCTCAGCACAGCACGTTCCTGTCATGTGCGAGGCTCTGGGTTCTGTCCCCAGCACCAAAAATGCAGTACGTCTGAATCTGCTATGGACAAAGAAACTAGGTGCAGTGAAGACTCAGGGCCACAGGACAGCACCAACGTTTCACAAATCACAAGGACGAGCCCAGAGCTTGTCCAGCACTGCCCACTACCCTCCGCCCGGGCCAAACCCTGCTTCTTCAGCCAGACCTTCACCTCACTGAAGTCCAGATGCTGATGCAGATGCAGATGCAGAAGACAGCATCCTGGTGACACTGAGCACTGACTTTTGCACGTCTAGCATAGTTCCTGGTCTAAGGCTTTCCAAACTTCTCATGTTAGCAAACGGCACATTTTTAAAATGAGGCCAGGTTCAGCAGCTGAGTCTGTCACCAAGCCTGATGACCTGTCAATCCTCTGTAACCAGCATAGTGGGAGAGAACTGACTCTCTCAAACTGTCATGAATATGCATATCATAGCATATGTGTGTGCCCACACACATACACGCATGATAAAGGTAGTATTTTTTAAAAAAAAATTAAGGACCATACATGTTGACACACACCTTTAATCCTAGCACTTAGAAATATACACCTTATTCTAAGATTGGTGGTGCTTATTATTTTGATCTAAAAAGAAAACGGCCAACACTTGGGAGGCAGAGGTAGGTGGAATTCTGTGAGTTCAAGACTAGCCTGGTCTACGTAGTGAAATCCAGGACAGCCAGGGCTACATAACAGAATCACAATGTTTATGGGATCAGCAAGATGGCTCAATGGGTAAAGCACTTAATATACAAACCAGATAACCCGAGCTCTATCCCTAGAACCCACAGATCGCTGCTTCTTCAACGAACCTGTCTGCTGACCTGCACGCTCATGCTGTAGCACACTCATGCCCCTCCCCCAGTCAGACACCTTTTTTAAATTAAGACTGTGTGTGGCTAGAGATGTACCAAGTGTAAGGTGCCTTTTTGGTGCAGTTTACAGTCACCATCTGAGAAACCTGTACTTGGCCAACTGCGAGACCGCCTCTTCCCAAAGACAGTGACGAAGTGCTAGGCCACCTCCCGGCTCCTCACAGGTCCTCAGTTCAGAATTGTGGGGACAAATGCATAAACCCCTCATAGCCAGACAGACCTAAAAACCCATCTCAGACCACTAGAGACCGCCAAGTGTAGCAGAATATTTTAAAACATATTGCTTTTGTTTATGTTGCGTTTACTTAACTCTGTGAAGCTGTGTTACTATGCCTGTCTAAAACACCTGATGGTCTAATAAAGAACTGGCCCATAGTGAGGTAGGAGAAAGGATAGGCGAGGCTGGCAGGCAGAGAGAATATACAGAGGGAGAAAACTGGGAGGAGAGATCTAAGATCTAGGAGGCAGAGCAGGAGGACTCCAGGGGCCAGCCACCCAGCTACACAGCAAGCCACGGAGTAAGAAACAAAGAAAAGTATACAGGAATAGGAAGAGAAAAGCCTAGAGGCAACAGACAGACAGGATACTTTAAAGTATAGAAAAGCTGGCTAGACACTAAGCCAAGCTAAGGCCGGGCATTCCTAAGTAAGAATAAGTCTCTGTGTGTGATTTATTTGGGAGCTGGGTGGTGGGCCCCCCCAGAAAAGAGCAAAAACTTTCAACAATAACCCAATAACCAAGATCCAAGGAAGGCTCATGCCTAACAAACTGAAGAACAGACAGCTCCTTCTGAAAGATCACGTCCCTTCTCAACTTCTGGGAGTCAGTTTCTCTTCCAGCATGAGACTAAACTCAGGTCATCGTGCTTGGCCAACGACTTACCCACTGAGGTATCTTGCTGGCCCCAGGCCACCCTGTACCCTACCACTCTGTAAGGAAGAGCAGGCCCTGAACGTCTATGCAGCCCTTGGGACACCAGCTCTCAATACACAAGTGTTTCAAACTGAAGCTCCAGATTCTCCCCCTCAAGCACACTTCTGTTCAGGAAAGCCAAGGCTTAGTTACAAAACTGCTAGAGAAGTCACACAAAACTGTATATCTGAAGAAAACCACTGTTAAAGAGTAAGAAATTCCATTCCTGGGGCTGGAGAGAGGTTAAGAGCACTGGCTGCTCTACTAGAGGTCCTGAGTTCAATTCCCAGAAACCACATGGTGGCTCACAACCATCTACAATGAGATCTGGCGCCCTCTTTTGGCCTGCAGGGATGCATGCAGGCAGAAGACTGTATACATAATAAAAACTCTTCAAAAGAAAGAAACTCCATCCCTAAACACACCTTTCACTGATGATCAAGGGGCCACGGGTCTGAAAGAACCTCAGTAACCAGAGCTAAGTAAACATAGCTTTATTCACTGTTCAGAGACTGTCATCTGGCCTAGAAAATAAACAGTGAAGGACTACACTTATCCCCAAATACCCAGCACATCTAATTGCGAACACACGTCATCAACCTCAGCCACTAGGTCACAGTGTGCCATCCAAACGCCAGCCTTGCCCCTGCCGAGGAGAGCATGGAGATGCTCTGCAGGAGCTTCTGGCTCTTGTGGGCTGCACCAAATGTCCTGAAGCAGGCGGCATGGAGCTGCTCAGCCACTTGTCTCTTCAAACGTCTCTACTGATCCCTCCGACCGCCGTTGGCCGGGATCCACACTTCCCTGGAGGCTGCAGGTCCCAAGCGGCCAGGCTCAGCTCTCACCGCTCACCACTTCAGCATCAGGCTCCCTGGAGTTCCTGTTTTCATCCTCTGGCTTCCTTTTCTTCTTGGCCTTTCGCTCTAGATTAAGCTGAGCAATCTCTTCATTTTTCTCTGTGATGTATTTTAGCTATGTATAAAAAAAAAAAAAGCAAAATATATTTAAGTCTTTAAATCTGTCTATAAACTATTTTACAAACCTAAAAATAACCACAATAACTTATGCCTTCTCCAATATTCCAAAAGAACTGGGTGGAAATTCACTGACTGAACTATTTATTAGCAGTAAAACTGCCCTAAAAATGGAGATGGACACAGTTCAGAGTCAAATCCCTGCTCTTGTGGAAAGAACATCACAGAAAGTCTGAGTCCTGGAAGGGTCACAATATTCTAGGTCTGCCATCAGCCACAGCCAGGTGACCCTGGCACCTCTAAGTGTCAAGTGTCTTCACCTAGAAAATTATAGCTTAGTCAAAATGATTTCTTCGATGTGAAAAAACAGAAATTATGCTCTCTTCTGCATAACCAACCTTTCAGGCTTCCATCCATCCATCCCTGGCCCATCAGAACTGCGGGTATGGCTGGGCCTTGGGGGCACACCTGTAATCTAGGCTACTGGGATGTAGGCTGACACAGGAGGAGGGTCTCATGTTCAGAGCCTACCTAGGCTAAAAGTCAAGTTCAAGACTAGCCTGCATATTTAGCATGACCCTTGTTTTGTCTCAAAGCAAGAAATGGGGCTGGAGAGATGGCTCCGTGGTTAACAGCACTTGTTACTCTCAAGGTAACAGGGACCAAGTTCACCATGACCCAGTTTTGATTCCCAGCACCCACACTGTGGCTCACAACCACCTGTTAACTCCAGTTCCAGGGGATCTGAGACCCTCTTCTGACCTCTAAGGGCATCAGGCATGCACATGGTAGACATGCATACATGCAGGCCAAACAATCATACACAGAAAATAAAAGAGTAAACTTTAAAAACAACAGCAAAAAAGGAGGCAGGCCCCACAGTACAGAGATGCAGCGCCCCTCCGGCACACACAGACCCTACTTTCCATCCCTAGCATGAGGTGGGGGCGGGGTGGGTACTACAAGACCATCCCCACAGACTAACCCATAACTAGTCTGTGACATCATGCTGTAAATGAAACATGGGACCAACGTTTTGAGATATTACAAAAAAGGTAAATTATGGAATCCAGAGAGAGCTGATTAGAAAATTTCAAATTGGCTTTGCAAGATCTATCATAATGAAAGGAGGACTATAAATTACAGGCAGGTCTGAATGGTTCAACCATCTCTAGTTTTTAATGCAAGGTGCCCTGGAGAATAACTACACGCCTTCAAGTGATTAATTGGGAATAATGTATTCGGGTAGGGAAGGGGAGTGAGGAGAGAGATTCATCTCTCACCAGTGAATTACTCCGCCTGGCTAAGAGCTTCACGTCTTCAGTGGTGACTGTGCTTCTTTTCGCATGTCTGTGGAAAGGGCAGAAAAAAGTTACTAGAACGTTTGGTATTAAAGTTTTGATGAAATAGAAAGTTCATGGTCACACTTCACAGGAACAAGGATGCCTAAGTGGCCCGTCTCATCAGATTCAGACCACCAGGCAGTAACGACACAAAGACGAGCCACGCTCCTAGCCAGGATACCAACTCCACGGAGGACACTGAGGCCTGAGAACCAGTGTGCTGGAGAGCAAAGAAGGGGTGAGAAACCATCTAAGGTCACCCTTTTCGTCACAGTCGTCTGTGGGAACCGTGAGACACAAGACTGCCTCTGCTTACGTGGACATTAGACAGCTGAGTGAAAACATCCACGATGCTGGTTCCTGAGGCTCTTCTGCAGGGCTGAATCACAGACAAACACATGCAGCTCCTCCTAGAACCCACTTCCCTGCAAGCTCTGAACACCCGCCACGCACACGCACACGCACACACACACACACACACACACACACACACACACGGGCCTGGCAGACAAAGAACTGCCTTTAAACTGGTTCTGCCTCCTGCTCAGAGCTTGGCCCGAGGTCCTCAATGTCCTCCTCCAACCCTCACTGGGAAAGATGGGGGCTGCGGAGAGGGCTGCTGCTCGCTCTTCAATTCCTAACGTCTCCCAACTCCAGCTCCAGGAGACCCACTGTCCTCTTCTGGCCTCTGTGGCACCCACACTCATGCTGACAGACACACATGCACACACACACACATCCACATAAACATATATAAAACAGAAGATAGCCTAAGGTAGTAAGCTACACTAGATCACGTACAGACACACATGCATGCATACACACACACACACATCCACATAAATATATATAAAACAGAAGATAACCTACGGTAACGAGCTACACTAGATCACGTATTACTTTGATTATGTCCTTTCACCTTTCTAGCTTCTGTCTAACCTAAGAGCTTCACAAAGCAGAAGGAACGAGAACACTGTGTCCTCAAGAACGAGCTCAGGGGTCAGCCCCACTTAGTCCACACAGAATGTCGGCTCGCTCAGCTGAACATGGAATCGCACGGCAATTACACCCCATTGGATGACCAGTCATTCAACGCCCTGCTAAATGTGTACACTCCACATGTCACCTCCTCTGCATGTCACCAAGACAGCAGTGCTTGGATGAGAACACACTTTAAGATTAGACAAAGGTTCCAGGCCAGCCAAGGCTACAGAGAAACTCTGTCTTGAAGAACCAAAGCAAAACAAGATTTAAAGAGGGTTGAGACCCGGGTTGGCCTCAAACTGGCAATCCTCCTGCCTCTGTCTCCAGAATGCTAAGATTACAGTGCATGAGCCACTGGGCTTGGCTTAAACCTTCTCAGTAGTTGCCAGGCACCTTCAGTCCCAGTACTCAGGGAGACAGAGGCAGATGATCTCTGATTTCGGGGTCAGTCCAGTCCACAGAGGGAGTTCTAGGATAGCCAGAGCTACATAGTGAGGCCCTGTCTCGGAAAAAAAACAAACCAAAAACCAAGGAAAGAAATGAGCATGCTGCCTTTTCACAGAGTGACCGTTCATGGGAGTTTGTGGAAAACGGCATAGTTGACACCCTCTGCTTGTCAGTGTGGTACCTGGTGTGTGTGCCGGATTTTAATTTCTCACCTACGTAGCTGGGGAGCAGGTGTGCTGTACACCTGCCGTTGCCGTCCTATCAGAAACTCCCCCAGGAAGTCCCGACTCCAGTAAACTACTGACGGAAAGGAGGAACAATTGTTACATAGACTGCATGTGTGTGTGTTACATGCATGTGTAGCATATGCATGCAGTGCCCACAGAGGTCACATGAGGGCACCAGATCCTCTGCAACTGCAGTTACAGACGGTTGTGAGCCACTGTGCAGGTGTAAAGAATCGAACATGGGTCCTCTGCAAGAGTGTGAGTGTATGTGTGTGTATGTGTGTGTGTGTGTGTGTGTATGTGTGTGTGTGTGTGTGTGTGTGTGTGGTTTTTTGAGACAAGTTTCTCTGAATAATAGTCCTGGCACTCGCTTTGTAGATTAGGCTGGCCTCGAACTCACAGAGATCTGCCTGCCTCTGCTGGCTAGGATTAAAGGTGTGTGGTACCATGCCTGGCAAGGAAGAATCTTTTTTCCCCCAGAACTGAGGACTGAACCCAGGGCCTTCCTTGCTCTACCACTGAGCTAAATCCCCAACCCCAAATTTTTTTTTAAGACAGCCTTACTGTGGAGTCTGGGTTAACCTGAAACCGGGTATATAGTTCTCATGGAGATCCACCTGCTCTGCCTCCCTTGAAAGCCTGTACCTATACATGGCTGGGATTTGTTTTTTCTTTGAGACAGGCATTTGCTTTTCAGTCCAGGCTGGCCTGGAACTTTGGTCCTTCTGTTGGCCTCCTGTGTAGATATTTCGCAGCAATGATTAGAGTCTGCAGTGAGGATGTGCACGGAGCTGTGAGAGGACACAGACCCCCTTTAAGGGGTGCTCTTTGTCCAGCCAGGCTCAGGGTGTGAGAGCAGACCTGCAGCACTCTGTAGCTCAGCCTTTGAGGAAGACCTTCAGGGCCAGGCTTGGCAAGGGGGGTCTTTGAGATCAGCTCCACTGTATCAGGAAGAGAGGGGCATGGTGACTCAGGCCTGTAGTCCCAACACTTGGGAGGCAGAGGCAGGAGGATTGCTAGTTTTGTGACCTGGGCTATACAGTAAGGCACTATCTCAAACTCATTCTCCCAAACTTGCCTCAAAAAACAAAACCAAAAAACCAACCCCGCCCCCCTACACAAACCACCCTTTAAAATGGGCACTATCACCGGGCAGTGTGGCCCACGAAGGCCTTTGATGCCAGCCCTCAGGCGGCAGAGACAGAGGCACCAGGGCAGGCATCCTTTATGGTGCGGGAAGCCTCTAAAAGTAGGAAAGAAGGTAGGGATGGCTCGGATCTGCAGCTCAGTGGTGGGACACACAACTGCCATGCACAAGGCCTTAGATTCAATCCCCAACATGTCCGACCCCCTGCCAAAACAAACAACCCAGACTATCCAAAAGCTTAGAGTAAATATTTCTATTATCATCCTCGTTATTTATTTTGGCGTGCTGGGGATTTAACCCAAAGCTGTCACATCTTTATGCCAACCATGTATCTGTCACTGAACTACATCCTAACTCCTAGTTCTGGATTTTTAAATTTTATTTTATTTTATGTGTATGTCTTGTATGCAGGTACGTCTCTGTACCACACCTGTGCCTCCTGTCTGAGGAGGTAAGACGAGGGTGTTGGAACCCCTGGAACTGGAGTTGTTAACAGTTGTGAGCCATCGTGTGGGTCTGGAATTGAACTCGGGTCCTCTGCAAGAACAAGCGCTCGTGACCACTGAGTCACCCCTCCACCCCAGCTTCTGGATGGCTTGGTACAGCCTCACTATGTAAGCAGGCCAGTCCTGAACATGCACTCTCCTCCTGCCTTGACATCCCAAGCACCAAGATTACAGGCACGCCCCACCACACAGATCTAAACAGAAATACTTTTAAAAATCTTATTGACTTCCACAGCTAATACAGAAAGGGGAAACGAAGGTGATAAATACTTCATGGGACTTGGGGGTGGGGCCCTGAATGAGCCATCAGCATCCCATAATAGTACCTTATCCCTCTCAGCGAGCTGATGATGCTAAGCAGTTTTTAGGGACTGACAATATACACAGGGAAGGGGAAGATTTAGAGCGCCCCCGGGAACCCGCCGCTTTAATTCATTGAAAATATTCATCCTAGAAACAGAGTGCAGAGGACAAGGTGAGAAGTGTGGCTGGGAAGCTGAGGTGAGCAGAGGCAAAAGAAAAGCTCGGGCTTCAGCCATTCCGACGGCTGCATAAAAGCACTAGTTTCCAATTACCTGAGGTACTAATTGAAGAGACGAACGTAAATCACCTGGAAGAGCTCAGGCTTCTCAGGCTGAGAGCAGACCTCCCCCACTTCCCAGGAAGACTACGTCTTTCTCATAGCAAATCCGGATGAAAGCTCCTGCCTGTCATTCTCTCTACACCTGCAAACGATCAGGGCTGCAGGACTACGCGGCCCTCTCCACAGAGGGGCCGACCCCCGAGAGCCTGAGCTTCCCAGAGCCTGAGCAATCAAACCATCCCCAAGAAACGGTTTTTAAAACAGGCAGCCACACACTGCCGCGTCTCCACACCCTGGAGATGCAATTCAGACCTTTGCCAGTGAGAGCTTGATAACTTGGAGACCTTCAAAGGACTCAGAAATACCAGACAATCTGAGCTGACGTGTTCAGAGCAGATGTTAGATTCTTGCAGCATCGTGATCAGCCACGAGCCCCCAGAAAACAAGGCGTCACAGAACTCCTGAAATACACCACCGGATGGGGGGCAGTGATGTCAATGGACCTCAAATTACACAGCCAGCTTCTCTACCCACCTGGCAAACATTTCAAGGTCTTTGGCAAAATTTTCTGAAAGAGAGGGAAGAAAATAGATTTCAGCTGGCTTATCTCCACCTTCAGAAGAAGCCTTGGCTTCTAGTCAGCACAGAAACTCAGCAATCCCTCAAGACAGGATTTCTCTGTGTAGCACTGAATGTCCTGGAACTCTTGCAGCCAGGGCGGCCTTGAACTCAGAGACCTGCCTGCCTCTGCCTCCCGAGTGCTGGGATAAAAGGCGTGTGGCACATTTGGCACCACCCTCTTTTTAAAATCATGACCCTTCCCTGTCCTTCCCAGCACCCTCCACTCTTCCTACAAGCCTTGTCCTAACTGTGATGGTCCCTTTGGTGGCTAGGGACGTCTTTTAAAATCTGCTTCATGTTATAGCTTGTAAGGACACTAATCTCCTCTCACGTCAAGCAGGTGCCAGTACCACTGGCTCAGCTGTCACACACACTAGGGAAAGCACGGAGTCGCAGAGCACTGAAATGGAAAAGTGTCCAATGTTCCAGCCACCACGGCAGTTTAAACAAGGTGCTAAAGCCGGGCTGTGGTGGGGCACGCCTTTAATCCCAGCACTCGGGAGGCAGAGCCAGGTGGATCTCTGTGAGTTCCAGGCCAGCCTGGGCTACCAAGTGAGTTCCAGGAAAGGCGCAAAGCTACACAGAGAAACCCTGTCTGGAAAAACAAAAAAACAAAAAACAAAAACAAAAAACAAAAAAAAAAAAAAAAACAAGGTGCTAAAGCCTGGTATTGGCACACAGGACAGCCTAACAATCCCTCCCACACAACACCCAGATCTTAACAGCCATGAAGTGATCAGGGAGACTGTGGCCAGGGGTGGTGTGTGGGGTGAGACAGGCCACAGCTCCCACCCGCACTGGCCCCTGGGCAAACCCCACCGAGAAAGGCAGTGGCCTCATACCGCACTGTCGAAAAGTCACCTCCGAGATGGCCGCCACGGTCTGCTTGCTGAACTGCACCTGTTTGTCCAACGCAACTTCCTCGCAAAGACAAGCCGACCGTGTAGTGAACTGCAGCCTTTAGCCTCTGCGGGGAAATCGAGTCATTCAGGGGCTGCAAGCAAGAGCTCGCGGATCCTGAAGAGTAGGACCTAATTTCTGCAGTGCACTCCATCACGGTGAGTGACGCTCAAGTGCACTAGCCAGTTAACGGCACCCTCTGGGGTGTGACTTGGGGGAACATGACTTTCCAGCTAATGGTTATGATTTAGGTCACATAAAGAAATTATGACAGTCAGCAAGGAGAAATGACAGCCGCACTTGCTGAACCTTCAACTACCGTCCGTCCAGTCTCTGCTCATTAAGGGCCATCTGTGGAATACAACGAGAAAGCAGTTTGTGGCCTCAGCCCTCCATGAACAGGTGACAGGACACTACCAGGAAGGGCTGATGACTACCCACGTGACCACCTCAACAGCCTTCCCTCCCTTAGGAATCGCCCCTCCCATTTTTGGCCGTGCTAGGGATCAAGGCAAACACTCCCACTGAGTCACATCCCTAGACCTCAGAAAGCCTTTTAAATACTGAAAAGTCTCTCTGTCCTAGGCAGATGTACCAAGGGGAAAGCTCAGAGCAAGCTAAGCAGCAGCCCTGTGGTCTCTCCACGGCTGTGTGACCGCCTCCCCAATGTCTATCCCTCCTCACAGGGCACCAGCAAAACAAAGTACCATCCACCCACGCCTAGCTTGGGGAATCAATGTATTTATTGGGGACACTTACAGAGCATGGGCGACCCCAAAGTAGCCACAGGACTGTGGAGTCTCACCCCACGACTGCACAGAGTGCCTCCTTCTGTCTCTATCACCCTGAGATCCTGAGGCCAAGGGCAATTAGGGCAGAATTATATGCAGCTGGCTGGGCAGGGCAGGATGGGGTGACAGAGATCGGGTAGAGGTCTAGTGGCCCGATCCCAAACTCGGGGCCTTGTACAAGCCAGGTAAGCACTCTGCTACTGAACTACATCGCTGGGCCTTTTTGTCTCTGTAGTCTCAGCTCTGAGACCAAAGCCTGGCTCTTAGGAGACAGTAAATGCTTACTGATTAAATGGGGTTGTAAAGATGAACTCAAATTTGCCTCTCTGCTCTGATGGTACCTGCAGAGGACCCCAGCGCCCACTCAATCAGCATTCTTGGCATGTAGACGGCATGGAGCAAGGTGGACAGAGTCCTGCCCTTGAGTTTAGAGTCTCATGATTTAGCCTCCAAGGTCTAAAGCATGGAAAAAGGAAGGTGGCCCAGCCCACAGGGGCAGACAAAACTTCTCGGAGCCAGATGTGTTCAGAAAGTTCCATGTCCTGTTCCGAGCCCCCACCTACAACTGAAGAGGACCCTTAGGGTCTTCTCCCTTCTAGGTTGATTCTTTTGATCTCCTAAAGGCTGGGTTTGCTTGCCTAATGCCTAAGCAGACAGAGGGGTTAGGGAACAGGTCCCCAGCTCAGCGGCCCAGCCTCGCCCACTCTGGGCTATCTCTGCAGTTGACCCTCATCTTGCCTACGTAGGGGATACTTGCTGGTGTCTTGGATTCACGTGACGCCACACCTGCCTCAGCTGTCTTCAGATGTCATATAGTGCTGTCCTCCAAACAGAGCAGCTGTGACTACTTGAGAGACCCTCACAATCAGGCCACTTCCAGACATGGTGGTGCACGCCTTTAATCCCAGCACTTGGGAGGCATCAGCAGGTGGATCTCTGTAGTGACTGTCCTCTGACAGCACCATCAAATATAAATAAACAACAACAACAATAAAAACCCCAGTCCCTGCTCCCCCATTCCACCTTGGCCTTAGCAGACTCTTCAAAACTGTCAGTGTCACAAACAAAACCAAAGTGAAGACCCAGGAGACAAGAGTAACCCAACCCTTGATTTGATCCTAGACGCAGGAGAAAACACAACTAAATCTTCAGGACAAATGGAGACATTTGACTACAGACTGTCCATCCGACAATGGAATTCCATTCAAGTTAGACTTCCGAGCTGTTTGTAACCCCAGCATTTGGGAGGTGGAGGCAGAAGATCAGAAGTTCAAGGCCAGCATGAGGAATGGGAGACCCAGGCTCCAAACAACTAAACAAACTTCTGAAATGTGATAAACTACTGGGAAGATATAAAAAAGAACATCCTTCCCTGCCTGCAGGAGATGCGCGCTGAAATATGCCACCCTGGACTTGACTTTGTCATCTCATCTGATTTTTATTTTAATTTTTAGACAGGTTCCCCCTGTAACACTGCTAGCCTGGAACTCAGAGATCAGCCTGCCTCCGCTTCCCCAGAGCTAGGATCACAGACGTGCGCCACCATGCCTGGCTTCATCTGAACCTAGCGCCTCCCGCAGGCTAAAATGGCTGTCTGCTGATCTCTATGTAGGGTCAGGGCTTTAACACTTAAGCAGCAGCCCAACTACCTGAGAGCAGAGCTTGCTACAAGAGAACAAAGCAAAATGTCAACAAGAGAAAACAACGGCGGGCACTTGAGTGTCCACGGCTAGCTTTGTGCCTTTCCTGGAACTCACCCTGTAGCCCAGGTTAGCCTCGAACTCAGAGATCCGCCTGCCTCTGCCTCCCGAGGGTGGGGTTAAAGGCGTGGGCACAGCAGACAGCTGCTGGACCCAGCCTTAGCTCACCACCATCTCGAGCTGAGACGCCACCTGGGTCTCGGTCTTCAGCTCCCTGCGGCTCTGACTCATGAAAACAACTGAACATCGGCTCTGACGCCACCCTGAGCGGAAATTATTTCTATCCCAACTTTGCAAAGGAGAAAACGCCCTGCCCTCTCTTGCGTCCTCTCTAGGCACCTAACTGATCTGAAACTCATAATCCTCCTGCCTCAGCTTCTGAATCAGCCCCAGTCCCTCTCTGTGGTGTTGGCTCTCTCCCCTCACCCCGCCCCACCCCGGGAACTCGCCGTCCTGCCCTTGCTGGGACCCCGACTATTTCTTACCTGCCGGTGAGAGAACCGCTGCTCCTGCTCGGCCTCCACCTCCTCCTCCATCGCGGCGGACGCCCACGGCAGGCGGCCCGCTGCCGAGTCAGACTTTCCCGCCCTACCTCCGCGACGGGCCGCGCAGAGGGTCAAAGAGCGAAGCGCCTCCTCCCTGCCCGCGTGCGCCCCCTGGCGGCGGCGTGCGGAAGGGATTTGCAGGAGTTGGTGTGACCCCATGGCCGCACCTTAGCCGCTGTCTCAAGCCTGTCGCTTCCTGGACCATCTGTAAGAACATGCATGAGATAGTTCAGTGGTTAGCAGTAGTTGAGAGCACCTGCTGCTTTATCGGGGATCCAGCACCCGCATCAAGTGGCTCACAGAGCACCTGTAATCCCACCTCTAGGGGATACAATGTCCTCCTTTGGTCTCTATGGGTACCTGCATGCACACGCACATAATACACACATGCATATACATAAATAATAAAATTTTTAAAAAGAATATGAGGGCTGGAGAGATGGCTCAGTGGTTAAGAGCACTGACTGTTCTTCCAGAGGTCCTGAGTTCAATGCCCAGCAACCACATGGTAGCTCACAACCATCTGTAATGAGATCTGGTGCCCTCTTCTGGCCTGCAGGTATACATGCAGGCAGAACACTGTATACATAATAAATAAATAAGTCTTTAAAAAATAAAAAATAAATAAATAAAAAATAAAAAAATATGTATGTGCTGTGTGTGGTGGTGCATCTCTTTAATGCACTTGGTAGTCAAAGACACATGGATCTCTATGAGTTCAAGACCGGCCAGGGCTACACAACAGGTTCTGTCTCAAACTAAAAAACAAAACAAAAAATCCAAGCATGTATAGCCCACAATTAACAAATGATAAAATACTGGGCCAGCAAGATGGTTTGGTTGGTAAAAGCGCCTGCCGCTGAAATCTGGTGCCCTAGGTTGGATCCCCAGAGCCCAAGGAGAAGGAGAACTGTCCTCTGGCCTCCACTGTGTGCTCACACTCACACACACCATACACACCACAGCTAATTAATATAAATTATTGAACGCTGTGCTTTCTATGGTGAACTCTATACACGTGCAACCTCAGGATGCTTGGCAAAGAGCCATGGATTCCTATAGTTCTTCCACCAACAACAGCGACGAAATCAGAGACCATAGCCCAAAGCCATCCATTCAGAGTGGATGGTTCCCATTGCCAGGGATAAGGGAGTGAGGCTAGCATGAAGGCTGGTTGAGTCTCCCTTATGCTGAAATATACAATGAGATGGGTAGTGAGATGACTCAGCAATCAATAACACTTGCTGCTCTTGCAAGGGGTTTGGTTTGCAGCACCCACGTGGTGGTTCATGCCTGTGATTACTGTTTCAAGGGATTCAACACCCTCTTCTGGCTTCCAAGGGTACCAGGCACACACACGGTGTACAAACATGCACATAGGCAAAACACATATACCTATAAAATAAAAATAAACCAATCTCTAAAAAGTAAGAGTCAGCGGTAGAGCTCTTGCCTGGCATGCTTGGGTCCCAGGTTTGATTCCCACCCCTCGAGGGTGGAGACATGAAGCCAGGGTGGATCTTCCTTCCTTCCTCCTTCCCGACTTCATTCCTTCAGGTCTCCATTCATATCTCAGTTCCAAGAACAAAAGACTCCTTTGCTGCTTCAAGTATTCAACGCTTGGAGAGTAGCTCTCACTTTTTGTGCTGGTCGCAGGGAAACAGACAGACGGTGCCCTCTGGAGTCTCCCTGTGTGGTGAGCATCATCACCTCCACTGTTGAAACCTGGCTGACAGCATCTGCTCTTTGCATGGTGGCAGATCCCCATCACCGTCTGCTTCAGGGTCCAGCTGAAGTCACTGAAGTCAGGATTGGATGGGGATGCTGCACAGCCACCCATGTGCCACACAGGCACCACAAACATCAGGAGCACGGGCAGAAGCAGACGGCAGCAATGCTATCTAGGGGTGTAGGAATGAGTTCATTTTTGCCACCAGTTAAAGAGTTAATAGGTGCCAGGTGGTGGTAGCGCATGCCTTTAATCCAAGCACTTGGGAGGCAGAAGCAGGCTGATCTCTGGGTTTAAGGCCAGCCTGGGCTACAGAGTGAGTTCCAGGACAGTCAGGACTACACAGAGCAACCCTGTCTTGAGGGAGGGGGAGAATTAAAAGGTAAAACCATGAGGTGATATTTTGTTTGTGATCTAACAAAGCTTGCCTCCAGTTCAGAGTGTGGAGCTAGCCACTACCAGGCAGTGGTGGCACACACCTTTTATCCCAGCACTCGGGAGGCAGAGGCAGACCCATCTCTGTGAGTTCAAGACCATCCTGGGCTATACAAGATTGATCCATCCTAAAAGAGAAACAGAGCCAGGCAGTGGTGGCACACACCCTTGATCCCAGCCCTTGGCATCTCACGCCTTTAATGCCAGCACTAGAGAGGTGGAGACAGGAAGTGATCTGGCTGGACAGAGAGAGGAATATAAGGAGGGAGGAGGGGGCAGCTCAGGCCCTTTCAGCCTGAGGATTTGTAGAGGTGAGAACTAGTGGCTGCTGCTCTGCTTCTCTGATCTGTCAGCTTTCACCCTGATTTGACTCTGGGTTTTTATTATTAAGACCAATTAGGATTTGCGCTAGAATGCCAGTGGAATCCCAGCACTTGGGAGGCAGAGACGGGCAGATCTCTCTGAATTCCAGGCCAGCGGGTCTACAGAGTGAGCTCTAGGGCAGCCAGCTCTACATAATGAGACTCTGTCTAAAAAAGAAAAAAGGCAGACAGACAGAAAGAAAGGAAGGAAGAAAAAGAAGTCTTGGAGAGTCCTGAGTCCTGGTAGAGAAGTCAAAAGATACCAAGGAAATCAGGTTCCCTCTTAGGGTTCTCTCCACCCCCCCTTTCTCTTTCAAGACAGGGTCTCACTATGTATTCCTGGCTATCCTTGAATTCACTCTGTAGCCCAGGCTGGCCTCGAACTCTCAGTTCGAGGCCTGCCTCTGCCTCCCGAGTGCTGGGATTAAAGGTGTGCGCCATGACTTCCAGCTGGGTTCTTTTCTTCCTTTCTTTCTTAACACTTTATTTAACTTTATTTTATGTGCATTGGTGTGAGGGTGTCAGATCACCTGGAACTGGAGTTACACAGTTGTGAGCTGCCATGTGGGTGCTGGGAATTGAACCTGGGTCCTCTGAAGAGCAGCCAGTGCCGTGGAAATAATCCTTCTGTACACGGTGATTATGTATTGCTCTCATTGATTAATAAAAAAAAGCTGATAGGCCTATAGCAAGGCAGAATAAGGCTAGGCAGGAAAGCCACACTAACAGTGCTCCAGGAAAGAAGGGAGGCGTTAGAGAGACACCAGCCAGCCTCCCAGGAAGCAAGACACGCTAGAGGACAGGCAAAGCCCGAGCCACGTGCTAATACACAGAGTAATAGAAATAGTTAACTTAAATGTAAGAGCCAGTTAGTAATGCGCCTGAGCTATTTATTGGCTGAGCATTTATAATTAAACTTCTCTGTGTTTATTTGGGACAGGGCAGTTGGAACAGGAAAACCCTGCCTACAAGCCAGTGCTCTTAACCACTGAGCCCTCTCTCCAGCCCCAAGTTCTTGTTTCTTAATTTAAACAAATTTAGCCAGGCAGTGGTTTCGTACACCTTTAATCCCAGCACTTGGGAGGCAGAGGCAGGCGGATCTCTGGGAATTTGAGGCCAGCCTGGACTACAGAGTAAGTTCCAGGACAGTCAGGGCAACCCTCTCTCTAAAAAAATAAAATAAAAACAGACACAAACAGGAACTTGAGGATGATGTATTAGTGTTTAAAAGGGAAACCGAGGACAGGCAAGCTGTAAACCTCATAGAAAGAGAATGGTAACAGTTCCCTGTGGAGTCAGCCACGTGGCCTCAGCCTGCCATGCTACACTAACCCCATGCTAATGCCATGTGGGAGAAGACCACTGACGAGCTTTTTTGTTCATGTATACAGGCTGTTTCACCCTAAAGGTGGGGTGTTGTGGGAGATTTGTCACACTGACACTCTAAGACTGCCAATAAAGTTTACCTTGAATCAGAGTGCAGAGTTGGCAATTGGCTGACTGAAATTAGCCATAGAGATTTTGGAGAACCCGGATAGGGAAGGGCATAGAGAGATACATAGCCTTTTTGATCTGGGAAAAGGGAGAGTTAGGGTCAGCTGATCATACTTCAGCTGCTCTTTGGAGCTATCAAGTTTTTTTTTTTTTTTTACCCCAGTATCTGACTCCAGATATTTTATTATTTTATTACTATTAGAATAACTTAGATAAATGAATAAATGGGGTTCAAGGGATCAGCATTGGATGTGATAAAGACAAGGTTTTTATAACTCAGGGCAGGTGGTTTCCAAAAGGAGGATTTGGCAGACAAGTTAGGCAGGGTTATAGGAACAGAATGTAAGCCTAACAAGCAGTCATAACGACCTCCCGAAACAAAGACATGACCTCAAGGTGGCCGAAACAAGGCGGTCAAACGATCAGAAACAAAGGTAAGGTTGCAAGATGGTCCTAACAACTTTTTGAAACACAGACGAGGTTGTCATTCCTGGGACAGGCCACAGGAGGGGCACAGCCCAGTCCTTGAGAAACAGGTTTACTCATACACAAGAATGGACCCGGTGTGTCTTTACTACAGGGAGTGAGCACTGGAAAAAGAGCAGGAAAGCCTGAAGCACCAGTTCAGCCCTGGCCAGCACAGAAAGAAAGACAGAAGGAACAGTTCCCTGTGAGGACTCAGAAAGGGGACCGGCCACAACCCCGTGGTCGCTGTAGGGATGGCACTAGGGGGCTCCTGGACAGGAAAAGCTCATAGTCTTAAGGTGAAGTCACCTCCTCTGGTGTCCCAGGTCCCTGAACCATCCCACTGGGTAGCCCCTCCTGAGGGAGGAGAAGGGTTTGTCTCCACCTAGAGGAAGATTCCATTCTTTACAGCAGTAAGACCACAAGTCAGTGAGTTTTGATTACTCTTGTTTTTGTTTTTGTTTTTGTCCTCCGAAGGCCTTAATCAACCCAGCCTCCCCAGTTTTCACAGCAGGGTCTCCTAGGTGAAAACCATCTGTGTTAGCCAGGATGGTGGTGAACACCGTAGGCTGAGGCAGGAGAACAGCAAGCTCAAGGCCTGCCTGGGTTACTGAGCAAAACTGTCTCAAACTGGCCCACACCAGAGCCAGGCCGATCTCTGAGAGTTCTAGGTGAGCCTGGTCTACAGAGCAAGTTCCAGGACAGCCAAAGTTACACAGAGAAACCCTGTCTTGGGGGGAAAAAAAGGAAGCAAAATTGTCAAAACACTTACTTCTCAGTACATCCCCACTCTTTGTTCCCCACATGCTGTCTGGTGTTGAAGTGGACAATTCCCAGGGTAAGGAACAGCACTGTGGTGACCTGTGGAGTCTGAGAACGGGCTGGGTCTGAGGCAGCATATTGCAGGATGGTGGTGTACTTCGAAACGATTTCTAACTGATGGCGCAGGAGCCTAGATTGGCCACTAGATGTCACCATTGTCCCATTGTGATCCAGGTCAGGAATGCCTGGCTGGAATATTGTCGTCAGCACTGAGTGGGGCCTTGCCACCCCCTCAGACCCCAGGTGCTCACTTCCTCTCATTGGCCGGTGTGAGCCTCACTTCACGAGTAGAAACGGTTACAAGTGCAAACGAATTCTTCATGGGATCAAACTGCTTGGAAGTGGTAGAGGCTGGATTTGATACCACAGATGAGCTGTGTCCACACTCCAGCCCCCTGCTCACTTCCCATCATCCTCAGCACAAGTAAGACATGCATTAAACAGGAACAAGCGGCGATGTGGCACCCACACAAGCCAGGTGGATCTCTGTGAGTTCGAGGCCAGCCTGGGCTACCAAGTGAGTTCTAAGAAAAGGCACAAAGCTACACAGAGAAACTCTGTCTCAAAAACCAAAAAAAAAAAAAATAAATAAATAAAGAAAAAAAAAATAAACAGGACACCACAAATATCAGCTCAGTAGCACCTCTTACTGGTTTTCCCTTAAACTGAAGTGTAAAGTACGGTTTTGGAAAGCAGTCTCCACTAATGACTAACAAACAGGTCAGAATTTCCTGCTTCTCTCACCCCTGGGAAATGGCACTCGCCAGGCACATAGTAGGTGTGTAGCTAATGTGACAGAGACGGAGGGGGATCTGGTTTGTATGTAGGAGAGGTAAGACAGTCTCATTGGCTGGACCTTGGCATCAGGTGGCGAGGTTCAAGTTCCGCTGGTGGTTGAACGCTTAACCTCTTGTGATTCCTCTAGCAGTTGGAGATGATGGCACCGAGTCCAGAGAGAGCGGAGGAGTAAGAAGTCCGCTAATATGTGGAGCCCGTACGCTTGACACATGCTGTCTTAGGTACGTGCCCTGCGTAGGCCCTCAGAAAACTCCATGCAAGGCGCAGGTCTCCCATCTCTGCGACACAGCAAAACTTCCTCTCCAGAAGAGGTGTGAGTGGCAAGTGATAGCTTCTGAAGACTGCAGGATGTGTGCTAGCGACAGGCGCTTCTGGTCCCAAGAGGATCTGCTTATTACCTCCCTCTCCCCATCTCCCGCTCCGTTGTTTTTTGAGACGGGGTTGTCGCATGCACCTCGAACTGGCTCTATAGCTCAGGGTGACGGTAAACTTTTTTTTAAGATTTCCTTTCTTTTATGTGTATGGGTGTTTGGCCTGCATGTGTGTGTTCTGTCTGTGTGCCTGGTGCCCTTCAAGGTCAGAAAAGGGCACTGGATGCTCTGGGCTTCACACATAGCTTTTAATCCCAGCGTTTGGGAGGCATACTGGCAGATCTCTGCAGGTTCAAGGACAGCCTGGTTCACACAGAGTTCCAGACAAGCCAGGAGCTACATAGTAGTAAAACTTAAAAAAAAAAAGGCCTTGGGAGGGTAATGCCTGGTATTATAAATGTGATTTAAAAAGAAGACAAGCCCAGGAGGTCACAGGCTCTGGGGGAAAACCGACCTCTGTAGTTTTACTAAATAAACATGTTGGTAAACTGTCTTCTGAGTATTCATGTGCACACCCATGAACTGTGCTGCTCTCAGCCTTGACCAGAGAAGCTTCTTCTGCAGTGGGCAGCAGTTAATACAGACCCCTGACAGTGCTTCTGTAAACCTGGCATGGGCCATACATCTGTAATCCCAACACTCAGAAGTAAAGGCAGGAAGATAACAAGTTCAAAGCCATCCTCAGCTGCAGTGTGAATATGAGGCCAGCCTGGAACACGGGAGATTGTCACACAAACAACAAAGCAGCTTCCAGCTCAGCCTATTAGTACATGCTTATCATCCTAGCACGTGGGAAGCCAAGGCAGAAGGATCAAGAGTTCTAAGCTAGCCTGAGCTACATAGAAAGACTGAAAACAAAACAAAACAAAACAAACAAACAAAAAAACCAATCCCCAAACCCTTCCCCTCCCTGCCCCGTCTTTCTTTTCTGGCTTGTATTGCAGGTGTCCCCTGGCCTTGTGCGTGGTGGGCAAGCACTCTACCTACATGGAGGAAGGGAAGGGTCTGAGTCTTAAACTCTCTATCTTCCAGCTCCCACACGCTGCAGTGTGTCATCATGCCCAGCCCACTACACACACTATGTGAGGTCAGAGGTTAACTTCCAGGAGTTGGGCCAGAGACTGAACTCGGGTGGTCAGGCGTGGCCTCTCCCTGCTGAGCCATCCTGCTGCTTCCTTGTTAGTGCTGGAGCCAGAGCACAGGGCTTCACTCATGCCAAGCAAGTGTTGTAATCACTGCTAGCAAGAGATAGGGCGGGATTAGAACCCATGTAAAAAAAGCAAAGATCATTAGGTGCCAGGCATGTGCTTGAAATCTCAGTCTGGGGAGGGAGACAGAGGCGGGTGAATCCCTGGGGCTCACTGGCCAGACAGCCTAGCTGAATTGGGCGAGCCTTGGGTCACAGTGAGAGAGACCTCATGTCAAAAAAACAACAGGCGTCCACATGCACATGAACACACTGCAACGCGCTTGGGTCCATGAGGAAAACGCTGTCAGGACGGCTCTGAATCTAAACTCTTAACTACTTGGCCTGGATGACATTGCACATTAGTCCCCGGGCAGTTTTGCTTCTTGGTTTGTGTTCATGCACAGCTATGCCCAGAAGCATGGACACCAACTGAGAGCTTGTTGGAAATGCAGAATGCGGGGCTCCACCCCAACCAGCACTTTGTGACACTTTCTAGGGGGGCATCGTGCTGGCGGCAGAGTGTGAGCAGCTCTAGTCTGTCCTTAAGTGGTACACATACAGTGCTATGCACAGGACACTGGCTAGAGTCCTTCTGAACATCTATCACAGTGTTCCCACCAACACAAGGCAGGCCATCTTCCACGGCAGCTGCGTGTGCAGGACCAACTGCTACTGTTCTCACTGGAGATCGTCTGTGAGCAAACAGACCATGAGCACGACACGACTTCCCCAGGGACACAGCCAGTAGGAATGGGGCTGGGTTAGAGACCCCATCCTACCTTCCCCAGCTTCTCCAAGGATGAACTAGGAAGGGCTGCGTTGAGCTTCCCGGCTCCTGGTCTTAGGCTTTCATCCTCATTTCTCCTCAGGATTTGCTCTATTCTCCAGGCATCCACCTGTCTCTCAGGAGTGCCTCTCACAGTCCTTAGTCTGTAAGTGGGGTCTGGAGGGGCAGGTGGGCCTGGCCCTCACATCTAGGAAGAGGGGTAGGGATGCACCCTGTACTCCAGGAGGCCTGAGGCAGGAGGATTGATGAAAAGCTGCTTTCCCACATAGCTCTGTCTGCCTGTCCTGCATCCTGAGACTGAACCAGAGCCGGATGGGACTTGCCAGCTGTCCAAACAGGCCTTGTTTGCTCTGCTCTCAGGCCCTCGTGGGACTGACTCTAAGTCAGTCCAGAAAAGTCACCACGGCGTGGAGCTCACTGCTGGCTCACCACAGTCCGACGGCCCGGGCCAGGCCAGGCTATCAGCAAACAAGACAAATGGAAAGTCTGGTTCAGGAGATGAGGGCACTAGAAATCCACGGCAGGCCAGGGTGGGACCCAGACAGATCTGGTGCAGAAGAGGACACAAAGAGGACCAAGCCAGTCTAAAAAGTTTATTACCAGTGTGTGATGGGGTAGACGTTACATGAACATCCAATCCAGGCACCTACTGTGCCCAATAAGACAAGACAACACGAGAGCCCTGTCCCCCTACTCCTTGGTGCCTCCTCACCTCCCTCCAGACTTCATCGTTACCCTCAACTTAAGGTGTCCTGTGTTATTTGAAGTCTTCAAAAAGAGAAAACAAAACAAAACAGAGTCAAAATGAATAAGGCTAAAGGAAAAGCAATCAATTCCCATACAGTGAACTCAGTGCAGACCTCTGGCAATGGAATGGCGGCTGTTACGTCCAGGCATGCCCAGAAACCGGCGGAAGTAACTACAGCCGTTATGAGTGGAGGACAACAGAACCCATACATGATCCACAGTTCAGGCTGTACAATCCACACATCCATCCCCTGTGACCCACATGGCCCAGCTCAGTCAGCGAGCGGTCACGCAGTGGCGCACAAGGTCGGTTCCTGGGCAATGCAAAAGGTCGAGGTGGAGCACATGGTGTCAGAACTACCAGACAACAGACCTTGGTGACTTCTTCAGCAATCACAGCCAACACTTGGCTAAAAGATCTGAGCAGGAACTAGGGCAAAGAGGAGTGCTGTGTGCCACAGGACTGTCCTGTTGGTGGGAGGGAGGGCGAAGCTACAGTCCTGCTAGGCGTTGTACGCAGAGGATGACACACTGCCACCGTGGCCTGTCCAGTTGGTATGGATAAATTCTCCTGGTTTGTCTAAGAGTTCATAGGTGTGAGCCCCAAAGTAATCCCGCTGAGCCTAGGAAAGGGATGCAGTTGGTTGGTTAGGGTGATACGTAGGCACACGACCCTCGGGAACCACCCGCTCCCAAGCTCACCTGGATGAGGTTGGCTGGCAGCACCTCATGTCTGTAACCATCATAGAAGGAGAGGGCAGTAGTGAAGCAGGGCATAGGAATGCCTGCCTGTACCCCAGTGCTGACCACCCGCCGCCAGGAGTCCTGAGCACAGAGAGCAGAAGGTCAGTGGCTGGGTCTGCCCGAGACACTGAAGTTCCAGTCTGCACAGCAGACTCCATAGGCTTCAATGCTGCTAATGAAACCCAGAGGGCCCAGCACCACCCACTGCCAACCACATACCTGGCAGTTGTCAACTGCTGACTTAAAGAAGTCATCTAGCAGCAGGTTCTGAAGTGCTGGGTTTCGTTCAAATGCATCTTTAATTTTTCCCAGGAATACACTGAAATAGTTTGCAAGAAATCAATCTTAAAACAGCAGCAGACTGAACGTCTGGAAATAATAAGCACTGCACACTCTACAGAGATGCAAAGTCACACTTCTCATACCCACCCCACCCCTCAGAGCTAGCAGAATAACATTTGGAAGTACAGAGGAGCCAACGAGGTGACTCAGCAGGGAAAGGTATTTGACCATCTGAATTCATTTCTGGACCCACATGGTGGTCTTTTGATCTCTATACACAACTGTGGTTCATGTGCACGACTCTGCAAATGCATGAAGTGTGTGTGTGTCTGTGTACCAGGTGCATAAAGTGGCCAGTGAGGCCAGAAGAGGGCACTGTACCCCTTGGGATTAGAGTCACAGAGGTTGTAAACCACTATGTGTGTGCTGGGAATTGAACCTGGATCCTCTGGAAGAAAAGCCAGTGCTCTTAACTGCTGAGCCATCTCTCCAGCCCCATAAGAAATATTTAAAAGAAAATAACATTTATTTTATTTTATTTTTTTAGTACAGAGAGTGAGGTGGAGACAGAAGGATCATAGCTCAAGGCCAGCCTGTGCTAAGTGAGAACCCCTATCAAAGAAAAAAGGAGTGGGCCCCAGGAGACAAGTCCAAGGCCAGGATACTCCTCACAGAGCTACTTGCAGGATGTGGTATAGACAATCCAGTTGGAGAGACTGGGTTGTCCCTCAAGTGTGGACAGGGGATGGGTTCAGTCAAAATGTGTGGGTGCTCAGGCCCCTCCTAAGACAGCCTAGTATTCAATGGGCCAGTGACACGGCTCAGTGGGTAAAGGGGTTACTACCAGCCCTAGAGCCCCCCAGGTACCACAAGGTAGAAGGGAAGTCCTGAGGGTGAGTGCAGATATCGTAACGGGCAGCACAGCAATGACCATAAGGCCTGACCTGCAATGGCAGCACCGTGAAGTGACTTTATGGTGGCATGACTCTTGTGGACCTTTGACACTGGCTGTCAGTGGTGTTTCCAGGGATGGAATAGATAAGAAGAAGCAGAAAACGCTCAAACAAAGGGAAGAAAGGCTACACTGGACCACAGCAAGATGGCATCTCAGCTCATAAACCAATGTGCAGACCTAGAACCCCTTGCAGGAACAGCCAGGTGCCCGAGGAAGAACACTGATAAACTACCTAAGCGTTTTACTGTTAGCCTGTCTCCAGGCCTTCCTCAGCGAGACCCACAGCCTTTCACAAGGGGACTACACTGGCGGCCGGGGAGAACAGGCTTTGCTGAGGCTACTGATTACAGTTCTGAACTGACATTAATTCTGGGAGATCCCAAGAAGCATTGTGGCCCTCCAGCTAACGTGGGGGTTTGTGGAGGTCAGGAGACTATCGGAGTTTTGGCTAAAGCCAGACTAACAGTAGGTCCAGTGAGTCCCTGAACTCAATCCTGTGAATTTCCCCAGGCCCAGAATGTATAACTGGGATAGATATACTTAGAAGTTGGCAGAATTCCTACAAGTTTTGCTGACCTCCATGTGCCTGGCACCTGTAGTGCCTCCCACAGAGAAATAACTGTTATTTCAAATTACCTACACAAACAGTGTCTATTTTAAATCATCTCTAGCTGGCTTATAATGTAAATGTTACATAAAGCAGCTTCACTGTCCTGCCTAGGGAACAGTGCTAAGAAAATAGTCTCTAAATGTTCAGAACCCTTTTTTGGTGCTGGTGGCAGAGCCCAGGGCCTAGCAAGTGCTGTATACATTTTGTTTATTTGTCTTTTGAGAAGGGTTTTTCTACATAGCCATAACTGTACTAGAACTATGTAGCTCAGGCTGGCCTTGAACTAAGAAATTCACCCGTCTCTACCATGGGAGTGCTCGGACTACAGGTGTGCCCCCACGCCCCACTCATTTTTTCCCCCAAACACTTTTGAACTACAATTGTTTTAAGGTGTGGAGGCCGACAGCAAAGGGGTCTACATGAGACAAAAGTGAGCTGTGCCAATGTTACCCACGCTGTTGCCAGTGTTCAGTGACAGGACGGCTGCTCCCAGCCACAGGAAATGCAAGCACTGTCTAGGCCCTGTGCCAGCAGCCCTGAGTTCTCCTCTCCTTACCTTCTGATGATGCAGCCCCCTCTCCACATGAGGGCAATGGCTCCATAATTGAGGGTCCAGCCAAACTCAGTGGCTGCCTGTCTGAGCAGCATAAAGCCTTGAGCATAGGAGATGATCTTGGAAGCATAGAGGGCCTAGAAGGCAACACCAGGCTTCAGAGCTGCAGTTAGTGGTACAGCCACCCCCACCTCCACTCTCCCTCAGAGGAGACCCCAGAGAGGGGGACAACACAGGGAAGGCTGGAAATGAGAACAGCTTTCCCTGGACCAAAGCCCAAAGCTAGGGGCTGCCCACCTTTCGAATGTCCTCCAGGAATGACTCCTTACTGCCTTCCAGCTGGACCTGCTGGGGGCCCTTCAGCGTTTTGCTGGCTTGAACTCGCTCCTCCTTCAGAGAGGACAAGCACCGAGCGAAGACGGCTTCTCCTATGTGGGGAAGAGAGAGCCAGTCAGAGATCCAACACCTGAAACCAGAGAAAAGGGGTTTGCACAGCCAGAGCAGGGGTGAGAGACAGAGCTAACACGCACCAAGGGACCAGAGATCCTTTTTTCGTTTGTTTTTTGAGACAGGGTTTCTCTGTGTAACAAACAGTCCTGAAACTCACTTTGTAGACCAGGCTGGCCTTGAACTCACTGAGATCCACCTGCCTCTGCCTCCCAAGTGCTGGGATTAAAGGTGTGTGCCACCACCTGGCATCAGTCAGAGATCCTTAAGACCAACCCCTGAAACCTGAGGAAAGGGGTGTGAGCAAGGATGAGAGAGCTCCAACCTCCACCAAGAGCTGGGTGCTTTAGCCCAAATGTAACCTGGGTTAGGAGCTCTGAAGAGTCAATTCCACAACTAAACCCTTAAGTTAGCCTCCTAACATGAATGCATTCAACCATAAGACCAACCTGAAACTCAAGGGAAGTTTTAAGGTGAAGTAGAGGTAAGGCAATAATTACAAATAGTTACTCAATATTAACCCAAGAGCAAAATTCCAGTTTCTATTTTGGAAGAAAGTAATTTTGTTGTGAGACAGAATTTCACAAAGTACAAGCTACCTCAAACTTACTATGTGGCAGAGGATGGCCTTGATCCCCTGGTCCTCCTGGCTCTACCTCCCAACTGCTGGGATTACAGATGTGTACCATACCTGATTTGAAAAAAAAATTTTTTTCCCCAAGACAGAGTTGTTTGTTTGTTTGTTTTTTTTAATGTAGCCTTGGCTGTCCTGGAACTAGCTCTGTAGACCAGGCTGGCCTCAAACTCACAGAGATCTGCCTCCTGAGATCTGCTGGGATTAAAGGTGTGCACCACCACTGCCTGGCCACTGGAGAAAATAAATTTTTAAGTGTGACTCAAAGATACATGCCTGGGTGGTGGTGGCGCATACCTTTAATCCCAGTACTTGGGAGGCAGAGGCAGACAGATTTATGGTCTGTAGAGTAAGTTCTAGGACAACCAGGGTTGTTGCATAGTGAAACCCTGTCTCAAAACCACTCCCTCCCTGAAAAAAAAAGTTGATTTATTTTTTGAGTGTTTGTTTTTTTGAAGCAGGGTCTCTCTTAGTCCTGGCTGTTCTGGAGCTCATTATGTAGAACATGCTGGCCTTGAATTCACCACCACCACGCCCAGCTTTAAAAAATGATTTTTAATTTATTATTTCTATGTGTATGGATGTTTTGCCTTCATGTGTCTGTGTACCACCTGCATGCAGTACCCTCAGAGGCCAGAAGAAGGCATAAGATCCTTTGGAACTGGAGTTCCAGACCACCACTAACAACCATGTGGGTGCTGGGAACCAAACCCAGATCCTAGGCAAGAGCAACAAGTGATCTTAATTCCTAGGCTATCTCACTAGCCCCAGGCTTAGTTTTTTTTTTAAAACTTTTGTAAGATTGTTAAGTGTGTGTGTGTGTGTGTGTGTGTGTGTACATGCATGCAAGTGCCCTCAGAGGCCAGGAGTCAGATGTCCCTGGCACTGGAGTTACAATGGGTTGGATCAATTGGATGTGGGTGTCGGGAAGCCAATCACTGAAAGGGAAGGATGTGCTCTTAACTGCTGTGCCATCTCTCCACCCCCAGCTGTTTTCAATATCCACAACCACTGGTTTCACAATATCCTTCAATACAATACATTAAGACATTTAATGCTTTCACAAACCACCCTTGTGACAGGCCAGTTGCTCAATTTATTTCAGATGAATCAATTTTCTTTTCCTCCAAACAAAATGGGTCGAATCTCTGGGACTAACAACTAACATGGCACTTTTGGGGAAGGGGTACTAGCCACCACTAGACAACAAGGCAAGAAGGAGATGTCTTCTTGCTCTTACCCAACCCTTTCCTTCCCTGTAGCATAACTGACATTTGTGCAACAGCAGGTGTGGCAAACCCTCCCAGTCATATAGCAAGCTGGCCTGAGACTGTGTCCTTCCTCTTTTCATTAGGTAGGAAAGGACCACATTCAGCCAGCTTGGTGGGAGGGAGCCCAGTCTAGAACTGAGGACAGTAATACTGTTAATGTAGCCGAGTCAGTGGTGGGTAGATGCTCGCTGCACACAGCACCACTGGGACTGGCCACAATGCAGCCAACTTCCTCTTACTTGTGCAGGACACACACGGACACACACACACCCCTCTGCCCTGCCCCAAATGTCTAACACAGGGTGAGGCATGACTAATCAGAAAATAAAGGAGGAGAAGGAGGGAGAGACAGCTGTAACTGGAAAAGTAAACATAAAATGCCCGCGTTATTACAGAAGAACCATTCCACCAGGAGCAAAGATTTCTGTCAGCACCTGGCTCACTCTTTCCAATCTTGGCAGAGGGCATTCTATTCTATCCTTTAAGAAAAGACAGAGTTGGTACAGTGCTTGTCATACAGGTCCCCATCACCTGTGTAAAAAAGCCAAGAGGTGGCCACACATGACTATGATCATAGCCCAGGAGGGTCAGAGACCAGTGGTCCCGATAGCCAGCTGGCCAGCTACTCTAGCCAATCAGTGAGGTCCAGGTTCAATGGAGAGACTCTGTTTCAAAAATAAATAAGTAAATAAAGGTAAAGAGTGACTGAGGAAGACAGTGGATGCTGACCTCTGGCCTCCACATCTGTATGCATGGGGATGTCCACCCACACATACACACACATGAACACACATGCACACCACTTACATGCATGCCCAGGATGATCTCGAGCTCCTAGGTTCAAATGATTTTCCTGTCATAGCTTCCTGAGTAACTATGGTGACAGGAGCAGACTGTGCCTGGCATATTATTCCTTTTTTATTACATTATTTCTCGCTCTCCCTCTTCTTCTCTCTCTCTGTAGACATGTGAATGCTATGGCATTCATATGGAGGTCAGAAGACAACTTGCAGGGGTTGGTTCTCTCCTTCTACCAAGTGGGTCTCAGGGTTTGAACTCAGCTCCTTTTATTTTATTCTTTTTTTGTTTATTCGTTTGTTTGTTTTTCAAGACAAGGTTTCTCTGTGTAGCCCTGGCTGCCCTAGAACTCACTCTATAGACCACACTGGCCTCAAACTCACAGAGATTCACCTCCTGGCTTTTAATTTTATTCTTAAAGAACAGTTTTTGCACTCAAGAGGCAGAGACAGGCAGATCTCCATGAGTTCCAGGCCAGCTTGGGTTACAGGGACAAACAGACACGGGACTCTGTCTCCAAACACCAACAACAAAGCAGTCCATAACCAGTTTTGGGATTCTTAGTCTCTTGTTTTCTGGGTTTGGTTTTTGCAGTGCCAGGGATCAAACCCAAGCTAAGCAAGCGCTCTACCACCTGAGCCATGCCCCAGCCTTCTATCTCTGAGTTGGATGTGTAGTCCATTAATAGAAAGTGACGTGGAGGGGCTGGAGAGATGGCTCAGAGGTTAAGAGCACTGACTGCTCCTCCAGAGGTCCTGAGTTCAATTCCCAGCAACCACATGGTGGCTCACAACCATCCGTAATGAGATCTGGTGCCCTCTTCTGTCCTGCAGGGGTACATGCAAACAGAACACTGTATACATAATAAGTAAATAAATCTTAAAAAAAAAAAAAAAGAAAAAGAAAGTGACGTGGACAGCAGTTTCCTTCTAAATGAAAAGGAACCTAGGTTATGCCCTGTTTTTCCAGTATCTGTGGGCAGAACCTGTAAAATATTAATAAATGTTGACTACATAAACAAAATGTGTTAGTCTGTGAACTTTCGTTACTGGACCCATTACAGAAATCTTAGTAAAACAACAAACAAGCCCCAAAAGCCAGGCATGCCTGCACTCCTAGCACTCAGGAGGCTAAGGCAAGAAGATGTACAATCAAAGCCAGGCCGCACGCCCAGCACTCGGGAGGCAGAGGTAGGTGGACCTCTGTGAGTTCGAGGCCAGCCTGGTCTCCAAAGCGAGTTCCAGGAAAAGCGCAGTTACACAGAGAAAACCTAAAAAAAAAAAAAAAAAGGAAGATGTGCATTCAAGGCTAACCCAGGCTATTTATCAAGACTATCTCAAGAACCAACTGGACAAAGGTCTTAGGTTACTGACTATACCTGAGTCAAATGTTAAAATATGCCAACGTTAAAACCACACAGAAGCCGGGCGGTGGTGGCACACGCCTTTAATCCCAGCACTCAGGAGGCAGAGGCAGGCGGATCTCTGTGAGTTCGAGGCCAGCCTGGACTACCAAGTGAGTCCCAGGAAAGGCACAAAGCTACACATAGAAACCCTGTCTCAAAAAACCAAAAAAAAAAAAACCACACAGAAAGGACAGTAACTTCCATTTACCTTGGAGCCCATAAGCAGACAGTTTCCCATGTGAAGAAAGAGGAAAAGGTGCACTGTCACCTGAGCAGGGCCAAAGACCGCCTCCAACACCTATCCGGAGTACAAGTCCAGAAGGACAGCAGGGTCAGAGCAGTGGGACCAAAGGCACAGGTGAAAGGTGCAACATTACCAATGAGGGTGACAGGCATGCCGTACTCCAGTGCTGAGACGGCGGTCCACTTCCCAGTGCCCTTCTGCCCAGCGCTGTCCCGGATCTTTGGTAACAGCTCTTTGCCATCAGTGTCCCGGAATTTGAGGATATTAGCGGTGATTTCAATCAGGAAGGAGTCCAGCTCTGTCTTGTTCCACTCCTCAAATGCCTACACATAGAAGAGAAGATGGGGTGGGTTATGTGGGCACCCTGGCTCATCTGTCATATCCTTGCCTCCATAGGTGGTGCTCCCACTGCTGAGCCATGGGGCCAGCACACACACACACACACACACACACACACACACACACACACACACACACACGACTCTACATGGAGGAGCTTAAAGAGCTGGTCACATCACAGACGCAGCGAAGGGCAAGCAGACATTCTTGCTCAGACCGACTCTTCTACTCAGTAATCAGTTCAGAACCCCAACCTAAAATGGCTGCTGCCCTCATGAACTCAACTCAGCTGTTGACCTTAGAGCCAGTAGGTTATGTGAGAGGGGGGGAGGGGGAAAGGGGAAGGGATGGAGGGAGGAACGGAGGGAGGGTGGGAGAATATGAGGGAGGAGGGGGACATCATGGAAGTAAAGGGTGTTAGAGGTGAGTAGAATGGGAAGGCTGGAGTGGGTATGATAGAGATATACTTTATGTGTATAAAATTGTCAACAAATTAATAAAAGATTCTTAAAATGATTGGTAAAACAGACTTGCCTGTTTGTAATTCAGTGTTTATCTAATGATGCTGCATTGGGGAAATGGTCCTGTTTCCTACAGATTACCTGGGAATGTCTCCACGCAGGATGAAACAGTATGGGGCTGGACAATGGGTGACAAAGTGCAGGGAAATGCTATGGTAGGATCCAGGTGGTGTGCACACGTGTAGACAGTGAGGTTTTCCGGTGTTCAAATATTTTCATAATAAAATGTTGGGGAAATGCTTTTGTTTCCCCACTGGGACGAACTTAAATTTTTTTTAAAGATTTATTATTGCTTATCAATCGTTTATTTCTCCTGTTTGGGTGTTTGCCTGCATGTATTCATATACACCACCTGTATACAAGGCCCACAGAGGTCAGATGAGGACATCAGATACCCTGAACAAGAGTTATAGATGACTGTGAGCCTCCACTAGGGTTCTGGAAATGGAACCCTACCCGGTCTTCTGCAAGAGCACCAAGTGCTCTCAACTGCTGAGCTATTTCTCCCGCCCCGGGATGAACTACTCTGAGTAACTTCCAGAGCTCTAATCCTAGCTTGATCAACAAAGACAACAACTTCCCTCACTTACGGAGCAAAGGCAGTGTAAGAGAGTAAGGACTGGGATGGGCTGTGACAGAGGACTTGTCTACCATGCCTCAGGCCAGGGTTCCAGGGGAGGGACACGTATGAGGTGACACACAGTGTCTGACAAAGCATGGCTCACTAACTGCTGACCATGATTACTGCTTCTTGGCTGGCTATCACATTTTATGATGCCATTACCATCGCTTCCCTTACATTAGGCTGAGTCCATGCGGGCCTCCAGACAGCCAGGCCAACAGGAAGGAGGAAGTATTAATTGTCAGTAGCAAGTTCTCCCTCTTCTGAGCAGTGATTCTCAGGTGGAGACAGTGCCTGGGACTCACCCGGGCCATCTCCTCGTGCCGCATGCCCAGAACGTCCTTCATCAGGTGGTAAGCCTCACAGATGAGCTGCATGTCACCATACTCGATCCCGTTGTGCACCATCTTCACAAAGTGCCCGGCCCCCTCGTCCCCCACCTGTCAGGACATAAGAACGAGAGGCCTTCAGAGCAATAGACTACACAAGAGAAGTCTCAGAAAGGTCCACCTCATACAAAACTACCGTGAGAAAGCAGGATTTTCTAATAGGAACCTCCCAACACGCCCAAGCTCTTTTGCCTGTGCTTCCCACTATTTCTCACTATAAAAGAAGCTCCCACTTCAGCCACAGGTTAAAGTCTCCAGGTCTTCAAGTTAACACATTTCTAGCAATTGCTGTTCAAAATAAATTACTTCTATTTTTCCTAGATACAAAAGTAATGCAGTCATTCTAACAGCTACTGAGGGTAAAATGCCCTTCTATCAAAGTATCACCTTCACCTTTTAAGTCCAGAAATGCATTCTCTCATGGTCCCATCACTGGCAAGGTATTTGCTAAGTTAGCAGGATGTATCCAGTTGATCAGTTTATCAATTTATCATGGGGAATTTAAGGAGGGTCTTTCAGTTGGGTTACTCTGAGCAAGATATTCTGCCCTCTAGAAAGGCTACCGGGAAGCCAGGTTCTGAAACTGACTAATGGGCAGGGAACAAGAACAAGGTCCGCAGAGCCAAGCCCTTCCCGGCACTGGCTCTGCAGTCACGGGAGCTGTCTCCACGGTGGAGCAGCGGGGACAGTCCTTCCCGGCTGTCACTGCTGCAGTGATGCTGTGATGTTCCTATCAGACAGAGCTTCCTCCATCACCAGGCCACCCCTTCGATTCGGACACTAACTGTGCAGGATGAGGACATCTTACTTCACCCTTCCTGCTGCTCCAGCAGTGAATGGACCTAGGGTCTAGCTTATACTCTCTACCATTTATTCTTAGGACCTGAACCCCACTTCAGCAGTCAACTCTGCGGCTAGAGTTGTCAAGACCCACAAGTGTGAGCTGGCTTCTCCTTTTGACTTTGTCCTAGAGGGGGTTAAAAGGAAGTTACCGTCACTGCACTCTAATGGTAGTGGTGCACTGCCATCAAGGAAGGAGTCCCATAGACTAAGAAGATTGGAAAGATTGGGCAGCTTTCACATCACAGTCTCTGACCACCTTAGCAGAAGATGACAGAACTTGACACTGACCCCTGGGGAAAGGCAGCCAGCAAAGCTGGCAGGTCAGTGGGAGGGTTCCCCTTATGCCCACAAGCCTGGGTCCTTATGTTATCCCTACTCTTAATCATACATATTACTAAAATAACAAAGAGAGCATATAAAATAACAGGTATAAAAAAGGGAGCTAGGTGTGGTAGTGCACTGGTCTGTAATTCAGGAGACAGAGAGGGAGGACTGAGGGCCCAAGGTCTGCTTGGGATACACAGTGAGGAGACACTAAGTGTTGGGGACGGTCAGATGGTCTATTTGCTGCCAAGCTTGAAGACTGAGTTTGATCCAGCACACACATGGTGGGAGGAGAAGACCAACCCCGACAAATTGTCCTCTGACCTCCACGTGCAGCCTCGAACTCTCCTACACATATACCCCAGATAGATAACTACAACTCAGAGACAGACAGAGAGAGAGAAAATGGAAGGGGAAGAGGAAGGAAAGGGAAAAAAGAAAAGTAAAGAAAAGAAAGTAAAATTAAAGGAAAGGGAAGAGGAAGAAAGGCTGGTGAGAGCATAGAGACCATCTAGTCCACCTGGGGATTTCTCAGACAAGTCCTCCTGCAGTGATCTGTCCCAGGTCACACCAGCAGTTAACAAAGAATCCTAGTGGCAACTCCTGCTCCCTAGGCTGATATGCTTTTCCCATCCACGGCACTGGCTGAAGCCACAAGATGGGGTATTTATTCTCACAGCAACACCAAACAGGAGGGAAAGTGCCTATGGCCAGATTCCCGAGCTTTGGTGAACATCCAAGTACAGAAAACCCCAAACCCAGGCTATGCAAAGAGATTCTTAGATCCTTGTGGAGTGAGACATCTGATGTGACAAGGCAGCAGACCCACTTTAATTTCAGCATTCTTTGACCACGAAGTAAATAGCTATAAGGACCCCTCACTTCCCTGCTCCTAGTTCTGAAGTCCTCCTTTTGGTAGGATTGAGGAGCTGCTTCAACACATTAACCTCCAGGCCCTGAAGGACTAGTTAGGGGACAGTGACAGACAGGTATGTGCTTCGGGGACCAGCTGGGCAGTGACTTCGACTGAGAAGCTTATAGCACAGAGCTAACCACTGGGACAAGGTGGTCTTTCTTCAGCTGTGTGCTTTGTCAATGGGGAGCCCAGAACTTGCCCAGTCACAGCAGGGTTCTCCAGTTCCTACTTTTGCAGCGATGGCTTGGAAGATCGTCTTGATGTGGGGCCTGTGGAAGGGGGAAGTATAGTTCAGTTAACAAGAGAAGGCCTGAGCCTTCAGGTCAATGCTCAAGAACACTGCTCCAAGAGTAATGCTCAACTTCCCAGAGAAACTCTGGTCTGGACTGCGGACAAGTGTGCACCTCCACACCCTATGTGTGGGCCTCAGAGTGGAGGCTGTAGAACACCTGAGTCAACACAAGGGAAAAGGCAAGGCAGAGCACCATGGAAGAGTGGCAACGGATGTAGCTCAGTGGTAAAGCACACGTTTAACATGCACGAAGCCTTGGGTTTCATCCCAGCATCTCGCTATCCCAGTCCCCACAAAGCACCAGAAGAATCTTCCATCTCTTTATCAGAACAAGCCATGACTCCAACCCAAGCAAAACAAGAGCATCTTTAAAGACACCCTCCCCATCTGGGTGTCTGTTACCAGGTACCACATGATCTGCACATTTGGATCAGAGGAAAGCCAGGACGGTGCAGTGCATTAGAGACGCCCTTATCTGTAGCAAAAACAACTCTTCACTCCATCCCACTCTCACTATTAATTCATAGTAACCTCTAAGACCTTCCCCTCACTATTCCACCCTCTACCAAAGAAAAGACCCCCAAACCTGACACCTGCAAAGTCAATGCTTAGGATTGGGCTAAGGCAGCTCTGACAGGACAGAGGCCAGAGGAAAGCAAGCACTATGTGACATAAGAACAAAATGTCTGTATGACAGAACGTGCCCAATGCCTCCCAGATCTAACCCCTCCATGTCCACGGTGGAGACCAAGCACAGAACCGTCCCCCCATCCTGTTCACACCAGGCTGGTCCTGTGCTGCAATGCACGTGGTGCTGATGATACTCACCATGCCTCTTTGTTCCCTCCTGGCATGAGTGATGGCCCATACCGAGCCCCTTCCTCACCACCACTGACTCCACTCCCCACAAACAAGATCCCCTTGGCCTTGAGGTTCTGGCATCTTCTCTAAAAGAGAGAAAAACAATTTTAGGGTTTCTTCACAAAAATAAGTTCCTTTTGATGAAGGAGAGGAGGTATAAGGCCAGTACAGAGAGCTCAGGTTTGCTAGTAAATGACCCAAGGGACTAGGAGCAGGCCGTCACTCAAGACAGTGTGTACACTCAGTGTAGATGAGCTAAACTTTAAAAACAGTAACAGACTCCTGTAAGTCAAACACTTGCAAGGCTACAAATATAGGATTGCAAGCTTGAGGCCCTGTAAAAAATTTAAAAGAAAACACTGATTTTTGAGATATCTACACAATCCCCAAGAGGGATACCTGAACACACATTCCCATCTTAATGGAAAAGACCTTACAGGGTAAAATGCAATGGAGAACAAGTTCAGTGGGTGACTTACACATTTCACACTTCAGACCATGCAACTTGCCTTGGTGTCTGGCACCATAAAGGTAGTGCTTCTCAACCATGCTGCACAGTGGCATGCCATGCATTATAGAAGGCAGAGATTGTGCAAAAGCTCTCAACCTACTGTATCTAAGCCATCGTCTCTTGAGTTACACACACAAGCAATTAGGAGTGTGGTGATGCATTGTGTGCTCTGATAAACCTGCCTGAGGATCAGAGGACAGAGCCAGCCACTAGATTAGACACAAAGTTCAGGCAGTGGTGGCACACACCTTTAATGCCAGCACTTGAGATCTCATGCCTTTGCTTCGGAAACCTTTAATTGCAGGAAGTAATACGGCAGGGCAGAGAAAGGTATATAAGGTATGAGGAAACAGAAACTCTCTCTTTACGCTGAGGATTTTGAAGAGGAAAGAACTAGCGCCTGCTCTGCTTCTCTGATCTTTCAGCTTTCACATTGATTATCTGGCTCTGGGTTTTTATTAAAAGACCATCCATCAAGTGTCTTAGCAGAAAAAGGCTGAGATCTAGTCCACCAGTACCAATCCCCAAAGGATCATAAGGCAGTTCACGATTTTGTCACATTTACAATGCTAATATTTCTTTCTAGAATGTTCTCAAGACCTGACAGAGTTTGGACTGAAGAACACTTACTGTTGTATCCCGGTATTCAGAATTTCCTCCATCGATGATGATATCACCAGTGTCCAACAATGGTACCTGTAACCAAATATTAGCTTAGGGTGGACCAAAGACAGAAATGAAACATACCTTGACCACTAAAAACAAGAATTCATCCCACACAGACAGTGAGAAAGCATTCACTATGTAGACTCTAGTAATCCTCTCTGGCTGTAACTGCACCTTTAAGTAGGAGGCTAACTAACTAACCCAGTCAGACCCCTCCATAACATACTTCTCTCCCTCTGCTTTGCCCCTTCCCTCCTTGACAGGGTTTCACTGTGCAGCCCTGGGTAGCCTGGAATTTGCTATGGCCTCACTCAGAGACCCACCTGCCTCTGCCTCTGGAGAGCTGGGATAAAAGACGTGCGCTATCACGTCTGGCCAGGTTTTATTCTTTATTGCTCAGTCTCCCCTTCCAAAGCTCCACTTGAGATCACTTTAGTACCTTCCTAGGTTGAAGAAAAATCAACCAGCTTTCCGCCCACTGTTTGGAGCTAATGGTGGACATCATGTTGCACAGGAAGCTCACTATGTCCTTTATCATGGCGTCCTTCCTTTTAAGCCGCCTAAAACAGCAGCGAACTGGATACAGTTTCTTCTCTCTTGAAAACAAACCTGATAACGATACTCTTCTAGATATTGCAACCCTTCCCTCTGTGATCACATCATTTCTAACGTAACATTTCTAAAGCAATACCTTTCCCCCCAGTAGCTATTGTGGTTACTTCTGAGTATTTAAATAAATTTTTTCTCCTGTTCTTCTTCATTCATAAGCATATTTTTTTTCTCTAAAAGATATTCTTGTTAAAGCCAACAAGAATATTGGTATAAGGATGCTAAATAAAACAACTATTTATGAGAATTGTTATTTTGTAGGAGTAGGGGGCACTCATGTCTAAATAAAACCCATTTTGGACACAATGGTTTACTAATGAATAGCACTAAACATTCATAAATATTACAGTCAACATTGCAAGATACCAGAGCTGAGCTGGGCAGTGGTGTACGCCTTTAATCTCAGTGCTTGGGAGGCAGAGGCAGGTGGATCTCAGTGAGTTCATGGCCAGCCTGGTCTACAAAGTGAGTTCGAGGACAGCCAAGACTGTTACACAGAGAAACCCTGTCTTGAAAAACCAAAACAAAAAACAGAAAAAAGATACCAGAACTGGGGATACATCTCAGTGTTAGAGTGTGCTCGGAAGGTGAAAGGCCTTGAGTTCTAATTCTCAGGATTAAAACAAAAACAGAAAACACAGACAGGTATGGTAGATGGTACCTATAATCCTAGCACTAAGTTGACTGAGGCAGGAGGATTGTCAAGATCAAGGCCAGATGGGCTGTTACTAAAGTACCAGGCCAGCTAGAAATAGAAATGCATGGTAATGCTCTGTCTCAAAAACAAAGAAAAACTAAAACAAACAAACAGAAAAACAGTTGAGATCTGGCTTAGGCAGGGTGCTTGTGTTTATGGAGCATACACAAGGCCCTGTAGTCAGTCTCCAGCACTGGAGCCAGAGGAACACAACAGTAACGCAAGCACATATACCTGCACAACACCAGATGTCAAACCAGACAGAGGCTAACAGATGACCACTGTTCAGATGCTGTTGCTCTTCACAAACTGAAATGTCCTCAGGGTCCCAGAATTATGACCACAGAAGAACATACTATTATGGGTCCAACAAGATGGCTCAGTGGGTAAAAGCGCTTGTTGAGTAAGCCTGATGACCCAAGCTTGATCCCAGCAACCAAAGCAAAATTAGAAGAGGAAGCCAGTGTATGTGTGGGGGGACAGGACGGGACACCTTTAATCCTAGCACTCAGGAGGCAGAGGCAGGCAGATCTCTGAATTCGAGGCCAGCCTGGTGTGGAAGAAGAAAACTGACTCCACAAAGTTGTCCTCTGACCTCCACCTGCATGCTCCCCTACACACATTAATAATAATATATTAAATAAAAATAGAGCCGGGCGGTGGTGGCGCACGCCTTTAATCCCAGCACTCGGGAGGCAGAGGCAGGCGGATCTCTGAGTTCGAGGCCAGCCTGGGCTACCAAGTGAGCTTCAGGAAAGGCGCAAAGCTACAAAGAGAAACCCTGTCTCGAAAAACCAAAAAAAAAAAAAAAAAATAAATAAATAAAAATAAATAAATAAATAAATAAATAAAAATAGAACCTTGGTCCAGTGAGAAGGCTCAGTGGGAAAAGGTACCTGCCATGTCATCAAGCCAGACACCTGAGTTCTTTCCAGGAACCACATGGAGGAAGTAGAGCCAACTCCCACACACTGTCCTCTGACTTCTACATCCAGTGTGTCATGACTACACCCACACAAATACTACTTTTTTTGGGGGGGGGGCTAGAGAGACAGCTTAGGAGCACTGACTGCTCTTGCAGAGGACCCAGATTCAATTCCTAGCATCAACATGGTAAGTCACAACTGTCTATTAACTCCAATCCCAAGGACACTCTCTTCTGGCCTCCTCAGGTACTTCTCGAGTGTACTACAGTTACACATGCAGGCAAAGCATTCATACACACAAAGTAAAATGAAAATAAAATCTTTTTAGAAAAGACTATAAAAAAGAATTATCATTGTCTAAGTGCCAATCAAGCCAACCAAGACTGAAATATTTAAGCAATAATTTCATCAGAACTGATCAGTTCACATCCAGCAACTGCAAATAAAAGCATCTCTGAAGTAAGACAGTCAGAGGGAGGAACAGACAAAGGCTCCGGGTGCTAGTAGTCTTGAGAACAGAGCTGGCCTTACCAGTTTCTCGATGAAATCATCGACAGCTCGCCCAGCCTTCACAAGAAGCATGACTCGTCGAGGCTTCTTCAGCTTGGAGACCATCTCCTGCAAGGACCTGGCACCAACTACTTTGGTTCCCTTTGCCTCGTTGGCCAAAAAGTCATCAACCTTGGAGACGGTCCTATTGAAAACACAGACCTGGGGGAGAAAAGGCTGGCTTGGAGGATCTGGGACACCTGTGACCTTCGGGGGTGGGTCCAGAACAACAAAACGTCTATTTGGCCCAAGGTCTAAAGAGAGCTGGTCTGCCTTCTCTTTTTCTTGTGTGCAGCTGATCCCTGCAAAGTTAGGTCAGAGCAGGACGAAACTGCAGAGATGCAGAGAACCGAGGCAAAGGCCAGCCGCCACTTGTTGCTTATCAGGTTGAGCCTGTCACTACTGCCTGGATTTTTGTCCCTGGTAATCCTGGCATCTAAGCCATGTTACTATTTAGAAAGAACATTCAGAACCCACAGGCAGGAGGATCCGAGCCCTGAAGCCAAGACTCCAGTGTGGCAGCACAGTGAGATGCCGTATACAAGGAAAAAGAAATCCCGTTCTCACTTGCCAAGCTTCACTAGCCAATTGGGCTAGAGTGCTGTATCTTCCGAGATCCGCCTCCCTTTTACACCAGCGGTTCTCAACCTTCCTAACCCTGCGACCCTTTAGTTCAGTTCCTCATGCTGTGGTGACCCCAACCATGAAACTATTTTCGCTGTTTTCATAACTACTTCATAACTGCAATTTTGCTACTGTTATGAATCGTAACGTAATTATTTTTGGAGCTAGAGGGTGGCCAGCGGGGTTGCGACCCACAGGTTGAGAACCGCTGCTTTATAGTCCTCTCTATCCAAGGAAGCTCTTGTTCCTTCGACTACAGGGACAGCACAACTAAGGCAGGACTTTTACAAACTCGAGGACGCCACAGCAGGCCTGACTGGGTGGGAAGCACCCTCCAGCCGCCTCGGGGTCTGCGAGAAACGGGCCAACGCTCACCGCGGGAAGGCAACGTGTCTCCCCCGCCACTTACCACAAATCCATGGTCATTCATGTTCAGAATTAAGTTCTGGCCCATGACGGCCAGTCCAATCAGTGCAATGTCAGCTCTGGCGGGCGGGAGAAAGAACAAGGCAAGGGTGTTAGCGCCACTTGGTCGCTTTGCATAGGGCAGGTAGCCCGCACCTCCCGGTCTGCGATCGCACGGCAGGCACCTGGGCCCGCCTGCACCCCGCACCCCGCGGAGGCTCCACGGACCACGAAGCTCCTCCTAATGGGCACCGGGGCCCGCGGAGCCTCGACGGCCCTGCCCCTCCCTGGCCATCACCCCTGCAGGCCTGGCCCGCAGAAGGGGCGTGGGCCGCCCCCACCCACTGCGGCCTGCCTTCCCCGCCAGCCCGTCGCAGCCGCGAGCTCCCGGGAAGGGGCGGCCGGGCTTGCGCTGCCCACGCGGGGACCCTGCCGGGGAAAGGCGCGGGCTGCGCGAGGAGGGCCGGGCGACCCCCGGGGCTGAGGGGAGCGGGGAGACGACGAGGCAGAGCCCCGCCATCACCACGCTCGGCCCCGGAAGTCTCTCGGGCCCGGCTGCGCGTGCAGGTCACTCACTGGTCCATGGCGGCGGCGGCCGGCAGAGCAGGGGCGACAAGGAAGAAGCAGAACTGAGCGCTCCGGGACCAGTGCGGTGATGTCCGGCTGGCTCCCGGCGCCTCAGGAGGCTTACCACGATACCGGCCAATCGGAAGGCAGGGGCGGGGCGATGCCCCCACGCTATTGGTTCGCTCCGGCGCCTGTTATACCACCTGAGGGCAAACGGGCCCGCCTACCCCCGGGGCCAGATCTGTAGAGCGCCGAGCAGTCGATGGCACCCTGAGCACCCGAGGAGAGTTTACAGGGTTTGCCTAAGTGGTGGAGCGGGCTGCACGCTGCTTCCCGCCAGCGCCGGGGCTCGGATCTGCAGAAAGAGAAGACCCTGGACTTGGTGCAGCCCCAAAGATGTAATTCCGGTTGGACCACACTTTACAATTGTGTGCGCTTGGCCCATGGCTTCTGCCTCCTTTCACTATAATGTCCCTCTACTCTGGGACAGGAATCAAGTCTGTTCTTCCAGTGGGAACCCAGTGTGGTCAGCGCGAACCATTTTTGCAGGCCAAGAAACAGCGGTGCACACTGGGGCGAGGTAGTCCGCGGGTAAAGCGCCAAGAGGGTGGACAGAGAACCCACTCCAGGAAGTTGGCTTCTGAGCTCCACGGGCAGTGGTGGCTCGTGTGCCCACACGCACGGAAAGAAAAGAGACGAGTGGAGATGTTTTTTTTGTTTTTGTTTTAGTTTATTATTATTTTATTTTATGTGTGTGGGTTTTGCCAGCATGTGTGTCCATGTACCTACCGCGTGCCTGGTGATTAGGGAGGTCAAAAGAGGGCGCGGGATTCCTCGCAACTTTAGTTACAGTTGTTAGCCACCACGGGTGACTCTGACCTGGAGCCTTTGGAAGAGCAACCTGTGGTGGTTTTTTTGTTTGGATTTTTTGTTGTTGTTTGGTTTGTTTGATTTGGTTTTGGTTTTTTGACACAGGGTTTCTCGGTGTAGCCCTGGCTGTTCTGGAACTCGCTCTATAGACCAGGCTGGCTTCGAACTGGGATCCACCCTCCTCTGCTGGGATTAAAGGCGTGTGCCACAACTGCCTGGGCAGCCTGGGTTTTTTAGTAAACTGGGAGGTCATGACCTATTGTTCAGTTGGCAGAGTTGTTCCCTACCAAGCACACCACCCGAGGTCTATCCTCAGCACCAGGGATGGTGGATACCCATAATCCCAGCAGCTGGGCGTGAGTCTTCTCTGCTGTCTTTCCCTTGTATGTGTTTGTGCCTCCCTTCTCCATACTGGGGTTCCAGTCCTGCTCATGCTCTGGCTTTACATGGGTCCTGGGGATCTGAACCCCAGGCCTTTGTGCCTGCTTAACAAAGGCTCCACTCACGCTAGCATCTCACCAGTCACAAGTCCTGGTGTTAGGCCGAGCTGAGGATCGAACCCAGGGCTTAGTACATGCCAGGCAAGCACTCTACCAACTGAGCCGCAGCTCCTGCCCTGCTGCCCTGCATCTCCTGCCCTTCCCTTCTCTGCGTGTCTTTCTGTTTCTCCCTGGCAGGTGCCTGTTGTCCTCATTCCTCTAGGCCCTGTAAAGACCAACACAGTCAAATTGGCCCCAACTCAGCTGGTCAGACCATTATTTCCAAGACAAGGGTGGGGGCAAGGGAGTACCAGGTGGGAGCTATTCCCAGAAGCTTCTCTGTTCTTACAGCCCTCAACACATTGTCCACCTCTGGAAGGCCCTGAGAGCCAAAAAAGGGGTCGAGTTTGTGCTTTAATGTTTTTGTTGTTGTTTTGCTTGTTGAAGACAGTACATAGCCCTGGCTTCTTCCGGGCTTTTAAAATTTTTGTGGTGTCGGAGCTTGAACTTTATTTTCATTTGTTTTGAGACAGGGTCTCACTTTGTAGCCTGGGGTGGCTTCAGACTTCCAGCAGTCCTCCTGCCTCAGCCGCCCACGTGCTGAGATTGCAGGCATGAATCATAAAGTCCAGCCTTACGTTTTTTGTCTTGGCACTGTCAGCCCACATTGCAGGCCTTCCCACTGCAGACCTTGTGCAGGCTGTGGACTTGATCGCTGAACTACACCTCTAGCCTTAGTTACTGTGTGGCCCAGCACACTCATATTTCTTTTGTGTTGTGTTGTGTGTGTGTGTGTGTGTGTAGCATACACGTGGAAGTCAGACTTGCAGGAGCTGTGCGCTCGCTCCTACAGTGTGGGTCCTGGGGATCAAACTCAGGCCATCAGGCTTGGCAGCAGGTCCTTTTAACCACTGAGTTAGGAACATGTTGGCAGGAGAGGTATTGGCACAAAGGTAAGCCAGTCACTACTTTCTTTAGGCAGCCTCTTGCTTTGTAGCTCAGGCTGGCTTCAAATTTGCAATTCTCAATTCCACCTCCTGGGATCACAAGCTTGTGCCACAACGCCCAGCTGTGAGCCTCCTTTCAAGTCCAATGGGAAGGAGCAGGACCAGCAAGCAGAATGAGCTGGATCAGCTGCCTTCCCTGGAGGACCAGAACACTGCAATTACTCCTGTACTGGATGCCACAGGCATTTATGTCTCACAGGCTGGATTTGGCACTTAGGTTTCTAGCAAATGAGGACAAATCCAGCTCAGAAAATCTAAGAGAAGGCGTCACAGAGATAAAAAGGATGGCTCTCCACTGGCTTACAGTAGTCCTCTGGCTGTGACCGTGGGCTCCTGCCTGTCTTGCTGCTCTCCTAGGACAGGTGATAAAACAAGGGAGTCTCATATAACCCAACGATGGGCGCAAAGCCCTGGCTCCAGTCTCCTTATTGCCAAAGCACATGCACACAAAGGCAGAGGAGCCGAGTCTATGAACACTTTCTGCAGAGCTAGCTGGATGTGGTGGCTCGCTCCTGTAATCCAGTACCTGTACAGCAGAGGCAAGAGGGCTGTTGAACGTTCGAGGTCAGCCTAAGCTACATAGTGAGCTCAAGGCCAGCTGGGGCTGCATAGTGAGACTGTCTTTAAAAAAAATTGAACTTTCAGGGGCTGGAGAGATGGCTCAGTGGTCAAGAGCATTAACAGCTCTTCCAGAGGTCCTGAGTTCAATTCCCAGCAACTACATGGTGGCTCATGGACATCTATAATGGAATCTGATACCCTCTTCTGGTGTGCAAATGTATATGCAGATAGAGAGAGCACCAGATACATAAAATAAATAAATTTTAAAAAAGTGAACATTAAAAAAAATCAATCCCTCTCTCTCACACACACATACAACTATATAACAAATACATATGTATATTGGATACATACATACATACATACATACATACATACATACATACATACATACATGGTCTCGTATAGCTCAGGATGGCCTGGAACTCAATTCTGATCTTCCTGCCCCTGCCTCCCAAATGCTGGGATTACAGACATGTGTATCAGCACACCCCATTTTACAGCTGCTGGAGATTAAGACGGGGCTTTATGTATACTAGGCAAGCACTCTACCACACTACATCTCCTGAACAAGAAACCATTATTGTGACTGGAGAAGTGGCTCAGTCGTTAAGAGCGCTACACTGTGGCTCTTCACGACCACCTGTAACTCTATTTCCAGAGAATCTGGTGCCCTCCTCTGGCCTCTCTGGGTACTGCACACACACGGTGCC